>NW_026136928.1:0-607907 GCF_905237075.1 Dicentrarchus labrax | reverse complement strand
TCCAACCTCTCCATGTTACATGTTCATGCTTGCAGTGGCTGTTAGACTTTCTCACACACATAAAAAGTTAAAAACCACACAGGGTCTGACTGATGCATGAAGTTTTTTTAAAGATGTCAGTTTTTCTGTTTTGTTTTAGACTCAACAGGTGCTGGTGATAATGTGAGCTTTGTGTAAGTACAAGAGGAGTTCAGGAGGTTTGGTTTACGGTTTATAGAGTTTAAATGATAAATTGTGTCTCGAGTGATTTATATTATAAATAAAATGTAAGCACAGAATATCAAGTCTCCGTTTAAATATTCACATTAAATCATCTGCTGTGTTACTGCATCACCTGACTTTTGACTGATGATATAATAAGAATATAATACAATAATACAATTGTCCCTATGTATATGTTAGAATGCTAACATTAGCGTAGCTCTTAGCACAACCGTGCCTACGTCCTGGATTTCTGTGATTTCTCTACTCAAATCAAATTAAGAGATTTACTCTCTGCTTTCAATTTAAAATAATTAAATAGAAAAAGAAAGAAATATCTGTTTTATTGAATAGAAAATGTGCAAAACTGTGTGGATAACTTTCCAAGAAAAAACACAAAAAGTATACAATTTAATTTATTTATATACTCACTGGACAAAAAAAATAATAATAAACAACATGTCTGGAAAATCTTTTTGATATTTTTAGATTTTTACTCTTTAATACAGAAACATGGAGCAGATCATTCTAAACTGACAGTATGAACTCATTTACAACAATTTGTTTTTGAGTTTATTTTACTTTCAGTCCTAACCTCACACCTAGCTATTCAATATATGAGATTTTTATGCTTATTAATCAATGAAGAGTAGCAAAAAAACATGTTGCCACAATGTAAAAATTTGAACTGTTGATTACCACAAAAGAAAATTAATAACTTTGATTTGATATTCAAAAAAAAAACAAGGTTAAATGTTTCACCCCAAAATGAAAATACTATTATCTTCACCACAAGTAGAGAAACGTAACATAACAGCTTGGTCAATTATTATCTGCAAGAGATAATATGGTAATATGATCTGATGATCTGAGGTGAATCTCTCCAGTGTTGCTGATGAGGGCGACCTGCAGTTTGTCTCCAGGGCTCAACTTCAGGTCACTCCACACCAGGCTATCGGCATCATGACAGCTACCATAATGTGGAGCCCGCAACTGCAAAATGCAAAGGTCACAGACTTACAAATAATAATACTAAAAAGTAAAAATTCTAATTATTTGTTTTTTATTTCAAATGGGACTCAACAACAGTGGGAAAAAGAAAGAAAGAAAGAAATGAGAAAAGGAAAAACATGAATGAAAGACTCACAGTGAAAGTGTTTCCAGCCTGTAGTTTGAATGAGTTCTTAAATGTGTACGTGATGGATTTTCTCATATTTAATTCTAACCTCCATCCTTCCAGTTGTTGCTCCTGCAGTGACATTGGGTGAGAGGGAGGACGAGAACAAACTAATGTTACAGTGTTACACTTATTGAATCCATTGTGTTTATTCAATGATTCAATGTCATTTCCCTCTTTACATGAAAACAAGAGCAAATGGATTGTGGGGGAACTAACAGCTCATTATTTGGAATATTATTGTAGTCCAGACTTATACAGAACTCATACAGTGTTCATCCACACACAGACAACATTACCTCATTGGACGAGTTCCTGAGACGAATATATTTGCCCCACGGGTCGACCTCAACGACAGGTACTGTGCTGGTGTTGTTCTGCTGAGAGAGAGACAACACACACCGATATATTTCAGCACTAATCAACTAGCTAACAGACAGACAGACAGACAATGGTGTTGATCTGTCAGCATTGTTTTACACAGGAAGTGTCACTGACAGAGAACCTGAACTGTTTAAGACTGAAACATAGTGTATTTAGACATCTGACTATTCTAGAGTTTTCTTGATAAGTGAAATATTTTATCATTATATTATTTTATTTTCACTCTCAAGTTAATGTGATGATCTGATGGTGTGATAGAACACTGTTCATGTACAGTTTGTCTCAGGTTGAATCAGTTTACCTTCAGTGGATTTATACTGGAAACACTATCTGACTGTTGTCAGAGTGAGTTAATCAATGCACTGCTTTACTGTTACTTTACTTTACTGTTAAACACTGTACTAAGTACAATGATGCTTTTACTGCAAAATATTACTACTACAAATATGTTTTCATTATTGTATATGTATGTACTGTAACTGTATGTAGCTAACTTACCTACTGTCTGCTGGAGCAATGTTACTGTACTGGTAGTTCAGAGTAAACTGATACACATTAGTATTATTAACTGTTATTAACTCAATAATAATGAGAGTTCAAATCAACAATAAGACATGAGAAAGTTACTGCATGGTCTGATTTGTGCAGCATTTTCATTCAAGTATAACAGAGAGGTCAACTATTAATGTTAAAGAAACAGAAGTTTTCTAGTTGGACCTTTAGATGGAACAAAGTCACAGTTCTGTCTGTGTGAGAGGACCAGCAGAGAATCCTGAAGGTTTTGGTCTCCAGCAGCTCCTGAGAGAAATATCTGTGTGTTTAGCTGCTAAATGCTCCACTGTGTTCACCAGCTAGTCTCTGACTGTGTCTGTGTGCAGCGGCTGAAAATGACACTATGAGAGCAGTGACCGTGAACTAGGACAGTAATGTTGTGAAGTGAGGGATAAACAATGAGTTAAAACTCACTATAACGTTTTAGATTCAGCTGATAATTCTCTGTATCATCTGTACCACTGACATTGAACACACTGTCACATCGTTTTCAGTTTTTCATTTGAACTATTTTTATGAAAACATCAGTTACATCTGCTTTAAATCATTCTATCCGTAATGTGTGGTTTGTTAACACACAGACAGATGGATATTGATCTTTTAGCAGTGTTGTACTGCAGGAAGTGACGGTCTGACACTGACTAATGTGCACACAATAAAGTGCTCTGAGAAAATCTGTAATACTGCATGAAGACTAATGTTAGCACTGTATCAAAGATATGCAGTCTCCACATTCATTTCAATAGTTTCATTCCAGTTACCACTCAACTGCAACGTCTAAGCAATTTTAATTAATTTATATTAGCATTTATTTTATGTATGTTACTTTAACACACCAGCCTCTCCGCCTCAGTTAAACACAGTAGGTTGGTTTTATTTTTAGTTTATTCTCTCTTAGACAATGAATGACAGTTTAAGATTCTGTTATTGTTGTTGTTGTTGTTGTTGTTATTTATACGTTTTGGGTTTCTCTTCGATACACACTCTTTTAGTCTGCAGTGGTTCATACTGCTTTCAGTAAATAAAACTCTACAGAACCAGTTTACCTGTCACTTCAAGACCCTCAGCACCAAAAGTTGGTAGCTAAATGTTTTTATTTAAATTTAACTAAAAAACATGAATAAAAAACACATATTTCTTAAATGTTTTTTCCCTGTATCTCTGGCCTATCTCTGTTTATCTATTATTGTAATCTCCACTGATGATTTGTTTCCTCACTCCTCTGTCTGCCTACATTGTGTCTTCTTCTGAACCTCTGATTAACGACATTAACATAAATGTTGTTTTTGCATCCTTTCACAGATCAAACTTTTCCTGCTCTTGTTTGTTTTTTCTCTGCAAAGCAATGTCCTGTTTCTTTACTTACATGTTTGCTCTTCTTTTTCCTTTTTTTCTTGTTCACATTCTTCATCTGCACTGTCATCAGTGTCACTCTCTCTGTTTCTTCTTTAGTGACAGACTGATCTGCAGTTTTATTTTTTTTAGAACAGTTTTTCTCTCTATCGTTGTCATCTCTGTGATATTTCTTGATCTCTGTGCAAAGATAAAGGCAGTAATATCAAAGTATAAAAGAGTGATTTCCATTGTTGGAAAATATCACAGCACATCAGACATTTGAGTCTGATTGCACTGCAGTTTTAACAACACCATAACCTTTGACCTCTGACAAATACTGACATCTTAATCAAAATGAATGTCATTATTTCTATAAATTATTTCTATTTACAATTCACTATTTCATGAAACCTGTGAGAACTTGACATTCACAAAGAATTGCAAATAA
Organism: Dicentrarchus labrax; assembly: GCF_905237075.1. Classification (NCBI taxonomy): domain Eukaryota; kingdom Metazoa; phylum Chordata; class Actinopteri; family Moronidae; genus Dicentrarchus; species Dicentrarchus labrax. The sequence goes on along the minus strand of NW_026136928.1, from coordinate 603,810 downwards.
TCTGTGACTTACTCAACAGAAAGAAAACAAGTAACAGAATAGACACGATGCAAAGAGCCAAACAAACAGCCAAACCAACAATGATGGGAACAGCAGAACTGGAGTGGACTTTATAGAAATCATCTGAAATGATAAAACACACAATAACATGTAAGTAGAAAACTACATTTTAACTATTTTAAATGACATCATTAAAGAAATACATATCATGTTTACCTGAAATACAGAATAGTGTCTCTCTGGTCTGGTGGATGTCCTTCTGTTGGACTCTACAGGTGAAGTTGTTGCTGTGTCTCTTCTCCACAGTCACTCTGCTGCTGACAGTATAGAGGTCATCAGGACCTCTGACTGTCTCTGTAGGTCCAGCAGAGAGGAGGTTTCCCTCACTGTCCAGCCAGACCACCTCAGGCTCTGGATACCAGCCTTTAGACTCACACTGTAGAACCACTCCACTAGTGTCTTTATCAATGCCAGCCAAAGTTACAACCGGTAAGGTGACAGCATCTGATCCTGAGAAAAAGGAAATATTTAAAACAGTGCCAGTAGTGGGAGTGGAAGCTCACATATAGTGCATCAACAAATCCTGAATGGTTGCTATCTAAAGACACAAATCTTGAATTCTGAACATTTCAATGGTGTTTGTATCAAAAAGGTGCTATATTAATAAACTAAGCTACTGTATGTCAATGCTACTAAAATTAAGCATAAAGACTGGGTGAAATACACCATGAACATGTACAATATGTATGCACTTACCAACAACTAGCTGAACAGAAGATTGCTTCCCTGGTGATGGAATAAAGCATCTGTACGTTCCCTGATCACCAGCCTTCACTTTAGAGAGTTTCAGTGAAATGTTTCCCAGCTTCAGCTCATTGATGAACAGTGACGTTCTTCCCTCGAAGGAAGGATGTTTTTTACTCTCAAGTTCTTGACCATCACGCCACACATGGACAAATCTGGGGTTCAGGTCAGCTCTCGTCCACTCCAGTGTCAAACCAGAGGCATCTTCCGCAGGGTCCAGATGACAAGGCAAAATTATGTCGTGGCCAAGTGTTGCTTCTATTGGCTGGGATGAGCCAATCAGCTGAGACTGACCTGGAAAGACAAATGTGTATTTTTATATTGATAAAGGACCTCAACTTTTTAACACTATCTCTTCCAATAAGACACAGTATTAATATCAAAGATAATTTTATTTTAATATAACAGTGTTTATTATTGGCAGCAGTAATTTCCACACATTGACCGAAAACCTAGAAATGGAGGAAAAAGTTGCTGAGACTAAAACGTGATGTCATCCTTAATTATATATATAGTATATAGTAAGTTAAAAATAGTGATATCATTCGAAATAATCATGTCCTTACTGTAAATGACTTATTTTTTAATTGTACTATAACATAATTGGGAGCAATTATTGTTAGTATTTTAGCACTGATAGTTGACAGAGACAGTCAGGAAATACTTACACAATAGTGACCTATTAAGATTGTATTTGTGTATAAGTTACCTCTACAGAAGTGTGTTAGAAGAAGATGGAAAACCAGAACAATGAGGGTTGTGGGATGAGATTTAAGGAGCTTTTCGTCTGCGTAGAAAAGCATCTTGGAGCTCTGAAAATGAAGAGAAACCAGTGATTACAGAGATAACTGATGGGGGGAAAAGATTTGGATCTATTAGCTATCTATCTATCTATCTATCTATCTATCTACTGAACATCACATACTGAAGGCTCAAACTAATTAAATTAAAATATCTACTGCCGTCTTTTACACTCTTCTAGCAAATTACACAGAACGAAATTCCTAAAGAAATTTTGAGTGTGCCTGACTCTGGCCCGTTTATGAATCATCCTCTCTAGCTAGCTATGTGTGTGTGTGTATGTGTATGTTCACAGGAAAGCTTTGGTTGTCTTGGCAACCAGGGAAGGCCACAGCAGTCTGTTACTCCTGAGAGAGACAGAAAATCTCAAAATGAACCCCCTCGAACCATTGGCCAGGAATGACCAAAAAACGACCGAAATAAAAAACCGAAAAGACCGTGAGCGTCGTCATCTTGTTGAGCATAGGACTGCCGAGTTTCAGTGGCTAAAGTTAAAAAATGTGACCACGGGAGATTGAGAAAGAAATGGTGCAACGAGCTCCTTTCAAAATTTCTTCTCTCAAATTAACATGGGAGTAGATGGGGCTGTGAGAGGGTGTTGCTGGCGCATCAGTGCGTTTCCTGCCAAAAATATTTTGTAGTTTTTGAGTAGTCGACCGAAAAACGACATTGAAGAGTAATGCCTGTTCACAGTCTGTGAGCTGCAGGCTTTGGTTGCCAGGCAACCAGGAGCAGGAAACCAGTTCAAATCAGTTGGTTCTACCAATACCCATTCATTTTTTTCACAGATCATATTTCATCATGTTATATCCACTGTTTGATTCACACAGACTTTATACCTGTGAGAACCTGTTTGCTTCTCCTTCAGTCTTACACCTGACAGCTTTACAAATATTGACAGTGTCACAGCATTATGCTTTCACTTCTGTCCAACAGTTTCTCTCTGTGAGTCAGTCTTTGCATAGTTCAATAAATGTCACATTTTACTTTTATAGCTTAAGAAAACTTAAAATGTGTTTAAAGCTAAAGTAGTTTGATATTTTAGTCATGCTAGCAATCCTTTCAAAACCCAGTATCTCCGGCGTGTTACTATCATCACAATAAAGTCTCCCGGGCGCCCGGTTAGCTCAGTCGGTAGAGCTGGCAACCCGTGTACGGAGTTTCTGCAGCAGCCCAGGTTCTAATCTGACCTGCGGCCCTTTGCTGCTTGTCATCCCCTCTCTCTCTGCCCCCCTTTCCTGTCTATCTTTGGCTGTCACTATCAATAAAGGCAATAAAAAGGCCAAAAAAAATAACTTAAAAAAAAAAAACAATAAAGACTCCCTGGAACAAGAACAGTGTTGGTGTTAAAACTAACAGAATTAAAAAACGAACTCAAAATTTATATTTATAAAGTGGTTGAAATTAGAAAACAATTCATTGACTTCCATTTGAAATACAACTGGATGCATTTTTTCCACTGACACAAAGGCTAGAAAATAGACTATTATCTGTTCTTATGAAGTCTAATGTCAGAATGCAGACCCTAATTTAATTTCTAATTTATTTTACATTAAATGTTAGATGAAGACCACATACCTGCTGAGTGTTGCATGGCAGAGTCCCGTCATCTGAATGTGTGGCAAAGTCTGTTAATACTAGATTGATAAGCTCCTGACCTTTGACTGTTTTATCAATTACTCCACCTGCAGTTTATTGGTTGGTGATCCACTGTTGTGCCCTGTGTTGTTTTCAGTGAAGACAAGACAAGATAAGACACATGTCTTGCTGTTGCAATGTTCCATCAGCAACAAACTCACCCTTAAACTACATTAATACACAGGCCTTAGGCAGAAGAATGTATTCATAAAGAAAAAAACTTTATTACAGACACTTGACAAGTGATATTTGTATCTGCTTTCTGTAGCCAAGCTGAGTTTCCCTTTATGCTTCTCTATTTATTAACATCTGGACTTCAGTTGCTAGGTAACCAGCTATGAAATAATACACTGTGATTAAATCTGGTAGTTGCAGAGGACCATGAACAGCATTAACAGCACAGCATGGCAACTTAGGAAAAGCAAGTGCTCATGAAGGCAGATGACAGCCCTGTCAGGCAGGGGGCAGGATAGGACTTCTACATCCATCAACATCTATCAGCCATCTTTCTATGGGTCTGTGGCAGTGTGTGTGAGACTGGAAGAGACTTAAAATGAGGTAACAGGAGATAACAGAGAGAAAGATCGGAGGATATGTGACATCTGTAAATTATATATGTATTCATGTTTGCCCAAAGAGTTTGACACTGATGAAACCCGGCCATAACAACCTCTGACCTTCAGCTTGGGAAACTGTGAGATGCCATTTATTTCAACAAGTGGAAATGGTCACCTACTGTACCTGTGTTCACTTTTTACAACAGTCTACTGGTCAATATGCATGCATGAATCTGCTTCTTGCGATACGGCTACAACTGGAACACGGTACTGTACTATACTAGTGATCATCATTTGAACTAATAGATCTTTAGCTCCAGTGTCGGCCTTGGCAGACTGACTCAGTTCAAACTCTGTCTGCTATAACATGCACAAACTAAACTCTAAACTGTGAGGGAAAAATACACAAAACAATCATTTCAACATACAGGGCTTCTGAGTACTTTAAAGAACCTAATTCCAATTCTGTCAGATAGTACAATACTTTATATGATATAGGCTTGTCTGTTATGGGATACTGTAGAGACATAGCGATTCAACATGATAAAAACAGATTGTTTTAAGGTAACAGAAACATGATTCTTATTTCCAGGTGATTATACACAAATAAAAACATACCTATGAATTTTATATTCCATATCTGACAACATACCCTTTTAAATGTTACACACTAGATGGTTTAAAGTTGGCTCTATGTTGAAACCACAGTGGGTATGGCCCCAGCTTTTACACATCAGAAATAAACTGCACAGGAAGAGGAAGCTCTCACCTACATCCGTCTTAAGCCGTCATTCAGTCTAATGCTCAAGCAGTCAGCAGCAAGACGGCATGGAGGTTAGAGGTCTCTGCATCAGACTGTGTGAGTACTGAGTCTCAGGTTCCTCCATCTCCTTCTTTGAGTTACATCCATATAAATCTTTTTTTTTTTTTTTTTGTGCTTCTATTGTGTTATCTATTTATTCTGTATATCTTTTTGTGCAGCACTTTGGAAACCTTGTGTTTGTTAAAATCGTGCTATATAAATAAAGTGGATTGGATTGGTTTGAAATGAATGCATCCTTGCCTGATATGCAGCTTTCTTTATTTTTCTGTCCAGTGACGTGTGTAATCATTCTGTTGGGTGCACATTTTCAGAGGAGCTATACTCAAGAAGATGGTGGGTAGCAAATACTTAATACTTTAATTAGATTCAATTTTCACATTTTATGTGTGCATGCATCACACATCACTGCTTTTCATCTCCAAACGGAACCTAAGACAGGTTAACGTTTGATATAAACTATTAAAACGTATATGTCTCTGCAGTGTACATAATATACATTTTCTATTAATAGAAAGTAGAAAGTTTTCCTCAAATCAAATATTACATATTGTGAAGAGTTAAGTTTCAAATGACTTAATGTTTTGTTGTGAGGGCATACTGTTGTAAGAGAAAAACAACATTAACTGCTGTCTATTGAGAAGTACAGCGATGTGTTCTGATTCGATAATAGATACAAAGTGTTTTTTTAGTTTCAGATGCAGCTTTTCGTATCACTACAGACAGACTGCAGTTCTTTGAATATGAGTCCGTCTCTTTTCACTGCGAGGCTCTAAACGGCTTGACTCAGCTGAGAGGAATCAGAAATACTAAGGAATTCATCCCAAACTGTGATACTAAGAGGGCGTCAGCACTGACCTGCACCATTAAAGAGGCCTATGACACAGACAGTGGAGTGTACTGGTGTGAGACTAAAAGAGGAGAGAAAAGCAACACTGTCAACATCACTGTCACCGGTATGTTTATTATATGTCAAACACAACCTTCTGCTTAAATAATATCTACTGTTAAGCTCAAGGTTTCTCAAGCTTTTCTTACAGTTTGTCATAGGCAAAGTTAATCACATATATAGTTCCGTGATATGGAGTTTTTTTTTTCTAACCCATTGTGTTCTTTTTTCCATAAAATGCATAAAAACTGATTTTAGGTAAATGTAATGAGTCATCTACTATGCATCAAATAGTGTGTATACTGTAAGTTTGTTTTTCATTCTTAACATTTTCAAAATCTCAAACCAATACCTTTTAGGGTTTCTAATGTCTTAAATTATTTTTGTCAGTGTCAAAAATGTCAACTTAAGAAATGTCTTCAAATATAAACAAAATTATAACTACAGTATACAGAATGTGAACTCCTAACTGGAAGGCCATTTTCTAAATACCCCTCCATTCTTACCATTTCAGACCAACTTGAAATTTATAGTTTTACTAAAAATCAGTTCAAAGCATTACAATTGTTTTGTTGTACATGTGACATATGTCTAACAGTGGACTTTTTAACATGTTGTTCAGCTGGCTCTGTGATCTTGGAGAGTCCTGTGATGATGATGGAGGGACACACTGTGACACTGCGCTGCAGATACAAGACAGCTTCCACCAACCTCCAAGCTGACTTCTATAAAGATGACATCCACGTGGAGAGAAGTCCTGAAAACGAGATGACCATTAAGAATGTTTCCAAATCTAATGAAGGCCTCTACAAGTGCATCATCTCTGGTGTTGGAGCATCACCAGGAAGCTGGCTGGCTGTAGGAGGTGAGACATAACAATATTACAAAAAAATAAATAAATTGATACTAATAAGAAGCTAATTTGCAAAAAATATATTTCTTTCCCCTGAAAATATACCAACCAATGTTACAAAAATATATGATAATATGAACCATATTGATATATCTTATATGGTGTATATATATACACTTGTGTGTGTGGAATACTGTGCTAGGGATAACTCTCACAGTTCTATAATTAAATGTTATGGCCAGTTTGTTGCTGCATAAGCTCATAAGCTTTATATTTTATAACATAATGCAATTTATATTTATTATTTCCTCAAATGTGCAAGCAGTAATATGCTTTGTTACCATCTTGTGCAACATTTAGTTTAACTTGAGTAAAGGTTTGGTTTGGTTGTAAAGTATTTATACAAATATCAACCAGCTGCTCATAACTTTCTGGAATTATACTAATAATTTATTCTAAAATAAAAAAAAAATGTTTCAAACTAATTGGTTTCTATAAGAAGGAGGTTTGCTGTGTGACAATGTTTTTCTTTCTTCTTTCTGTCACTTTGTGAAGTTAACCATCCTTTCCACCGTACCTCCCCACAAGTCCGCACCCCGCTGTTGGTTGCTGTCACTATTTTAATGGTGGCTCTGGTGCTGCTGGTGTTGGGATTTCTTCAAATAAGGAAACACAGAGGTACAGAAAAGTAACAGTTGATAAACTGATACGATGTCAAATAATTAAGTCTCCCAGACAGTGGCTCATCTCAACTGTGGCTTTAGACTACATAGATAGATAGATAGATAGATAGATAGATAGATAGATAGATAGATAGATAGATAGATAGATAGATAGATAGATACTTTATTTATCCCAAAGGGAAATTCAAGTTCAAGACTATGGATCACTGTTATGTACCAAAGGATTTTCCCCAAAAAGCTAAAGTTACCTACATTAATATACACAATAATACAACAAATGTATTATTTTGTATCATTCTACACCCTTCCTAAGCCATTTCCCAGAACTGCAGTATGGATGCTTAAGTCGATCAAGTCGTCTTTTATCCATAGATTTTTCTGGGCCCACGAAATTGAGGAAATTAATGTTGTTACTGAAGATGGTTCAAAAGTTAAAGTTTGGTTGTTATACTGTCATCACCTGGCACCAAATTCCTCACTGCACTCCCTCAGGCCCTCAGCAATAAACTGATCCATTGGATTAAATAATAATACAAATAAAAATATAAATACAGACACATAGATATAGATTCCTTCCTTTATGGTTAGATTACAATTTACATAGTTGGCAGCGTTCCATAAATATATATCTGTCCAAAGTGCAAGAAAGAGTGCACAGAATTATTTACAGTAAGCATGGAGAAAACTACGTAACTTTAAATTCTTTTTCTTTTTCTGCCTCTCAGTTTTCTATCCATCAGTGATGCTCTGCTTTTCCTCAAAGACACCAGCAGCATCACAGTCGGGTGAGGAAGATCAAAATGGTGAGAGCAAAATTATTATTAATGTACTTTGGAGTTCTTCAAATCATTGCTCATATTGATTCACAAAAACTTCTTCAAATCATTGCTCATATTGATTCACAAAAACTTTTGATTTAAACTCCAACATATTATTTTTCTTTCTTTAACATACAGACTTAAATTAAGACTAAATTAAGACTAAGTCATTCTAAAATTTTAATATGTAAAAAAGATGTTAATGTAAATATTCAACATGTATACCTGTTTTAGAAACATTGTTTTTTATGTTTCAGTGTCTGGAGAGGACTCTGCAGATGATCCAGACGGTGTGACGTATGCAGTTGTTGTCCTGAAACAGAGAAAGAATAAAGGTTTACTTGATTATAATTTTTTCTTTAACTTGTGTCTTAATTATCTCTAAACATTTTACAAGATTATATGTATTCATTATTTTGTGAAACGAGTGGTACTTTTAACATATTAAGTTACCCACTAAGGAGAACTAGAATAATAAGACGAGTTGTTTGGTTTCACTGCCCTACATAATGAAAGAGGCAGTTGAGGTGTTGTAACCAGTAAAGGTTGAGACGTGCTGCACAGTAGAGCTGGCAGCTGAATTATTTTTACCTCCTCTCAGCGTCTCATACGTGCTGTTTTGTTTTAGACCCGGCAGACGCTGCTGATAATTTGAGCCTCAAGACAAAACGCAGCAGAAAACCACAGAGGGAAAGAGGTGAGAGGGGCTCGCTGACAGTTTTAGTCTGATAAGAGCATTTGTGGTGTTCCTCTGTCTGTTGATCTCTTACTTCCTGTTGGTTTCCCCCCTTCAGATGACGATGAGTCCTCACTTCAACCCATTTACTCCACCTTAAAAACAAGTGAGACTTCACAAACTCTCCAGCGTGATTTTTTGCCCTCACAATTAATTGACAGTCCCCAAATCTTCATGTAGCTTCCCAGCTGCAGATATTTGAACACTACATCGTTACCTGGTATGTCCCACAGGTACACTTCACCTGTGAGTTATGGTTATTTTGACCCTATCAAAGTGACTGCTACCATCAGTTCAGCACTGGTCATACACATTTAAAATTGATTAAAATATTTGCAGTAATTAGAAAAAATACATGTTAACAAACTATGGACATAGAGCTGTGATAAATGAAGATTATCTCCCAGAATGTATTCTTTATTTTAAATATTAAAGCATCTGGTACCCTGTTTGACAGATAGTGCCGTTCACATTGTTTGTAGAGACTACAGACTGTAATTTGAATAAAAAACCCTCTGAAGTACCTCAAAACACAAGCTTTTATCAGTACAAAGAAACAGATGCTTCCATGATATGTAGCAGCAGAGACTTCAAAATATATCACACCTCATAATATAAAAGACGTGGACAGAGCATGTAGAAACATTGCAGTTCAGAGTATATTTCAGTAGAGTATCACATTTCTTGTGTCTTAACATGAAACATTAATTCTACTTGTTTCTAAAGCAGAATGTGAATCTTTGAATACCCCAGCAGCCGAAGACTCAAGTGTAACAGAGGAGGAACCTCTCTATTCTCCTGTCCGGAAGGTAAGACTGATGGTAGTTCTGGCCAACAGTAACTTCCTCTCAATTTGACCAATTAGTCCTTATATGTGATATTGAATCTGTACACACAAACCTACACTACACACAATATAGTGTATGATATATTAATTTGTAAATGATAAAGTGGCCGTTGATCTTACAATATTTTACCACAGATATATTATTGATGTATTCTGACTTACAGGCCACAAAGAGCAGAGACTGATGAATGGAGGAGAGACTCTCGTGTGCAAGAGAAGAACTGACAATCATACATTTTGTTGAGTCTTGAAGCTTTGTCTTGAACTTATGTGTGTATTTAATCACCTTTTTACACATTTTAGTGTATTAAGCATCAATACAATGTTTCACTTCAGTTGAATATAGCAACCAACAAAAATGTTTCATGCCATATTATCCTGCATCTGCATCAAGCCTCATATTTCAAACTGTTACATTACTTCGTGTTGTGTTTAGTATAACAAATGTCATTTGGTAAATTAGATTGGAAATATAAAGACTGAAAGTTCAGCTTCATCATCTCGTCATTGTGTCTATTTTTTTATTACACTGCGTTAAACCGCTTTGTTCTGTTCACACGTGTATAGAAGCAGTCTATAAGAGCAGAGCTGCTGAAGCTTTAAAAGCACTCGCTGTGGTCAACCAAAGTGTTGCTGTCACATCAAGTAACTGAAGTTTAAAGCCACACTGATACATTTGTTTGGTTTCAACAATAAAGTCAAAAAACAAACTATTTGTATTTTCATGTAGATTGTCATTTTTTCCCCCACAGTGTTAATTAAGCACAGCCCCAACAAGCTTTCCTCAATGAACAATAAGGATTAAATTTAACATGTTAAGTGACTGGGACGATTGCTCAGTTATGATAGTGAAAAGCTGGGCTCTTGCAAATGCATACATACTCATTGCCAAAATACATTTAGCTGCTACTAACCCATGTTCAGAAACCCAGGGGCGCCGCCAGGAATTTTGGGCCCCATGATAAAAAATCAAAGTGGGCCCCCTCTGCGCAGCTGTTGTCACCACATCTCTAGGACCTAACTGTCCCATCAAAAGCTTTACATAACTCTAATTAAAGGCTTGCAACTGTCTTGCTTCTTGTAGTTCAATACTAGTACTAGCACAATATTTACTGCTGGTGATTTGTACATGCATGCAGGTCTGCATACAGTATGCAGTTCACTATTTGATGCAAGACTAAAAGCAACCATACGTCTCAATGTATTTTTATTGTAGAATTTCAAAATGGAAAATTCTCTCAACGAAATTAATTAAGAATTATTATTAATCATTATGTGAGAAAATAATTGTTATTAATGTGTTTGAATTTCTGTCATTAATAAATATTTCATTTTCTTTTAATAATGGTAAAAAGAGCAAGAGAGAAATCCCCACAGACTCCCTGCAATGATGCTAACTGGCCTGTCATTGAACACAACGTTGCTCAGCTTCTTCACTGGGACAGGGAGGGGGACAGTGATGGGGAGACAGGGAAGGGTACAGTGATGGGGGGACATGGAGGGCTACAGTGATGGGGGGACAGGGAGGGAGTACAGTGATGGGGGGACAGGGAGGGGTACAGTGATGGGGGGACAGGGAGGGTACAGTGATGGGGGGACAGGGAGGGGTACAGTGATGGGGGGACAGGGAGGGTACAGTGATGGGGGGACAGTGAGGAGTACAGTGATGGGGGGACAGGGAGGGTGCAGTGATGAGGGTACAGTGATGGGGGGGAAGGGGGGACAGGGAGGGGTGCAGTGATGAGGGGACAGTGATGGGGGGGACAGGGAGGGGTACAGTGATTGGGGGACAGGGAGGGGTACAGTGATTGGGGGGGACAGGGAGGGGTACAGTGATGGGGGGACAGGGAGGGGTACAGTGATGGGGGGACAGGGAGGGGTACAGTGATGGGGGGACAGGGAGGGGTACAGTGATGGGGGGACTGGGGTGCTGCTGACTCATCTGTTGTTAAGTCTGCTAAAAGGGGCAGGGACAATGATTTAATATGAATATGTTGCTAAACGTTTCCCTGAACTGATTAAATGGTGATTGAATGTAGACTGACACTAGTCTGTAGCTGGCTGTCTTATTTCCTTATGGACATTAAGCCAACAGGTTAAGAGTACTCACAGACTATAGGCTCCTTTCTTGGTGAAACACTGGGTTACAGATTGACATCCTTTCCTTTGACTTTCCTCTCTCTCTTTTCTCTCTTTCCTTTTTTGAAACCCAGATTTTGATTTACTAGTTAACATTGTGATCACTGTAGTTCTGGCTCATCTACTGACTGCAATAAACACCATCACTGATAAGTGCGCTAAGGCAGGACCAAACCATTTCCTGCAGATACAGGGGGGTGGTCGGTCAATATGGATGTTTACTTTTTGCTCAATGAGGATATTTAACTTTTACTGCCAAAAACAAGTAAAAACAGAGATCATTCATTTTATTATTATATTTGAAATATATATACTGATTGATGATGGTTTAATAACTTTATATTAGTTTTTACCTATTTTTTGCCTGCCAATACAGCGCCCCTGCAGAAACCATCTGATACAGACAGAAAGAGCTGTAGAAATTGTACAGGGGGATGCAGCTAAATTAAAAAAAGAATATGACTGTAGTCTTCTACGGCGGCAGCATTCTCTCTCTCTCTCTCTCTCTCTCTCTCTCTCTCTCTCTCTCTCTCACACACACACACACACACACACACACAACCTATCACTTATTGATCCAATATCAATATCAACTCCTACTCTGCCCCTTCATCATAAATAAATAAATCATTTGGATATGATGAATATAATGTCATTTATTATATTAAAAATACAGCATTGCTATTTAGAATGTAAAAATCCGGCACAATGACCTAACATATAAACGAAAATGTGCCAGTCATTTACCACAGAGGGTAAAGTCTGCAGTTTTATTGGAGTTCATGGATCAGATAATAATTCTGTGACAGGGATACTGCTGGCTGCATGAAACAGGTATGTCCGCTTTTCTGAATTAATTCAGTTAATTTCTTATTTATAATGACTAATTGTAAGGTAACTTTGAATTAAAATGTATTTACTATTAGAATTACTGTTTTACTGTTCTTTCCACCTTTCTTTTACTTTTCGTCTTTTATTGCTTGAACATAATTTTATTGTTTCAGCAACATTGTTTTGTGTTTAAAACAATAATGGAAAAAACAGTTATGTATCTGTTTTACACAGTTTCCATTACAGGCCCATTCTTAATTGTTTATGAAGTCTTTTGACCATTTTTAATATGTATGCTAATTACTTATTCAGAGACCTGATAGTGTTGTTTGATAATGCCATAAATCTCAGTACTTAAGTTATCCAAATGTGCAATATGGTTTGTTTTTCACAAACACCATCACGTTAGATGCATTATTATTACATTTGATCTCCATGGCCTATAAGTTTTTACTACTGGTTTGCGTTCATTTTCAGATCTAAACTCCACCATGATTCACCTGATCTCGACTCAGTACGGTGTCTTCAGTGCTGTGGCGGTTTTACTTCTACTAACAGACTCTTGTGGAGGTAGAGTCTTAGAAGGTAAACAGTCATGTGTTGTAGCATTTCTATCCTGAGATGTCAGGAGCCATGTACCCAGAATAAAGACTTGGAGAGGCATCGTTAATAGGCAACCATACAAACACACATATGTTTGCACATTTTTAATGAGTTTCTAGGTTACATTATTCTTTTTAAGGCAAATCTGTAGCAAAACCTATTGTATATATATATTGTATATAAATAGTATAATAATCGACTCTTCCCTGCTGATTCCAGTCATTGCTTGATGTTAATGCTCCACATTCTGAGTTTGAAACAGGCTATCACGCTCTTTTATTCTTATTTGCATAAATAGGTTGTTGGCATGGTTGAAAACTGCAATTTATTACTCTGTCATGCTATATATGATATCTTGATATTGTTTTTTTTATTGTACTTTTATCATTGCACTATGATTATACTGTGTTTCATGTAGTTCCCTAAGTGCTGTTGTTCTTTTATGATGAGTTTTGTGTGTATTTTGTAAAACAGGCCAGACTCAGCTGATTGGTCCACTTCAGCCGGTAGTCACAACAGTTGGCGATGACGTCATATTGCCGTGCCTCCTAGAACCTGGCAAGGATGCTGTCACCATGGCGTTTGAATGGACGAGAAGTGACCTGAACCCCAGATTTGTCCATGTGAGGCATTCTGGTCAGGACCTGTTGGGTATGCTGCATCCATCCTACAAGGGAAGAACGTCACTCAGCAGCGAGAGACTGAAGTCCGGAGATATTTCATTAAAACTCTCTGAAGTGAAACCATCTGATGAGGGAAAGTATAGATGCTACATTCCAGGATGGGAGAAAGAATCCTTTGTTGAGCTTGTTGTTGGTAAGTGATGATATCTGAATTGTCCATATTACCTTCTTTACTTTCATTCATATGTTTTTTTTTTAGGAAGGTGTAGCTCTTCTTGGTCACAAAAAATGTAACAATTACATTTATTTAAATAAACACATTTACACACAAAATTTCACTTAATGTTCCAATAATTGTAACATTGTGGAAGAATTACAGTTACTGAAAGAGTAAGATTTCTTCTCATTCCCATCATCAGGTGCTGTGTCCTCACATTTCATAGTGGGTATTGACAAAGTCGGTAAAGGAGTGGTTCTACAGTGTGAGTCTAACAGCTGGTATCCAGAACCTGAGGTGGTCTGGCTGGACGGTGAGGGAAACCTCCTCTCTGCTGGACCTACAGAGACAGTCAGAGGTCCTGATGACCTCTATACTGTCAGCAGCAGAGTGACTGTGGAGAAGAGACACAGCAACAACTTCACCTGTAGAGTCCAACAGAAGGACATCAACCAGACCAGAGAGACACACATCTATGTTCAAGGTAAACGTGTTATACATGTAAGGTTTGTTCACAGTTTTCAATACAGTGAGGTTAAATGTTGTAAACATTTCAGATTTGATCTTTTTTCTTTTTCATTTCAGATACATTGTTCGACTCCAGTGCTGCTACTGTCACTGGTTTGGCTGTTACTTTGGCCATCTCCCTTTCAGTTAATCTTTTGGGGTTTTGTGTGTGGCGTTGTCGTCGCTGTAAATGAATTTAGAACTGCAGTTACATCACACCCTCTACACTCAGTCGCAACCTACACAAGGAGGCTTTTATTAGCATACAGGCACTGAACAGAGAGTGACTGTATCAGGAATAACATATGAAACGCAGACAAGGCTAAAACCTAAAGGTAAATACAGACACAGAAATACTGAATAATACAGCAGACTGTTTCGGCATATATTGACAAATACAATGTGATTATTTGTCTGATTAGTTATGAGTTATTCATGGACATCTATCCAGGACATCAGAGATAACACTATCTATGTTAAACTTCACCAATAAAAAAACACTCCATGCTGTAATTCTTTAGACAATAGGTTCTATTAACATTTATTAAAGATCTCATAGCTGCTTTTGCAGCCATCAGTAGAGTTTATGTACAACACTGACTAGCGGAGACTGAAATTCAGCAAATCAGAAGAGAATATACAGTTTGTATATGGCAGCTTAAAAAATGCTTTCTCAAGGCCAAGAAGTGACTGAATGCAACCAGTTTCATTGAAACTGTATATTTAAATTGATCTCCAATTGAATGTAATATTGTGTTGGCCAATGCTGTTCTAGCTTCAGCTCTGGTACCTAAGATCACCACGTGGTAATGATAGTTAATAATCCACATATGGTTTCACCAACCTGTACATGGTCTCTATCGAGAGAGTATCAAGACCACACCTTTTCCCTGCTGTATCCAGTTCCATGTGTGAATACTTCCAAACTGTTTCTACAGTTCATGAACAGTGCATCACTGTGTCACTTTTGATTGTTCATAAATTAAATGTTCATAGATAGGAAATGTGTGTACTACAGTAAAACATGAGTAGTAGTAGAGTTCGCTAACTTGCATTTATATGAATATGAATGTATATGACATGTGGTCTGAATATTATTATTAAACACTTTTTTATCTAATCCTGTTGTCTCTGGTTTGTTATTAATGAACTTCAATACAAATGAAAAGGTCAGTTAAGGTCAGATAACCATGAAGTAATCAGGCACCATGTTGTAACTTCTCAGTATAATGTATCACTGAATGTCATTCATAAGTAGTTTTTGCTGCAGCAACAAATTCAGAGTTAACCAGAAACAACTTAAGTAGAAAGTGGTTCACAGAGCTTCATTAAAACAATATCTTAAAGATTGTTCTCAAGTAACCATCCAATCAGTATCTACTATATGGACATTTTTAAAATGCTAGACACACAGAGTCTCTAGGTTTATTTATAGGAGGATTTATTTAAGTAGGTGGAAAAAACCTTACTAATACTAATATAGAATATAAAAAACAGATAATAAAAATACAATTACAAATACAAAAAATTTAATATGCTGACAAACTAAACCGACTTAAGCTAAAAACCTTTACTTAAACAATGCTACTCAGACAACTAAACATTACTAAATCCCAGATTATAAAAAAGTAACAACTACTTTTCAAAAATAATGTTTCTTTTTTTTCCCTGCTGTGTACAGATGAGCACAGATCTGTCCACTCTGTCTTCACTTGTAGGTCTTTGTGGACTCGCAGATCAATCTGTAGAAGTCTGTAGTGTTTTCTGCTGCTTTCTGTGTTTCAGGGTCCATCTCCTCTTCCTCCATCGTCTCTTACTGAAGCTACCGCTCATTTTCCTCTCTGTCTCTCACCCTCCTCAAGCTGTACTTTAAGTTGCTCTACCTTTTCTTTATGATTTGTTTTTCTGAACCTTTAGTCTAGAATCTGTTTCTTATTTTTTCTGTAGGTTGTTCATCTCTTTGTCCATTGTCTCTTTTACTGGTTTTTCCCTCCACCATCAATCATTAAGTCGAAGAACCTTCACTGTTTTCACTCTGATCTTCTCCTTCATCATTTGTAGGTTTTACTTTATCAAGCTTATCCTTTGCTTCTTCTCCAGCCCCGACTGTCTGCTGACTCTGAGCTGCTGTTTCAGTATTTATAATATTTGATATTTCTTCTCCATTACTCGCGTCCTCATTTTTCTGTGGCTGTTTGTGTTCTTCCATGTTTTTTGTACCTGGAGGATGTGCTTCATTACTCACAACACTGACCTCCTTCTCAGCTTTTTTTTGGCTCTCTATCGGAATCTCATTTCGCTGACGTTCTCCTTCAGTCGGACTCTGATCTGCTGGCAAATCACTCTGTACTCTTTCAGCTTGGGGCTGATCTGTTGATTCATCCACTGGAGACTGATGTGTGGTTGCTGTGCATACCCCTCCATCTTCACTGTCACTGTTCTCCAGAAGGAGTCCTCCTCCCTGACATTGAGTGTCTCCATTTTTCAGGCTCCTCTCTGTCTGTCCTTCTGACTGGTTGAATCTATTCTCTGTCCCTCCTCCTGTGGGATCTTTCTGTTGTGTCTCTGCTTCAGTTAGACTCTGGGCTGCTGGCTTGTTATTTGTAGGTGGTATTTGGTCTTCTGTATTTTCTGGAGTGTGTCTTACTGCTGGATCTTCTGTTTTTCCACTCATTGTTTCAGCCTCTTTCTCTGTTTTGTTCAAATGATTACTTGTGCCTCCTCCTGCTGGTGGATTCTTGTCTTGTATTCCTCCATCCGTTGAACCCTCACTGGCTGGTCCATTATTTGTAGTTTGTGTTTGCTCTTTATTCTCTTCCTTGCCAAGATCTGTCGATGCTTCCCCTTCTGTCCTGAGCTGCGGTTGTTGTCCTTCTTCATCCATCTGAACTGGACCTGTTTCAGAATTTACAGACTTTGTTTCCTCTCCTCCATTTATTGTATTATTCTCTGATTTATCTTGGTGTCTTTCTCTTTTTGCTGGATTTGGATTTTGTATGTCTTCTGTCATCGATTTGGGCTCTTTCTCTCTGTTGTCCAAATCCTTTATTGTCTCTTCACCTTTCTGGACCTCATGTTGCTGTTTTCCAATGTCCCCCACACATTGAGACCCTGTCCCTGCATCTGATTGTTTCTCCATGCTCCCCTTTCTTTGGGTGAGAATATTGTTAGTTTTGTGCTTGTCTTGCTGTGTTTCCTCCTCTTTTTGACATAAAAGCCCTGTTTCTACACCTAAGGAATCAGTGTTATTTTCTCCTCCTGTCTTGTTCTTCTTCATCACTCTTCTTCTTGCCATTTCTGTGTGCACAAACAGTATTTCATTTTTACGATGATGATTTAAAACTGATAACAGCACAACAATCTATGATAAGATAAGATAAGATAAGATAAGATAAGATAAAGTAAGATAAGATATTCCATTATGTATCTCCCTTAGGAGAAATTCAGGTTGACACAGCAGCAATAGGGCAAAGTAGTGCAAAAACAGAGAACAAAGAATATCACAATAAAAATATTACTAGTAGTATTAATATTAGAAGATATAAAACTATACATTAAAGTATACACACTATTTGTTGTTCAAGTAGGATATGGAGTGCAAAATATAAGCAGAAAATTAAACTTGACTAAAACTAAAAAACAAAAACTAAACTAAAACTACTAAACTACTAAAGTGGAAATTAAATATAAATAGTGCAAAAGGCTTGTGCATTGTCTGTGGGGTTGGAGGTACTGCAAAAATATCCTGATATTAATAAATACATTAATTAATGGATACTGGATTAACTGACAAAATAAATAAAAAACACTGTGTGCCACTCTTGAGCTGTTTTTTTTCTACAAGATTGTCCCTGTTTAGTTGATCTTGTTTACATGCAATAGGAACATGAACATGACGGTGACGCAATACATGGACCTGCCAGTGGTGTCACACTATCCCACCAATCAACAGGTGGCGGTAACATGCCAAGTAATGCTGGAAAGCATCAGTAAAGGCATGGGAGAGGAAGACTGCAAGCTAGTAAACATATTGTAAATAATGCAGGATTTTAAATATTAAAAATGAACTCCATGTGTTTATTCTGACTAGGGATGTCATTTCGATCTCAACAATCGGTATTGGTGCGGAGCAGGGCATTTCTTAACTGATCGGGTATCGGATCTTTTGTTTTACATCAATAGTCTTTACTCACAAAGCATTATAAGCTCAAATGCATAAATTTCTTCTTGATGCAAAAAATATTATTTAAATTGTCAAGTATATTGGATTTATTTTAATAACTTTAATGGGCTAAACTTGGAACTGATTGATACACACATAACTCAACCCATAAACTCTGCTAGCTTAGTCCACACACGTGTGACACAAGAGCCCAACGGCTATGCAGCAGGCCACAGTCTGCAGAGTTGAGATGTTGGTGGGGTGGGTTGGTGATGAAAGCTGCCACCACACGTCAGCTAATAGCAAAATTCAAATGCAGTAGGCTGCCTTAACCAGTGGAGGGTGATTGCTATGCATATATATCGTACAATATGTACAATTCAAATGCATTTTTAACCAACATACCAATATTTGTGTTGTAAATATGTGTAAGTAAGTATTATAATAGCAGACTTATATATTGACTTACTGCTTTTGTTTTGTCTCCATTTCCATACAACAAAGAGGACTGCAAGAATGAACATGATGCCAACAAACAAACCAATGATGGTAGGAGCAGATGAACTAGATGAGTCCATAAAATCATCTGAAATTATAAAACAAAGAAAACATTTAAACTGAATATCAGCTTTTTGGAGCAATGAGTTTGTATATTATACATAAATCAAGTATCAACCTGCAACATAGATGTGTGTCTCTCTGGTCTGGTTGATGTCCTTCTGTTGGACTCTACAGGTGAAGTTGTTGCTGTGTCTCTTCTCCACAGTCACTCTGCTGTTGACAGTATAGAGGTCATCAGGACCTCTGACTGTCTCTGTAGGTCCAGCAGAGAGGAGGTTTCCCTCACCGACCAGCCAGACCACCTCAGGCTCTGGATACCAGCCTTTAGACTTACATTCTAGCACTCCACTGCTGACAATGGTTATGCCAATTTCAACGTCTAATAGCAAGCAAGAGCAAAGCCATTCGATAATCAGCAGTTTATTATACAGTTATCCATGCAATGTGCAAATGTGTTTTATACTATTAATCTCCTAAAAATGATGAAACATATTTCTAAAAAACATGCTTTAATGTTCACTTACCAACAAGAAGCTGAATACTAGAGTCTAAATTTAATGCTGGCATGAAGCATCTGTATGTTCCTTCATCAGAGAGTTTCACTTTGGAGAGATTCAGTGAACTGTCTCCCTGTTTCAGCCTGTCGATGGACACTGATGTTCTTCCCTTGTAGGATGGATTTTGATCAACTAGATGGTCTTTCCCAGACCGCCTCAAATGGACAAATCTGGGGTCAATATCAGGTCTCGACCACTCCAGTAACATCTCAACTGTGTCCCTGTCAGGTTTCACATGGCATGGCAAAGTGATGTCATCCCCCACCATTGCCACTATTGGCTGAGGTCGACCAATCTCCTGAGACTGACCTGGGGAAGAGAAACTTTTTGATTTGACTAAACTTGACTAACTTGACTAACTTGACTACACTTAAAGACAACAGGCCCACCAAAGATTTCCGAGAGAATTTGATTGGAAATGGAATTTGAAGCACAAGTTAAAGCTGCTTCTTTTTCCAAGCATCTGTTTAAAACATGATCTTTTTCTTGGGTGAAGAAAGACAGAACAAGAATAGAAGAAAGAAGAAGACACACTGTCTACAATGCGCCTTGGGCTAAATGCTAACAGCCTCAGATGGGAATCTCATTAGTTTTGTATGGGAAGAATTTGTATTTTTACCTGATGGTGGTGAACACCCAGATAAATTTAAAGATAATTCACAGGATAAGTGAAAACTCTGACCGACTGGGCCACACTAGAAGAAAGGTCAGGGGATCACCAAAATCAACAGGATTCATCCATCCTTCCTTCATCCTGGACATTGTGAGTATCTGTACCAAATGTAATCAATCCCATAGCTGTTTTTAGATATTTCAGTCTGGATTTCTGTCTGACATTGCATCCCATTGCTGGTAGCATGGCTAAAAATACATCTCAATCCAATCAAATTGTTTCCAAAAAATAATTAATGCATGCACTGTACAAAAGTACACCAGCAACACGTAATCATTTCAATAAATTGTGCACAGCAACACACAGAAGCAAGTTAATGATACACTTGGGTCTGTACTGCCCTCAACACAAAAATACAACCCAGACGTTATCTAGGTCAATAAGTTATCT
Organism: Dicentrarchus labrax; assembly: GCF_905237075.1. Taxonomy (NCBI): domain Eukaryota; kingdom Metazoa; phylum Chordata; class Actinopteri; family Moronidae; genus Dicentrarchus; species Dicentrarchus labrax. The sequence continues at coordinate 583,101 of NW_026136928.1, read as the reverse complement.
ACCTCGCCGAAGTCAACCAACGCTATCAGTCATAAACAAAAGAGACATTTTCACTTTCAGTTTGACCACTGCACTTATCTGCACAGTGAGAGAGTGGCACCCCCACTGCCACAGGTGAGAGTATTTTTGCATTCAAGGCCGCTGTGCCTTTGATAAATGTCTGTGACACAGAAATATTGTGCAACAGTTGTTACACAGAGCATGGGACACTGCTCAGCACAAGAGTAAATCTTTAGTTTAGTGGGAAGCAGTATGTGATCTGATAGGCACTGACCCTACAAAGTCTAAAGGCAATGTTAGTATCCATAAAAACCCTAATGGAAAATTGAAAACAAGTTTGTAAAAGTAAACCCCTGATAAGAAATATCATTGCCAACAGAAGTTATTTAGGGGAGATTCCATAGTGTTAACTAAACAATAATATAAAACAGACAGATTTGTAGTTAACCGTTAACATTTAGTATTTGTCAAAAATACAAAGAATAAGAATCTGGTTTTCTGTATAGTTTGCAAATTGGCCGTATTCCATTTAATTTCAAAAGACAGTGTTAGTATCCATTAAAATCCAAATGACCTCAGATATGATCATTTGCTCCGATTGAGCATTTGTAATGGTTTTTTTAAAAACATTTATAGTTATCATTTTTACATACACTCTGACCACTTTATTTGGCATACCTGTAGGATCTAATGCAATCGGATGCAATGTTCACTTTCACGGAGGTGTTCATTAAAATGTACTGGGGTATTAGGAGGGGTTTCTAGTGTTTTGTTCACCCTAGTATTTGTAAGGTTTTATAACATAGTACATTATACAGTAATGATCTTTTATCATCGTATGTATACATTACCTCCATGAGAGTGTGCTAGGAGAAGGAAGGCAACAGCTTGATGGAAAATCAAAATGCTGAAAACACTGAGTTCAGATTTGCACGTCAGTCTGGCTGCCTGGCAAGACATCATGCAGGGCTGAAAATCAAAATAAAGCACAGAATAAATCCCTATAATGGATCTTGTGTGCGTTTTTTTTTAAACATTCTCCAACATATTGGTCTCTTAAAACAACAGAAATTCAGGTCCTTCCCACATTGCCTTAAAACACTTAAAATAATCTAAATTAGTTTTTTTAACAATTTTTGCAAGTCAGCCTGCTCAGGCAGGGGTAAAATATGAGTCATAGAGTTCAATAGAGGACCATAAGTGGCGGCAAACATGCTTTCATTCCAAAAAAGTAACATTTATAAATATAAAATATATAAAATAAAAAAATCATTCCTAAATTAAAAGTCAAATCACAGCAGGAAAAGTTTAAAAATGTGAACGTTTGGAAGCGATTCTTACCTTTTGAATGCTTTCTCAGCCAGTGAGCTGCAGGAGGTCAAAGTCCATGAATCAAGCGCACTGTGCCTGCCTGCTCTGTCTTATCTCCTGCAGTCCACATGTTCAGCCTATTAGATTCACGTCTGTATGAGCCGCTGTAAAAAAAAAGTTGGGGCACGTCAGTATTAATAGTTTTGTGTTTTTTGTTGTCCTTATACCCAGACTTACAACTATTCAGGGAACCCCTTAAATTATACTTTTTTGAATATATATATATATATATATTGATATAATATATATATATATATTGAATATATATATTTTTTGTGGTTAACAAAGAATAACTTATTGCTCCACAGTTTAAAAAAACTTTTCAAGCTGCTAAATGAAGTGAGCATTGATTTACTATAATGCATGTGTGAATGTATGTGCTGTAGACTTTAGTTCCCCTGAAATTTGCTTTCAGTGTCTTTGTTAATGTGTTATATATAAAATGTATAAAAAGTGTCTGACCTTTGATCCTATTGCCAGGTAACTGATAACCACCATTATAAGACACTACACATAATAAGACCTGAAGCTAATGAAACAGCAGCCATGACAACCGTTTCTTCATTGTTTTGGTTAATAGGCATAAGATACTGTACTGTAGAGGACAGGACTGCAGGGGGCAGAATAGACCTTATCCATGTTCACACCATCAACGTCAGACAAATTTCCAATAGGAAGATACTTGACTCTTCTTGACCTATGCAACTTAGACTAGCTCTTTTCCCTTCGCTCACCGACGATCTGATGAGCAAAACTTTGGTTTCTTTTGGTTTCTCCAATGTTTCACACCCAGATGCCTGCACAATTAACTGCCATCCCCATCAACCTCATATAGGCATTATGCCTGCTAAACTTCAGCATGTTACCATTGTCACTGTGAATATGTTAGCATATTAAAGTTAGCATTTAGCTCAAAGACAGCTGTGCCCAAGCCGCCTAAAAAGACCAGCATGGCTGTAGCGGGGCTATAGACAACCCAGATTTCCTGTATCTTGCTTCCTGTGCCATGTTGCTGATGCGGTTTTTGTTTCCAAGTGCTACTTTTTTGTGCCCAAATCAAAGATTATTTATTGTTCTAGAGTGCATCTATCTAACAGAAGTGTTTGTAACACTGCAGCTAACACCTGCAATGAACTACACAGGAAGAGGAAGTTCTCAGCTACACTGTACTGTATTTAGCTTTGATTCAGTCTGACGCACAGACAGTCAGCAGCGAGGCACGATGGAGGTTACAGCTCTCTGCATCAGACTGTGTGAGTACTAATTTTGTCTTTTTCACCCATGTCTTATTACTCTGTATGAATACAGTAAACAAAATAAAAATCCAAATGATGACAGCATTTATGGGGTAGAGAAAGAGGGCAATGAGAGTGTTGATCTTGAGAATGTGTTTTGGTAATTCCATGTTTTTGGTGCACAAATGCTGATCGAAGACTTGAAGCATAACAGAGTGCTATCAGTGAGTTTTATGTGGTCCTGTGGTTTAGTGAAGCATATACATTATATATTGTGAATGTCCAATAAGGGATTTAAAGATGAAATGATGTGTTTATCATGACTCTGTGCAAGATGTGATAATACAAATTTGTTTTTTGTCTCTCCAGTGATGAACATTTTGATGCTGCTGGTTGCACATGCTCTGAAAAGTTATCCTCAGACATCTGGTAAGTAGCAGTTCATTAAGTGTCACTAAAACCTTAACGCTAATGCTCAAGCCAGCTTTATCAAACCCTAACACAGTGATACCATTGAAATCTATCATGGAAATTATTTTCAATTATTTAGAGCACCAGTGAACTCACTGTTCATATGTCCATACACTTTGTTACCAAAGCTCAGTGGTTTTCCAACTCTTGTTCTGTCTCTCCGTATCAGATGGATATGTTCGTATTGTTCCAACCAGACTGCAGCTCTTTGAATACGAGTCTGTCCAGTTTACCTGTGAGGGGTTTAATGGCCCAGCTGGATGGAAAGTGAGGAACTTCAAGGAATTTGTTCCAAAATGTTCAAATGGCACACTGACGTCAACAGTGAAGTGCACCATTGACTATGCCTTTACATCAGACAGTGGAGAATACTGGTGTGAAGGCGGAGGAGGAGAGAGGAGCAACACTGTCAACATCACTGTCACTGGTATGTAGATTGTATTTTATCTGTAAAACCACAATATGTCAATGACAGAAATGTTAAAGTCCCTCATTCTGCCTTCCTAAAGTATACTGTTCAATGCATTTCTGCTTCTGAACACTTTGTAATGTTATTCAGCTGGTTCTGTGATCTTGGAGAGTCCTGTCCTTCCAGTGATGGAGGGAGATGCTGTCAGTCTGAGCTGTAGAGTGAAAACTTCCTCCAATCTCACAGCATATTTCTATAAAGATGGACTCCACATTCAGACCAGTTCCACAGAACACATGATCATCCACAGTGTTTCCAAGTCTGATGAAGGACTCTACAAGTGTAGCATGTCTGGATTTGGAGAATCACCAGAGAGCCGGCTGACTGTCAGAGGTAAATGTAATAGAGAATACACCTTAACCTTTACATTACATTGTTTTTAGCATTTAGTGCATGCTGGAGATAAGCAGATATAAAAAATGGAACTATGGAATGGAATAAAATGGTTTTATGGTGTTCAGGTTGTGATGTGATCATTGAGCAAAACACTGAACTCACAGACTTTCATTTTAAATCCTAGTGAAGATCCCAGAGTATAACAGCTCAGTGAATGAAAATGGGGACCCGATTGCAGAACCTGCAGACAGAACAGGTAAGGTAACAGTAAGCATTGGGAGGCCATTGATTATGATATAGTTCAGTAGAAGACGAGCAGTCAGAGCACGGAGCCTAAACCAAAAAGTATTTTTTTCTTTAGTTGTGGTTGAACAACATGTTGCACAAACTCGGGCTGAAGCTAACAATTTATTATTTATTCATCTGCAGATTTCTTTCTCAATTAATGGATTCATCATTTGATGTTAGAGTCCAAGGTGATGTTTTCAAATGTTTTGTTGCACCCTGTCTCAGTCTTTCATCTTTCCAGCATCCGACAAAGGGATACATTTTTCCCACCTTTACTACGTAATGCTGTGGGTCGTCATCGCTGTCGTATTGGTTCTGCAGCTGCTGGTGATCGGATTACTTTACTGGAAGAAACAGCTAGGTACTGAAATTATACATGATACAAACAAAGTTATCCCTCAAAGTAAGTGATGATGTTGCAGACAGTTGGTGGGTGGGATATATCAGGCAGCAAGTGAACCTATTGTCCTAAAAGTTGACAGGTGGTCAGAATGTTATTACTGATAGGTGTACCTGTGTTCATATGTCTGCCTACTTAGCTCTCTTAAAAATTAAGTTTAAATTATTCTACAGAAGTATTCTGCTAACATAGCCTGCAAGATGATAAATATGATGATAAACATGTTTCTTTGTTTCAGTCTTACTAGAGGCAAAGATAAACGATCCAATTAAGGACATGTATGCTGTCGTCAAAAAACACAAGAAAAAGGAAGGTAATTCAATGCACTTGCTAAAATACTAATTTGTCTGCATTCAAACCAGTAACACCAATTGCAGCCAGATAGAAGTTACTTTAAGGCTCTTACCAGAAATGTTTGAGAACCCCTTGTGCACAAATTCACATCGTCTAAGTATGTCATACATGGTGTTTCGTTTTAGACGCTGCAGACGCTGATAATTTGAGCCTCTGTCTTCACACAAACCGCAGCACAAAACCACCGACAGAAAAAGGTAAGATGGCCCCCTCAATGCCTTCAGTCTGCATTCCACCACAGGGCCAAAGAAGCATTCTGAAATGAGATCAAACCCAACCTGCGTTTATATCTAGCTTTAACATGCTGCAGTATAATGGTATGCTGTGGATGTTGATTTGCCTGTCTTACTGTGTCTTTTTCAGATCAGGATGAACCACCTCAATCTTTTCACACCTCCTTTACCACCGATGACACTTCAGAAGCTCCACAAGAAGGTTACTATCTTGTTTTAATGATTTTAAATTATTAAGTGGATTTGATTCATTTTTAATTTAAGCATTACCAACATTTTTTTTTCTTTTCAGTTATCTTTAAACTTGAATTACATCCATTTGTTTCCATATTTCCAGAATCTGCAGTGTCTAGCTTCACAGCGTCAGCATCTCCCTCAGAGGCTACAGACCCACCTTTCACAGATCCAGATCCCCAGTATGCTTCCATCCCTGAGGTAGTTCTGAGAATAACACTGGCCTTGCATATTTTTATTTTTCAAAATGTGACGTAATATTTTCATGAGATCCTTAGAAAACTTAGTGGAAGATTAAAAAATCACTCAAAACTGTTGTACATGTGACCAGCTGTGACGTAGTATTGTACAATGCTGCTCTGGGTATAGCTTCTCCTTAAAATAGTGTCTCTTGCATTTTATCAACATATTCCATCTATTTATTTATTTCTGTCTTACAGATCACAGAGGAGGAAACGCCTTACTGAGGGAGATGTTGTTGTTGCAGTAACTGACAGACTTTTCAAAAAACTGTGCTTAAAATAACTTTTGAAATCACTTAATATCACCTTATTTGTATCTGTCTTGTTGTCTCAGTCATTATTTGTGAAACAGAAACGTAGTGACAATGTTGTTTAGCAATAAATCAAATGAATAAATAAAGTATTTGCTCAGCTGTGTGATAATATATTGTTGCTCTTCATTACAACATGTCTAATCTGGCCTTTGGTGAGTAGGTTGATAGCAGAATGTGAAACAAGTATCAACAATAAATGGCTATATAAAGCATTTCAAAATAGACTGAGGGTGTTATCATCATAACAAGTCTTCATCTGAGAGTTTCAGCCAACACGCATCAGTGTCTATTAATAAAAGGTGTCAGTTTATGAAGGTCAAACCGTTAAACCGCCCTGCTTCAGTAAAGCTGCAGCAGCTAATTCTAAATAGAGTAATTGTGGTAATGACTTATCATCAGTTTGACCTGAGTTTACAGCCATAGTTTTCACTGACAATACAAACCTAAATATGTACATATATACACCCCTCTGTACATGCTTATATGAGATAATATTCAAATCTTGATAGTCTAATTACATCATATTGCCACAAAATTGCTTCTGACTTTTGGTAAAGACCTCAAAAACACATGCATAGATTCTTAAACAAGGAGGGCGTAATCAACAGTTATCCCCTGACTTTAATGCAGCAGCAGGGCTGCTTTCATTGCCTGGGGCGCCACCAGCTGGAGGGGTGCTGGAGAGTACATACAAGACAGAGTCTGCATGTTTAGTAGACAAGAATAGAATTATTTTTACTAACAAAAAAAACAAAGAAACAAGTCGACTTCTATAATCTCTATAATTCTCTCTAAATCCCAAGCAGCCACAAAGACAGATTGCTGAAATTCAACAGTTAATTCCCAATGTGCTTTACCATAGCTGGAGCTGACAATTGGAACTAACTAACAAACTAGGAATACATAACAAAAATAATCTAATAAAAACAAAGAAACCAAATGACAGATGCAGCACCACCGCCATTTTAGCTCCTTAGTGGGATATCATCCAGAGGGTGTCATTAGTTGGTGCAACACTAACCTCCTCATCCCAGCAGGCTTGCATACACGTGCACACACCTGACACACAGCATGCATACTTTCACACCAAAACACATTAACACATCATAACACAACTGTGGTAACAATTACTTATAAGTGAGCCCCGGGAGCTCTGCTGGTGGAGCGCACACCCCATGTGCACAAAGGTCTTTGCTGGGTCTGTCCTGGGTTTGATTCCAACCCACATCCCTTTGCTCAGGTCACCTCTCTCTCTCTCTCTTCCTACTTTCCATTCACAAAATAATCCTTATAAAAACCCCAAAAAGACCAATTTCCAACATCCAATCTTTTATTGACCCATCCATCAACGCCGGCTACTTAGGGCTTTGTCAGTTGAAGGAAAAGCTCTTGCTATGGGGCACTTGCTGAAACGATGATGCTGCCGTTCTTCTTGGGAGGAACTGCATACATCACCACCAAATTAAATGGCACAGGAAGAGGTTGTGACCCACATATCATCTATCTGTAGTTCTGTGAGGCTCAAGACAGTCAGCAGCAAGACATCATGGAGGTCACAGCTCTCTGCAACAGACTGTGTAAGTAGCTTTTCTGACGTTTTGTTCATATATATTAGATGGAAGGTGAACTCAATATTATAACTGAAAAAAACTTGAAACAACACTTGGAAGCAGTAAGTACACAGAGTATATGAACTTGAGAACCCTTTTGTTGAGTTGAAACTAACTTTCATTTTAGTGCCTGGATTCACATCGGATTAATTAAACAAGGAAGTTTTTCTCCGGTCAATTTATTATTAAATTGATGCAAATTATATGAAAGTTTTCGGCTTCTTCAGAAGCGAAGCCATTTAAGAATTTTTATTAACATCCAAAAGCATCTGAATTTCTTCTTTGCCTTGTATTGGTTATTATATGACAAATGAACGTATAATCTTTCTCTCTGTTCCTTCAGTGTTGAATGTGTTGTTGCTGCTGGCTGAACATTGTTGCCACAGTTGTGCTCAGAAAGCTGGTAAGTAGCAAATAGTTATTGATTCACCTATAGACAATAAAACATAATGGATTACTTCTATGTTCCAAATTTAAAGTCAGGTTTATCTACACCATTTCTATCCCAATTAATGAATGCTAAAACCTAAATAACTGTTGAGCACACGCCAATCAAACATCTATTTTATCATGTGTGAATCATAAGTTTTGGTTTTGTGAAGAAAAGCAAACTTAATACTTAATTAGAAAATTGGAACCCATAATTTCCCCATAATTCCTATGTGACTACGGGGTGTGACAGTGTTCAATGCGTGTGTTTTTTTATTTTATTTTTCATTCATTCTAATGAATTTCTATAGAGTAACCAAGATATTCTTTTAGTCAGCATAATCCAGTAATTAATTCATAATTATTAATATTTACCTGGGTTTAAATTGAACTAAGGGAATTACTACAATTAGTTAATTTCCAGGAAACTTTCAGACAGTTGTTGGCCAATATGTATGAAAATGATAAAGTGTCATCCCAATTTTTTGACTTGACAAGAACTCCGGTCTTTTATTGTGAAAATGTAAGAGGTAATAGTTCATCAGATATTTTTTTCTAGATGCAGCTTTTCTTCGTATCGCTCCAACCAGACTGCAGTTCTTTGAATACGAGTCCATCGGTTTTACGTGCGAGGGCGTCGATGATGGCTCAGCTAAATGGAGAGGGGTGAGGAACGCGGAAGGATTCATCCCAACGTGTTCCAATGGCACTGCGACTTCGCCTGTGACCTGCACCCTTTACAATGCCTTTGAAACAGACAGTGGAGAGTACTGGTGTGAAGCTGGAGGAGGAGAGCGAAGCAACACCATCAACATCATTGTCACCGGTAGATTTACTGTACATAACAAATTCCATGTTATGTATATATATGTATATATCAACTAAATCCGGTTTGTGTCTCATGAAGTTACTTAGGTCAACTCTCTGTCAGTGGTGTGTTAAAATGTAATATTTTTGTTGGGCCCAGAAGCGTATTGAAGCTTTTTTTTAATAAGTGATACTTACAGCAATTGATCAAGAATCCCCAATATAGAAACTTGATCTCTGATCAGATATGTCTATGGAATGTACTGTACAATGTGTAAAAAAATATGTTTCAGTGGGTTCTGTGATCCTGGAGAGTCCCGTCCTCCCTGCGATAGAGGGAGACAATGTGACTCTGCACTGTAGAAGGAAGGGGACTTCTTTCGACCACACAGCTGATTTCTATAAAGATGGACTCCAATTTAGGACCAGCTACTCTGGGAAGATTGTCATCCGCAATGTGTCCAAATCTGATGAAGGACTCTACAAGTGCAGTATCTCTGGAGCTGGAGAATCACCAGTGATCCGGCTGACTGTGATGAACAACAGTTTGACCGAACAAAAGGAAGATGGTATTTTGATTTTATATTTGGATCATATTTTAGGTCTGCAATAGAGGTCTAATTCAAAAGTAATAGTGATTTAAAGATGTGATATCACAGATATCACACACATATTTTTGTCAATTCTACTGCAAATTACTGTCACATATGCACAACTGATGATATTGAGACCATTTGATTGTTTTACTTTAACTAAACTTTTGGGACCAAAATACCTCATATTGTGAGTTATGACCTCCAACTTTACAATTTAAAAAAAATAATAATGTAGCTTTAATATCAGTATATCAATAATGTGTTGCTGCCACTATTTTGTTGAAAAATAGGTCGTTCCTTAATAGTATAGAAGTATCCTTGAGCAAGATACTGAACCCCAAATTGCTCCCAATGCCGTGCATCGGTGTGTGAATATGTATGTTTCTGCTCGATGGACTTTGCCATCACTGAGTGAATGTGTGTGAAAGGGTGAATGTGGCACGTAGTGTAAAAGCGCTTTGAGTGGTCGGAAGACTAGAAAGTCTCTATACAAGTACAGGTCCATTTACAGCGTTTCTGCCAAGATCATCCAAACACCAAAGTAATATCTTTTGTCAATTAAACCTTTACATGACATCAATCATGAAATTCATTTTGTGCAGCTGGTCCTGTGATCCTGGAGAGTCCCATCCGTCCTGTGATGGAGGGAGATGCTGTGGTTCTGAGCTGCAGAAACAACACGTCGTCCGCCAGCCTCCCGGCAGTGTTCTATAAGGATGGCCTCTTCATTGGGAGCAGCTCTACAGGCAACATGACCATCCACTACGTCTACCTGTCTCATGAGGGACTCTACATGTGTAACATCTCAGGAGTTGGACAGTCAAAAGGAAGCTGGCTGGCTGTCAGAGGTGAGACCCAAACAGCTTCACAAACATGCTTTCATGGAACATAAAGCTGGTAAAACGTTATATATTGTGCATCCCTGTTTTAAATAAGAAGTCATTTTCAGCTAACTGTAATTCAGTTGTAGCTCCAAATACAATGAGAAAAGCTGAATGACTGACAGTGAAATTCATTTGCAAAGGTCAAATGACAAACATCTCCTCCTGGGGAAACTTCACTAATATTGGTTTCTTTTTCACTTTCTGTTGTCTTTGCAGCACTTCACAGAGAAACTTCCTTCTGCTCAGACCACTTTGTGTTTATTCTCCTCCTCTTAAGGACTGTGTTCACCATTGTGATGGTGGCTCTGCTGCTGCTGCTGGTGGGACTACTTCACTGTGGGAAACTCACAGTTACACACAAATAAGCCATGGCCCACATAGATAAGGAGAGTACACTGTTAGCTTGTCTTTCATCAGATGAAATAGCTCAAGCTGTAAAAATAAATGGCTCGTGTTGAAGTGCTCTTCTCAGGTATGCTTGCAGAAAAGGTTAAAAACCACAGAGGCCTGCTTCGAGTGGTGTCAGTGTATCTAATTCTGGGTTTTATTGAGATGGTAGATGCAGTTGATAATTCGAGCCTCTCAGACAAAAACCACAGAGACAAAGGTTAGACGGTCCTGCACGCTGTTCGAACGTGAACCTGTTTGGCTGCTAAACCTGCATACTCACATTTTTAAACAGTTTTCATAAATGATATAAGAGAAAAGGCTTTTAACCACTGATATCAGCAAACATAATGCTATTACTGGTAATTCTGGCTGAAAGAAACATGATAGCATCAAGGAAAGGCTACTTCTTTCACTCTGTGTGTGTGTGTGTGTGTGTGTGTGTGTGTGTGTGTGTGTGTGTGATAGTAAGTATATTATATATCAGTATATTAGGGAAGTATTTTTTATTTTTTTGCTGTATTGTAATGATAATTAGTATTCAGGCTTGAGTTGTATATTACTTAGATGTATTTATGTTTTTCAGTTATTTCAACAGTTATTTTACAACAAGAACTCCAGTGTCTTATTGTAGTAACATAACGTTTATTAAAAAAGTTTCATTAAAAGTTTATTGTCAGCTTGTATTATTTATACACTCTACACAATGTCCATTGTCACAACTGCATTTTGATCCCTCTTACTTCACTTAACCTCATCAGCAGCAGCTCGGTTATTGTAAACAGCGCCGACAGTGATGCTGTGAACTAGCTGAAGCTCTCGCTCTCAGATGATAATGAGGATGATGATGATCATGGCTGTTTAGGTCATTTCCACTTCATACAAGTCATAAATTTCATTAAATAATAATCAACACATTTACTATCTTTACAAATGAGCATAAACTGTTGCTCAATATATTTCTCATAAACACAGAAATCATTGTCTTTTGTCATGAATATAACTCCTTAACTGCATTCATTTACATGCATGCAGTTGGGTTTAGAGAGAAAGTATGCGTTCTCCCTTTTTCGGTCAGGTGTCTTTTCTCTCTGCAACCTGCAAGACACACAAGAACCGACAAACCATGTATCTGTGAGAAAAGAAATATTAAGGGTCCAACTTTTCTATAGTATGTGAGTCTTCTGATTCCTAATCTGACCTCATTGTTCATTTATAAAATACTGAGCGTGCACTCACTTGGTGCCATGAGAAAAATCAATCTAACGCATGCATTGTGGTGTGGTAGTGTCATGCTGGCTACTAACAGCAGCCACCACAAGTGAACTGAGGGGCCCATCTGCCTTTTTCTGACTGTGGGTTCCTCGCGTGGTTTTTATCTGAGCTGCTCTAACTGTTACAGGGGACAAATAACTCATATATATATAACAAGCACAGACAATTAAAAAAATAATGAATGTTTGTGCATACAGGTCTGATTAGCAATTCAGTGCTCATCGCCATTTTCTGGTTGAGAGACCAAAGCAATGTCTGTTCACAAGCAGTGCTGTGTATCCTTACAGACAGGATACTTTAATACTGACTAATATATTTAAATTTACTATATTTTTTGATTAAAGGTGTGACATTGCAACTGAAACACGAGAAGAATACAGCAGGTATGTAGGCATTAATACAAATTAATTTGCTTCTAGAGAAATGTACCTAATTCAAAGAAATTCTAAAAATCTACTCCTACAAATATTATATCAGTGAATAGATGTTCATTATCTTAATGTAATTTATTTATTTCAACCTCCATGTTGTGTTTGTGGATCTTAAAACTTGGACTCTCTTTAACACACTTGACATAGGTTCAACAGCTTGAAAAGCCATGACTTTTTATAACTTCATGCAAACTGTTTGACACATGTTGTCATTAGTTTTCACTGTTTTCATCTCAGTGCTACGATTCACAAGCCATTCATGACTCCATCTGACATTCCTGCATCTGTATTCTCTGTACCTGTGATGGTTGTTTGATGTTTCCCACTCGCACTAATCCGACCAACGCCAGCAGAGCCACCGAGAAATCAGAATCAGAATCAGAAATACTTTAACAGCGAGGCCAGTGCAGAGCAGCAGGTAGAGCTGAGGGGCATGATGAAGATGAGGGTAAGGGTCAGGGTCAGGAGAAGAGTGAGGCTCCTCATGAGCTTCTGGAGAGATAATTTTGTGCTGTGTATGAGACATGATCATAATACTGCAAAATATATGCACTTGTTGGCTTTAAACATTTCTCTGAAAATGTAAACAGGGGTCCTCAAACCTCAGCATCACTTCTAATGTATCAGTCAAAACCTGGAAACCACATCAGAGACTCAGGTCACAGTCCCCAAAATCATCATTCATAATACTTCTATCAGCCTTTAACATCTGGACCTTCACATAAGTATGATGCAAACTGTTATGGGAAGAATTGTGAATTAGAGTAAGAAACAATTAATCTTCTGTTTGATTACATAACAGGGTATGTCTCACCTCTGACAGCCAACCAGCTCTCTGGTGATTCTCCAACATCAGAGGTCCTGCACTTGTAGAGTCCTTCATCAGACTTGGAAACACTGGGGATGGTAATGTTTCCTGTAGAGCTGCTCTCCATGAAGTGGCCATCTTTAAAGAATTCAGCAGTGAGGTTGGAGGACGTCAGTTTCCTTCTACAGCTCAGAGTCACACTGTCTCCCTCCATCACAGGAAGGACAGGACTGTCCAGGATCACAGAACCAGCTGAACAACATATGTTTGAATATACACAGAGATACATTATATTGTGTTAAGAATTGTTTTACGTCAAAATACACATTCAAATATTTCATGTTTCAATAGAAAATAGTTTAACACAACATCTACTAAAGAAAACCTAAAAAACACACATGATGGTAATAGGTGTATTACTATGTACATACCAGTGACAGTGATGTTGACAGTGTTGGTTCTCTTTCCTCCTCCCATCTCACACCAGTATTCTCCACTGTCAAGGTCTGGATACACAGTTGTAATTCTGCAGGGTCCTGTTGATGCCGACCAGCTAGCAGCACATGTTTTAACAACTCCTCTGATGCTCCTCATCACTCTCCATCCAGTCAGCCCCTCCAGTCCCTCACAGCTGACAACAATGGACTCATATTGAAAGTGCTGCTGTCTGTTTGGAACAACCTGAGGAAAATCTACCTCTAAAACAGAGACACAAAGAATATGACATAAAAAATTTGTAATTTGTTTAAAAGCCTGAAAAACATTACGTCTCTCTGTCAGTAGAAATGCAGCAACCTCAAAACACAATTTCCCTCGTTAACTAAAACATGTTATTCATTTTATGCCTATTTAACCTATTTTTGTTCAAATGACACAAAATACAAAATATGCACATTTACACCCATTATACAGTTTGACTGATTATCTAACTGCTACTCACCAGCGTGACTGAAGTCAACTTGTGCGACCAGCAGCAACAACACAGTAATCACTGGAGAGACAGGAGAGCTGCATACTGTAACAGACAGATAACATATATAACATAGCTGTAACATGTAAATGTACATAATATATTGTAAAATCAATTTAAAATCTTCTCATCAACCCAAGAAACTATTCAGTACCACATCTGTTATTTCACAAAGATTGACTCAGTATTGTAGGGTTGAGACAGATTCTGTACTCACGCAGTCGGATGCAGAGAGCTGTAACCTCCATGTTGTCGTGCTGCAGACTGTCTGAACATCAGACTGAATTTACGACATCATGTAAGTCAGAACTTGCTCCTCCTCTTCCTGTTTCCCTTCTGGTGACTGACAGATGTTTTTAACCCTTTTAGATTAGATAAGGTCTGTGGTGTACACTGGCTTAAGAGATTTTACATGTGTTGTTCTCCGACATGAAATACATTAGTACATACCCCACCTGTGACTTTTGAAGCTTTTACATGTCTTAAAAAAGGCGGATGCTAACATGGCTAAATGACTACGAAGATTGTCGGTGACATTAAACGTCAACATGCCAAACACGAACACGTATCAACTCACTTCTGCCTTTAAAGCCTTGGTGTGTTTATGCCCGCGCTCTTTGAAACTAACTAATATTAAGACTGAAATTGTAGATTTTAATTACAAGTTGGACGTTTAGTGATGGTAACTTGAACTCATTCAACTGTGGTGTAGTTCCCTTGTAGCCCAATTCAAGCTTTTGACATTCCTGGTCCTGTTATGAAAAGAAATAAAATAATGTACAAATTCAACTACTTGTACCTGACTTCTTTATTTTAATTTTATACTAGGAGTAGTATCTACTCCTCCACATTGGTTTGGAAGCTGCCAGATTTGCTGGATGTAAATCCTGAGGTTTGCAACCAGGTGGATGCAATTCTTTGGAATACTGGCCAATTGAAGCAGCAAAGGCTGAGACATCCTTATTTTTAATCAGGAATAGGGTGCGAAATCCAAAAATACCTTAATTTTCCATAATCCACGTATTTGTGCTAAATTTGTATAAAGCAAAATCCAACATAACCATCAGGGTTATTGTCTTACTGAGTCATATTACTGTTTTTGTGTATTATGTAGAACTCCTCGTGACCAGAAGCTTCTGTCCGCCATTTAAAACACTTGGATTTGGAATGTTTTTTTCAGTGAGCATTGCTTGAAGACTCAAATTTTAAATATAAGTAAAGGGTCAACCCCCCTTGAGTGGGTGCTTGGCTCCAGCTTTTGTATCGGCGTCATAAGTGAACTGCACAGGAAGAGGAAGTTATAGCTTACATACTTGTTGTATGTCAGTCTGATGTTCAGACATTCAGCAGCAAGACAACATGGAGGTCACATCTCTCTGCTTCAGACTGTGTGAGTGCTGAGTGTCAGTTTTTATATATTCTCGTACACTGAAGCATCTATGGCTGATATACAACTTTCCTCCTTTGTTTATTCAGTGATCTTTGATTTCATTTTGCTGGGGACACAAGTTCAGAATCATTATACTCAGGGAAGTGGTGAGTAGCAATGAGAAAAACATAGAAAATACTCTTTTGTAAAGTTGATTTATCTTGATTTAGTTCAATCTGTTATAGACATAATTGTTTAGTTTTTGATGTTTTATATGGAACAGTTTTTAGGAAAAATAAAATCTTTATCAGTTTCAGGTCCTGCTTTTCTTCGTATCACTCCAAACAGACTACAGCACTTTAAATTTCAGTCTGTGTCTTTTCACTGTGAGGGGACTGATGGGTCCATTCAGTTGAGAGTGATCAGGAATACTGAGGAATTTGATCTGAAATGTGATATTAAAAGGACACCAACGGGATGCTCCTTCACTATTGATAGAGCCTATCCAGAAGACAGTGGTGAATACTGGTGTGAGACTAACGAAGGAGAAACAAGCAACAGAGTCAACATCACTGTCACAGGTATGTCTACAAACACAGATCTACTTTTTAACTAGGGATTACCTGATGTTTAGTATGTCCAGTATGAAACTTAAGTGATTTTATTGAATTTATTGATCCAGAATGTATGTTTGTATTGTATTGTCATGTCGGATGTTTTTGGTGGAAAACAAATGAAATATATTGACAATTAACATTTTACTGACATGCACAGTATCAACATGTTTACAACTAGCCAGATATGGTAAGATTTTCTCCTTACATAAATAAAAAAATGAATCCAGGTGGCATTACATTTCCCTCAAAATGTATTTGTTGTTGTACATTTTTTAGAAGACAATGTCTTGTGGTTGTGCTTTTCTTCTTAATTACCAATTAAGACCAAATTCAAACATATTTTTAAAATTTAAAATCAGTTAAAAGCTTTGAGACATTTAAAAAGAAATTCCTTAAGGTTAGTCCTTAGATTTATTTTAACTGCTTAAAATGCTGCCATTAGGATACACCAGGGATATTGGTTGATAATAAAGATTACTTTGTAGATGATGAACTGCTGAACATTAATATTTTATTTTGGTTTATTCCATCTGTTTCTGATTAGTTTTCTTGCATTATCTGCACATTACCAACAAACTCTACATTCTTATCTGTATTCTATATTCTTGTAACTGTGTTTTCGCACAATGCAAGTTGTTTTTTTTTATATTTTAATTTTAACATTTATTTTGTTCAATATGTCCTTCAGCTGGTTCTGTGATCTTGGACAGTCCTGCTCTTCCTGTCTTGGAGGGAGACAATGTAACTCTACATTGCAGAAACAAGACTATCTCCAACCTGCTGTCTGATTTCTACAAAGATGACCTCCTCATAGAGAGCAGCTCTACAGGAGAGATGACCATCCTCAATGTTTCCAAGGCTGATGAAGGCCTCTACAAGTGCAGACTCTCTGGTGGTGAAACCTCACCAGGAAGCTGGCTGGCTGTTAGAGGTGAGACATATATAACAGTGTTACAAAATAAAAGCCCAGTGTTTGATGTTTAGTGTAAAGTCATTAAAAAAGCATTAATTTACAGCTCCAGCTGGGCAAATAAAGTGAGAATAACTGAATCAGTGACAGAGTTGAGTTTATTACATTTTATAATGTTATATAACGCAGCAACAAGCTTTTTAATGTATCAACCAGTTACTGGTGTTTACTGTAAAGTCAAATAAAATAGGAATTAATTCCACCTGACTGAAGTTCAGTTGCATCTAGTCCGGTAGATATGGTGGGAATAGATATTATTAGTTATAGGATTTGTTTGATCTGACAAAAATGTGTGAGGTTACAAAGTACCTGCAATCGACTATGCTCCAAAACTAGTGTTTTCTTTTAACTGTATTTATATTATGTAGAGAATTTCAGTGTTCAGTAACTTAGTTATACTTATGTCTGAGACTGATCTTTACATATCTCGTAAACCTTCTACTGAAGTATGCTTATTGTTCAGCATTAAATGCTGCCATTGGGATATCAGGGAACATGTGGTTAATAATGATTACCTTGTAGATTATACACAGCTCCACGTTTTTTTATTTTATTTCTGGTTTATTTGTTCTGTCCCTTTCTGATTTTGTTTTCTTGCATTCTCTGCACATTGCCTCTACTTTCTAATGTGTAGCATATTATTATATGTGCATTCCACACAATGCAATTTTTATTCTCAATAATGTCTAATATTTTTCTTCAGCTGATTCTGTGATCTTGGACAGTCCTGTTCTTCCTGTGATGGAGGGATACATTGTGACTTTGTACTGCAGAAGCAAGAGAACATCTAACAAGCTCTTTGCTAAGTTTTACAAAGATGACGTCCTCATTCAGGGCAGTCCTGCAGAAGAGATAACCATGAACAATGTTTCCAAGTCTGATGAAGGCCTCTACAAGTGCAGCACCTCTAGTGGAGAAACATCACCAGGAAGCTGGCTGGCTGTCAGAGGTGAGATGTTAAGCATAAAGTCGATTTTAATGAGAAGTCATCTGCAGCTCCAACTGAATCAGTGACAGAGTTTAGTTTTATCATCCTATATAATGCAGCAAATACACTATGTATCTTATCAACTACTAACTGGTTGAACTATCAAAAATATGTATTAAATTTGCATGTTGCGATTGTTTGACATTACATAACATAAGAAGGGTTATGTCATTTGTGCCAGTTGCTTTGGTACTGTCAAAGGACAAGTTATTATATACTACTAGGGGAAACATGTCTAATATTGGAATCATGACATAGACTTTACTTTCTGTTGACTTTGCAGGACTTCACATAGAGGCTTGTGTCTCCACGGACCACTTTGTTCTTATTCTCCTCCTCTTAAGGACTGTGTTCACCATTGTGATGGTGGCTCTGCTGCTGCTGCTGGTGGGACTACTTCACTGTGGGAAACTCACAGTTTCACACAAATAAGCCATGGCCCACATAGATAAGGAAACGTGTGAGTATAGGTACACAGAAATTGACTTGTGATGTCTTTCATCAGATGAAATACCTCAAGCAGTAAAAATAAATGCCTCGTGTTGAAGTGCTCTTCTCAGGTATGCTTGCAGAAAAGGCTAAAAACCACAGAGGTGGTGGACAGACGCGAGATGTATTTTCAAAAGGCCTGCTTCGAGTGGTGTCAGTGTATCTAATTCTGTGTTTTATTGAGATGGTAGATGCAGTTGATAATTTGAGCCTCTCAGACAAAAACCACAGAGACAAAGGTTAGAAGGTTGTTCTGACATAACTCTGTTTGGTTGCTTCATACTAGTTCACATTGTTAACCAGTATGTGTTCACAATGTGTTAGTGTTAAGTAGATGCTCCCGCACCCTGTGGAAAAACACAGTGGATGTGCTAGAAATCTTTCCCTCTGTAATGTTCATATTATATTTATTATATAAGGGAAGTAAATTGTGTTTTCTTCTTTGCAGTTATTGCTGTGATTGTAATAAATAAAAGTATTCAGGCATGAGTAATGTGTCAGTGTATGTGTGTTTCTGTGAATTACTAAGATAAGATGTATTTATGTTTTGGTTTTTTTTAGGTATTTAAAAACCATTGTTCTGATTGTGATGGATTGTTTGTCAGTGTCTTGTTATGGTAAACCAGTCAGGACAATTACAAATGTTGGTCTTTCAAAAGGTTTTTTATTAAAAGTTTACTGTCATCTTATGTTTAAATTGTTTCTGTTGCAATGTACATAAATGAGGTGGAACCTTTTTGGAATTGATACATCTTCATATTATAACTGCACAATATTCAAAGTCACAACAACTGCATTTATCATCCCTCTTACTCCACTCCACCTCATCAGCTGGTAAACTTTATATTCAAGGTCTTATGGTGCCATAATGTTGATACTTTCTAACGTCACTGTTTAAAACAACCTCCAGGTCAGTTTTACATCAGCATTTGTCACACTTCTTATACTAAATGAAATCTCCTCCATTCTTTGCCCAGATGTCTTCTCTCTCAGCAACCTGTAAGACACAAGAACAGACATACAATGTATCTGTGAGAAAGAAAATGTCCAAAAATACTATAGTACGTGAGTCTGCTGAATATCAGTCTGACCCCATTGTTCATTTATAAGATACTGAACAACCACTCATTTACTAACACAACAACTGAGGCTGACCTAAAGTACTTGGTGTAAAAATAAATTTGACACGTACATTGTGGTGTAGTATTTTCATGGTGGCTACTTGACTCTGCTGCAGTGAACTGAGGGCCCATCTATCTTTTTCTGTCTGTGGGTTTCTCGTGTGGTTTTTTGTCTGAGCTGCTAAAAAAGAAGCCCTAACTGTCACAAGAGCCTAAAGCTCTGAAACAGAAACAGACTAATAGAGTTTAATTTAGTGGTTCTCACCATTTTCTGGTTGTGAACTTAAAGCAATGTCAGTTCACAAGCAGTACTGCAAATGTTATTCTGAAGGAAGGTCAACATAAATTTAAACCTAAACTTCTAGAAATTTACTAAGTTTTTTTTACCTGATGAAAGGTGTTACATGCAGTCTGTTGTTTCTCATTGTCAAGTTGATTACCTTTCTCCTTCCTGGGTTTGGTGACGACAGTATATATTGCCACTGAAACAAAGAAACAATACAGCAGGTAGGTATATAGACAGACAATAATTTACAACAATAAAAACAGTTTGCTTCAAAATCAAATCAGCTAATTTAAAGAAATTATATGAATCTATTTCTATTATATCAGTGAATGGATGTGCATTATTCTAATATACTAACACTTAATATATATTAATGTTTAACGTTGTGTCTCGAGACCTTGGACTCTCTTTAACACACTTGTTTTATCAGCTTGAAAAATGATAAAAACTTTTTATCATTGTATGCAAACTGTCTGACTGTCACTGGTTTTGATGTACTT
This sequence comes from Dicentrarchus labrax, assembly GCF_905237075.1. NCBI lineage: Eukaryota > Metazoa > Chordata > Actinopteri > Moronidae > Dicentrarchus > Dicentrarchus labrax. The sequence continues at coordinate 562,617 of NW_026136928.1, read as the reverse complement.
TCTACTCAGCACTACCTTCCTGAATCCCAAATAAGTTTGACACACATGTGCACAGATAAATGTCTATGGATTGTTTTCACTGTTTACATTGCAGTAACCATTCATAAGGCATTCATGACACCATCTGACAATCCTGAAGGAGTGCAGGAGTATGTGAAGTAAGAAAATAAAGTAGGCTGTGGTTGTTATGAGATTTAAATGAAATCAACTGGCTAGAACTGAACTTAAGAACTCCATCTTTTTTGACCTGGTTAGTCTGTAATTAGAGTGTCTTTGAGACCTGTGGGTGTGCATTGGGTCAAACTGTGCATGTTTCTATGGGGCTTAACTACATGCACCTTTTAAAGGGCACAAAAGCAAATACATAAAGTTATGCTGAAAGGAGGTTGTTGTTCCTCACCTGTTAGCTGAGAGGAGTAAGACTGGAAGGAGGAAGGAGAGGTTGTGGTACCTGTTTGAATAAAAAAACCAACAACAAAACAACAAATTAAAATGAGTTAACATGTGACAGCAATCAGGGACCACCAGAACAGTTTTGGCTGGCAAGTTTCAAACATATGCATACATTGTTTAGAAGTCCCATTCTACAAGACAGAGGCCACTTTTAGCAAACATTGTCTCAGTAAATTCAGTGGTTTCTCTATTTGTATTCTCTGTACCTGTGATGGTTGTCTGATGATCTGTACATCGCACTAATCCGACCAACATCAGCAGAGCCACCAAGAAAACACCGAGGCCAACGCAGAGCAGCAGGTAGAGCTGAGGGGCATGATGGGAGGAAGGGTGAGGCTCCTCATGAGCTTCTGGAGAGATAATGGTATGTGTTGCATATGAGACACAATATATTATATTTATCTGAAATGTAAACTTTATACCTGAGCACCAGTTCTGTAGAAACATTATAATGTTTCAGACCGAAAGCTTAAACCCACATCAGAGGCCACAGTCCTCAGGTTTCAACAGCTTTTACAGTTTCATTAACTATCCTTAACTGTAACTCATACTCAGCCAACCACAGAGCACAGAGCAGAGTAAACTCAGATACAAGTTGGCATTTACAACTTGAAACTCAACATAAGGTACAAAACAAGTCTCACCTCTGACAGCCAACCAGCTCTCTGGTGATTCTCCAACATCAGAGGTTCTGCACTTGTAGAGTCCTTCATTAAACCTGGAAACACTGGGGATGGTAATGTCTCCTGTAGAGCTGCTCTCCATGAAGTGGCCATCTTTAAAGAATTCAGCTGTGAAGTTGGACGTCAGCTTCTTTCTACAGCTCAGAGTCACATTGTCTCCCTCCGTCACAGGAAGGACAGGACTGTCCAAGATCACAGAACCAGCTGAACAACATGTTACATGTTAAAAATGTGTAACAGTGTGAAAGGGTAGAATCTTTTTTATGTTGAAAACAGACATAAATCTTTCACTTACAATGGACAATAGGTTAATACAACATCGGCAAAAATCAGCACTGATTTCAGGTGAGTCTGTCTGAGTCTGATTTCTGAGCAGATCCATCTATAGTGTGTATTATGTCTGTGTGTGTTTGACTGTTATGAACTCTCCTGTGGGTGTATTACTATGTACATACCAGTGACAGTGATGTTGACAGTGTTGGTTCTCTTTCCTCCTCCCATCTCACACCAGTATTCTCCACTGTCAAGGTCTGGATACACAGTTGTAATTCTGCAGGGTCCTGTTGATGCCGACCAGCTAGCAGCACATGTTTTAACAACTCCTTTGATGCTCCTCATCACTCTCCATCCAGTCAGCCCCTCCAGTCCCTCACAGCTGACAACAATGGACTCATAATGAAAGTGCTGCTGTCTGTTTGGAACAACCTGAGGAAAAACTTCTTCTAAAACAACAGAGAATTTTTTTTAAAAGCCTGAAAAACATTACGTCTCTTTGTCAGTATAAATGCAGCAACCTCAAAACACAATTTCTCTCATGTTAACTAAAACATGTTATTCATTTTATGCCTATTTAACCTATTTTTGTTCAAATGACACAAAACACAAAATATGCACATTTACACCCATTATACAGTCTGACTGATTATCCAACTGCTACTCACCAGCGTTTTGAGAATAACTGAAGTCAACTTGTGCGACCAGCAGCAACAACACAGTCATCACTGGAGAGACAGGAGAGCTGCATACTGTAACAGACAGATAACATATATAACATAGCTGTAACATGTAAATGTACATAATATATTGTAAAATCAATTTAAAATCTTCTCATCAACCCAAGAAACTATTCAGTACCACATCTGTTATTTCACAAAGATTGACTCAGTATTGTAGGGTTGAGACAGATTCTGTACTCACGCAGTCGGATGCAGAGAGCTGTAACCTCCATGTTGTCGTGCTGCAGACTGTCTGAACATCAGACTGAATTTACGACATCATGTAAGTCAGAACCTGCTCCTCCTCTTCCTGTTTCCCTTCTGGTGACTGACAGATGTTTTTAACCCTTTTTGATTAGATAAGGTCTGTGGTGAACACTGGCTTAAGAGATTTTACATGTGTTGTTCTCCGACATGAAATACATTAGTACATACCCCACCTGTGACTTTTGAAGCTTTTACATGTCTTAAAAAAGGCGGATTAAACCTCAACATGCCAAACACGAACCAACTCATATCCGCCTTTAAAGCCTTGGTGTGTTCATGCCTGTGCTCTTGGAAACTAACTAATATTAAGACTAAAATTGTAGATTTTTTAATTACAAGTTGGAGGTTTAGTGATGGTAACTTGAACTCATTCAACTGTGGTGTAGTTTCCTTGTAGCCTAATGCAAGCTTTTGACATTCCTGGTCCTGTTATGAAAAGAAATAAAATTATGTACAATTTCAACTACTTGTACCTGACTTCATTATTTAAATTTTATACTACTTCATACGTCAAATCCAGACACAGTACATTCCAGCCACAAGTACTACTACTCCTCCACATTGGTTTGGAAGATGCTGGATTTGCTGGACGTAAATCCTGAGGTTTGCAACCAGATGGATCCAATTCCTTGGAATACTGGCCAATTGAAGTAGGAAAGGCTGAGACATCCTTATTTTTAGTCAGGAGTAGGGAGCGAACTCCAAAAATATCATAATTTCCCATAATCCACGGTGCAACTCATTAGTTCTTCGTTAGGCTTTCTTTGACACCAACATCTTTCAAACTTTTTTCAGTATGAAGTGACCAACAACTGTGAATGTGAGAATTGCTTTAAGACTCACTTTAAAAAATTAAAATCCAATGTTTCAAGGTAAGTAAAGGGTCAACCCCCCTTGAGTGGGTGCTTGGCTCCAGCTTTTGTATCAGCGTCATATGTAAACTGCACAGGAAGAGGAAGTTATAGCTTACATACTTGTTGTATGTCAGTCTGATGTTCAGACATTCAGCAGCAAGACAACATGGAGGTCACATCTCTCTGCTTCAGAGTGCTGAGTGTCAGTTTTTATATATTCTTGTACACTGAAGCATCTATGGCTGATATACAACTTTCCTCCTTTGTTTATTCAGTGATCTTTGATTTCATTCTGCTGGGGACACAAGTTCAGAATCATTATACTCAGGGAAGTGGTGAGTAGCAATGAGAAAAACATAGAAAGTTCATTTATCTTGCTTTAGTTTGATCTGTCATAGTCATACATTTTCAGTTTTGGTATTTTATTTGGAAAAGTTTTAAAGAAAAATAAAGTCTTTTTCATTTTCAGGTCCTGCTTTTCTTCGTATTACTCCAAACAGACTGCAGCACTTTCAATTTGAGTCTGTGTCTTTTCACTGTGAGGGGACTGATGGGTCCATTCAGTTGAAGGGGATCAGCAATACTGAGGAATTGAATAATTTGACCATTGATAGAGCCTATCCAGAAGACAGTGGAGAATACTGGTGTGAGACTAACGGAGGAAAAACAAGCAACAGAGTCAACATCACTGTCACCGGTATGTTTACTGTATTTCTGAAGCAAAGACAGATCTACCTGATGCTTAGTATGTTTAGTGTGATACTAAAGTGATAGAAATGACTGATCCAGAATGTATTGTTTATTGATCCAGACCAAAACATTTTTAATGTCTAACATTTATTATGTCCTTCAGCTGGTTCTGTGATCTTGGACAGTCCTGCTCTTCCTGTCTTGGAGGGAGACAACGCAACTCTACATTGCAGAAACAAGACTATCTCCAACCTGCTGTCTGATTTCTACAAAGATGACCTCCTCATAGAGAGCAGCTCTACAGGAGAGATGACCATCCTCAATGTTTCCAAGGCTGATGAAGGCCTCTACAAGTGCAGACTCTCTGGTGGAGAAACCTCACCAGGAAGCTGGCTGGCTGTTAGAGGTGAGATATACAGAACAGTGTTACACAATAAAAGCCCAGTGTTTGATGTTTAGCATAGTAAGCAAAGTAATTTACAGCTCCAGCTGAGTAAATACAGTGAGAATAGCTGAATCAGTGACAGAGTTTAGTTTTATATTTTATATAATGCAGCAAAGACACTTTTAATATATCTTATCAACCATTAACTGGTACTACTACCCAATTGCTTTGGTAATTTGCAAAGGACAAGTTAATATTACACTTTAAGGGCTAGCTCCTGGGGACATTTTCTAATATTGGAATCATGTAACACACTTTACTTCTTTGCAGAACTTCACATAGAGGCTTATATCTGCACGGACCATTTTCTTCTTATTCTCCTGTTAAGGACTGTGCTCACCATTGTGATGGTGGCTCTGCTGTTGCTGCTGGTGGGACTACTTCACTGTGGGAAACTCAAAGTTACACACAGATATGTTTGTATATTTTCAGAATGAATGTGATATAGCCATTGAGATCAGCAAACAAATTGCTATTCCTGGTAATTCTAGCCAAAGGAAACACTGATAGCGTCAAGGAAAGGCTAGAAGGTCCTGCACACTGTTCACCAAAACATTTTTTAAAAAGCCATATAAACTGAAATAACAAAATTTTAAAGCAGTTTTAAACAGATCAGACTGTTCGAACATAACTCTGTTTGGTTGCTTAACCTGCATACTCGTTCACATTTTTAAACAGTATGTGTTCACAATGTGTTAGCGTTAAGTACAGGCTCACAGTGGATGTGCTAGAAATCTTTCCCTCTGTAATGTTTATATTATATCTTATTATATTAGGGAAGTAAATTATGTTTTCTTCTTTGCTGTTATTGCTGTGATTGTAATAAATAAAAGTATTCAGGCATGAGTAATGTGTCAGTGTATGTGTGTTTCTGTGAATTACTAAGATAAGATGTATTTATGTTATTTAGGTATTTAAAAACCATTGTTCTGATTGTGATTGTTTGTCAGTGTCTTGTTATAGTAAACCAGTCAGGACAATTACAAATGTTGGTCTTTCAAAAGGTTTTTTATTAAAAGTTTATTGTCATCTTACGTTTAAATTGTTTCTGTTGCAATGTACATAAATGAGGTGGAACCTTTTTGGAATTGATACATCTTCATATTATAACTGCACAATATTCAAAGTCACAACAACTGCATTTATTCCCCCTCTTACTCCACTCCACCTCATCAGCTGGTAAACTTTATATTCAAGGTCTTATGTTGAAAAATAAAATCTCCTCCATTCTTCAGCCAGCTGTCTCTTCTCTCAGCAACCTGTAAGACTCACAAGAACAGACATACAATGTATCTGTGAGAAAGAAAAGGTCCAAAAATACTATAGTACGTGAGTCTGCTGAATATCAGTCTGACCCCATTGTTCATTTATAAGATACTGAACAACCACTCATTTACTAACACAACAACTGAGGCTGGTCTAAAGTACTTGGTGTGAAAATAAATTTGACACGTACATTGTGGTGTAGTATTTTCATGGTGGCTACTTGACTCTGCTGCAGTGAACTGAGGGGCCCATCTATGTTTTTCTGTCTGTGGGTTTCTCACCAAAAATCATTTCCCTGTTATGTGATCCATGCTAATGTGTAACAGCACTCTTTTTTACTTCCTCAAGAATGAAAGGGAAAAAAAATTAACTGATGATTTGATGGCTAAATACAAAACATACCATTTTATATCTCTGACAATAGTCTAACAGTTTGGGGGGTTAAGAACAACTCCTTGTGCTCAGGACTGTAGACTTTGTCCTGCATTTCTAACACTGGAATTGCATTTTAAATGTTTTTTTTCACAGTCAGTATGAACAGAAATAAAAATAACAAAAACTGTATGTAAAAATGTAGATGTGAACCTCACTTTAAGACTGACTTGAAAAATTGTGAACCAGTGTTTTAAGATGACTAAAGGGATACTTGAGCCAACTGGAGAGGCACGGATGGTCAACCGCTCTTCAGTGGGGGCTTTAACTCAGGTTTGAGAAACTACTGCACGTTGAAACCCCTGTGACTGTGAGTACAACGTTTGCATCGACATCAGAATCACAGGAAGAGGAAGTTCTCACTTACATACTTACGTTGTATTTCAGTCTGATGTTCAGACAGCAGCAAGACAACATGGAGGTCACATCTCTCTGCTTCAGACTGTGTGAGTGCCGAGTTTCAGATCTTATATATTCTCTCTCTATATATACATAATTGCACACTGAAACATCTATGGTTAATATACAACTTTGCTCCTTTGTTTATTCAGTGATGCTTGAATTCATTCTGCTGGGGACAGAAGTGCAGAACAGTTATACTCAGGAAAGTGGTGAGTAACAATAAATAATAATTAATTAATTCAATTAATAAGTAAATCAGAAAAAAATATATATTTATGAGACAGTTTTTGCTTTATCCTCTCCGTCTACAGAATCAACATAGAAAGTTAACTGACAATTTTATTTTTATATTTTCTTCCAAACTTCCAGTTTGGGATCATTTTCGACACTTTAAAATAAAATAAATTATATTTATTATTACTTATTGTGATCATTCTTTCTCAGTTTTAGGTGCAGCTTTTCTTTGGATCAGTCCGAACAGGCCGCAGCACTTTGAATATGAGTCCGTCTCTTTTCACTGTGAGGGGACTGATGGGTCCACTCAGCTGAAAGGAATCAGGATTACTGAGGAATTTAAACCAGTATGTGATATTAAGAGGACGCCAAAAGGGGCCTTCTGCACTATTGATAAAATCTATACAGTCGATAGTGGAGAATACTGGTGTGAGACTGAAGGGGGAGAAAAAACCAACAGAGTCAACATCACTGTCACTGGTATGTTTAATATTTTTCTGAAACAACTATATATTTTACCTGATGTTTATCATACAGTATATTTAGTGTGAACCCCAAATGATAAAATGATTCGATCCAGTTTAGACTGTGAACCCATCATTTTAATTCAATAAACTGTATATTTTGCAGTCATGCAAATATTCAGGGGAAAATGTTCTGTTTCTGTCTATTTTAACTGTATTTATATTTAGCAGTATAATGTTGCTTTTGAGTGTTCAATTAGGTATACTTACATCTGAGACTGATGTTTATATTATATCATATTTACATATGTTGTAAAGCTCCCTTCTACTGAGGTATGCCAGTTTTTTCATCTTTTAATGCTGCTATTGGGATATACCAGAGGAAATGTGGTTAATAACCTTGTGGTTAATAAATGTGGATTTTTTTTGTAGATCATATACTGCTATTGCTATTGTTTTTGTTTATTTGGTCTCTTTCTGATTTTGTTTTCTTGCATTCTTTGCATGTTACCAACAAACTCTTATGTGTATTCTTGTATGTGTAGTTTTACACTTTATCTTTCTTTCAATTTTTATTGTCCAACATTTATTTTGTTCAACATGTCCTTCAGCTGGATCTGTGATCCTAGACAGTCCTGTTCTTCCGGTGATGGAGGGAGACAATGTGACTCTGTGCTGCAGAAGCAAGAATAGCTCCAACAAGCTCTTAGCTCATTTCTACAAGGATGGCGTCCTCCTGCAGGGCAGTCCTGCAGAAGAGATAACCATTAACAATGTTTGCAAGTCTGATGAAGGCCTCTACAAGTGCAGCACCTCTGAGGGTGAAACATCTCCAGGAAGCTGGCTGGCTGTCAGAGGTGAGGCATAACAGTGTTACACAATAAAAGCTCAGTGATTTCCTTAAAGTGCATTTAAATGAGACACCACCGGTTCCAGGAGGGTAAATTAAGTGAGAATAGCTGAGTCATTGACAGAGTTGAGTTTATTATATTTTATAATATCTTATCTTAAATGTGCATGTTGTGATTGGTTCATCATTAGTGACAATTGTTTTGTGTTTGGTAATTAGCAAAGTACAAATTACTATAGAACAGCTGGCTCCTCAGGAAACCTTGCTAATATCGGACTTGTGATGACCACTATACTTTCTGTTGTTTTTGCAGGACTTCACATAGAGGCTTGTGTCTGCACGGACCACTTTGTTCTTATTCTCCTCCTCTTAAGGACTGTGTTCACCATTGTGATGGTGGCTCTGCTGCTGCTGCTGGTGGGACTACTTCACTGTGGGAAACTCAAAGTTACATCCAAGTAACTCACGACCTATATAGACTGTCTTTCATCAGACAAAACAGTTTAAAAAAAATAATGACTAGGTTTTGAAGTGTTCTTCACCACAGAGGTGGTGGACAGATGAGATGTATTTTCAAAAGACCTGCTTTGAGGGGTGTCACTTTATCTTATTCTGGGTTTTAATGAGATGCTAGAGATGCTGTTGATCATTTACGCTTCTTAGACAATGAAAAAAAGGACAGAAAAAGATAAATAGTTAAAGTTAAAATAACTAAAGGTTCAAGACATTTTCTACAGATCAGGTTGCTCTAACATGACCGAGTTTGGCTGCTTATGCTTGTAAAATTAAGTATGAAAACATACTTCTTGGAAATATGAACAAGAGCAAGGGCTTTGTGGATGAGGACAAACTGTTGAGATCTGATAGTATCGTGTACAGGCTGCCGCACTGTATGGAAAAACTAGAAATAAGAAATGAGAGAAATGAGACTTATTTTACACTGTAATGTTTCTTTGTGGTTTGTGAAGTGCTATATAAAATACTTTTTTATTGTTATTGTGATGAGAAAGTATTCAGACTTGAGTTGTGCATGTGTATGTCTGTGTATTACTAAGATAAGATGTATTTATTTATACTGTATGTTTTGCAGAGGCATGCAAATGTTGAGGGAAATATTAGAATATTCAGGAATAGTCGCTTCCCATTTGTACTGTGGCTGAATTTTAGACAGTTTGTAAGTTTTCTGTTTCTGTCGATTTAAAAATGAAATGAGACTTATTTTACTGTGTAATCTTTATTTTTGGTTTGTGAAGTGTTTTATAAAATACTTTATTGTCATTGTGACGAGAAAGTATTTAGACTTGAATTGTGTGTGCGTATGTGTGTGTATTATAAGATAAGATGTATTTATGTTTTTTATGTATTTTATTAGTCCTATGTCTTACTGGAAACAACATAAGCCATACAACAAGAACTCTAGTGTCTTATTGTGGTAACAGCACATTTATAATTGTTGGTCTTTCAAATGTTTTTTATTAAAAGTTTATTGCCATCTTGTGTTTGAATTGTTATTGTTGCATTGTACAAAAGTGAGGAGGAACCTTTTTGAATGTGTTCAGTTGTTTATTATAACACACACTATACACTGGACAATATTCAATACCACAACGACTGCATTTATTCCTCCTCTTACTCCACTTCAACTCATCAGCTGGTAAACTTTATATTCCAGGTCTTATGTTGCTGAGGGATGCTGTGAGTTAGCTGAAGCTCTCGCTCTCAGATCATGATGTTGAAAAGAATCAAGTCTGTTTAGGTTATTTCCATTATATAACGAGTCACACACTTATTTAATTAGGAATCAACAAAAAAATAAAATCTCCTCCATTCTTCAGCCAGCTGTCTCTTCTCTCAGCAATCTGCAAGACACACAAGAACAGACATACAATGTATCTGTGGGAAAATAAGGGTCCAAATTTACTACTGCATGTGAGTCTTCTAAATATTACTCCGACCCCATTGTTCATTTATAAAATAATGACCACCAACTCACTTATTAACACAACAACTGAGGCTGACCTGAAGTACTTGGTGTCCTGATAAAAATAAATGTCACACGTACATTGTGGTGTAATATTTTCATGGTGGCTACTTGACTCTGCTGCAGTGAACTGAGGGGCCCATCTATGTTTTTCTGTCTGTGGGTTTCTCGTGTGGTTTTTTGTCTGAGCTGCTAAAAAAGAAGCCCTAACTGTCACAAGAGCCTAAAGCTCTGAAACAGAAACAGACTAATAGAGTTTAATTTAGTGGTTCTCACCATTTTCTGGTTGTGAACTTAAAGCAATGTCAGTTCACAAGCAGTACTGCAAACGTTATCCTAATGATGGTTGACTTATACGAAGTAATATATTTACATTGACTCCCTTTTTACCTGATGAAAGGTGTTACATTCAGTCTGTTTTTCTCATTGTCAAGTTAATTACCTTTTTCCTTCCTGGGTTTTGTGACGACAGTATATATTACCACTGAAACATAAGAAGAATACAACAATTAATATACTAACACTTATTTTAACCCCATGATTTGTTTGTGGTTCATGAGACAGTTAATGACTTTTAATAATTTGAAATTTGATGTCTCATGGACCGCAGCAGTAAAAATTTCTGAGTGCATCAATTCTGTGATTGGTATTGATGTGACTACCTAAATAAGTGTGATCGCACACTGCATGCTCACAGATTAATGTGCATGAAACAAATTTAAGATTCAGTTTACACTACTCACATCCCAGTGCTACTACTAACAAGGATTTCATCACCCCACCTCACCAACACGTTCTCATCCCAGATTGGCAAATTCAAACACTGCTTTCAGATTTCAATTCAATTCAATTCAATTCAATTCAATTCAATTTTATTTGTATAGCACCAATTCATAACAGAAGTTATCTCAGGACACTTTTCAAATAGAGCAGGTCTAGACGGAACTCCTTATAACATTATTTACAGAGACCCAACAGTACCACCATGAGCAAGACCTTGGCGACAAGGGATGCAACTCGATGTTTCATACTGACACATTAGGTACCCTTGAGAGTCCGTATGAGATGCCTTTTTAACAACAAAATGCTCATAAATAATGTGAATCAGCTGGATAAAACTTTTTTTGTTTCCGTTTCTATGGGTCCTAACTTTACATGTCCCTCTAAAAGGGCACAGGAGCAAACATGTTTACATTTAGGTTGAAAGAAAGTTGTTATTTCTCACCTGTCAATTCAGAAGAGCAAGACTGGAAGGAGTAAGGAGAGGCTGTGATATCTGTTTGATTAACAAAAGAGCAAAATACAAAATGAGTTAAGAGCGATCAGGAACCGGTCACATTCTACGATGAAAAGCCTGCTTTTAGAATACTTAATGTCAATAATTGAAGCGGTTTCTTCAACCTGTGAAGGTTGTTTGATGTTCCCTGCACTGCAGTAATCCGATCAACAGCAGCAGAGCCAGAACACTGAGACCAATGCAGAGCAGCAGATAGAGCAGATGGGGGGAAGGTTGAGGCTCTTCAGCTGCTGGAGAGATAATGGTATGTGCTGCATATGAGACAAATGTTGTAAAACCGTGCATTTGATATCAATGTATTATTTCCTATAAAATGAAACATTCCCTCTGAGAATTTAAATTTACAGACAAACACATTAGTTCTGTGTTTGTCGGTAAATTTAGATTCTCAGACATTAGTCAAAACGTTCTAACCACATCAGTGACTCAATCCACAGTCCTCAGGTTGGAACAGTTTAAGCTTTAACATTACTCTAACTAGTCTCAGTTGTAATACCAAACCATAGAGCAGGTTAAAAATAACTTATAAGCTGGCATTTGTAATACTTATATCAAGCTTTACAAGCATGAAACTTGACATAAGTCCGGTACAAAGCATCATCGTAAAGAAAGTGGCCATATACAGTAAGAAACAAATAGTCGTTGATCTATTTTCACACATAGACTCACCTCTGACACGCAGCCAGCTCTCTAATGATTCTCCAACATCAGAGATTCTGCACTTGTAGAGTCCTTCATGAAACTTGGAAACACTGTGGATGGTAATGTCTCCTGTAGAGCTGCTCTCTATGAAGTGCCCATTTTTAAAGAATTCAGCTGTGAGGTTGGAGGACGTCAGCTTCTTTCTACAGCTCAGAGTCACATTGTCTCCCTCCATCACAGGAAGGACAGGACTCTCCAGGATCACAGAATCAACTGAAAAACATATATTTAAAAAAATATTTGAATTGCAAAAAATATACAATATTGTGTTTAAAACTGTTGGTTTGTAGTGCATGGCCATTCAGAAAGTGTGCCCATTTGGGGTGGCCCCTCGAAGCGCTGCTTGCAGTCTTGAAGAAAACCACAGTATGGCTGTCTCGAGCATTCTTGAGACCTGCTCATCCGATCAATTCCCTTGGGGACGACAATACACCTGCTAAATTTCATTGTGGTCACTCAGATGTCATATCTACACATGTTCACCAAATGTGCAAATAGCACAAAGTGTTCAGGAAATACTTTTTAGAATATGAGGCCTGTCTCCAAACTTTGAGGGTGAGCTCTAGCAAAACTGTATTGAATATCAAAAATCCAAACTAAAGAGAGGTGACGGTAATGGATTGATCAGATGTTACAGGAGCAACAAAAAACACACTTAATAAATCTGAAGATTTTGTTTCTGAGACTTGTTTTTCAGAAGTTACAAAAGGTCAAAATGCTGTTTGTTGTGCCACCATCTGGCCACACTGCCCCAAATTGGACATTTCACTTACTGGATCTTTAGTAAAACACCTGCCAAGTGTGATGTCGACCAGATGGTTCTCGAGATATGTGAAGGACAGACAGATTCTTTCCTTGACAGATACTGTTCTATGTAGAGTTTAATTTACTTGACCTAACTTACTTTAACTTGTTAAAATAGAATATGTCAACAGCTAGCTAACAAGTAGGCATATTTCTTTCTCACTATTAATGAAGTTCAAGGTCAAGGTAACCTTAACCTCATGTTCCAATATTATGTACAGTTATCTTTTACAAGTATCAAATATTGTCTTAGGCAAAACAAGATAAAACCTGAATGCATTAGATGTGCTAAAGCAGCCATGTTGAGTTGAGAGAAATGTGTGGCAGATGAATAGTGTTCAGCATTAAATATGTTCCTTAACTTATGGTCATTAAAAAACCCTCCAGAAGGAAGGTAGAATTTAATACTGAGTAATATATTTTTGTTTCATAGCTGATTTGATTAAAGGTTTTACATGAACTCTGTGTTGCTCAGTGTCAAGTTAATTACCTTTGTCCTTATGGGGTTTTGGGACGACATTTGCCACTGAAACATAAAAATAATACAGCAGATATATAAGGTATATAAGCAAACAATAATTAACAAACATAAATGAATCTATTCCTATAAATAGTATATCAAAAAAAGAAAAGATTGTTTCACAAGTCCACTTCAGAATAGTTCTTGTTGGTGCCTCATAGACACTGGCCATAAAATGTAAGTTGTAAGCTTTAAATCTGTCATTGGTGTTTATGTATTTTTTACTCAGTACTACTTTCCAGAATCCAACATACGTTTGCACACACATTCTCACATGTGCCCAGATAACTATGCATGCACCAAAATAAAACTATCCACATCTCAGTGCTACAGTTTACAAGGCAGTCATGACACCATTAGCCTATGAACAAATACTGTACGTGTTAAAAAAAAGTTGGCCAAGCAAATAATCTTCTACACCGGTATGTCTCACCTTTGACAGCCAGCCAGCTCACTGGTGATTCTTCAGCTCCAGAGATTCTGCACTTGTAGAGTCCTTCATGAGACTTTGAAACACTGTGGATGGTAATGTCTCCTATAGAGCTGCTCTCCATGAAGTGGCCATCTTTAAAGAATTCAGCAGTTTGGTTGCTGGGCATCAGCTTCCTTCTGCAGCGCAGAGTCACATTGTCTCCCTCCATGACAGGAAGGACAGGACTGTCCAGGATCACAGAGCCAGCTGAACAACACGTTTTAAAAAAGATGTTAATTACATAAATAAATTGTTTTTATGACGGAAATCTATACATATAAATCTTTCTAACATGTACATGGATGAAAACTGATCCAATATGGATACCACTATATAATAATAATAATAAATATGGGACTTAATATATCACTGGAAAATAAACAATTTTAAGTCCATTTAAAATGTTCAAACTTTTGTTAAAATGACACCAGATATACTTTACAGTGTACTTGGTGTTCCGATAAAGATAAATGCAACCCGTATATTTTCATGTAGTATTTTCATGGTGGCTGACTGAGTCACAAACAGTGTTCACCATGACTGTGACAGCAGGCCACATAAGATCTGCTACTCAGTGAACTGAGGGGTCCCTCTTACTGTCTGTGGGTTTCTCGTGTGGTTTTTGTCTGAGCTGCTAAAAACAGAAGCTGTAACTGTCACAAGGAGGGGAGTGCTCTTGAAACAGACTAATACAGTTTCATTTAGTGGTTTTCACCATTTTTTGGTTGTGAACTTAAAGCAATGTCTGTTCTCAAGCAGTGCTGCAAACTACACCGTTCAGCCATAACATTATGATCACCTAGGCAACCTGGTATGGCTAATTGGTGTTTATCCAGAAGGAAGGTCGACTTTAATACTGAGTAATATATTTTTTATTTACTTGCTTTTTTAGCTGATTGAAAGTGTTACATGCATTCTGCGCTTCTTAGTGTCAAGTTTATTACCTTTCTCCTCTGGTTTTCTGACGACAGCATATACTGCCACTGAAACATTAAAAGAATACACACCATGGGTATATAGGCAGGCAATCATTTATAAAAAATAAAAACTAGAACAAGATAAATTAATTTGGTTGTCAAGGAAACTAGCTTATCTAAAAAAGTGACACTTGCTTTCAAACCCTTGTTTGGTTTGTGGATGTCCAGACCTTGAACCTTCTTTAACACACTTAACATAGCTTAAACCGCTTGAAACGTCATGACTTTTTATTATTTTATACAAACTCTTTATGAACATGGTTTTAAAATAATGAAATGTTTCACAAGTTCACTTCAAAAAAGTTCTTGTCTCATGATCCCCAGCTGTAAAATATTAATAATACATTTGAAACACTGGGACATCTCACCTCTGACAGCCAGCCAGCTTTCTGGCGATTCTCCAACATCAGAGGTTCTGCACTTGTAGAGTCCTTCATGAGACTTTGAAACATTGTGGATGGTAATGTTTCCTGTAGAGCTGCTCTCCATGAAGTGGCTATCTTTAAAGAATTCAGCTGTTTGGGTAGAGGCTGTCAGCTTCCTTCTACAGCTCAGAGTCACATTGTCTCCCTCCATCACAGGACGGACAGGACTGTCCAGGATCACAGAACCAGCTGAGCAACAATCATTTAAAAATATATGAATTATATGAATTGCATACAAATATATAGCAATTTGTTGGAAATTGTTCTATGTTGAAAATATATACATAAAAATGTTATTTTTCAGTAGAAAAGTTGTTTAAGAACAACAGCCCCATCTACTCTACTATATAGAAGAGAATGGGCCCGTGGGTAAGTTGACCCACCCGCTGTATGCATTTGTTGTCATGTGACCATAAATTCAAGAACCAGAACTATGTATTTATACAAACAAAAAGTAAATTCATTCAGGTCTTAAAATGTGTAATATAAATTTTGCTTTTTTTTTTATTTTACAAAGGGCCAATTTTACATCCAAACATGACATATGGATATGGATATGGGTAAATACGTATACTGTTTTCCTGAATGAATAATCAGATGTTTCTTTTTTTCAAAAAGTGCTTCACTATTTACATACCAGTGACAGTGACGCTGACAGTGTTGGTTGTTTTTCTTCTTCTTTCCATTTCACACCAGTATTCTCCACTGTCAACTGCTGGATACACATTTTTAATTTTGCAGGGTCCCGTTGATGTTGACCAGCTAGAATTGCAAGTTTTAACAACTCCTCTGATGCTCCTCATCACTGTCCAACCAGTCAGCCCCTCCAGTCCCTCACAGCTGACAACAATGGACTCGTATACAAAGTGCTGCTGTCTGTTTGGGACAACCTGAGGAAAAACTTCATCTAAGACAGAGACATAGAGAATGAGACCCATTAAACTATGTGCTGTATTGAGTGGATGTGCATTTTATAGGCCCTCCCTGAAACCTGAATGACTGTGTTCACACACACACACCTGCACATGCGCACAAATAAATGTGCGTACATGAAACAGAGACTTGCAGTATGACATTCTGTCACTTTGTATGACATTCATTTTACACTGTTTACATTCAGTGGTGGAAAAGCGAACACCTTCCAGGAGTAAGCGTCAGGAGGGAACCACATTTCCACTCAGATTTTGAAAATCTCTTCAGGATTTTTTTAAAGGGGCAAATTGCTTATAGCTGTTTTACACTGTTTCTAAAGATTGCTCATTAAATGAATATAATTTGTTGTGCACACTGGTCAGACTCAAAATCCTGGATACTACTCAAACATCTGCAGGTCCCTTTTGCCAGTGGAAGTTCCTACAAATAAAGTAAAGCTTTGGACACGTAGGATCAAACATCAAACCTGATGTGATTCATCGCACTGATGTAAAATAGGTGGTGCTGCTGCAGATTCTTAACATTTCTCTAAATAGGCTGCATATAGAGTTTAAAGTTCCTATACATTTGTTGAAGCAGCTGAAGTAAAGCCACTGCATATATATATTTGTTATATGAATTGTAATTGTTTTTATCCCTTTATTTTTCCTTATTTTTTCCCCCTGGCTTTTGCTCGTTCCTTTCCGTATGTCTATGAAATCTAGACCCAAGCAATTGAGCCTAAACATGTGCAAGTAACTTAGTTTAATACAAGCCCATGGCATTAAAATCTCACCCAAGTTAGGGACCCAAATTTGGCAACCCTGCTGCAGACAGTGTCTGTCTCATTTCTAGTTACTTATTTTGCTGCTATAGCTCAACCTAATTAATTTATAGTCTCAATTACAGTGGTTAACTACCCCTGCTACACTTTTAACTTACACAGATTTTGCTCAAGCACTAATTAATCTCTCTGTCTTTTAGCAACTTTCTCCCTTGTCCCACAGATGTTTACACACTATTCAGTTCAACAATGTCTTAAGGCACAATGCACAACACAAATATGAGAAACATGACTAAGAGAATGTACAGGGATCCCCTTGGACCCCACTCACCTCACCTCTGACAGCCAACCAGCTCTCTGCTGATTCTCCAGCTCCAGAGATTCTGCACTTGTAGAGTCCTTCATCAGACCTGGAAACACTGTGGATGATCATCTCTCCTGTAGAGCTGCTCTCCATGAAGTGGCCATTTTTAAAGAACTCAGCTGTGAGGTCGGAGGACGTCAGCTTCTTTCTACAGGACAGAGTCACATTGTCTCCCTCCGTCACACGAAGGACAGGACTCTCCAGGATCACAGAACCAGCTGAACAACATATGTTTTAAAAAATGGCAATGTCAAAATACACATAAATCTTTCAAGTTTTAATTGAAAATAGGTTAACACAACACCCCTGTCTATGTACACGGATGTACTGACAACTGGATTATTTTTCATTGTGTACATACCAGTGACAGTGATGTTGACAGTGTTGCTTTTATTTCTTCCTCCCATCTCACACCAGTATTCTCCACTGTCAACTGCTGGATACACATTTTTAATTCTGCAGGGTCCTGTTGATGCTGACCAGCTAGCAGCACATGTTTTAACAACTCCTCTGATGTTCCTCATCACTCTCCATCCAGTCAGCCCCTCCAGTCCCTCACAGCTGACAACAATGGACTCGTATACAAAGTGCTGCTGTCTGTTTGGGACAACCTGAGGAAAATCTACATCTAAGACAGAGACACAAAGAATGAGACACATTAAACCATGTGCTTCAATGAAAGGACATGGATATAGGATATAGGTCTTAATTCTTCTAAAAGTTCCCATAAGAATTTGGACAAGCATGAGGCGATGGCCACACTGTTGAAATAAAAATGTTTTAGAAGCAAATCTTTAATGTAAGTTTTGGAACATGTTCAAGTAAAACATGAAAGAATAAATGAATGTATCCCGTGTTTTATTACCAGTATGTTATACAGGTGTTATTACTTGAGATAAAGCCTTAAACGTTTAAGATGTAATCTATTACACAGATTGACAGACTTTTATTTAGAGGTCCCAAAATTCTTATGA
The DNA here is from genome assembly GCF_905237075.1 of Dicentrarchus labrax. Classification (NCBI taxonomy): domain Eukaryota; kingdom Metazoa; phylum Chordata; class Actinopteri; family Moronidae; genus Dicentrarchus; species Dicentrarchus labrax. The sequence continues at coordinate 544,370 of NW_026136928.1, read as the reverse complement.
CTACAGCAGTAGTAACAGAGCAAGTTGGAGAGTGTAATATATGTGAAGACTATTAAAGATGTTTTTGTTAAAAAGACACCCAGTATACATCACATTGGAAAAACTAACTTACTTACTTACCAGCGTTTTGGGAATAACTGAAGTCAACTTGTGCATTCAGCAGCAACAATACAGCCATCACTGGAGAGACAAGAGAGCTGTATAAGATTTAACATATAACATACAGTATTTACCATAACTGTAACACTTCTGAAATGTTTGGTAGTTATTATATTATTATTTGTATTACCTGTGCATTTTGGATTATTCATATCAAATTTATCTTGAACTGAACAAACTATTGAGTTCCACGTCTGTTATTTCACAACGACTGAATCACTATATGTTTGTGAATGTTAATACTCACACAGTCGGATGCAGAGAGCTGTAACCTCCATGTTGTCTTGCTGCTGACTGTCTGAACATCAGACTGAGTTTGCGATATCATGTACTTCAGAACTTGCTCCTCCTCTTCCTGTTTCTCTTATGGTGACTGAGGAAACCAAACTAACTCAGCCAGTCAGGAGTTACTTTTAGCCAAAGGATGTTTTTGTCTCAGTTGACATTCAAGTGACACGCTTCAGGTAAGTCTAGATTTAGAGACAAACCTCTCGAACCCACTCACAGAAATCGCTGTGTTGTTTTATAGTTTTGATTAAGCATGTTTATAAGCCAGTCTGTCACACACTGTGGAGATGTGATGATTATCAGAGGTCAAATGTAGACATTTTAATCTGTTTTTATTCAAGCTTGTGTCTCAACATAAAGATAATACAGAGTTTATGGGCTTTTTCAGCAATGATAGGTCACAATTACAGGAAGAAGGCAAACTCAACATAGTACCTGTGTAAACAATGACCTGTACAATGAACTAACTAACTGGTAGTTGCATCTATTTTCTGATGGTGCGGCTCTTTGTCTGTTTCTTGTTCCATCAAAGACTTGAGTTGCAGGTTCTGTGTTTCCTGGAAGGAAAATTAAAGTAAAAGTTGCTGAATTTAGTGTGTGTGTGCTCAGACAGCTTAAACAGTACATACATGCCCTTTTTAGTATAACACTTGACATCTGTATTCCTTTCACAGTTACCTTATTCAACACTGACAGTAAAAAGAAATAAGATTTCTTTGTGACTCACTGATTTTTTTCGTTTCCACTTCCAACAAGCAAAGACAACTGCAAGACAACACAGAAGGACAAAAACTAAAACAACACCAATATTGATACAAATGGTTGTTGGTGGGTCCATGAAGAAATCAGCTGAAATGAGAAAACACAGAAAAATACACCACTGTTATATAAAACTAACAAACTGAACGTTTCATTACATAAGAAAATATTCATGTCTTCAGCATATAACAAAGTCCGCCCAATGCTCTCTTTGACTTTTCCTCTTGTGCCACCCTTTCATTTTAATTTTTACTAATATACAAGAAATTTCCTTTCCAAGATCAATTACTGAGCACAGTAATGCTCTTCAGAGGATGAGGCCTTACATTTGTGACCATGTACGATTTGGCCTTGTAGCGCCACCCTGTGGTCATAATCGCAACATTTTTAATGATTTAAACTGATATGAAATTTACAGAGCATGTTCATGCCCCAATAAGTATGAACCAGGCCCCTAGGGACAGGGTGTGGCCGCCAGTAGAACTATGGCACAGGTGACACTGGCCCCTAAACATTGTTTTCCATAAAGAATAGATTCAAAATAGATTCTCAGACAGCTTTTTGAACAGTTTTTACCTGAAATTTGAATATGTGTCTCTCTGGTCTGGTGGGTCTTCTTCTGTTGGACTCTACAGGTGAAGTTGTTGCTGTGTCTCTTCTCCACAGTCACTCTGCTGCTGACAGTATAGAGGTCATCAGGACCTCTGACTGTCTCTGTAGGTCCAGCAGAGAGGAGGTTTCCCTCACCGTCCAGCCAGACCACCTCAGGCTCTGGATACCAGCCTTTAGACTCACAGTCTAAAACCATTCCACTTCTAGTTCTGTTTATACTCACTATGAAAGGTGAGGAAACAGCACCTAAATATGGAATAGTGGATAAAGTATTGATTCACACAGATCTCCTTATGAGGCTCAGCTATCATACTGTAAAGCTTGATGAGTTAGTAAAACTAAGTTTAAGTTTATGTTTAAGCCAAGTCCCTACAGACTAAGGTACTGCCACCTATGTTAACACATGTTATTAGGTCTTTCAGCTCAATGCACATTTGCAAATCCAGGAATCATTTTCATGTTATCTGATGAATGCTTCTGTATAACAGCCCTCTTTTTTTACTTCCTCATCTTGTAAGCTCAGTTTATCTTAATTTAATGCAGTACTCCACTAGTCTCTCTTCTCTTCTTAAAAATAATTTTACATTTTATATCTGAGATACTTAAATATATTACTCAGTAGTACAGCAAGAACTAAATGAAAAAAGTAAACTTTGATGATTTGATGGATAATTATAAAACATACTGTCGTCTTTATCTACTTACCAACAACAAGGTCAATAAAAGACTCATGCAGTCCTGGACTGAAGCATTTGTACGTCCCCTCATCAGAGCGTTTCACTTTGGAGAGACTCAGTGAAATGTCTCCAAGCTTCAGTTTGTCGATAAACAAAGATGTTCTTCCTTTGTAGGATGGATGTTTTTTACCCTCCAGTTCCACACCGTCGCGCCACACATAAACAAATCTGGGGTCCAGGTCTGGTCTCGCCCACTCTACAGTCTTGTCTGAAGCATTCATGGCAGATTCCAGGTGGCATGGTAAAATGATGTCACCACCTGCTATTGCCACAATAGGATGAGACGGACCAACCATGCCATGCTGACCTAAGGAACAAACAGATTTGTTTGACACCCACAGAAAAAAGTGTGTCGTGCTTTCTGCATTTACTGGGAATCAGCTGACGACTTCCTTGAGGATCTCATTTAGACTTCAGTGGCTCTTGAGCCATAGTGATCCAGTCGGACCACAGCTTGATGAAAGGTGGATAAATAATATAACTGTTAAAGCTTCTGTATGTGCATAGAGTGTAAGACAATTAAATGTTAAAATTTGCATGTCAAATCAGTTAAAATATGTGGTGAACTTGCAGACGTCAGAGGTACAACAAAGTAAAAACAGTGACTTCTTTCCACACACTATTATGATGTTATAGCACCATTTGTCAGTTCATGTCACAGTAGATATAAATTCCTAATCTTTACATTTCCCTTTACACACATAAAACTTAAATGGTTGAGTGTATTTTAAGTTACCTTCAAGACAGAGTGCTGGGAGAAGGACAAAAACCAACAGGGAAAGAACTATGTGGAGATTTAAGACATGGTTAATCTTTCCGGTGACACATGCTGGAGAATACGACATTTGTGAAATTTGAATTTAAAAACAGGAAATGTGACTGTTGATGCAATAGTTTACAGCTGAGTAACAAACTACTATACCTATAGCTTGGTTTTGAGTGCTGTAAGCCAGTATTTACTTACCTGTTGTAGTTCTGAGCGAGTTGTTCAGCTCAGGTATGAACTCCATTTCTAACTGGCAGTTCAGGTATCACTAAATATTTCCATATACCGCTGGCTGGATATTGTGGTGAGCAGTTTTTTTTTCGAGCATGTACAGAAGCCTGTGAGGATCAGCAATGTGTTTTCTCAACTGTAAGGGCAAATTATCATGTTTTATCCAGCAAAAGAAAAAATCCAAAAGGATGATTTTTTTTGTCTATGTATATTTGTGTGTATTTCTGTGTGTGTGTGTGTGTGTGTGTGTGTGTGTGTGTGTGTGTGCATATATATTGCTCAGGTAGTCCATCAACAAACCTTTATGAATAAATCCCAATTTGCTCATTAACTGCAGCATTCACATCCTTTAAAATGCAAATTGCTCTGTAAAATGATTTTGTACATAGCATATTTTAAATGTATACCCATTTTCCATTGTGGTAAACGTTTTAGGGTTTTCATATTAAGACCATTAAAATTTACCCAGTTTAACTTAAAAATCATGCAGATGATCCATTAAATTAATTAATGATATGCAATATGCATGTGCAATTCACATGATCAGCTCCTCTATCACCTGCACTTTTTCAGAAGCCTGAAGAATAAAACACTGCAGATAATGCAAGTGATAACAAAAAAAGCCAATTTCTTGAAATTCACATGTTGAAATCGACGCAACCAAACACAAACAGTCACTCATCACACGCGTGTGTTTTACCTCAGGTCGTCTGAGACGAGGTGTGATCCCACGTCTCCATGTTGTCTGTCAGCGTCCTCAACCAGTGGACTATCTTCAGTACTAGAGAAACAAAGAAGCTGAGAGAGAAAGAACATCAAACTGATGTTGCAGAAACTGAAATACTGAAATATGTTGATAATGAAACAGATCTATACTAAAACATGTTCACTCGAAGATGTTTGCACGTTCACACTAACAGATTCCTACTGTCACCTCTGGACACAGGTCGCCTCAACACACTGCTGAGGGTTAAGTTGGTAGAGCAAATGGTTTACAATCTGTGTGTTGTTGGTTCAAATCCCACTCATGCCTGTTATGTCCTCTTTACGTCAAACCTCAGAGACTCTTTTTGTTGCGGAAAGTCAGTCTTGGATGAGCCTAACAAATGGAACCAGGATCAGTCTGTTACATAAAGACGCTCAGTCTGAACTGAAAATCTCTGAGTTACAGGTTTGCTTGTCTCCTGTGCAGTTGATGGTTTAGTTTCTTCGCTGTTTATTTTTCTGTATTGTATTTGTGTAAACTTTCAACTTAATTTTAATTTTATTCATAATTTAATTAAATTTTATTAGTTTGAATGCTTTAGTGTTGAAGTGTTGTTGGTTAAAATTCCACTTGGGCTTGTTATGTTCTCCTTATGTCAAACCTCAACCTCTTGTTGTTGAAAGTCAGTCTTGAATATGCCTAACAGATGCAATCAGTGTTTTCAGATAGTTATCAGTTAGTGCCTGTCTTTTTTTTTCAAAGTTAATGGTTTTCATTTTCACTGCTGGGAATGTCTTGGCCAGTAGTTGAGAGGTTAGGCCTCAGGTGTAAGCTGAAGCACTCAGTGGGAACCACAGGGTCATTGGTTCAAAGCTTGATGAGAACAAGCTTTGAGGAAATTTAGTCAAACTAAAAAAATATGTTGTTTCTACACTCGGGCTGTTTCAGATGCCACATACAATTATATATGGATGATTTAATAAATATCACTGTGTTTAGATCTTTATCAGTTAGTGGCTCTCAGATGGTCTGTGCCAGTAGTTGAGAGGTTCGGCCTCAGGTGAGACAACAGAACAAAATGATCCACTTATTGGGAAATTCGGGGCAGATGCTCAGAGGAAGAGCGGGTGGTCCACTAATCGGAAGTTTGTTGGTTCAATCCCCGGCTCCTCCCGCCACATGTCGGCGTATCCTTGAGCAAGATACTGAACCCCAAATTGTTCCTGATGCTGTGTATCGGTGTGTGAATGTGTATGAATGAGTTAGTGTCTGTTTGATGGCTTTTGCCATCACTGAGTGAATTTGTGTGAAAGGGTGAATGTGGCATGTAGTGTGATAGCGCTTTGAGTGGTTGGAAGACTAGAAAGTAGTACAGTGCAAAAGTACAGGTCTATTTACCATATAAATGTTGTTGCAAAAAATATGCTACTGTCCCTGTTTGTATATGTAAGACATACATACATACATATACATGTTGAATTTCTTATTTTTATGTGATATGATGTGGATCATGTTACAGAACATATTATTTTATCACCTGAAGACCTTCATGAGGGCAAAACTCTTTCAACCAATGGCTCCTCTTATCCTTCCCACCTTTTATGAGTTGTTTTCACCATTTATGGTGTGGCTGTGCTGCTGTTGATGGTGGGACTACTTCATAGTTTTTTTTAGTTTTTTTTTACATGAATGTATATGGAAAAAGTAATGCGTGTCCCTGGAATACAGTTTTTTTTACATTTCAGCCATTGTGGCTACGCCTCTTCACTATAGCACTTTAATTTCAAAAACACAAATGATTGTCTCGATAAATAATAAAATAATTTTTAAAAAGTAATTTACTGTAAAAGCTTGATGAGTTAAACTCAAACTTAAGCATGAAAAAACAAAAACATTTGATTTGAGTACAAGTGTACAACGTGGTACATTGATTATCAAAATCAGAGAATGAGTGACTCAAGAATGAATTATGTTAACTGTTATTAAGAAAAAGACATAATTTATTAATCGCCTATTAGGAAAATTATTTTTTCCCTCTGTGTTTTTCTCAGAAATGCCATGTTAACAAATGGATTTGCAATGCAACGCACATTTGCAAGTCCAGGGATGATTTTCCTGTTCTCTCTTTTCAGCACTCTTTTTTTACTTCCTCATCTTGTAAACTCAGTTTATGTTAATTTAATGCAGTACTCCACTAGTCTCTCTTCTCTTCTCAAGAATAATTTTACATTTTATATCTGAGATACTTGTACTATAGTACAGAAAGAATTAAATTAAAAAAATTAACTTTGATGATTTGATGGATAAATATAAAAAATACAGTCATCTTTATCTACTTACCACCAACAAGGTCAATAAAAGACTCATACATTTTTTCTTAGACACACACACCGCACTATCTCTACGTCTGTGTGAAAAAGAGGCCGCGGGTTGTATCAGGTCACTCCCACAGAAGTTAGGTCACATACTTTGGTTCTGATGCTGACAGCTGCTGAAATGCTGCCGTATCAAAATACTTTGTGCAGTTAAACCTCTGAATCAGGACGAAGCGTATGGAAAGGGTTTTATCTCAACTGTTGGGATATTTAAATTATTTCTAACTACTTTTTCATCCATAAAATATTATATATCTATAATATTGTTAATTTATTATTTCATTTGAACTCCACACTGTAATTTAATCAAATATCTCCATGGTTTTATCAGCCAGTAACGTTACCTCTTCGTCACATACTGTTGAGTGGTTGAGCTACAGTAGCAACATTAACATTTAGTCTGTAAAGTAGCCATCATACAGCTGTTAAAACAATGGAGAGGAGTAAAACCTGATATTATATTGTGGAATTCATACATCATATGTTTCAATGTGTAAGCATTAATATAGTTTATTGAAGAATGACACAAAATCATTTTACAGATTGCTTCACAAAAGTTAATTAATCAACTAAAAAACCAACAAATCATCATTCTCATTAAAAAGTAACTGTTTTATTGCTGCTTGACCAGATTCTAACTCTATTATTCCTGTAATAAAATCTGACATATCAGGATGCTTGATATTTTATCATTGATGTAAACAATCGTTTGACAACATAAAAAAGTGTGAATGACTTACATGTATAACATTTTGTTGTTGGATGTTTTAAAAGCTCAATATGAATGAATCATCATATCTTTGGAACCTTTAAAGATAAAGATCAGGAATGAGGTCTGTCACACTGATTTAAGTTTAACTGGACTTTTCTCTGAATCCTAACTTCCTGTGTCTTTCTCTCCAGTCACACACTGATTGTCTCCATGTGGTTCTCCGTTCTTTATTTCCTGTAGCACACGTTCTCCTCTGTTCAGTAGTGTCTGTGTGTTCAGTAGCAGTTGTTCATGTTCGTGTTTTCTCTGGTTAATTTTCTTTTTGTCCTGCAATATGATTTCTTTCAGTTCCCAGTATCCCTTTGCTCTGTCCTGTTCTGATTCATTCTCCACTGACTTAAGCTTCTTCTCACTTTCTTCCCTCTGTCTCTCCATGTCCTCATTTTGACTTTTGAGTTGATCTTTGAGTTTTTCCAGTTCCTTCATCTGCTCCTTTAATGTTTGAACTACCAGTACAAAGTCTTTCTGTTCTTCCTCTTTCTTCTGTAACTGTTTATAACCTTTGGTCTTTTTCTCTTCTGAATCCTTCTCGCTGTCACTGTTGGCCATCAGCTGCTCTCTTGTTTGTTCAGTTTCATCCACAGGGTGCATCATGGTCCCTGTGTAAACATAGAGGCAACAGTGTTTCATTCAAACTTTAACTCTGCTGTACCATAAAAGATACAGAAGCAGAACGGAGCAATAAAGTTTCTTTTTTTTTTTTTTTACCTAAAGCTTCCACCTGTCTATATCCCAGTGTGTCCCACAGGATTAGAGTGACTATATCCACTCCCAGCATGCAATGTGTGCATAAAATACTGTTGTAACATTTCCATATTTTGTAAATGTAAACTTTCATTTGAACTTAACAGTTTATTTTCCCCACAAAATACCCCCCTATTTTTTTCTTTAAGTCAAAGAAAAACAGATTACGAGCACAAGGCATTAGGGTGACCAGACGTCCCGAACAACTTGGAACAGTCCCGAATTACGAGCAGTTGTCCCGAAGGCTGTCCTGTTTGTACCAAACATGAACTGTTCATAGTTACAGATAATATGGACAAGCTTATTAATAAATGTCCTTTTTAGTATTGTTTACTAGTGCTTTGTGTGTTTATTGCACTAATGCACTAAATGCATTGAAATTACAGATTATTGATGTTATCAAACTGATTTCAACCAAATGCAGGGGACTGGAGCCACAGTTGTAGGAATAATTTGAGAAAAATCTGATAAACGCTCTCACAGCATTTAAGACATTTAAAGGGACCGTAACATAACTGTCACTGGTGCACAAAGGTTCATGCATCTTGTAAACACACAAAACTGGGCTTCATATCATCCTCACTCTGAATAGTGACCATGTGAACGCACCTAAACCCAACTCCTCCATCCCAAATATCACCCATTCTCATGTGGTCACCCGACTTTGTAAAGAGAGAGGCAACTGCTCCATATACTGTTTGTTGTGCTGACTTACTGGTTTTGTTTTGTTGCCATTTCCATATGATAACAACTGCCAGAACACATATGACGACAACAGCCAAGATAATGCAGATACGAGCAGCTGAACTTGATGCCGTGGTGCATTCTTCTGAGATGATGAATCCTACAACACAATAGAAAATACATAAAATCGTTAGAGGCAAAGAAAAAATTTTAATTCTAATAAAAAATGAAAAACATGAAAAAACCTGTAATCTGAATGTGTGTCTCTCTGGTCTGGTTGATGTCCTTCTGTTGGACTCTACAGGTGAAGTTGTTGCTGTGTCTCTTCTCCACAGTCACTCTGCTGCTGACAGTATAGAGGTCATCAGGACCTCTGACTGTCTCTGTAGGTCCAGCAGAGAGGAGGTTTCCCTCACCGTCCAGCCAGACCACCTCAGGCTCTGGATACCAGCCTTTAGACTCACACTGTAGAACCCCTGCATTGCTGCTTATGTTAATCCCAGTTATAACAGGTGAGGAGACAGAGCCTGGTGACAGGAGAAACAAATGCTGTAAGAGTCTCCCTTCAACATCGTTGCTCACAAGGAATTACAGGGGCAAATATCTGGATCATATAACTGTAACTGTATATTTACAATAAAGATGATGAATTACAATATTTGTGTATATATTTAAGTCTACAGACAGATATTGTCTGTTGTTAATATACAGTTTATATGTACAATTACAGTAATTTAATCTATCACACAATAATGTAAATTTACAGGAATTACACAACACAACACAACAATACAGTAAAAATGGTAAATGACAAGAAATCATTGTGACTATTCAGTAATTTAACAAAAAATTAAAAATGTTTTTTACATTGTGACGGTTACTGTAAAAACACACTACATTACTGTTATTTGTATTCATATTACTGTAGAATTATTTTTGTATGCTACTAATTGAATTCTCCAATTAGTCAGTAATTGACTGTAAAAGTACAATAATATATTTTACACCATTATATTAAAATAAACAGGCTCCTATTTACTCAGTTACGCAAATGAACTGCATAAGTCACAACAGAAGTGGAGCCTGCAGCGAACCAGTGAGATGCACATGTTGGCTTTTTATGTGAAAGACATTCAAAGGTCAATTATATGACTGGAATATTTACTCACCAACAATAAGTTGCACAGTAGATTCTCGGCTGAGTTTTGGTATGAAGCATCTGTATGTTCCACCATCAGACACTTTTACTTTGGAGAGTCTCAGTGAAAGGTCTCCATGCTTCAGTTTGTCAGTGGACAGCGATGTCCTCCCTTTGTAAGACGGGTTTTGGTTCACCAGAAGATCTTGACCTTCATGCCACACGTGGACAAATCTGGGTTTCAGGTTAGGTCTCCCCCACTCTATAATCATAGAAACAGCATCTGCTGCAGGGTCCAGGCAGCACGGCAAGAGGATGTCCTCACCGACTAATGCTGCTACTGGAGGAGGTGGACCCCCAACCAGAGACTGACCTGAAGGACACAGGTATATTAAATGATGGTGCTCCCTAGCATCCGTTCTTACACATAATAAAAATGTCACAGTCCTATTTTTCTTTTGGTTCAAAGGCTTTTATTGTCATATGCAGCAATATAGAAGTTATGAAGTTACCTCCACAGCAGTGTGTAAGGAGGATGACAACAATGTGCTGGAAAACTTTAACAAACAGTTCATCTTTCAGGCAAAGCATCCTGGAGTTCTGAAAATGAATTGTAACAAAGAAAGGGAGAAGAAGAATGTTTATGTGATCAAAATCTTAATTCGAATTAAAATGATATGTCATTAAACAATAAAAAAATCTAAATTGAGCTTTATAATAGTAGTAATAATAATTAATAATATAAAATAAAGCTGCTCAAATAAGAAGAAAAGAGATTTTGACTTTAGACAGAAAAAAAAGAAACTCAAACTCCAAAAACCACAAAGAAGAGTTAATTACCAGCACATTCCCAGTGTCTTATGTGTACTGGACAATAAACTAACATAAATCATAATCAGAAACCTACTCATCGGCCATTTGCACACTCACACGCTTATGAATCTAAAATGGCTCCAGCGACATTTCAAAGGTTACACTTTAATGCGTTTTGCTCTCCGTAGTGTAATAATACTGTGGGAACTACGTTTCATACTTTGAAGTGTTTTGAAATTGTAATTTTTACTCCACAGTTTGAGTTCAGAAGGCAGAACATTCTCCGACTAAAAATCTTGTTTTGTTGCAGTTAAAATATGACAACCCAATGGGAGAGGAGGGAAGTTAACAATGTTCCAACTGCAGAAGAAGCATTGATCAGCCTCCTAAAATATAAAAGTTACTGAAAGTGAACATACCTGTTACAGTAGATCGCTGTGTTCCTGTTCCAGTTTATTCCTGATGAACGCAGCCTAACGGCCAAAGTCCTCACATGTGCTCCTGTGTACTTTGACCCCACTCATAATAAAATATGTGTTCCTTTAGTGAGCATATTAGCTATACGGCTGAAATATTCATTTAGAGGCAGAATATATTGTACAGTAAATGCATGTATCTTTGCTGTTGTCCTGCATGTCCATAAAAATTGTAATACCAATTGTGTGTATGTGTTTCTGTTAGTATTTATACTTCCTTGTCTTCCACTTACAGTTTGTCTTTTGGTATATTATTTTAATTTCTACATAAACATAATTTCTTTACCAAAACATTTTTTAGATTTTATCATAGTTTGTTAGTTTATTATCAATGCCCCACGTTGATGGAGAAGGATGCAGCTGTGACCTTGCAGACCCCCCTAACCATGCCCGCTTGTACGCAACTTGGCTGGGACTGGGACTTGGCTTTGGAACCGGAGGGTCGCTGGTTCAAATCCCACATACCACAATATGGAGTGTGGACTGGTAGCTGGAGAGGTGCCAGTTTCACCTCCTGTGCACTGCCGAGGTGCCCTTGAGCAAGGCAACCTAACCCTAAGAAACTGCTCATGTGAGAATAAAAAGAATTTCCCCAATAGGGGATTAATAAAGTATATGAAAAAAATATATAAATAAAAATAATATTATTAATAACAATAATAATAAATGTATCAAATTGATCAACTATTAACAAAAATAATGAAAACAAACTTGTTTTGATGCACAACAATGTTTGACTTTCAGCACAAATTGTAGCATTGCTAATAAAACCAGGTGGCTTAGGAAAACAAAACAGTTTAAAAAAGCTATTTTAGCAACTATTAAGCAAAAATAATGATAAAGAAATATGAACTGTGTTAGCCTTACTGCTAAATTTATGCATTAAGTTTCATATTTATTAACATCAAAATGTAGGAATTATAATTTATTTCATAATTTGTGTGGCATTATACCTTAAAAGGTGCATAAATATGTTTTATTAAACCAACAACCTTCTGATTAGTGGACGACCCGCTCTGCCTCTGAGCCACAGCCGCCCTTTCTTTGCCTAAACACAGCACACTAGTTCAGTTTAATTTGGTCTGCGTACAATAGTTCTGCTGTGGCTTCCTCTTTAGAAACTCAACAGGAAGGGGACGGTCTTAGTTTCATACTTCAGTTGTATTTTAGTCTGATGTTCAGACAGTCAGCAGCAAGACAACATGGAGGCTAGGTCTCTCTGCACCAGACTGTGTGAGTACTGACTCTGTCTTTGTATTAATATGTGAAATGAATCAATCAGAAATGATATGCTGATTGTTCGAAAGAAATCATAGCTCAATTAAAGCAAGTATTACCCTCTTCCTTCATTTAAAAAAAACTTGTTTTCTTTCATTCTTGGGGGTCTTTTATGAACTAACTGTGGTACAGAACTCAATCATCACACAACAGCGAAATGTGTAAGTGGATGCAATGCTTTATTCATTTGAATTGTAAGTTTTATTGTTGTTTACTTTTTAAGTTACATAAAATCATATGAGATCATCTGTATCTCCTATTAAGGTCTAATATCTGTCTCTCTAGGGTTACTGTTGCTTGCTGTACATGTTCAGAACTGTTGCTATGCTCAGAGAGATGGTAAGTAGCAGTTCTTTAATTCAGTGCATACAAACAGATCCTTTGTGTGTATTTATTAGTTTTGCTTCTGAACAGAACAGTATAAATCATTTTGTATGTGTGCGTCTTAAAATGGTTCTGGATCTCCCTCTCTCTCTGTCTCTGTCACAGATGCAGCATTTCCTCACATTAATCCAAACAGGCTGCAGTTCTTTGAATATGACTCCATCTTTGTAAATTGTAAAAAGTTGGATTCCTCATCTGAATGGAGAGTAATGAGGAAGCTGAAGGAAGATTCCACAAACACTACCCGGTGGGGAAAATCAACAGGAGCCATTAGCATCAACCTTGCCTTCACATCAGACAGTGGAGAATACTGGTGTGAAAATGAAAAGGGAGAAAGAAGCAACAGCGTCAACATCACCGTCACTGGTATTTATCAACTACTGACTAAACTAAAAAAGCCACTGGGAGCATGCATAACAGCAAAGGTTTATATGAAAACTACTGACTTTTCTTCTTCTTGTTCAGCTGGCGATGTGATCCTGGAGAGTCCGGCTGTTCCTGTGATGGAGGGAGACACTGTGAGTCTCTACTGCAGAAACAAGAGGACTGCCTCCAACCTCCCAGCTGATTTCTATAAAGATGGCCTCCTCAGTGCGACTGGATATAAAGGAAACTTCACCATCGATGGTGTTTCTGAATCTCACGAAGGCCTCTACAGGTGCAGCATCTCTGGAGCCGGGGACTCAGCGGAGAGCTGGCTGGCTGTCAGAGGTGAGACATGTCCCTGTTTGTATATGTCAGACATACGCACAGTATGCCGAATGTCTTATTTTTATCTGATATGATGTGGATACAGATACACTTGTTTACCACTAGAATTTTAAGGATACAGGTCCTTTTTGTCCAGGGGAAGTAAATGGGTTATTTTTACCATGGCATTAGGGATGGTAATGGCATATTGTCCGTTAGTCAGTCCTTCATCATTTGGTCCAGACTGTGCCTTAGTACAGCCCGACAGCCCTTAGTATTACTGTAGACTCTTACACTCCATTGGTAGATTTGTTCTTCAAAGGTTGGTGGGTTGATTTTAGGTGGTTTCAACATTACATGCTCTATGCATCCATATTTTTGCTTTTTTTAAATGTTCACATCATCTTGTGTAATCATGTTACAGAACATATTATTGTATCACCTGAAGACCTTCATGAGGGCGAAACTCCTTCAACCGATGGCTCCTCTCATCCTTCCCACCTTTTATCAGTAGTTTTCACCATTTATGGTGTGACTGTGCTGCTGTTGATGGTGGGACTACTTCACTGTCAGAAGCAAACAGGTAAAGATTTTTTTTTACATGAATGTATATGGAAACAGCAATGTGTCTCTGGAATACAGTTCTGTTCTGTGTCCAGTTCAGTCATTGTGGCTACGCCTCCTCACTATAGCACTTCCAAAAACACAAAACCCAAATTACTGTCTCAATAAATAATGAAAAAGAAATATTGGAATTAATGCACTAATGTGATTTCATCTTGTATGAGTCAGATAGTTTGACCAAATTATTTACATGTATTTGTATATTTGTATATTAATTATAATTATATAATCATAATTTTGTTGTGCCATATGTTTCAGTATCTGGGGAGGCGAGTGATATTACTGTTGTGACATACGCTGTTGTTACAAACAAAATCAAAGAGAAAAGGTAAAATAATGATAATGCAGTAGTAATTATTTAATTCTATTTTCTCAAAAGTAAGAAAGTCTGTGTAAATTTTTTTGTACAGAAAACAAAAGAGGTCCCAGAATTGAGCCCTGTGGTACCCCACATGTCAGACGTGCATAAGACAAAGTAGATTGACAATGAAATGTATTTATTTTATAGAGCTAACCTTTACATTTTTTGTTCTCCACTTTGTTTCCTAAGCAGAACCAGGAGCATCCAGCTGTTCAGCAAGACAAACATCTTCAGCAGGAGCCGAACCTGATTTAGGAGAAAACAATTTTGTCTATTCTACAATTCAGTTAAGGTAACTGAACCAGGACGGACCTGCAAATCCTCTGCGAGAAGTCTTTCAGCTGTTCAAAACTCTTCAAATATGAATGAGTCTAGCTTTATTATATAGTTTCCATTTTATTGTTTTCTTGTATTGGATATTTTATTGCTTGTATTTGTTATATATCATCCTTTACTGTAACAATTTGATCATTTATATTAGTCTGCATTGATCTATTTTATCTATTCTAAATCATTTTACTGTTTTATATTTATTAATACTACATTGTTCTAGTATGAAATGATATATGGTATATATGGTATATCTATATCTCTAAATAAAATTAAATAGACATTCTTGATGCAAATTTAATTGTATTAGAAAACTAATGTAAATCTCTTGTGTCCTACAGGTCACTGACAGCAGATCACATTTTTTTTGTGTTGCCACTTTTCT
The DNA here is from genome assembly GCF_905237075.1 of Dicentrarchus labrax. NCBI lineage: Eukaryota > Metazoa > Chordata > Actinopteri > Moronidae > Dicentrarchus > Dicentrarchus labrax. The sequence continues at coordinate 529,058 of NW_026136928.1, read as the reverse complement.
TTTCTTAAATGCACTTTTGGAAATATGTGAAAATTGAAGTGTAAATATCATGTGGAGGGACTTCATTTAACAAAGCAAAGAGTTATCATCAGACGTCTTTCAATAATCCAAACATCGCAGATTGAATGCAGCATCAGTGAGTGAGTGAAAATCTTAAAAACATGTTACTCACTTATAACTTTATTTTCTTTACATTTTGTCCGTTTTATTTAGTGTGCTATGGACCTTTTATTTTGTCTAATAAAGTCATTATTATTCTTACATTACGGAACTAGTTGTTAATATTATTGTCAGGGTCATTAGTGGCTGAAGAAACAAAATATGGAAAACAGCCCAGTACAATTTGTGTGTCTTGCAGAACAAAGTACACTTTAAAGCCTTTAGATGGACATGATCATTAATCATTATTATCATCTTTCATCTAAGGGCTTCTGCTAACGTGCAGCCCCAGGATCTATTTTTAAGAGCGAGTGGTTCATCAACAGTTAAACCACACTGTTGCATATGTCTGTTCACACGTTTGAAGCAACATGAAAATAGAGCTGCTCTGGCTTTAAAATAAACTCGCTGTGGTCAGCTAACAGCACTGTTCGAGCAGTTGGACCTTAAGCAGACACAGCTATAGATGTACATGCGCCACGTTCATACATCAAAGTTGCGACATTTACCAGTTTCTAATTTTTAAATAGTGTTCAGGTCAGTCATAAATACAACTAGTAAAGTGTGATTCTCAAGGTCGTTATATGCCATCAGACTCAAGCTAACTTTTATTTAGCCACCCAGTAAGATTAATGCTGACATGTCACAAATATGGGCATATTTTACATCTGGCTAACCCTGTGCAGAATAACCACACTGTCTCCACAGCTCTGTGATAAAACACCGTGGGTTTGTTTTAGCAGAGGTAGTTCCCACACAGAGAACTATGGTCATGTGGTTTAATGCAAACAACTGCTGGTTGTTTCCACTGCTGCAGAATAAAGGAGGAGCACCAAAGAGACAGACATGTGTTAGCATTCATTTTGAAGTTTATTCTGTCCTGTTTCTGGACATTTCTTCCATGTTTCACAAAGAAAGTCGACCTCCCACCCAAAAAAAGGACATAAAACAGAGTGACGCCTGCGAGCTGCAGGGCTATACACACGTCATGCCTCACTCTCTCTCACTCTAATCACAAACACACACTTCCCATTTGACGGCCTATTTACGCTGCTAAATTTCCCAGCTCTCCCTCTGCTCCATCAATGCTGCTGCTGCCCTGCATCAGTGTTGTCTGTTCTTTAAACCCCACCACTATTCCCAGCATCCACCTGCAGGTTTCGGTTGGGGGGTTTAAGGTATTTGCTCATCACGCCCCAATATCTCGATGGACACATGTCTGCAGGCAGTGAGTCTTACTATGTTGACCTACCGCAATAAACATTTCAAACAAGAGTTGTCTGACTGAAATACATTTATATCAGATATCAGTGACAGACACTGTAAAATACACAAATATACACAGTCCAGAGATCAACAGATAGATCAGCAGATATGGAATATAAAACAATTCTACAGACTACATCAGGAAATTAAGAAAATGTCTCACTTTTTGGGCACAATAATCACAATAGTTATAAATCACAGTATTACAGTTCATAAAAAGCAGGAACTGAGTAATACAGTCGTTATTGAAAACACATTGCTCCTCTGAATTTCCTCCAGTTGCTCATTGACTGTCATGAGCCGCTCTCTCTCTGTTTTCAGTGTATGAATATAACAGGGAAGTATGTAGAATGTAGTTTAAAATGAATTTTCTTAAACTACACTAAATAACATTGTTCTACTCTGGGCTGATATACCCACAGAACTCTAACTCTAGTTTGTTCCCATCACAGTCAAACAGTACTAACCTTTGGTTTGGTTTTTTCTCCATTTCCACAAGAAAAAGGCAGCTGCAAGAATAAAAATGAGGACAGCAACCACTATAATGCCGATACGAGCAACAGCAGAAGATGTATCCACAAAGTAATCAGCTGAAATTGGAAAACAGCAACAGAATAATAGTCATATAAAACCAAAACTCTGCTGTTCAAGGCTGAGAAAATTAGGATATTAGAGAGTAAAAACCCAGGATTGAAACCTGGATTGAAGGACTTAAATGTGCAGAGGCACTCTTTATGAACACATGGTAATGGTGACGTTCTTGTGTAACCACCATGTTTCAATCTTTAATGTTTAAGTAGCTGCCCTCTTCTTTCACATGCAAAGTTTGCAAACAATGAAAAATAAATAAATCACAAAAAAAGTTGTGGATTTAACAACAAATACCGTCAATGATGATACCTGAGGTAAAACGTGTCTCATAAAACAAGCATGTGTATATATATATATAAATATATATATTTCCTTTGTAATGAAACTATTTGTAAATAGCACTCTGGCACACACATCACTATCTTACAGTATGAACTAGTATAAATAACTTGATCTCACACACACACACACACACACACACACACACACACACACACACATTAATTCATTTTCTTTTTCATTGTGTCTATGAAATCAGCATTTTAACATAAAAATTAAAGCTGAGAATGAGCACACACGGTTCACGACGTGCACGTCGCGTCTTTGTGCACTCATTCTCTGTTTGTCATTATCTTTAATTTTATAACAGAATCAAATTAGTATTTAACATTTAACATGAAGTGAATGAATTTGGGCAGAGCTAACCTGGCTAACGTTAGCTATCATTCACATTAGTCTTCCCTTGAGATTTAGTTATAGTTATATACAGTAAAATGTCCTGTGGTAGTTCAGTTGTGAATAATGAAATCATAGCTGACAAATAGAAATACTCAGTGAAGTTGAGTAACTTACCTAAACACTCAGTCCATGCAGTTTCTGGAGACTTCTGCTCTACTGAGCATGTGCAAAGCCTCGCGCTGTTCACTCTGTAGTTCACCCCAAGAACACAAGTTCACTTCTCTCACGCAAGCTTAGTTTTATACCTCTTACATTACTGACCTGAGTTCACTCAACAGGATAGTGAGAAATAAGTAAAGTACATTATAATATCACAATATTATATCACATTATATTCATATTATATCACAATAATAGAATCAGGTAACAATGTTAAAGAAAACTTTAATAAAAATAAAATGAACTGTGACACACACTGTAAAATACACAAATATATACACAGTCCAGAGATCAACAGATATATAATATAGAACAATTTTCCATCAAGAAATTAAGAAAATGCTTCAATGATCACATATAATAGTTATAAATCACAATATTACAGTTCATAAAAAGATACTTTAAACATACATGAAAATAAAATTGACTTATAACACAGTACAAAAGCAGGCATTGAGTAATACAGTCATTATTGGAAACACATTGCTTCTATCAAGAAGCAACTTATGAAATGTTATAATGTTTCTTATAGATATATTACTATTATTACTAAAATCCAACCTGTCATGTGAAAATGGTTTACTATCTTATTACTGATACACAAACATCTTTATCAGCACCAGAAAGTATTAAAACTTAGTTGTTGTCTATTGTTAATCTGAATGGTTCTCTGTTTCTGCTCTGACTGAAGTTTCCTCTGAATCTCCTCCAGTTGCTCATTGATTTTCTCCTTATGGTTCTTTACTTCAACCGTCCTGTCCTGTCATTGTGTTTAACAAAACGGTTGTTTTATTCTTTAGTGTCCGTGTTTCCAGGTAAAGTTGTTCATCTCCATGTTTTCTCTCCAGCAGCTGTTTTTTGGCCATTAATATGATCTCTTTCAGTTCACAGCATTGTTCACTTCCTGGCATCTTCTCCACTGACTGAAGCTTGTTCTCAATATCTTCAATGTTTTTCTCCATGTCTTTCGATTGCTGTTTGAGTTTATCTTCTTGGTTTTGCAGTTCCTTCCTTTGTTCTGTCAGTGTTTTAACCAAGTCTTTCTGTTCTTCCTCTTTCTTCTGTTCTTCTGCCATGAGCTGCTCTCTCTCTCTGTTTCCAGTTTCAGCCTCATGGTGCAGCTTTGTGTCTGTGTGAATATATAATAATAATATAACAGGGAAGAGTGTTGAATTTAGTTTGAATTAATTTGTTTAAACTACACAAAATAATAAAAATGTTCTCCTATATGTTGATTTACCCATGAAACACTAACTTACTTTATTTGAAAAAACCAGAGTTTTTAAAGATGTATCAACCAGTGACATCTTGTGTTCTGTACTAACAGCTGTACTAACCTTTGGTTTGGTTTTCTCTCAACTTCCACACAACAAAGGCAGCTGCAAGAATAAAAACGAGGACAGCAACCACTATAATGCCGATACGAGCAGCAGAAGAAGAAGATGTATCCACAAAGTAATCAGCTGAAATGATAAAAGAGCAACAGAATAATAGTCATATAAAACCAAAACTCTGCTGTTAAAGGCTGAGACAATTGAGTTTAATGAGAGAGTAAAACCCCACCTGAAACCTGGATCTCTATCTCTCTGGTCTGGTTGATGTCCTTCTGTTGGACTCTACAGATGAAGTTGATGCTGTGTCTCTTCTCCACAGTCACTCTGCTGCTGACAGTATAGAGGTCATCAGGACCTCTGACTGTCTCTGTAGGTCCAGCAGAGAGGAGGTTTCCCTCACCGTCCAGCCAGACCACCTCAGGCTCTGGATACCAGCCTTTAGACTCACACTGTAGAATCACTCTACTGCTGTCTATGTTAATCCCAGCTATGACCGGTGAGGAGACAGAACCTGGTGATGGCAGAGAGGAGACATTTTGAAAAAACATACATTGCACACATTTATATACAGGGACAAGTCTACCATTAAAACAGAGTGATTTATATGTACACTATTGTCCTGGTTAGACCGGGTGTTTGAAGTATCCTGGTTATATTTTGCACATGTAAACACCTTATCCAGATTTCTGTAACCAAGACACACCTGCATGCAGCTGGTCAGGTTTTGTATTTTCATGTATGTTCCATGTGAACGTCATATTAAAAAACCAATGCACATGCAAATGCCATTTTGGTGGATAAAATAGATGTTAACTCTCCTGGTTAAATATGTAACTGTTGAAAAGCTGACCAATACTCCAGTTGATGATATTGTATTAGAAGTATTCACACTAAAACTGAAATCTAAAATGAATGAAGTAGTTTGTTTCAAAAGCTAGTGGACTAGAAATTAGACCTGATCTGAAATGTGTTGGACCTGAACAGAAACAAAGAGAGGGAGGCTATCTACCGCAGCAGCATGATGCTCTGCCAGATACAGAGAAACTGTGCACTTCACTTTCAAACTTTCTGAAAATATGCACATAAAAGATAGACCACTCACCAACAACGAGTTCAACGGTAGATCTTTTATTTTTTGAGGGAAAGTAGCATCTGTACATTCCATTATCGGAGAGTTTCACTGCAGAGAGTCTCAGTGAAAGGTCTCCCTGCCTCAGATTCTCGATGGACAGCGATGTTCTTCCTTTGTAAGACGGGTTTTGGCTGACCAGAAAGTTTTTACCTTCATGCCACACGTGGACAAATCTGGGTTCCAGGTCAGGTCTCCCCCACTCCACACTCTTGGAAAAAACATCAGCTGCAGGTTCCAGGTGGCATGGCAAGGTGACGTCTTCACCAAGTAAAGTCACTATTGTTTGAGCTGGTCCAACCTCCAGAGACTGGCCTGGAAAGACACAGATTCTGAAATCCTACAATCAGAACTTGTGTACAGAATTACTGTTGACTGTGATAAGTGGTATTTTAAGTAAAAGAAGGACTTTTTTTATACTGTACTGCTTCACCTGGTGCTGGTGTTTGTGTAAGTTACCTCTACATTCAGCCAGTAGAAGGAGAATCACGGTGACCAAAGCGCTGAAGGACTCGATAAGCTTAATGAACAGTCCATCATTTACACACAGCATCCTGGAGTTCTGGGGAAATATAAACAGATTTTGAAACGTTATTTGGCAGAAAGAAAGAGCCAAAATGCATAAAATATAATAATATAATGTAATATTAATATTGATTTATTTCTCTAAACTGATGCCAGAAGGTTGTCAACAATTCAATGTTATGCTGTAGTGTTATGATTAAGAATTGGAGAAGATTAAGAGGCCCATCCCAAACCACAAGAACCAGCCAGACCACATTGCTACGTAAAGCATGATACACCACTCCTCATGGTGCTACTGCGCAAGAGCCTTATAGGGGCCGCTTACTATATCTGTATCAGAAACTCATTTTCAGACATTCTGAAGTTATACGTTTTGTATTTGTTTCATTATAAAGGTTTTACGAATAAGTGAAACATTAGGAAAAAATAGGAAGCCCAAGAATAGTGGTTTGAGATTCTGACCTTGAGGAGAAAAATGGTCAAACTCCTTCCGCCGCAAAAAAGCCTGATCAAAAGTGAATGTATAAATTACATTTAAATAAACAATTACATTTAAATAATGTAACATGAAGCCCTGTTCCCTTTTGTTGCTTCGGTGTTATGTGTCAGTAAAAGGAGGACAACCAAGCTGAGGGAACTGAGCTTCCTTTTAAGGAACAGTCCATAATTCAGGCCAAGCATCCTGGAGTACTGGAAAAACAGTAAAATTGTAAAATGTTAATTGCCAGAACCAAGCTATGTTGGCAGGTAGCAAGTAATCTCTATGCCAGACCAACCCGGTTGGCCAGACAAGCAGAAGCTAGTAGCAAACCAAGCTAAACAAAATTATTCTTAATCAGTGATTAAAAAAATACTGAGTTCTTGCTTACATTTTTCAACTCAGAAGCACATGAAATATGTATATATAAAAAATATACTTAATGCAGGCAGTTTATATGTGAATAAATAAAACTCCAAAGCTAGAAAGCATTGAATATTAACAAGCTAAACACACTAGCACATACAGTAGTTGGCAGCAACCCCGTGTTATGTACAGAATTGTACTTATGACACATACTTTAGAATGAAAAGGTAGTGGAAGTGAAATAACAATAGATTTACACAGTAAAAGGCACATACCTGTTGTATCTCTGAGTCAGTCCTCTGTGATTACGAAGCTGTATGGCTTAAGTCCTTCAGCTGAAAAAAAAAAGAACCCTACTGTACTTTGACCTTTGTGCATATATTATTCTAGACTGCATTCAAATAACCATAGACAATGTTGTTGTATGTTTTAAATACAATATTATAAATAGTTATTGGAGTTTGGAGTTTTTTCTTCTCTGAACAAACTCCTACAGTTTTGGTTTGTTGCCACGTGAATGACAATAGTTTTTGTATCCTGTATAATGATCCTGTGTCAGTGAGTTAATGAATAACTGATGTTTGATATCAAAACCCTGAGAGGTTTAAACTACTACAGGGTTAAAGTTAACAAAATCAATGTGTAATCACTACCTTTCATTACAGTGCTGTATACTTGATTTTATGCTTTAATTCTGATGGGGAAATAATCTATGACAGAATCAAGGGTCCAGACTTCAGTTACAAGAGTGTATTTTATTCTGTTCCTCTCCAACACTGTTAGGACAAACTAAATACATCTTTACTACTTCAGTTTTTGGATAATTTATGTTCATTTTTAAGTTCACAACAGGAAAATAAAAAACATGCCAATAAAATCAAACTTCCTGTAGGATTTTACAGTGTTGGTTTTTATTTACCAGCACAGTCTGTTGAGATTGCCCTGTCCCTCTTCTCTTTGTAGTTGTTTCTGTGTGTTTAGCTGCAGTTTCTTTCTCTCCTCTCCAGTTTCCACTGAGCATTTAACAGCCTTTGTTTTTCTCTCAAGTGTCCTTCTGTTGGGTCAGTTGCCCTTTCTGTCTCACTCTCTGTTATTAACCTCTCCACTGCCTGAATCTTCTCTCTGTTGTCCTCCTTGTCTCTCTCCATATCTTCTAGCTGCAGTCTGAAAAGCTTCCTCTGGTTCTCCAGAATCCTTAATAGGTTCATGTAAGTGGTAACTTTGTATACCAAATTGTCCAGTTTTTCATCTGTCTTCTTTAATTCTTCTTTGGCCTCTTTGTCATCCAAGTCATTATTCATGATCATAAAGTGGCAAAGAAGAAAAAAAACATGTATAAAATACAATCATTTAGATCTGGAGGTGATCTTTAGTTAGTTAGGCAATTCAATTAATGTGACCGCTGAGACCAAAAGACGGTTCTTGGGTCAACTTAATCAAAAGATGACTTTTGTCAAGATGTGCAGGTCAGAGAGAATCATCATTAAAATTGTCACTTTTGCAACACAGACATTCTGAACACGGACTGCAAGTTGCAACCATAAAGTTTTTATTCACTCCACCCTGGTTTAAAAAAAATGGCAGCCCACAAAACCATGCCATGGTCAACTGACGTAGTGCAGACGTTCCTGTGTTCAGCTGCCGATGAAAGGAAATCTTCTATTGTTCCTGTGTGTGTCATGTTGAAGACGATGCCACGATGAAGATTCCCACCAAAATTAAAGGAGGATCAGCTGCAGTTAAGAACTAAACTGAGCAAAAGTACCTCAAGCCGGGTAAAGCTGAGCCATGCCATGCAGTGTAAACAGTCAACAAATACAGAAAACATAATCTTTTTTTAAGGATGTAATGGAATGATGAGAAAGGATGAGAAGATCTTGTTGACGCCCCTTCACATCACAGCAGTACATGGAAAGAGGTGAGTTGACATCTCAAGTTTTTCGCCCCATTTCATCATATTAATTATTATGTTTAAAATAAAGGATGTGTTCTGAAAGAAGACCCGTATTTTGAAATATCTTTAAAATCTCTTCCACCAATTTAACTAAGATGACAACATATAGTAGAACATAGTTCGCCCTGCACCAGCTGTACAATTTTAGTAATTTCCCGTGCTGTTGTACTGTATGCTCAGGCCTCTCTTATAAGACATTTTGATCCCAGTGGGACTTCCTGAATAAATTAATTTTAGTAACTAAAATAACTAAGCTATCTATCTTTAAAAAAAAAATCTGAGCTCATTTTTCAGGACAATTTCATGAAATGTACTCAAATAAAACTAATAAAAGTATGTTTTTAAAATTCAATTCAATTCAATTCAATTTTATTTGTATAGCGCCAATTCATAACAAAAGTTATCTCAGGACACTTTTCAAATAGAGCAGGTCTAGACCGAACTCCTTATAACATTATTTACAGAGACCCAACAGTACCACCATGAGCAAACACTTGGCGACAAGGGCAAGGAAAAACTGCCTGTTAAAAGGCAGAAACCTAGGATAGATCGTTCGGCTCTAGGTGGGTGGTCATCTGTCTCGATCAGTTGGGGTGAGAGAGAGAGAGAGAGAGACAGAGACAGAGAGACAGACAGACAGACAGATGGACAGGTGCACAGCAACAACAGTATTAGCAATGGCAATCTAGCAGGACCATGGCAGGAGGCTCCACCAGGATCGATGAGAACCTGCGAGACGTAAAAAACACAAGAACTCCGGGGAGTACAAATCCTGATCAAAGATAACTCCAAGATTCCTGACAGTGGTGCTAGAGTCCAAGGTAATGCCATCTAGAGTAACTATATCTTTAGACACTGAGTCTCTAAGGTTTTTGGGGCCAAGTACAAGAATTTCATTTTTTTCTGAGTTTAACATCAGAAAATGTCTTCCTACCTTTTGCAAGCAAACCGTCGGCTCTACTAAGCTGCAAGGTCAAAGTCCTTCAATGAAATACCTGGCTGTCTTTCAACAGATACGGTCTGTTGGTCACCTTGGATCCACAGACTGCTGAAAGTACATTGATGTGTGCAACAGTTTTCAACTCTAAGAGTGGCAGCTGGTAGCTGCAGAGGTGCCCTTGAACAAGGCAACCTAACCCCAAGAAACTGCCCCTCAGTTCACCATCTCTCTCTATGTTTGCATGAGTGTGCATGAAGCATTTCAGCCTGTGTGTGTATAAAAAAGAGTGAAAAGAAAGATTTTTCCAGTAGGGGATTAATAAAGTATAAATCTAATCTAATGCTTCAGAAACGGATGCCCAAAAATTTGACTTTTTGATAAAAAACAAATTTACAAAAAAGAAAAGTTGTACAAATAGCTCAGATTTAATCAAATTGAATGTCAGGATGGTTCCTTATTGATAAAAAACTGATTTCGACCAGATACACAGAGAGTGTAAGTGTAAGTGTGTAAGTGTCGGCTTCCATGATCTATTTGATTTAGATGGAACTTTGTCCTTGGTAGCATAGCTCTGTTGGTATCTAATTTAGAATATTTGTAAAATCTGTATGTACAATAGAACTATAACTTTATACCTCATTCATTTTGAGAGAAATAATATGTCATGAATAATTCATAATATGTGGGAAATAATATTGTTTTAATGGTTGGCAATATAGAGTAGGGAAATGTGTGTGAGATGTGTAATAACTGACTGATGTACAGCAGAGGGCAGAACAGAACAACTTTTACATGTTCATATGTCTTGGAGAGCAGAGAGAGAAGGACAGGACACTCTTTGTGTCTGAAAGGAAGCAAAACCCTGCAGCTATAATTCAAAATCCAATGGAAAGCCTGAAACCAGAAGAGTGGAGGCTGCCATAGCAGCAGATTAAGGAGGTATGACGATGGAAGAAATGACATGTTCAGCTAGTGAGTTTAAGATTTGGTACAAGGTCAAAACATACGATTCATTCATCAATCACTCAATCCACATTGGACCATACTCAAATCCTTTAGGCTACTTGCCCCCAAGTTTTCCACTAGCTGAAACCAAGATAACCCTAATGACATCACTATGACATTAACCGGGTAAAGTTCTTGCAGCCAAATATTCTACAACTGTTTTCACAGGCTGAGTAGTCCTCTGTTTAATATCAAACATTTCAATTGATCCCCTTCATGTTTGTATCTGGGTTTGCTACAATGCTGCTTGGGTTTGCCATTTTAGCTCTAAACACGGTGGCTTTGACAGTTGACCAAAGTATTTTTATCTTCCAGAGCAGCTGAGACCTGAAATTAAAAAAAAAAATAAAAAACGGTTATAATGCTAGAAACTGCTGTGGCTTCTACTCTGCACAGGAAAAGGAAGTGCTACACCTTCACCTACATCACATTTAGCTTGAGTTCAGTCTGAGGCTCAGACAGTCAGCAGCAAGACAACATGGAAGACACAGCGCTTTGCCACAGACTGCGTGAGTCCGCCGATACCTTTTACTTTGAAATAATATTATATAATCCAGTAAAAGAGTTAGATATAAATCATGAATATAATCAGGATGTATTATCAGTTAGATATGAGTAGATACAAATCTTTTAAACAAACATTATCCTCTGCGGATTAATTACTAACTGCATATTATGTACAGAATATAGCTAATAATATTGTGTAGTGTATATAATCAATACATATTACAGTGTAATGGTTATATTTTTAACCCCTTAATTCTCAATTATTATTATATTTAACGTTATTCTCATCTATTTTATATTTTTCTATCTAAATATTTAATACCATAAATGATTCCACACTCAAAACTTAATGTTCACACTCTTGAACTTGCTAATATGACAAATAATTACCACAATAATTACCACCAGTATTTGCTGCAGTGCCTGATTGTAATTTTGGCTATTTCCATGTTTTAGTGGTTGCGTCATGTTGTTTTTCAGTAGTTTGTAGTTGTACATATGAAGACATCTATGTCTGATACTACTCTACTCTTTGTCTCTGCAGTGGTGATTGTAGTGCTGCTGCTCACTGCTCATGGTCAGAACAGTTACATTGTTCACAAAGCTGGTGAGTGGAGGTTTGTGGAATGATTGTAAAAACATAAACATCAATTTAACAGAAAAAAACTTTTTTAATGTTGGAACATTATTCAGATATGCTTAGGTTATTATTTGCTTAATCTTAGTCGTTCTCGCACTTGTGAGACTGTGTATTTTACAGCTTCACTTCTACACTGACAGTAATGAGGGAAAATGGGGTTTCTTTTATATTACAGAATGCAACAAATGTTCTTAAAGCATGGATATTAGATCTCTTACTTTTATTTATTTTTCTCTTTCTATCACAGATGCACATTTTCCTCATATTGATCCAAACCGACTGCAGTTCTTTGAATATGAATCCTTCTCAGTTAATTGTGCTGGGTTCCACAACCCAACTGAATGGAGAGTGATGAGAAAGGTTTCCCCAAATGCTTCTCCACAGGAGGTATCAACAGGATATTTGAACATTAAACCAGCCTTTGTATCTCACAGTGGAGAATACTGGTGTGAAAATGGAGACGGAGAGAGAAGCAACATCACTGTCAACATCACCGTAACTGGTATGTTTCGCAAACTTAAACTCAAGAAATATGGGTTGCGGTTGTGTTTATTTGTTAAACTTCTTCACTGTTGTAAGTTAACACTTTATCATTGTTCGTCTTATGACTGATTTATTTCATTTAGCTGGTTCTGTGATCCTGGACATTCCTGCTCTCCCTGTGATGGAACGAGAAACTGTAACTCTGTGCTGTAGAAAAAAGGCATCGTCCAACCTCCCAGCTGATTTCTATAAAGATGGCCGCTTCAATAGGACTGTATATAAAGGCAAACTGACCATTCACAATGTTTCCAAGTCTGATGAAGGACTCTACAAGTGCAAAATCTCCGGAGCTGGAGAATCAGCTGAGAGCTGGCTGTCTGTCAGAGGTGAGACCTAACAGTGTTATAGAAATGTAGGTACATAATTTCTATTAAATGAAACCTTAAAATGTTGCTCATTTTAATTCTTATTATATATGTGTAGCTAAATAAGAACTAAAAACTTAAAGAGAAGGTTTTGATATTCATTACATCCCATAATAGAAAACAGATGGCCCCAAAATGTTTCTTTTCTTAAACCTAGAGGGTATTTGTGAAAATAAGTCATGAGGGAGGTGCCAGAATAAATTGTGATTAAGAGCTACACTCATAAATATGATTAAATCTCAATCTGCCTGTGAGGTTATGAGATGTCACACATAAAAAGAAGGTGGTTCCAGAGGACAATGTGAGGGGAACAACGTTCCAACAATCCATCCTCTGGGGACCATGAATGTCTTAAATCCATCAAAGAGTTGTTGAGACATTTCAATAAGAACCAAAAATGCCAACCTCACATGGCGCTACAGGTAAAGTCAGGGGATCACTAAAGTCATGAGAATGTATCTTCTGTGGACATTTGAATTGCAGAACAATCGATCTAATCGTCTCTGGATCTCCAAAGTTGATAGGGTTTATCCTCTGAGGAAGATAATTATTCTAAGTAAATATCATGGCAATCCAACAGTCAATTTTAGAAAATCTAGACATGTAATGTGCCTTTTTAATAATGCATTCACATCCAAAGCTTTATTTTTTATCAAACCATTTTTTCTCATTGTGTCAACAGCAAATATTCTTCCCGCACTTGAAGACACAACACCTCAAAATGGTAAAGAGACTCCTCTTCCTCTGCGCCCTGACTCCATTCAGCTCTACATCCTGTTATCGGCCGCTTTTGCCATTTTGTGTGTGGTTCTGCTGCTGTTGGTGGTGGGACTAGCTCAGTGTCGGAAACATAGAGGTAAGCAATAAAAGTGCTTCAGAGAAATGTAGGTGTAGTTTCTTCTATATGTACTGTATATTGGTTCACAAAAAAAATCCATTACCCTCAAAACAATTCAGTCTGATAACTGTCATTCATAAAATAATAAATCTACAGCAAAATTAAACATATTAACTACCGTTCTAAACAAAATACATGCTTAACTGATTGTAAACCATCCATATGAAAGTGGCCTCCTTGCAACCCACTTTCACCAACCCTATGTAAGAAAAGCAGACAGAAAATGTAAAAGTGCAGAACCTTTGTACATAGGTACACATGGTATGTAATAACAGCCTGTTCTCATTCCCAGAAGTCAGCAATGACTTATTTCAAGTTATTTAACATATTTAACTTACATAACTGATGTAACTATAGTTACAGTCCTTATAAGGACTTATTATGCAGGTAGTGCGCCTCATATGTAGCAAAGAGAAAACAAGGTAAGGTAGGTTTAGGTGGTGTATTATATACTGTGTGGGAACCAGAGTATGGTTCTTGTTACACACCTGCAACCGTTGTCTTTAACTTACTAACCATAATCACAATCTTTCCCTTACCTTTGTTTTTTTATTCCAAACCCGTATCCCTAACTATAGGTTATTTGTCAAAACCACAGTATGTCCCTAACCTTTCCCATACTGTAGTTGCTATATGTAAATATTGTAGAAAGTGAGAATTTGAAAAATGCTGACATAGAAACATTGTCATTGAAACTCATCTCGAGTTTTAAGGAATAATGCATTGTTGAAGTTTTTTTCTCTTTCAATCCAACATATTATATTTTTTACTCTGAAATCCTGATTTAGAAGTTTATTAGTTCTCAGATTCATCTGTATTTATTTATTTTATTGATGTCATTATTTTTCTTTTTGTTGTACAGTAGCATGCTTTTCCTCTGAGATGCCAACAACAGAATCAGAAATAGGTGAGTATCAGATAGTTAATGAACACAAAGTATTTAAATTGTACATTACAACCCAACTGGTCGAGGCAGACAGCCAACCACCTAGAGCCGGGGTCTGTCCGAGGTTTCTGCCTCTTAAAAGGACGTTTTTCCTTGCTGCCGTCACCAAGGTCTTGCTCGTGGTGGGAACTGTTGGGTCTCTGTAACTAATTTTATAAGGAGTTCGGTCTAGACCTGCTCCATTTGAAAAGTGTCCTGAAATAACTTTTGTTATGAATTGGCGCTATATAAATAAAACTGAAGTGAATAGAATAACTGTCATTTAATTTAGGTAAGAATGAAGGTTAATTAGCCTTTTAGCCTGATTACCTTCCTTCTTATACTTCATTCTCAGTGTCAGTACTGTAGTTTACTACCAACTCCACGATTATCAAAATGCTATCACTTGATTCAATGTAACAACAAAACATATGTGTGTCTGTCATAATGCCACTCAATACTAATTTTGTTTTTGTTCTTATTCTCTTTTTTTTCAGTGTATGAACTTGCCAGTGAAACTGATCCACAATTAGATGCACATGCTAAAGTCAAAAAACACAAGAAGAAGAGAGGTATTTCTTTCATACTGTCTTATAATTTTACAAATATTCACTATTCACAACATGTTCAGGCAACAGAGAAAGTCTGAGATTATCTATTCACAAGTCACGTAAGAACATAGATATGTTAGGTTTTATGTTGCTTTTGGTTTGGCAAATGGGCTTTCGTGCATACCTCTCTCACAACTGCTAACAACTAATCATCCACCTAGATGCTTATCTCTTTCTATAGAGTTCTGTTTTTACCTCCTGTTGAAATAAATGATTACAGAATATGTTTTTATGTTTCAGTTGGTAGAGAGGCAAATGCAGTGGATCACACTACGGATGTGACATATGCTACTGTTACAAAGTGGAAGGAAAGAGGTACTTTATTAACATTATTTTACTTATTACTTCCTTAATAGTTTGTGGAAAGTGGAGCACACACCCCATAAAATGTTTGATGTTGCAAGTTATGTCTGAATTTCAAAGAATGAATTATAATAATTAATAATAATCCAGTTCATAGTTGACCGAAGTTGTAGTTTGATTCCAGCCAGTCACTAGGCGTCAAGTGAGAGCTTCATCACCCAGCATCAGTGTCTATTTTTGAGAGTGAGCGATTCTTATAGTGGAACAATGAAACCACCTTGCTGCATCTGTTCTACTCTGGTCACACATCTACAAGGGCAGAGCTGCTAGCTTTTAAATATGTCAACTGTGGTCAACTGCTAATGGTATGCATTTAGCATTAGATTTGTTTGTCTTCAAGAAGACACATTGAATGATAGATGTTTAACTTTATATTTAGGTGCCCTTTAAATTATGGCAGATTAAACTTGCAATCTCAAAGGTTTTCATTCCACTGTGTAGTCAGCCAACCAATTATATAAAGCAATCACATTTATTGGATTATCAGAAAAATAAATTGTATGTCATCTACAAAAGTATATTTTCAATGCAACATACTTAAGTTATGGATAAGTGTTTTATAATTTTATCTTCATGTAGACTTGTCTAACAATGGCTAACAAGAACTACTGCCTATCTGCTACAAAAGGTTAATCATTTGTGTGTGTATTTTTAGTTTGTCTGTTGAAATACTGGAAAACAGTAAATATTTGTTTTTCTTTTATATCTCAGTTTCCAGAAAGGCAAATGTAGCTGAAACAAACAATGTAATATACGCTTCTGTGCAAAACAGCAGAAGCAGACAGGTATTTTACTGTACAAATTATCTTCTTCTTTTTACACCTCACATCACGTTATCTATGATAAAAGTTTAATGAAATGTGTTTTATAAATGTTAAATTAATTTTATTAGATTAATTGATTGTCATTGAAAGCCAGTTAAAATTGGTAAATAAGTATAAAGTGATGTTTCATGTGTATACAAAATCCACAGCAAATTCATACTGATACACAGGACTAGCTGTAGTTTGATTAGTCTTAAGTATGTCAATTTCTTTTACAATGCATGTTATATTGTTTATTATTTTTATTTATCTATGTTGACTTTAGTTCTGTGTGTCTTTCAGGTCACTGACAGGAGGAACATCAACTGAATGATCGAGTAGAGACTCTTAAAGCACTGTAATGCAATAATACTTAGTGATTCTATGTACATTGTTCATATTATTTATGATACATATTAATTGGCTGTTGTGTATCTGGTCTACAAGTGCTGCTTGTTTATTGATTATATAGCATTTTGAACTTTGTCTCTCTCATCTATTTCACTGGGTGGACCAGTGTTGATCAGTGAGATATTTCAATGTCTATTCTTTAATTGTGTCTGTGTAGATTGCTCCTGCATTGTAATGACCTAAAGCCACTGAGCTATGCTGATGCTTGAGTGAGTCTTGTTATGAATGCAGAAGTTTTTTTACTTTTAGGGTCAAAGAAGTCAGCAGTTTCCAAATCTTCTATTTTTAAGACAATTAAATAACATTTAGAAATAAAATGAAAACACTTTAGTTCTTGCCCTTTGTTGAACAGCTAACATCAATATGTTTTGGTTACTAAAATAAAGAAAGTATACAATCTGGAAACAATTGAAATGTTTTTGAATTTGGTTTAAGTGTATTGGCTGTTGAAAGCAGACTGACATGTTTTATGTCTTTAGAGATTACTATTGGCCTCATCTGAGAGCTTCAACTGACTCACAGCAACAGGGTCTATTTTTAAAATGTAGCGGTTTATTAAAGCCTGACAGTTAAACCACGTTTTCTATCTGCTCTGCCTGTTCACGCGTCTGAAGACGCAGCCTACAAGAACAGAGCTGCTGCGTTTTTTTAAATAGACTCTGTGGTCAACTGACTTTAAACTGTGAGACAGGTCTGTAACAGAACAAATGTAGCATGAGCCTTTTTTTTAACATAAGCATAAAGATACACAGGAACAATGACATAGATTTTGTGTTAAGCTCAATGCTGCCCCCCAAAGACCAAACATTGTCAAGGGAAAAATAAGGCTTGTTCATATGTGGCAACATGCACCATCAAGAACAACAGCCAATCCAACTGCTTTCACAAATAATATGATGCTATAATATCAAATAAGAATATTTCCCCCTTTGAATATTTGTTTCACTTTTTTTTAATGTAACCTAAAGTGAAGAAACCATCTTAAATTGTAAAACACAGAATTTCAGGCCCGGCTCTAACCAATTTGGCGCCCTAGGCAAGATTTTAGGTGGCGCCCCCCTTGCATCGCAGTAAATTCCACTGCCAATTATATATATATTTTATATACATACATATACTCACGCGAGAAACTGAATAGCTTTGTATTTTACATTTTATTTTATTTTTAGAGAAACAAGTTGCTCAATCAAAACAGTCAACAAGAAAATAATAAATTAAAAATAAATAATACAAGAAATATAAATAGCCTACACAAAGTATAAAGTTCACTTACCTACAAAATAAAAACTGTAAACAAGTGATAAAATAAATGAAACTACACCACCACCTAGTCATCCTCACATCCCCTGCTACAGTTGTACTCTCCTAGTCTTTCTTACAGCAAAGTCATCTACAACATCATCATATGACAACTGATCTGAGATCACATGATTGATGCTGATGATGGAAAGTCCACTGAGTTCTTGCATCATAGCAGATCTCAGGTAAGGTTGAATGAGTTTGAGCTTGGAGAAGTTTCTTTCAGCAGCAGCCACTGTGACAGGAAGAGTTGGGTGTTACAGTCTAATAATAAAATAAATGATTTCAAGAATAAAATTAAATAATAAAATGAAAAACCTAAGCGATGCATTACTTTCACTGTACTGTACATGAATGATATCCAGTGCAATTTCTTCTAATATGTAAATTAGATTAGTGGAATGCTGATTAGCAGAATGCAAAGAAGCAGTAAACTACAGTATAATATAACATATGGGAATGTATTAACATTAATGATGTGCACTTAAAGGATGTAAAGTTTAACACTATAAACACACTTTAGACAATACTGAACTGTAACACAACAAACAACAAGGCTTACAACTCTAATATATAAAGGTGTGTGAAAGGAAAAAAGCATCTGACTGACTGTTACAAGCAGAGCAAACGTTAACTAACCAATAATAAATAAGTCTTATTATTGTTTAAAAGGCTTTGCTATCCAGTTAGTTTTCATACTAAGAAATAATAGCACCAACTAGTTTTAGTATAAAAATATTGAAAGTTGCACCATTCGTTTTTTTCTTCCCCCGTTGTGGCGCCCCCTAGATGAACGGCGCCCTTAGCATTTGCCTGTACTGCCTATGCCACTGGCCGGCACTGCTGTCTTGAACAAAACAACAATAATTAAAGCGATGATGCATGTCACTGCTGTGCCACTACAAATCTCCCAAACACATTCTCTGAAAGATGGCAAATATATAAATATAGTTAATACAGCCAACTATGTGATGAGACATTAAACATAGTTGGAGAAAGATACTAAACCTCCTGCTGCACAATGTGTGAATAAATCATCACTGTTACACCCAAACAAACCCAGATCGACCCGCTGACCACTGAACAGAGCAGTGGAAGAGCTGCAGGAGGGGTGTGTTCTCTGAGTGAGCCTCAACCTGACTTCAGCTCTAAGAGGTCAAGAAACATTTAGGTCTTTAACCCACGCAGCCCAGAGAAATAAGAACCTTCCTTGCTACAGAAGTGGTAAATTACAATACAAATTGTCCTGTTTGTCATAAACATCTCTTAGATCTGCTCTAAGTCAGATATTTTCATTGGTTGGGATAACTTTAAAAGGATGGCCCCAAAGAACCATCCTGTTTCTCTGAATAATGCTCGACTATCTATAAAATTAGGCACAGGAAGAGGAGGTTCTAACCTACATTATCCTTTAGCTGTATTCCTGTCTGATGATCAGACAGTGAGCAAGGAGCCAACATGGAGGTCACAGCTCTCTGCATCCGACAGTGTGAGTACTGAGTCCGTCTTCATGTCACATTTACCAACAGAGCAAGAACAAATGTTTCTCTCACTTTAAAGACGATCCATCTCAGAGGAGTTAAACATGTTCGTCTTTATAGGTGTTTCATTTACTACAATGGTCATATCCTTGTGCTTCTTTTATAGATTTTATGTTACCATTTTCTCTTGAATTAATGAGCTATCAGACCAATATTTACAATAGGTGTATTCTCTCATGCTGTATCTCTCTCAGTGCTGAATGTGTTGTTGCTGCTGCCCAGCTGTTCTCTGGAAGACTGTAAGTAGCAGTTAGTCCGTTACAATTCTATATTAAATGTAATTCGTTTATAACACCATAAAGAAAATTAATAACATATAAATCACCATTTATATTTTTTGATTACATACAACTAACCAGCATTACTAGCTACCCATTTTGGATATTTATATTAACAAAACAAATGCTCTGCATCAAAGTTAACATTAACACTGTATCTGGAAATATTTCACAGTCAACATTATAATTAGTTTTTCTACAGTATCAACTTAGCACTTCAATCATGATGATCTCAAGCTATCGGACCCTGTCTCCTATAAATTACATTTATACACAAATAATGTGGAACAGGCTCATAATACCTCATAATCTGATAAACTGAATCTTAATTCTCAGATGCACCTCGGATCGTTCCAACCAGACTGCAGCTCTTTGATTACACCTCCATCGCTTTTAACTGCGAGGGTTTTAACACCACAGCTGGATGGAGAGTGCTGAGGAACAAAAAGGGAAAAGTAAGCACGTGTGTCAGTGACTGGGAGCCGACCACACCGTCCGTCTGTGGCATCAAACTTGCCTTATCAACAGACAGTGGAGAATACTGGTGCGAGACTGGAGACGGAGAGAAAAGCAACGCTGTCAACATCACTGTTAGTGGTATGTTTACTGTCACTAAAGATCGATCATTTTAGATAACAACCAGTAGGTAACAGATAGAAATCTAAAATGTGAAGCTTATAAACATGATAAGATGTCAAGCACAAAAGACAAAATACTAATATTATAATTGGCAGTCTGTCCATGAAGAAAAGAAAGAAGAAATCAATAAAACTGTATGTCTTACAAACAAAATTGATAACCCATGTACGGATGTTAAACATTAAGTAAGATGTGTTTGTCATAAATCTTCATGTTCAGCTGGTTCTGTGATCCTGGAGAGTCCTGTGCTTCCTGTGACGGAGGGAGACGCTGTACCTCTGCGCTGTAGAAGTAAGAGCTCCTCTGTCTACATAGCTGATTTCTATAAAGACGGACTCTTCATAGGCACTGGACCCATAGGAGAGGTGACCATCAACAATGTTTCTAAAGCTAATGAAGGCCTCTACAAATGCAGCATCTCTGACTTTGGAGAATCACCAGAGAGCTGGCTGGCTGTCAGAGGTGAGACACTGAAGGGTTCGGTGCTCAGCAGAAAGTCAAGTTATTTTTTATGTACTGTGTGTAGTATGCATCTAACTCTCAAATGTTAAAAATCGTCCATTATTGTTATGTCCATTATTTTCATGTGAATCCAACACACATTGATCTCATGTTTCCTGTTGGTTACATTATTTACTAGAATCTATTAACGCATTTAACAATTCCATTCTGACTGGGACTCTGGTGTTACATCAGATGTACTGATGACTTTCTGTTGTACTTGCAGAACTTCCCAGAGAGACCTGGACCACTTCCTCGTCTTCCTCGGGTCACTCCTGTCATATTTACCTCATCTTGAGGACTGTGTTCACCATTGTGATGGTGGCTCTGCTGCTTCTGCTGGTGGGACTACTTCGCTGTGGGAAACTCACAGTTACATTCATATAAATCTTCTTTCCACTTGCATGTAACTACCAGAATATTGAGGATGGTAGAATGGTATAGCCTTAAAACTAGTGATTTGGGTTTTACACCCCTTCCAACAACATGATGGTATTTAGTTAGCCTTTTCTCTGTTGTTCCTGTGAACCTTTTTTTGCTTTGGTTTTATACACCAGCTCCAATATGGAGGTTTCCCCTGTCCACAATGACTGAATTTATATTTGACTTTAATATTTTTACCATATGTCAACCTCAATGTGGCCACAAAATATTCAATTAGGTTATGAGAGGCTTAGAATGTTTATAATAATCTAAAGATGTTAAATATTTGTAAATGTATAATTTTTGTATACATAAATGAAACTAACTTTTGACAGCCCTAGTGTTAGTAATCAATCATCTTTTCCCCATAAATGTTAAAATAAGTTATTGTTAATATTTATCAACAGTAACTTTAACACTTTTTTAAGCATATTTTGTTGTCTTGTCACATGTCTACAACAGTGTGTCTTTGTAAAACATCGTTCGGATTTTTGGTTAAAGACTTCTCATACCAAAATAAAATCACACAGTTTTACATGATAAGTTGATTAATTATTATTAATTCTTTACATCTAATACAAGTTTAATGTGCATAGAGTTTAGAGATTCAAATGCGGGATTATAAAACATCTTCAGACTGTAACCCTACTGAAACCGACAAACTTTGTTCTAAGACTGCAAATACAGCAATGCACATTCTTCAAATACATTAATTAAACCTTTTATATTTAGTTCTTTTGTAACCTATCCGTCCCATGAGGAGAAAGGTTTTGACATACAGACTTCAGACTTCATAATCAGCATAAAGTCCATGTAAGGGGACACCAGGTTTGTCCTTCTGATTTCAGGCCATTTTATACTTCGTATCCATTACATCTCAAAGGGAAATGTTGTACTCACACTGCATATATCTAAGAGCTGTAGTTACTAGTTACTTTGCAGAATAAGTTAGAATTATTGATTTTAGGATATTACTGATCACATAGCCTTTGGAGATCCCAAGTTACTTAGTAGATCCTTTCGTCCCCTGTGTCGCTTCTCGCTCCCTGAGGTCCTCAGATTCTTTGTTCCTGGCTGTTCCTAGGTCTGGGTTGATATACAAAGCTGAAAGAGGCTTTGCAGTTAGATGACCTGCCTGAGGAGATCAGGGTTGCTAACACTCTCTTTTAAACTCTCTTTTAAAAAGCCACATATTTAAAAGGTATTTTTTGTTGATTTATCTCCCAAGTCAAGATGTCACTCACTGATGTTTTGGAATTGATACTATATGACATCAGTGCAGTCCCAAAGTTTTTCACTTACAATTTCAATCTAAGATGTCTGATCAAGAAAAGAAAAATAAGATATGGAGTAGTCAACAGGTTGTCGTTTTATTTATTTATCGATAATGATATCAACTCAAAGATGAAAGAATATATGTACAGTACATTAAACATCCAGCCTCCGCAGTAATTTAGTGCTTTATTTTCACATGCATTCTAACAGCAGATACAACAACCAGTTGTGGCACAATAATTTTCCATGATAGAAATGTACAGTTAAGTTTCATTCCAAGATAATTCAAATGTTTATATGTTTATATATGTTTTTTTTAAAAGAAACAATAAGGAATGTTTCATCAAATGTAAATATTGAAAACATTATCATTACACCAGTGATTCGCAGACTGTCTTAATAAAGCGTGTTGCATTACTGTGGCAGTTGTGATAATTGTGACTAGGCTGTGGTGAATCTTTAATAAAAACACATTCAAATATGGAAGTTATTATTTGTGAATAATTATTTGTGAATAGATTACGTCTTTGTCTTAAGTTTCTCCTGAATCGAACCTCGCTGTTTTGTTATCTCCTTCATATCTTTATTCATTTGCTTCTGATGCTCCTCTAGTTTAGATTTTTTTTCTGTTGTTTGCTTTAACACATTCTCTATTATCTGAAGTAATGTCTGTGTTTCCTGCAGCAGTGTTTTATTTGCTTCCTTTCTCTTCTGCAGATCTGTTATGTTTTCTTGATACTTATCAATTTTATACTGCATCCATGCACATCAGTTTCATCGTCTTGGTGCCACTTGATCTCTGTATAAATGCAGGACTGTAAAATAGTGTTAAATGTATTTTATATCTGACGTGTACAATTAAATTAAAAAGACACTGAAGCACAGAAATACAGTAAGTTTGCATTAAATTATTGAAATAAATATACATTTGTTACATGGTACATAGAGCAATATATTATTATATTATTATTATATTATTATACAAAGAAATCGATTATGACTTACCTGTTTTGTTATGCCTACCTTTCCACAAAACAAACATAGCAGCAAAAATACAAATGAAGCAAACTGAAACAGCCAAACCAATGGTGATGTAAAAAGACCTAGATTGGTTCGCAAAGAAATCATCTGAAATGGAGAAAAAAAAGATAATATCATAAAATCCTGTCAGATGTTATAATGTAATGCAATATGGTCTGATCTCACAATTATTCCAGGAAATTTACTTTAAAAGTAGTATTACCTGGAAAATGTATATCTATCTCTCTGGTCTGGTTGATGTCCTTCTGTTGGACTCTACAGGTGAAGTTGTTGCTGTGTCTCTTCTCCACAGTCACTCTGCTGCTGACAGTATAGAGGTCATCAGGACCTCTGACTGTCTCTTGTAGGGGAGGTTTTTCCCCCCCCCCCCACAAACCCCCCCCAGGCTCTGGATACCAGCCTTTAAACTCACAGATGAACAATAATCCAGTGCTGATTCTGGAAATTATTACAACAGGTGAGGACACATAACCTGAGGACAGAGAGGGAAAACATCGTCAGTGAATGGAATGAGGCACAGAACGTTTAATAGTAATCAGTGTGAATTTCACAGAGCCACAGCGCCAACCCGAGCCCTCACATGTCAGAAACAACAGCTGACATGGGAAATGTCCACCTGTATGTCAGTAAATGGATTTATCTTCATATATGTACAATAGTATTGTACTGTATGCACAATATTTCCTTAGAAAAACAATTATGAAGAGAATTCACACCTTAGTTTACTTTAAAAAACCACCAGGGATTATTTACCCCTTACCTACAACAAGCTTGACTATATATTCTGTTCCCTCTGTTGGAATATAACATTTGTAAGATCCCTCATCAGATACTTTCACTTTGGAGAGTGTCAGTGAAAGGTCTCCGTGCTTGAGTTTGTTGATGGACACTGACGTTCTCCCGAAGTAGGACGGATTCTGGTCCATCAGGAGTTCCACACCTTCTCGCCTCAAATGGACAAACCGCGGACTCAGGTCCGCTCTCGCCCACTCCACAGTCATAGAAACAGCATCCACGGCTGGTTCCAGGTGACATGGCAAAATGATGTCATCACCAACCATTGCCACTATTGGCTGATGTGGACCAATCATCTGAGACTGACCTGAGGAAGAAACATCAGTTTTTAGCTCTTGTTGAGTGACTTTTTTCCAGTTTGTCACAATGTGCATATTATCTGTGCCTGTTATTTAGCCTGTTACTAATTTCAACATTCACATTTCATAAACTTTAACTTTGAAGGATTTTCTTTTGTTATTTTATATTCACTGCAAATGAACAAATGATTCAAAATTAATAAAAATATCCAACAATTTGCTTCCATTTTTTTTCAACATATTTGTGGAGCTTTGTACAGTAATGTGTGCTTCCCTAAGTACAGTTAGTTGTCTGAAGAGAGTGGCTGCAGTCCTGTTTATTTATTACTATTCATATATCAGATCTAAACCCTAATAATGACCTTTTATCTTTAGACACACAGAAAGGCTTTGTTATGACGTTTGTGTGCAACTTACCTGTACAAAAGGATGTCAGGAAAAGGACAACAACAGTCACAACCAAAACATGGAAGAGACTCATCTGAGGTTCAAAGGATGCTCCTTTCTTCAAGTGAATCATCCTAGCATTCTGAAAATTACAATAAAACAACTGTGAACCTCTTTGACACATTTTCTATCAATTGTGCATAGCTTTCAAGGATCCCCTGCATTTAGTGGTTTTCAAACCGTACTGCAACTGTACTTCATGGCTTTATGGTATCGGTAGTGTCCACCACCTGTTGTTTACTGTAACGCCTAAAAAAGGTGCTGTGCTTGGTCTCCATTTACCCTAGCATTTCAATAGAAGATTGATTTTATTTGACAAGAGGATTTTTTATTTTCTTTCTTTTATAATTATCTACATATGTTCATCGACCATTTAATTCATTCATTTAGTTACTCATCTGTGTGAGTTATAGTGCTTTCATGCAACGTTCGTCATGAGCAACTAATACAATTTGAGCTGTGAAAGTCTGTGATAGCAAAATGATTTTATTAAAGAAACAGTGGTATTGTTCAGGATTTAATTCTAAATTGTGACAAAAAGACGCTTTTTATCAACTTTAATGTAAAAGTCCTACCTGTTGAGTTTGTCAGAAGAAAGTAAGCTGCACGTAGTCTCATAGAAAAACACACAGTAATCTCTCTTGACTTTATCTTACCATTCCATCTAATACAGTTTAAAATCAATCTGTCTCTCTTTGTTGTTATATTGGTATATATTGTTATATTGGTCAGCGATAGCAACAACGTGGTGAGCTCCTCTCAGGCACTATGTGTCTCTGTGTGTGTTGGGGAGTGGCTTTGGAGAGAGACTTGAAGGGAGGGGGTGGGATTTTTTTATCCAGTCATCTTTTGCTTGTTTCCCCAATGTTACCCCTTACTTTAAGACAAAAGAAACAAGATTTGCAGTTCTTGACTATTTTCTAATGATAAAATGGTTTACACAGTTGTTCGTCTTTCATTTACTTTCATTTTGTTATTTAGGGGCTAAATATTAACTAAGTTGATGAAGCTGAAACTGGACTTTGGCTTTATTACCTGCTGTAAAGTAAGTGATGGAAAGTTTTTACTTTTTACAGCCCTTACCAGGGAGCAGGAAGATTTCAAACAATTTTAACAACTTAGGCCACAATGTTTCAAGCTGGTGTTTTCCTGCCTGGTTCATGACTCCCTACTTGATCCTGTGTTCATCCCTTCATGCTAAACCCAATTTCATCTCATCCCTTAACTCCTTTCATCCCTCCATTCCTGACCCTAATTCATCCCCCACCACCTCACCCACCATTTTAATCATTGTCTACTTATAAGACGTTGCATTTTATTGTAAAAGTAGCTGTAGTCATACAGCTGCTGCTTTAATTAGAATCTGTGGTTCTCAGCTCTGCCTGACAATAAACTGAAACTGAAAAGTCCAACCCACTGTCAAGCCCCCAAAAATAAGCTACACAGGAAGATAAAGTGTCACCCACAGGACCTGAAAGTGTCACAAAAAATGTTATGCTACTTAACTGCTTTTCAGACTGATTCTCATACAGTCAGCAGCAAGACAACATGGAGGTCAGAGCTCTCTGCATCCAACTGGGTGAGTCTCCACATCTCATTCACACATAACGTTTATTGCACTGCTTAACTGTGTGATTATCAGTGTTATTCTGAACGGTCTCTGAGATCAACTAAATAAAGACATTTAATTGCCTTTAGATATTGTGGTGTCAACAACACACTGTAATGTTTCACTACATCAATACAAAGCTCTTGTATTTTCTATTATTCTGTCAAAAAAAACTGCACAACTGACAGAATGGACACACTTACATACAGGAAGGAGCATATATGCCAAACCAACATTATAATGTGTTTAGAATATTGATTGTACACATACAAACAAAATCATCTGCCTAAAACTTATTTTGTCTCTGTAGTGAGGATCACGTTGTTGCTGCTAGTTGAACATGTTCACCTGAGTGATTCTCAGAAAACTGGTAAGTAGCAGCCTGAGATTCACACATTATTTATATGTTTTAATCCTAATCTCTGTCTTACTTCTCTCTTCCAATCTTAAAGCTGTTTCATTTAAACACAAAATCAGATTTAGTGCTCCTTGAGTTGAAACTTGTGTGCTGAGCTCATGCCTATGGTAGAGTGTGGCGGTAGACTTTTAGTCTTGTTCAAACAGCACATGGCTTTACGAAAAGGTACCTCAGTTAGTAATTAATTAGTCAGTGAGGTTCTGCAGTTAACTTTTATCCTTTGCTTATCTTTCGGTTCAGGTAACTCTTTATTTGTGCTGAATTCTTTTTTATAGAAGTTATAAAATGATGCTTCTTGTTTCTATTTCTCAGTAGCAGCTTTTCCCAAAGTTGCTCCAAACAAACAGCAACACTTTGAATACAGGACCATTGTTGTCAGCTGTGAGGGACTGGAGGGGTTGACTGGCTGGAGGGTGATGAAGAAGATCAAGGAAGGCATCCGAACATGTGCTTCAACATCGGCTGGACCCTGTAAAATCACCAACGTCTTTTCAATAGACAGCGGAGAATACTGGTGTGAACATCAAGACGTAAAGAGAAGCAACGCTGTCAACATCACTGTCACTGGTATAGTTAATATTTACATTTCAGAGACACTCATAACAATTAATGGACAGGTATAAAGTAGAATAAACTTAACTTACTTTGACTTTCTTACAGTAATTTCACTGTAATTGGATGTCATTTGTTACGTCCAACCCTGATCTGTATAGAATATTATGTGCGCTTTTTTCAAAAGACAATCAAATGATTGGAAGTGAGTTTTTGTTGGAGCAAGACTATGTAAAAATATTCATATATCTAAAATGAATTTCTCAAACCAATGTTTTTCAGCTGGGTCTGTGATCCTGGAGGGTCCTGTCCTCCCCGTAATGGAGGGAGAAGCTGTGAATCTGAGCTGCAGAAACAAGATGGCGTCCAGCAACCTCACAGCTGACTTCTTCAAAGACGGTGTTCACATTAGGACGAGTTTTACAGGAGAGTTAACCATACACAGTGTTTCCAAGTCTGATGAAGGACTCTACAAATGTAACATCTCTGGAGCTGGAGAATCACCAGAAAGCTGGATGACTGTCAGACATGAGACGCAACGGTAAAGGTGCTATTTGGTGATGTAATATTTTCGTCTCTTAACTGTTTATTGATCGTTGATCGTTTATTGATTGTTTAAGTCACATGCTTAATGTACGTCCTGTCCATTGCACTTTGCCACATTCAGCCAAGTGGAAAAATAATGGCAATGTTTACAGTTTTTCAATTTTATTCTTCATTCTTTTTTAATGCAGAAATCAAACATGTTTTTAAAAAGTGATGTCTGCTGTTTGCCCAGAATGATCAAATGTTTTATTTATGTATTGTTCATACAAACAGGTGGATGGAAACAAATAATTTGTCTATAATTGTATTTGTGTAATTATTGTAGAATCAATACAAGACAAGACAGTCACCCTTCCCACGACTGCTCTCCTCATGGCTTCATTGTGCTGCGGATTTTTGGTACCATTTTATTGTTTGCTCTGGGGCTGGCGATGGTACTTCTTCACTGTAAGAAAGAGAGGTACAGAAATAAATGATTGAATGTTAATGCAAACTCTAATGTAGAATATTTGTTTGAAACGCACAAATCTGATGTTTGCTGGTCAATCACCGTCATGTATATTTATTTTATTTTGATGTTTCCTTAATTCTACCAGGGACTTCAACCTCTTCGATACCTTCCTTCCATGCCTTCGCTTCTCAGTGAACCGGTAAGGAAAAACACTGGTTGTCTCTGTGGAACTTATAAATATCAAGTGGATATCAAATCAGGTTAAAGGTTCACTTGCCACTCTTTCTAGGACTTTCAGCCAAGTTATACACTTACCATGAACTTTAACCAAAAGGCTTTTGTTGCCTCAGTCTAACCACATGTGGTATTCATTACGCGACTAAAAAGCTAACTTCAGCTGAAGGAATTTCCTGAAACAGATGTTTTTACAGCAGATTTTTCTGCCTACCCACTTCATATGTCCAAGGATTTATATCCAGTTTTTATTTATTCGTTGAAGCACTGGCTGTAATACTTCAAATCTAAACGTCAAATAGATTATTTTTAGTCTGTGTGGTTGCATTTTTTCCCATCATTTTAACAGATATTGTCACACTGTGTGTCTTACAGGTCACAGACAGCAGAGTCACCTGTCTGAAAGCTGAAGGAAAGGTTCTGGTTGAAGGTCTGCTGTAGCATGTGTACAGGGGGAAGAAGTCATGCACACATAGGGGTGGTCATTTAATTAATCCCAGTCTGAGCTAACTCAGGTCCTAGCCCACTGCTACGCTTATATGGCAATCTTCTCATGGCAGCACACAATCTTCTTTAAAGATGTAATATGCTGCTATTGCTGCTGTGGCTGCTGCTGTTAATATAATTTTCCGTCCTGAATGGAATTTAAGACTTTAAATTATCTGTAAAATGCCTAAACACAAACATTTTAAAAATCAAATACATGAAAATGGAAGAAGGTGGTTCACATCATCATCAATATAACTATCATCAGCATTCGTCTTAGGTTGTCAGCCATCTCACAGCATCAGGGTCTATTTATAAGACTTTGGTCTATCTGCTCTGCCTGTTCTCACGCCTGAAGGCGCCATTTACAAGAAGAGCTGCTGCAGACTTTAGAATGTGGTCTGTGGTCATATATATTCTTCATCAGTTGATAGTATGTGGCTTGTGAAAAAAAACAGTTTTTTATATATATTTTGTTTTGCATGTTTTTACATTAAAATAACCTCATATCAACATGTTGTATTTGTATGTTTTGATTGTTCTTTTTAATTTTTAAAATCCGTCCAGTCCGAGTTACTGTTGCTTAAAGACCCAGCAAGGCTCAGGTCAGAGTTGGGTGGAGCTTTACTGGGAACAATATAACGTTACCACACTGCGTTATCATCTGTGTTAAATCTGATGTCAATTCCATCACATATTAGTAGAGGCTTTTTTTTCAAGTCTGCCCCAAGGTGACCAACCGACATTGCCAATAACTTAAGTTTCAGCTTAACTTAGAATAGTTTGTCAGCTATGGCTGTTGAAGCTGAAGTGCAGTTTTACACTGGGCACATTTATACAGTTTGGACTCCACATGCGGTCGTCAACAGAGATCCAAATACAGAAGATGCAAGTTAGGGTTAATTTTAAACAAGCTTTGGTTCACGTAGGCTGGATTTTTTTAGCGCTGTTGTTTTTCTCAGAACAGCTGTGTCTTGCAGACAAACTCAAGGCTGTTGCCTCAGTCACCAGAAATAAGCTGCACAGGAAGAGGAAGTGTTTACCTACATTGTACTTTATTTAAACCTTAAGTCAGTCTCATGCTGAGAAAGTCAGTAGCAAGACACCATGGAAGTCACGGCTCTCTGCATCAGACTGTGTAAGTATTGAGTCTGTATTAGATACCTGCATCTTGACAGGTATGGGAGATATACTTAAGTGTCCCTATAATGATCTTGTATGGGAATTTCTTTTAGGCAGAAGAAAGTAAGAGAAGCATCAGTGTCTGATGATTTGTATCTTGTCTCTCCAGTGATAAATGTCGCGGTGTTGCTGCCTGCACAGGTTCAGCACAGCTACTCTCACAGAGCTGGTAAGTCAAACACTTTTAGTACATAGCATGTACAGTTTATACTTTAAATTAAATGATCTGTTTATATACTTAAATTTATAAAACTAATCTCTCAAGTATACAAGTATATAGAGATGAGAGGACATTCTATCTCTTACAAAGTACAGGAACAAATAAATTAAATAAACTTTTTTAAACTTGATAAATAGAATAACCAATCTTAATTTTCACGTCTCTCTTTTTTCTTTCTTAGAAGCAACTTTTCCTCGTATCGTTCCATCCAGACTTCAATTCTTTGAGTATGAGCCTTTCTCTGTAAACTGTAAGGACTTTTCCCATGATTTAACCAAATGGACAGTGATGAGGAATATTAAGGGAACCAATACTACATGTAAAGATGAATCTGAGACGAGAGGAACCTACAACATTACAAATGCCTTTCCAATGGACAGTGGAGAATACTGGTGTGAGGTCGACGGAAAGAAGAGCAACAAGGTCAACATCATAGTGACAGGTATGTTCATCACATGGCCACTTTGAAACATTTCAAACTGTATTCAGAACTATAGCTGAAATACAGTATGTTTAATGTTATTTGACCAGAATTTATCCTAGATATGATTATCCTTAATTTGGATTTAATAAAAAAAATGCTGATCCACATATAAACACTTATTTTGCTAAAGGACTTACATAATAAAGTAGCAACCCTATCTCCAGATAAGAATCTTGATACTGGTCATTGCTAACGTTTTTCTTTCTTTGCAAACACTGCCAGCGTTTTCAAAATTCTCCCACTTTCTACCTCATTAAATACAGTGACACTAATTCTTCTTTGGGCACTGAAAGTTAGCATTGGACGTGTGATATCCAATTTGAATGTGATTCCCAGAGATAGTGGGCTGGAAATACTACTTGCAATGTAGTAATTTGAAGAATATTGAAGATTACCTAAAAGAGGGGAATTTGTGAATTGTATAATGTTTACTAAGTGTTAAGTGCAATAAAATAACAAGGCAGAGTGTAAAATTATAAAATATTCTCTCTTCTCTCAGAAGGATCTGTGATCCTGGACAGTCCTGCTCCTCCTGTGATGGAGGGAGACAATGTGACTCTGCGCTGTAGAAACAAGGAGACCTTCAACATTGAAGCTGATTTCTATAAAAATGGCGTCCTCATGTGGAGAAGCTCTACGGTAGAGATGACCATCCGCAGTGTTTCCAAGTCTGATGAAGGACTCTACCAGTGTAAAATGTCTGGCATTGGAGAATCAGCAGAGAGCTGGCTGGCTGTCAAACGTAAGAGATAACTAACCACTTTCTGTAACGTGAAGACTTAATGATTTTAAGTTAAAGAGTGATTCATTTGTGAGCAGACAGGAAACATTTCCCATAAAAATACATCAGCATGGGATGTTACAGAATTTTTTTTTAGCCATGCTAGCAGCATAGGGTTAGCAGTGTTGGTGTGTCGGTTGTTTGGTCCACCACTTTGATCCAGACTGAAATATCTTCATAACTAAGTGCCATGGAATTTAATGCAGCTACCCAGAGGATGAATACTGCTCAAAGCTTTCATATATCCTGTGAAAACATCAGTGTGTTAATATTGTCCCATGGGTCATATTGTTAAAGTACATGCTTAATATTGTTGTTGTTTTTTTCCAGCATACCAAGAAGAGACTCCTCTTCCTCAAAGTCGCCCATCTCGTGTTTTTATCCTGCTTTGCACGGTTATCACTATTTTACTTGTGGCTCTGCTCCTCCTGTTGGTGGTGGGACTTCACTATATGAAGCAAAGAGGTACAAAATAAGACAAACATAAAGACATAGATGATAAAGTTAATTATTCAAACAACGTTTTAAGTCGGGTGCTTAGCAGTTTTGTTAAAATCTCATAATATGTACATGTTTGCATTCATCTCTTTGTTGCAGAATTAGTCCCAAAGAGCATTATTGTTGACATGGTGGTACTTGATGGGCTGTTATTATTGTTATTATTATTATTATTTTTATTATTTTTATTTTACCTTTATTTAACCAGATAAGTCAATTAAGAATCAATTCTCATTTACAAGTAAAACATATATACAGCTAATGCAGCGATAATAAGAGCACAATACATACAGCGCAGTGCAGTGATCAGAAACTAATGCATGTAGTGATTTATTAAAGGAGGATAATCGAATAAGGGTGTGCAGTTTTAGCCACTTTTGCAATTGGTTCCAGTCATTGGGAGCAGCGGACTAAAAAGAGTGACAGCCAAAGGTGGTAGGGACTTTAGGGGTGTCAAAAGTAATGGATTTGCTAGAACATCAATTGTTGTGGAAATGCTGAGTAGAGAATGGAGATATGGAGGGGTTTTGCTAATGATAGTTTTATGAATGAACTGAACCCGTGGATCTGACGCTTGGTGTGGAGTGATGACTAGTTGACTAGAGAGTACAAGTTACAGTAATTACTATTGAGTATCCTCAGTGATTCCAATGTCTCTGAGCCTGGGAAGCAAAATGTGATGGTCCACAGAATCAAAAGCCTTAACTGTCACCCTGTTAACACACTTTATTTTGCTATTTCCTTAATTTGGGCAGGTTCCACAACCTCTCATCCCTCCTTTCCAATGTCCTCTCCTCTACAAACAGGTAAGGAACACCAACCATGGTGCACTCTTATTATAGAAATTATCTGACGGAGTAGGTTGGACTCTTCACCAAAAAAATCTATTCATCTACCAAGCCAATGAATTTATTCTGTCTTTATATTAAACGTTTTTCTTTTTGTTTGTAAGAAAACAGCCATGTATCACTAAGAATTACATTACATAACTCTCAATTTATTTATTATCAATGTTCAGTGACAACGGAGAAAGTATGCCCACTATGTAGCAAAGAAGAGAGTAAGTGCTTTTATGTAATAAAACACAACATTTTGTATTATTTAATTGTCTGCAGAGGCGAGTGTAGGTGGTCAACAACTGGCAACATATGCTGTCGTCACAAAACCCAGGGCGGAAAAAGGTAATTAACTTTAACACTAATAACACTGAAAAACCCAAAATGCTACAGATGACCTTTATCAGATAAAACTGAAAAACAGATACAAACATTTCTTCCTCTAGATTTTGCAGATCAAATGATCCAATAAAATGACACTAATAAAAAATCCTAAATGAATTGACATTTGTACGTGTTTAACACAAATATTGTATCATCTGTATAACAATGATTAAAATACGGCAAACATTTAACCCTGCGGTTATAACTAGAACTGGTCAATAGGTACACCAGCCTAATATTTTAATGTTCAATACATTTACTATCCGTCTCAGCCTTTTCATAACTCACACTGTCTCTGTCCATCAGATGAGGATGAATCCTTGACCACGCCTACTTACTATACTTTAAGCATTGGTAAGACTCAATAACCAATCAAATCCAGTATGACAATATAATATTAGGTTGCTTTTATGGAACTTATATTGTTTTAGATTTAAACACTATTTAAAGATAAATTGCAATTAACAATCCTTCCATCTGACTGAAATCATTTCATTTGTTTTAGTAATAGGACCAGGAGTATCCAGCTCTGCTGCGACACCAGTTCCCTCTGCGAGTATCAACCAGCTTTTAAAAGAAGATGATCGCTTTTATTATTCATTCAATTAGGCAAAACTTCAATCTGGTCTACAGTGTCTCTTTGCCATATATTTTTATAGAGCAGAAAGTTTTACTTTTTGGAGTTAAAGTTAAAATAATTTTGATCAACCAATCAGCACAAGCACGTTTTTTGCAGATTTAATGTTTGTATATCCTGCGGTAATGGAGAGTACTGACAGCCAGCTGAAGGAGAGAGGAGGGTTTTTTTCTGATGTTTTGAACTTATCAGATGAAGTGTTGAAAAATAAAGAACTGTTTATTTTTGAAAATAAAAAAAAATTGTAAAAATTGTGTTGATTCAAACATTAATGAATGCATGAATTGTTGTGAAAAGGCGACAGGCCGTAAAGTTTTGGGTAAATCTCCCTTTAAAATTAAACTGACCTCTTCAGTTTAACTTTTCTTCTTATTTAATATAATATTGATTAATGTGCTTAATGGTAAAATATGTAAGATTTGTCATGAGCAGTAGAACACAATAAAATGAACAATATTATGAGTCATTTTAAAATGAGTGTGCTTTATTCTTATTCCAGAAAACTGTTTGCTTTATTGCTGTGATTGACAAAATTATATTTGACATTGCCTCACATTTTTGGTGCAGTGTCCTCAAGTCACATCATAGATTTCTTCTTGAGAAATAAAAATAACTTTAAAAAAAATGGGACCAGATTAAAAAGATAAAGTGAATGCATGTAATGTACTATCTTAAATACATAGATTTACAGTATTTACTGTGATGATAGTTTATTTCCTGCAGAGGGCAGAGTGGGACGACTTTTGTCATAAGTTGTGACTGTATCTGTCTGTGAGAGAGAGAGGGCGAGAGAGGGGGGAGAGAGAGAGAGAGAGAGAGAGAGAGAGAGTTTCCCTGATCTTTACCAATCAATCAATAAGATAACAGGAAATGGAAATGGAAGAATAAGTTCTACATATATATAAAGTTTGGGTTTTATTACAGAGCTGTAAGATCAGATAGCATCAGATATTAGCGCAGGGTCCCTCTGAGACACGACCTTAGGAGGAGCATACTGATGCCTCTGCTGACATAAGCCACACAGGAAGTTGAGCTTCAAAGATACATACAGTCAGCTGTAATCTGTCTGAGGTTCACACGGTCAGCAGCAAGACGACATGGAGGTCACGGCTCTCTGCATCAGACTGTGTGAGTACTGAGACTGTCTCACATTGTGCTGTCCTTAGGATTCTCAGGATAAACTGCAGATCAAGACTGTACTTAGAATCTCAGCTTATGAAATATGATGCATTTTACAGATGAAGAATTAAGCGTCTACTTCAATTGAGCTTTTGTCATTAAATTATTATTCAGATTTTTGAAACCAAGAGCTGCTGCTGAAGTTAGGAAAAGGTTATTTGTATTTGTATTTATATTTTAAAAAGCAAATATGTTTTTACATATACAGTATGTCTAATGTCCTATTCTCTTCCTCTGTGTCTACAGTAATAATTATTTGGATGCTGCTGTTGACGCAAGTTCAGGACAGTTGTTACGCTCAGAAAGCTTGTGAGTTTAAGTTTCGTCATTATCTTTAAACGTTATTCTTTTGCATTATTAAAGACAGAAGCTACATTTACGTGTAACATTTAACAGTTAGTTTTTGTTTACCTCCAAATCCTCATTTATTCCAGCGTAAGAGAGATTAAAAAGAAAGAAGAAACATTGAAAAAAGATTTCAACTTGTGCATTCAAATGCTTTGGCTTCCTTTGCCTATGTATGATGCATGAACTTAGATCAGATCCATGAAAATCAAATGAATGTTTTAACATGCCATCTTGTTCGTGTCAGACGCAGCTCTTCCTCATCTCGTTCCAGCCAGACTTCAGTACTTCGAATATGAATCCATCTCTTTTAACTGTGAGGGGTTGCATGGGTCTCTTGGATTGGGAGTGATGAGGAGGCTCCCAAGTGAAAGTGCCACATGTGGTAAAAACTGGGGATTTTCAAACGGGTCTCACTGCATCATCCGAAGTGTTTATGTTGAAGACAGTGGAGAATACTGGTGTGAGACTGGAGACGGTAAGAAGAGCGACACTGTCAACGTCACTGTTACAGGTAGGTTTACACTAACATTCATATGCACTTTTTGTATTATTTATTGACATACTTTCAAAAGTGTATTATGAGTTATTAGGACTCAAGCTTCTGCATATTTGGCCCTATGAAGCTTTCTCCAGCCAAGCTGCTTGAGAGCATGCATGTTCTATTAGCTGTAGCTATAGATATTGTCGGTCGAATTGTATGAAATTTTAAAAACATGTTTGGCTTCATCTAAATATACCATGCACCGATTCTGG
The DNA here is from genome assembly GCF_905237075.1 of Dicentrarchus labrax. NCBI lineage: Eukaryota > Metazoa > Chordata > Actinopteri > Moronidae > Dicentrarchus > Dicentrarchus labrax. Next base: position 492,212 of record NW_026136928.1, on the reverse strand, counting down.
TGAAGATTAGATAAAATATGTGCAAGAAGAATAAAAAAATGTCTTTACCAAAACCTACCACATGTTGGCCTTATTGAATACATCCTTTAATATGTTTAGCACATCTCTATGGGGCGCCTGTGTAGAAAGTTTGATTACTTTAGCATGTACAGCATTTGAGATTTGATCCATATATGCAACTCCCATTGACGGGCCTTCCAAAAATAAATAATACAGTGAAATATTGATATCTCAATCACTGTAACAGATATCAAAAAGAAAAGTAAAAGCCACAATGACACTAATGAGCTTTATGTGTGAAAATCTTGTGTCTATGTGCGGCCCGAAATGGACCTCTTGGAGCAATCACACAATTAGTGATCATCGATTATAGTTGTATACAGCTGTATCATAGTCACGTCATTCACAATAATAATAATACTGTATGTTGTTCAGCTGGTTCTGTAATCTTGGAGACTCCTGTCATTGTGATGGAGGGAGAAGCTGTGACTTTGCACTGCAAAAACAAGACAGCTTCCAACATCTCAGCTTCCTTCTATAAGAATGACCTCTTCATCAAGAACATCTCCACAGGAAATTTGATCATCCAAAGTGTTTCTAAGTGTGATGAAGGACTCTACAAGTGCAGAATCTCCGGAGCTGGAGAATCACCAGAGAGCTGGCTGTCTGTCAAAGGTGAGATACCAACACAAATAATTTGTTCAGCACATATGTGTCACATAAGCTGTCAAAGTTAGATGACATTTCAACATTAGCAGATCTGACTCAGACTCTTTTAAAGATTTTATTCATTGAATGGTTGTATGCTCTAACACCAGCAATGTTGTTCCAGAATATCACAAAGAGACTATCCCCCTCTGTTCCGACCAACTTCCTGTTCTCCTCTACCTGCTGATAAGGACTGTTGTCACAGTTTTATGGGTGGCTCTGCTGCTGTTGGTGTTGAGAAAACGTCACTATGAAAAATGAAGGTAAAAAATGAATGACCATCAACTTCCAACAGTCACTGCTGGAACAAGATCATTTGTTAAATATGTGCCAAAAGCTATACATAGAGCACATATAGCAAAACATTTGAAGTCCTGCAGGTTTATGAGCTCATAATTTCTATTATCTAGACTTTATTTCTTCAACACAAATACACAGTGACTGTAAAAATGTTGATTTATTTCCTTTGTAACCTTTGTAGTGGTAAAAATGTACAGTCAAACATCAAGACATTTCTTTTCTAATTTATACAGCTGATTTATCTGCACAGAAGAGATTCTGAACAAACCAAATAACAGCTTTACACATTGTCCATTTAAACCATGATTTGTTTCTGACATGATCATTTTTGTATATGCTTCTATGCAATGCTGATTCTAATTAATTTTACAGTTGTTTAACTCTCTTTTTGTAAGGACAGTTACTTCATTACATTATTTCTTGGTTGGCTTGTGTGTGTGTGTGGATTACTACATTTCTTAGTTGTCTGAGTGAGTATGTCAATGCCTTTGTAAGGCCTATGAGTAGATCCATAATGTGCTGTAGACACTGTATATCATGGGAAAAAGGTGAATGCAGGTCAAGATATTTGAAATGTTTTTAAACCACACAGTCTCTCTATCATCATATTTATTTTTGCTCTTTCGTTCTTTTTTTTAATGTGAGTGTTAAACCCCAACAACTACAGAATAACCACAGCGTCTCTACAGCTGTGTGAAAAGACGCTGTGGGTCTGTTGTAGGAAAGGCCGCTCACCCACAGAGAACTACGGTCACGTACTAGTGTTTCGATGCAACAGCTGCTGAGTCTTAAGACTTAAATATGTTGTCTGCAGCATGTCAGGGCAAAATGCATTGCGAGAAAAATCAAACAATACAGAGCTGTCACAGATGAACTCCATGCAGAAAATGCTCAAATAAAGAAAGTGTAAAAAAAAGGTTGTCTGTGTTTATTAATAGTTCATTAATGAGCCAAATGATTTGGTATATGTGAAATAACTAAGATTAAAGTGAAAGTGAAATCATTTTGTTAGTATTGATTTTCAAATATATCCTGTACTGACTCTGGACATACAGCATCAGACATTCATATATTTTCCATCTAATTTACAACAAATGTGTAAAATAAAAGTTATTATAAGTTATTATAATGTTCTTTTTACTGTCCTCTCCAAAACTTTTCTCCAAGCCAACTGTCTTCTTCTTCTTCTTCTTCTTCTTCTTCTTCTTCTTCTTCTTCTTCTTCATGTCTTTCGGGTCTGGTCCCACAGGACTGGTCCATCAATCAGGTCAGGTGGCCTGGCACACTTCCGTTTTGTTGAGTGAATTTGCAGCGTTTCTCTCTTGGAGTTGTTTTGGGGTTTTGTGTGTTTTTGGTATTTGCAGCATTTGTCTTTGACATTTGTTTTGTGGGTTTGTACGTTTTTGCTTCTGCTCCGTTTCTGTGATTGCAGCATGTTTCTGTTGTATTTATTTTATGTGTTTGTGTGTTTTTGTTTTTGCAGCATTCCCGTGTATGCTGCGTTGTGCCATTTGCGGCGTGTTTGTGGCGCGTCTGCAAGCACGTTTGCGGCGCGTTTGCGGTGCGTTTGCCCTTGTCGGCCACCGTACATGGGTCACGTGAGGCCAGTGGTGAGGTCTTCAGTATTTCAGTATCAGACGAACTGGCTGTAGACAGTTCATGTGCTAAAGACAATGCACTGGGTTAAAATACCTGGCTTGAACTGCAACTGACTATGAATCTGATTGCCATCGTGGTTCCTGCTTTTGTGGGCGTTACATGTAGTATAGAGGCTGGTTTCAAAATTGCAAACCTGGTAGGAGCACTAGACTACATTATCCACTATACTATATATATATATATATATTATAATATATATTAGGCTGAATGTCTGTATGACTTAATGGGATTTACTGCACAACTATGCTTGGATCAAACATCAATCATTTATCTATTTTTACTAACCAATTTTAAGTTAACACATTGAACAATTGGTTAACATAATGCTAATGGCCATTTATAGATACTAAATGTATTATCCTCAGAAATGGACTTCCATGATAGTCAAAAGTAATGTAGCTCATTGTTTGGGTTGATTACTCAGTAAAGAGCAGTTAACGCCAACATCAGTGTTGAAGACACGTCTGTTTGTTTCATGTAGAGAAGTGTATATAGCAGAATAGTTTATATTAAAAGGTAGAGCGTGGTGGGCGTCATGAAACCAACGTGTTCCTGCTGCACAGCTTCTCTAACTGAAGGGAATGCTTCACGTTATGTTCAGATACACAAGGAAATACTTGAATGATAATAAATCGTGCATATTAATTGTGAATACAATCATCAATCATAAAGAATTATTGTAGTGGCCAGTTTGTTCTGCCATCTAGTTTTTAGTTTTTAGTATAATATATATAGTATATATGTATATTTCCTTTGTAATGAAACTATTTGTAAATAGTACTCTGGAATCACACATCACTATCTCACAGTATGAACTAGTATAAATAACTTGATCTCACGCACACACACACACACACACACACACACACACACACACACACACACATTAATTCATTTTCTTTTTCATTGTGTCTATGAAATCAGCATTTTAACATAAAAATTAAAGCTGAGAATGAGCACACACGTGCGCGCCTCAGCTTAGAAATGTGTGTCCTCATTCTCTGTTTGTCATTATCTTTAATTTTACAACAGAATCAAATTAGTATTTAACATTAAACATGAAGTGAATGAATTTGGGCAGAGCTAACCTGGCTAACGTTAGCTATCATTCACATTAGTCTTCCCCTGAGATTTAGTTATAGTTATATACAGTAAAATGTCCTGTGGTAGTTCAGTTGTGAATAATGAAATCATAGCTGACAAATAGAAATACTCAGTGAAGTTGAGTAACTTACCTAAACACTCAGTCCATGCAGTTTCTGGAGACTTCTGCTCTACTGAGCATGTGCAAAGCCTCGCGCTGTTCACTCTGTAGTTCACCCCAAGAACACAAGTTCACTTCTCTCACGTGAGCTTAGTTTTATACCTCTTACATTACTGACCTGAGTTCACTCAACAGGATAGGGATAAATAAGTAAAGTACATTATAATATCACAATATTATATCACATTATATTCATATTATATCACAATAATAGAATCAGGTAACAATGTTAAAGAAAACTTTAATAAAAATAAAATGAACTGTGACACACACTGTAAAATACACAAATATATACACAGTCCAGAGATAAACAGATATATAATATAGAACAATTTTCCATCAAGAAATTAAGAAAATGCTTCAATGATCACATATAATAGTTATAAATCACAATATTACAAATATTTATAAAAAGATAGATAGATAGATAGATAGATAGATAGATAGATAGATAGATAGATAGATAGATAGATAGATAGATAGATAGATAGAAATTCAAGTATCCAGTAGCATACAAAACATACATTAAAATAAAATGTAAAATAAAATAGACATAATGTTTCTTATTGAGAATTGATTACTAATTACTATTATTACTAAAAATCCAACCTGTCATGTGAAAATGGTTTACTATCTTATTACTGATACACAAACATCTTTATCAGCACCAGAAAGTATTAAAACTTAGTTGTTGTCTACTGTTAATCTGAATGGTTCTCTGTTTCTGCTTTGACTGAATCTCCTCCAGTTGCTCATTGATTTTCTTCTTATGGTTCTTTACTTCCTCCGTCCTGTCCTGTCATTGTGTTTAACAAAACGGTTGTTTTTTTCTTTAGTATTGATGTTATCATTTGAAGTTGTTCATCTCCATGTTTTCTCTCCAGCAGCTGTTTTTTGGCCATTAATATGATCTCTTTCAGTTCACAGCATTGTTCACTTCCTGGCATCTTCTCCACTGACTGAAGCTTGTTCTCAATATCTTCAATGTTTTTCTCCATGTCCTTCGATTGCTGTTTGAGTTTATCTTCTTGGTTTTGCAGTTCCTTCCTTTGTTCCTTCAGTGTTTTAACCACGTTTTTCTGTTCTTCCTCTTTCTTCTGTTCTTCTGCCATGAGCTGCTCTCTCTCTCTGTTTCCAGTTTCAGCCTCATGGTGCAGCTTTGTGTCTGTGTGAATATATAATAATAATATAACAGGGAAGAGTGTTGAATTTAGTTTTAATTAATTTGTTTAAACTACACTAAATAATAAAAATGTTCTCCTATATGTTGATTTATCCATGAAACACTAACTTACTTTATTTGAAAAAAACAAGATTTTTTAAAGATGTATCCACCAGTGACATCTTGTGTTCTGTACTAACAGCCGTACTAACCTTTGGTTTGGTTTTCTCTCCATTTCCACAAAACAAAGGCAGCTGCAAGAATAAAAACGAGGATAGCAACCACTATAATGCCGACATGAGCAGCACAAGAAGATGTATCCACAAAGTAATCAGCTGAAATGATAGAACACAACAAAATAATAGTTACAGTATATAAAACTACAACTCAGCTGTTTGAAGCCTGGGGGGGGTCACCTGAAATCTGAATGTGTGTCTCTCTGATCTGGTTGATGTCCTTCTGTTGGACTCTACAGGTGAAGCTGTTGCTGTGTCTCTTCTCCACAGTCACTCTGCTGCTGACAGTATAGAGGTCATCAGGACCTCTGACTGTCTCTGTAGGTCCAGCAGAGAGGAGGTTTCCCTCACCGTCCAGCCAGACCACCTCAGGCTCTGGATACCAGCCTTTAGACTTACACTGTAGGACCATGCTGCTGCTGTTTAGTTTCGTCCCTGCAATGACCGGTGAGGAGACAGAACCTTGTGATGGAAGAGAGGAGAAATTGATTAATGAGACAACACATGACAATGCTGATAGAGAATCCACATAAATCTGCTTAATATTGACCCACAGACCTTAGACCTGGAGCTATACAACTGGACTCACTACAAAACAAATAATTTAGAAATATAACATCCAATACTTGTATTCACCCTAATGTTGATTGAATATGTTTATATATTTTAATCGGTGCTAAACTTCACCTGGAAGACAACATGAAGCCTCTTGTGTCCGATAACAACACACTTACATAGAATTTAACTTTTTTATTTTCACCTGTTTTTGCAGATGAAAGTCATTAAAGTTTTTTCCCTAACTCAGACTGGATGACCAGATTTTTTTTTCCAGCTTACAGTTTACATACAAACCATGTCAGATGTGAAAATGGTTACGTGTCATTATGGAGGGCAGTCACAATGTGTTTTGTATGTTTAGTTGGAGGACTTGTTGGGCAATGGTGCTGAAGACACATTTGATTGATTATAAAATGTGTGACAAAGGCTGGGACAGCCTAAAGAAGAACAATATTTCATTTATTTTTAAATGTAGAGAGAGAACACGGCTTCACTGCTTCACTGAACTTGATCACCAAATTCTTGGCTACACCCGAAAAATATAACCACAACTTGTCTGCCACCAGTATGCTGGCACAGTTGTGATTTTATTAATGTTTTCCTTTTATGCAACAGATGAGTTTATGTAGCACAAATTCCCAAAAGAGTTTCCAGGATGTCGGTGTTTGTTCTGAATGTGGCGACTAATAGCAGTGTAAAACAAAAGGCCTAATTCCATAACAATCCTAAAGTAAAGTTATGTAGGAACGATGCAAAAAATTAAATAAAAAAGATTTGCCCACTCACCAACAACCAGCTCAACAGCAGATTTTTTGTTTTGTGAGGGGAAGTAGCATCTGTACGTTCCATTATCAGAGAGTTTTCACTGCAGAGAGTCTCAGTGAAAGGTCCCCCTGCCTCAGATTCTCAATGGACAGCGACGTTCTTCCTTTGTAAGACGGGTTTTGGTTGACCAGAAAGTTTTTACCTTCATGCCACACGTGGACAAATCTGGGTTCCAGGTCAGGTCTCCCCCACTCCACACTTTTGGAAAAAACATCAGCTGCAGGTTCCAGGTGGCATGGCAAGGTGACGTCTTCACCAAGTAAAGTCACTATTGTTTGAGCTGGTCCAACCCCCAGAGACTGGCCTGGAAAGACACAGAACACATTTTAAAACCTGCAGTCAGAGTTAATAGATGTAATTTTAGTCAGATGTTAAATGACCATTCTCTCTTTATTTCTACTAGCTACTGGCTTCACCAGGTGCTGATGTTTGTGTGTGAGTTACCTCTACAGGAGTCAGCCAGTAGAAGGAGGATCACGGTGTGCTGGAAAACCAAAGCACTGGAGGAAGGCTGAGTTTCAAGCATCCTGGAGTTCTGGGGAAATAAAAAAACACCACATGGAATTATAAAAGATAGGTTATCAAAATGAAGCACCAGAATAATCAACCAGCATAATCAAATATATTATCAATAGAGAGGATAAACAATACTGCCTGGCTCTACAGTTTTGGTTATAAATGTTTTGTTTTTGTATTATTATAAAATCAGTGTGTGAATTAATCTGTACTTTACTATATGTATGTATGTAAGTGATCCATTTTTTTATTATATTTTTATTTCATTATATTCTATTCTAATATTAATTTATACATGTTATCGTGTGTAGCATGAAGGGACTACAGTTTAGATTTCATTGCTCAACCCTGTGTTGTAAAATGACAATTACTGAAACTTGATACCTCGATTGGCTTGTGACCTAGCTTTGTTAGATAAGGCACATAAGCAGGAACTAGTACACGAGCTAACCAAGCTACTTACCAGCTATCAGTGATATATTTCCTTTAAAAATACTGAACTTTAACTGTGCCAGTACTTTTTTAACCTCCGTAGCAGAAGTGCCTGTGAAACAATGAAACTTATGACATGTAATACATATGTGATTAAATAAAACACACAATATTAACAAGCCAAACTCACTATAAGACATACAGTAGTTTACAGGACTGCGGTAAGTACCGAAACGGCTTTTATCAACTGTGTAAATAACCAGTTTGCTTTGGCTCCACAGTATGAAATGACACATTTAAAAAGAAAAGATAGTGAAACCGTTAAAATTGAAATAAAAATATATTTATTCAACAAAACAAATCTGTTTCATGTCTGAGTCAGTTCTCTCCTGAGACTACAAAGCTGTAAGGGCCAATGTCTGTCAATAAAAAAAAATTCACTGTACTTCGACCCAGTTAATAAAGTGTCTCGCTTCTGGGCTGCAATAAAATAAATGCAGACAAAGTTGTATGTTACAAGTATAATATTAAGCTCTTCCCGTACCTGTTGAGCAGCACAAGGCTTCAGCTCACCTCCCAGCTCACAAATATTTCCACCCTGAGAACCTACAGGGTCTGTTCACGTTGCATTTCTTTCTGTCCAATGCATACGGAGCATGTCATGTGCAAGTATATTAACTCTTACCTTATGATCACATTTTTGAATCTGAATGCATGTCAATGCATGTTGATCTGTCATCAGTAATGAGTATATGTTTTGTGCATTATCATCATCGCTGAATCTGTCCATATTTGAAATAAATTATATTTTCACTGAAGAACAGATTCACAAAAAAATCCACAACTCGAGTTGGAAAATTGTTGAATTGCATATCCGTGTTTCATTGTTGAGTTGATTTCACTGGTGCATGATGGGATTAAACATGCCTGTTTCCTGATGTAATAGTATGTGATTAACTGTGGAAAGAAATATGAGCCGACAGCAGAACTGTAACTTCATCGTCCCTCTCTTTGAAAGAAAATAAAATCAAGCCACTGAGCGGCAGAGGGCAGAGTGGGGCTGTGTACACATGCTCTGATGTGACTGTGTGTGAGAGACAGAGAGGGGGTGTATGGACAGAAGTATGTTGACAGCTCTGTTACTTTTGGTCTGGGGTTGTTTTTTTCCTGGTATGAGTTTATGAGCATTATGAGTGAAATGTTAATGCTACAACAACATAACAACTGCCTGTGGAAGAACTTATTTTTATTGATTATATAGAACACACATACAGAAGGAAACAAACGACACAGGACATATATGATAGACCATATCTCCCTACCCCACAGGACTACTATCCAAAAGACTCCCATACCTGACTCTACAACTGACCAGTAGTAGCGTCTTTATGCTTCCAACAGCATGAACTAAAACATTTACATTATTTGGTTTTGCACCGTGTGACACTGCAACAGATTAGTCCATGTAGAAAATATCCAAATACTGGTGTCTCTGCAAGGAATGCAAGGTCTGCTCCCTTTTTCTGAGTTAATGACTTATCTCATTATCAAAAGATGCATTTCCAAAAAAAAATGGTATATTCTTATCTCAAAATGTATCATTGTTAATTAATAAAAACTGGGTAGAGTTGTTTCTCAAGTGAATGCAATATGCTTCCATACCAGCCAGCCATACCAACTGGCTCTTTATTACCAACCAATAAAGAGCATGGCTCAGAGCGTCCAGTGATCTCTGACAGCCTTGAAGAGATTTTAACTTAGACATTCCCATAGCATATGCAAACAAAGTGCCAGAACATCCCTGAGGGCAAAGCATGCAGTAAGATAATTAAATCAAAATAAATACTGGTCAGTCTGAAGGTTTGGTCCCGAAATGCATTTTAATTCTTTAAAAAGAGAGAGTCTTGTAGTTGTTGATATTTTGCTTTCCATTAAAATATCTCAACGTCATGGTGGCACTAAGGGAAATGTCAGGGGACGATAAATGCCTCAACCAACATTCATGGGAATTATGTGTTATGATAAATTGTTCTTAATATATGTAGCATATCAGTATTCATTCATTCATTCATTCATTCCCATAATGACTCAATGTTCAGATATAGATTTTTATTTAAAAAAAAGACATGTTTTATTCCATCATTAAATCATTTGTTCATTCACAATAAATTCACTGAAACCATTTTGAAACACAAGGTGTTATCTCTGACAGAGATACTTCATCTTTAAGAGGTTTCATACATCCAAAGAATTTCTATAAAACTGAGACCAGGCCTCTAATTGAAACCTGCATTTATTAGAGCCTCGCTTCTAACTGGGACCCTGGTTTCAATTCAAGTTTTATGGTATTTACAGTAAAATGAGGTTAATTTATTCCCACAGAGACACTGGTACTTATTAAACTCATCATTAACTCAGTGTAAATATACAGTATTTACAATGATAAAATTTATGTATGCTGTGTCACTTTCAAGTCAGTTTATGTACACACTAAAATTACATTGCATCATTTAGAAAAACAAGGTCAAAAGCACAAGACGATGTTAATACTCACAAGATGAAGTTTGTCACAATGTGACATATAATCAGACGCCTTTTGAAACTTAAAAAAAGGTTGTACAAGAGATGTAGAAAAATATAAATAGACAGAATTGAAATATTTTTGTAAACTGCAGTAAAATGGGACAGAAAGGGTAACATGAACAGAACATACATTTCCAAGTACTCCATCAGCCCTCAATTTGATGGATTCCTCTGAAATGAGCTATTATTGAAAGATTTTTTAATTATAAAAATATATATAAATGTACCTTTTGGAAATATTGGGGTGGACCTCTATTGATAGATTTACTGCAGAGAATGTGAAGAAGAATATGTTGTTTGCAACTATAATAAAATGAATCTGACTTTAACACAGTAGTCTTCTTTTTAAAATGATTATCATTTTGTCCTTGTATTGGATAGTGAAAGTGGAGAGATGACAGGAAACGAGAAAGACAGAGTTGAACCTCAGTTCTGGTCTAAGCCATAGAGGCACCGCACAGTTGACAGTTTATGGGGATATAACCCCGGTAATTATTGCGTCTTACAATGATTGAGAGGTAAACAGTAGAAATAAAGTAAACTACCAGGGACATTTTCTTAAATGTATTGCCTTGTTGAATTACTTTTGTTTGCCAGAAAAAGCTGTGTTTCTTCTGCTGTTGTCTCTGGTCTGGTCTTATTCAAATGAGCATAATGAGCACAATTCAAATGTTCATTAAGATAACCCATTCTGTGAACATTATGTGCAGATTAGAAATAAACATTTAAATACAGTGTAAATAAACGGCTGTTTATCCTTCTTCTCTCTCTGGTTGCTCTGTCTGAGGTTCCTCCTGAATCTCAGCCCTCTGATTCTCCTGCAGGTATTTATTAATCTGCTCCTTTAAGAGCTCTAGTTCATGTTTCCTTTCTGTTTTTTGACCAATCACCTTCTCTGTTTTCTGGAGCAGTTTTTCTGTGACCTTTAACAGATTTTTAGTTGCTTCTATTCTCTTCCCCAGTTCTTCTATCATATTCATATAATTCGTTTTTTTCTCTTCAGTATATGCCTCCTTCAACAATCTCTTAACTAAAACAAGCTGTTTATTCATACAACCAGAGAGTAGGTTAAGTTCAGATTTGTGTTTGTCCAGTGCCTCCTTATATTCTGTCAGTGAATCAACTGCCTGTACTACATCCTTACATTCTTCTTCATTCCTTTGTAATGCTTCACTAAGTTTCTTCTTCTTCTTTTCTAAACACTCATTTTTCTTCTCTTCTGTCATATGCTGCTCTCCGTCTCTTTCCCCTTCCATCAGGGACTGGAGTTCAGCATCGTTGTTACATGTGATCTTCTTTTCTCCCGGTTCAGCTTCATCCTCACGATGATTTTTATTTTCTGTATAAATGCAGAAACAACAACTGTGTTAAATTTTAAGTTCAAACCTGGGAACAATTTCACAAAGCAACATTAAAGTGTAGCCACCTCACTTAACCTTACGTCATTGTAACCAGATAAACAAGCAAGGTATAGCTCATTTTGTTTAGATTTACTGTTCAAAACATAAGAAAGACCCACATTCTGACCAATAAGCTGTGAGGATCCCAGTGTGGACAAAATACTGCATTCACATTTAGGGACAAGTACAACACCTGAGCGTGAGATCCTTACAGACCAGCTTTGACAGTCTGTCAGTCTGTCTGTACTGGAAATACAGAACATGTTCACAGTCCACTGAAATGAAGCTCCAAGTTGAACATTTGTGAAACATTTCAGTCACACACTCATGTAGGGTCAAAGGAGACCTTTAAACATGAACTCGTTCTTTTGAAGTGTTTAACTGGACTTTCATTGTGATGGGTCCCTTATTGTCACCTTTATTCGGTCACAACTTGATACAACTTGATGACCCGCGATGTCAAGGTGATAAAACTCCTGGCACGGCGTTACTCTCTCTCTTGGACCTCGGCCCAGCCCGCCGTCGACGCACGACAAAGGATTATAGCACGGCACAAGAGCTTTTTCCAATGATCTCTGGCCAGCATCACATCTGCAGCTTTAAAGAGAAAGTCTGCCAGCTGACTTTACCGGAGCAACGCAACGTTAACACCGAGTCGTTAACTCTGCAGAGCAACGAACGAAACGCCTTTCCATCACACAGCAGACACTGTTTGGACTTCAGAACCACAATTCTGATCAGCCTGGCTCACAGGACCACCAGCTGACCCATGCAGCACCCGCAACTCTTCTTCATCTTCATTGGACCGTCGGTAACGTACTGGGCATAGACAGATAACTTAACAGAGTTAACGGCTAAACAAGAGCTGTTTAATTACTGTTAATGTTACTGATGTGTTTATTCAGGGTTATTGTTGTTATTGTATTGTGATGTTGTTCTGATTAACGCAGGTTACTGTAGTAACTGTAGTCTCTGAGACAGTGCTAAGGTGATGTGATGATTTTCCTGTTTGCATTTATTATTCCTTTAATAAATGTTTGTGTTTGTAAATGCTGGCCTATTTAGTTTCGTATAAGAGTGACTGATACCAACCTCTTCTATGCAGAACTCCAATGCCTTCCACTTTAATTATTAAAATGATTTTGGTTGTAATTATTAATCTGATTTCTGAACTAATAGTTTGTAAAGTGTCTTTTTATGAGACTGATCAATCAATTATCGGCTACCGTTTCCCTTATTTAAGGGTGATGCCCTGAGGATCTTTAATATTAATTAAAGTCATTTTCTATTATCTTTTGATAATTCTAAACTTTGATAACCATTAACTGATTAAACTAATACAGTTAAACCACTGTAACACCCTACCAAGTTGTGCCCTACACTCATCAAACAAGTAATTTGTCAAACACATTTCTGTTATCTGCAATACTCCCCTCTACCTCAACAGCACAAACAGCATGACTATTAAAGGTTAAACATTATATGATTATTCAATATAATAGTAAATTTATTTTGTAACTGCCTGACTCAATATTTCTGAATCTTTTTACTGCTGCAATGAATTTATCAGCAGGAATCCATCAGTTCATTGTATTTTATTAAATAGGTTGCCCTGGACTGCCCTGAAATGTGGGATTATATTGTTGTATATTATACTGTATTGTGTATATTTAGCTGTTGGTTGTGAAGTTTTAAAGAAGTTGAATGCATTTTGTGACTTACCAATTTTGTCAAGTTTTTGTTTCCAAAAAGCAAAGACCAGAACGAGAACGAGAACACACAAAAAGCAAACAGCAAGGTTGATGCCGATGCGAACAGCAGAACTCGATGGGACAATGAAAAAATCATCTGAAATCATAAAACGCAGAACAACAGGTTAGTTATATTGTTTCTGTTTGTCCTGTGCATTGTTTGCTGAACGTCAAGGATGCAGGTATATTATCTAATATGAGCCTGTTGAGAGGAATAAAGAGATTCTGTGCTGCAGAATATAAGGACGTCTTTTCTTGAGACTGTGATGGACATTACTGGACAAGTATTTTGTTTTCCGTCTGTTAACCTAAAGTAACTGAATGCTCCCACAATGCACCACAGGAGAAAAGTCAAACTACTTTCTTTGACATCAGCAACTGATGGTTCTCAGTGTATGATATGGTGCAGGGCTGATAATTAGCAAATAATTAACAAAATCTATGTTTACCTGGAACAATAATCTCCACTTGTCTGGTCTGGTTGGTCTTCTTCTGTTGGACTCTACAGGTGAAGATGTTGCTGTGTCTCTTCTCCACAGTCACTCTGCTGCTGACAGTATAGAGGTCATCAGGACCTCTGACTGTCTCTGTAGGTCCAGCAGAGAGGAGGTTTCCCTCACCGTCCAGCCAGACCACCTCAGGCTCTGGATACCAGCCTTTAGACTCACAGATGAACAATAATCCAGTGCTGATTCTGGAAATCCTCATAACAGGTGAGGAGACAGAACCTGTAGACGAGGGAGAAGACACTCTTACAACTGTTCTAATTAAAATTTCCACAAAAATTAAATCCATGACTCCAAATATGAGATACAGTATATGGACATTGAAGGGTAGCTGTGACAGACCTTCATCATCATGTGAATTTATGAAAAAATACCAAAGTATGGTCTAGACCTGCTCTATTTGAAAAGTCTCTTGAGATAACTTTTGTTATGATGGCTCTTTACTAATAAAACTGAATTGAATTGAATTGAATGTGGTTAATGCTGTGTGTGGTTTAGGCAAGAAACTGCTTGGTTTAGCGGTTTCCTGGGTGAATGTCCTGGTGTGTTTGACCTAAACATTCCACCCTGACCTCCTTTCTATCCATACTTTGACACTCCTTGAACTACATCACCTTACTTCCTCCTTTGCTCCCGTCATACTTACTACAGTCACTTGAGGTCGCCTCATAACAATAAATGTTTCACAATAAGCTCCTTCCACAAACAATCTATGTGGTAATTGTTCTGGTGAAGACAGGCTGGAAATAGCTATCTACTGGGTAGACTACAAGCTGTCAGAAATGAAGGAATAATGACTACGAGTAAGACTAATGTCTTTCCTTATGCTCTTATTGTTTATATATTTTTTGGAAACATTTAGAAAACCATGGTATGTTGAACCGCCATGTCTCTACAGTAGCCCAGAACAGACTATGTTGTTGGACTACAAAATCCAAGCACATTTTTTTCAACCACCGTAGTTTCTTCTCTGGTGGTTAAAAAGAGGGACTTGCAATCTGCAACCACTAGATGCCACTAAACCTAACTTACACACTGGTCCTTAAAGAGTTAATTTTTTTTAACAAATAAATAGACCTGCAATAGTTAGAACAGTGTACAGCAGTTCTTTCACTTATATTATGCTTAGGCAAATGAAACCAAACATTTTAGTTACAGTTAACTAAAAAGCTGAAGTTCATTGGAGGTATGTGCTGGCACCAAAGCTCCAGCAACATCTACATCTACTTCAAAGAGTTAAACCAACATCCACATTGGGTGGTTCTTTGCTTTTGTGTCTTTCATTACAAGCACATCACATACATCTAGATCATCCCTGGATGATTATAGATTGGACCATGGATTAATGCCCACTTACCTACATAAAGCTCAACCACAGATTTTGTTTCCTGAGGAGGAATGATACATTTGTAGGTTCCCTCATCAGACAGTTTCACTTTGGAGAGTTTCAGTGAAAGGTCTCCACACTTCAGTTTGTTGATGGACACTGACGTTCTCCCCACATATGACGGATTCTGGTCAATCAGGAATTCTACACCGCCTCGTCTCAAATGGACAAATCTGGGCTTCAGATCAGTTCGTGCCCACTCTGTAGTCATAGAAACAGCATCCACGGCAGGTTCCAGTTGACATGGCAAAATGATGTCATCACCAGCCATTGCTACCAATGTCTGAGGTTGGGCAATCATCTGAGTCTGACCTGAGGAAAGGGAGGACTGTGTTTAACTCCTGCTCAAGCTTTTGGATCATTTACCATCATTCACCATCTTTCCCACAGGATTTAGTGTATATACTTAGATTATACTGAATATTCATCTAGTGTTGACATCAAGTTCAGCTTTCTGTATGTTCAATACATTGGTTAATGACCAAATACCTGCAAAACTAATGACATTCCTATCAGCCATAGCTGTACCTAGTGTTTACTGCTAATCAGGAAATTTTAACATCTTAATCTTAATCTTAAAATCTGCATGTTTCATTGTCATCCTAGGCATGTCAGAATGCTTAAATTAGCATTCGGCTTAAAGCACCGCTGTGACTAAGTGCATTCTTACTGGGCCGCTAGCATAGGTTTGCCTTGTATTTATTCATATCAAATCTAATACAAAGACCTTATAATTATGCTTGTGTGTAACTTACCACCACAACAGTGTGTTAGGAGAATCAAGACAACAGTGTGACGCAAAACCAAAGCCCTGCGGTCACTTAGCAGAGGATCAAAGGATCGTCCGTTCTTCGGGTCAATCATTCTGGAATTGATAGAATATAAATAAATAAAGTGCAAATCACAGGAGGCGGAGCTAACTTGGAAACCATTCAACCTTTCGGACATAAACCCTTTACTCAGCAGTCTTAGAGAACTAAAGGCAGTGAAATTACCCAAAAGAGTCAGAATTTCAAAGATCATGGTTGCATTTTTTGTTAATTTAATACTCACATATTTTACTCGAAAAAAACATAGTTAAAGTCAAGTTGGTACAAATCAGTCGATCAGAATAAAAACAGCCTTATAAATGTTTCAGTTAATTTTAAAAAGTGTATGTGTTCTATTTACCTCTCACTTATTTATTTGTACTCATTGGCACACAAAAAGAATGTGTACAAATCTGTTTTAGTAAATAAGTTTTGGCTCTCCGTTATGCATCTTCAGTGTTATCTGTTGTCTATTAATGTTACACCAGACAACTGCCCCACCTCCAGTTTCCTTTGCGTGTCTGTTATTTTTGTGTCCATGTTCATGTACAAACAAGATTCTGGTTGTTAAAAAAAAAAGCACACTTTCAGTTTCATACTCATACTGCTGTTCCCTGTTAATCTTTAACTAAGAAAACTTCAGTGAAGTCCTGGTTAAAAAGTAACCACATGTTGAGTGTAATAACTGACATTTTCATGCAAAGAAAAAAGACTTGAGTGACAGGATTGTAACTGTCACTTCTTAAATACATCTTGAAGATTTTAATAATCAGCGCAGCACTCTTTTCAAAAAAATAATTATTGTGCACCATGATCTATAATCAAACTGTGCTAAAGTCACCAATACAAAAAAACCTTTGAGCCAACTTCGATGACAGATTGGCTTATACCCTACAAACATGCTATAATGTGTTTTTACCAGCTAAGGGTTTGGTAACATTTTATTAAACTATGGTAATAAAACTAAGGTATTAAAAGCAAAAAGCCTACATACCTGTTGTTTGAGTCAAAGAGTCGGCTAACCACCAAGGAAAGTAGGCTCCACGGTTAAAGTCCACAAATCTTGTGAGAGGACACATGATTTGATCCCTCCCACATGATAACAGCTAATCTGTGTTGACTTTATAATTTATTTCCATCTAATACAGGTTGCATTAGAGTTTTGACTGCAGGTGTACATTACATGTATTTGCTTTCAAAGCTGTAAAAAATACTTTTGTGTTCAGTACTACCTGAAACAGATTTTTACTTCTTCTATCGCAACATGCCAACAATAACACTATTAACATGTTTAACAAGTAATTCTGCACGAAAGTTTGTAAGGTTTTCTAGCACCAGCTATAAAAGGCTGTAGTTAGTTTTCTCAGTGCAGCTCTGTCACACAGAGAAAGTTAGAGCTGTCCTCAGAACACCTTCAGTCCCCAGAAATAAACTGCACAAGAAGAGGAAGTGCACACCTACATTGTTCTGTATCTTAACCCTCACTCAGTCCCATGCTCAGACAGTCGGCAGCAAGACAACATGGAGATCACAGCTCTCTGCATCAGACTGTGTGAGTACTGAGTCTGTCTTTACATTAATGATTTTTAGCCATCAGAAGTGAATTTAGATGAAAGAGTATCAATGTCTGATTTGCAGATCTCTTGTCTCTCCAGTGATAAAGGTACCGGTATTGTTGCTGCCTGCACAAATTCAGCCCATCTTCTCTCATAAAGCTGGTAAGTCTGTGTTTTCAAAGCGTAAAAAGTATGAAAAACAAGTTACATTCTGCTATATGCTATTTCTATTTACTAAAATGGTATCATTTGAAGAAAAAAACATTTCTGTCTATTTTTTCCTTTCTCAGATTCATCTTTCCCTCATATTGTTCCGTCCAGACTGCAGTTCTTTGAATACGAGTCTTTCTTTCTAAACTGTGAGGGTCTTTTTAATGATTTGAGCGAATGGAGAGTGATGAAGAATATCAAGGGAACTGATACTATATGTAACAATAATTTGGAGGCAAAAATTCCCTGCAACATTACAACCAGCTTTTCAGCAGACAGTGGAACATACTGGTGTGAAGCTGAAGGAAAGAAGAGCAGCACCGTCAGCATCCTAGTGACAGGTATGTTCAACACAAAGCAACTTACCAAAAAACATTGAATATCTCATATGTATATCAGTTTATTCAAAGAAAACAATAAATACCATTAAAATATTTCTGAACCTCCACTATCCATCAGCTGGTCCTGTGATCCTGGAGAGTCCTGCTCCTGTGATGGAGGGAGAGGCTGTCACTCTGCGCTGCAGAAACAAGGAGAAGTCCAACCTTGAAGCTGGCTTCTATAAAGATGGCGTCTTCATCAGGAACAGTTCAGGAGAAATGTCCATTGACAGTGTTTCCAGGTCTGATGAAGGACTCTACAGGTGCAAATTCTTTGGAGTTGGAGAATCAGCAGAGAGCTGGCTGGCTGTCAGAGGTAAGACTCATGCAGTGACTGTTTTCTGATCTTCCACTTCTATCACTGAAGCCATCTTAAACTACTTGGTTAATATGGTGATAATTAAAGCAAATGCGTGCCAACGCAATTGTCCCTGGAGTCGAGACCAGTCATGTTGTCTCATTCGATATGCATCAGTTAATGTTTGTAACACATACAGGATGTATCATGCAGACAAAGGGGAGGAAAATGTCAAAGCAGTCATGGGGTGAGATTGTGGGGAGTAAATGTAACTGAACTGCTACTTTTCTTTTAACTTTGTCCCATGTCTGGGTCTGCCTTTGAAGCTGCCTTTGAAATCTTTGCATTAAGTCCTTATTTCAAGACTCAATACATTATGACTAGTGAACAAGTCCTGTCCCTGTCCAGAGGTATCTCCCCAATGCATCTGACTTGCAGACAACACCGGTGTATCCTTTTGGTTTCAGGATTCCTTAATGCAAAAGTCACTTTAGTTTAGGAGTGGAGTGATGCTATAAATCCTCTGTAACATTTGGGAGGAAGGAGAAGGTTCAGCCTACCAGCCAGACCTCTAACAGACTCACTTAAGCAGGCGGAATCCTTCAAAGGAAGGACCCAGAAAGAAGAAGTCTTGAAGGTCAGACTTTGAATCATGACCATCTGCATTTCTAACGTCCTGGATCCATACCATACAAAAAAATCTAAGAGGAAGATTTGTTAAAATATTTCAATTCAATACATTCATCCGGTCACACTTATTACGTCCTTTACAACAGCAACATGATTGATAACCTGCTTTTTCTATCACCAAAACTGCTTAGTAAATTACTTTTAACACAAAATATTTTCTAACTACAACTGTTTATCAGCTGCTCCTGTGATCCTGGAGAGTCCTGCTCTTCCTGTGATGGAGGGAGATCCTGTGACTCTGCGCTGTCGGAAGAAGTCCTCCAATCTCACAGCTGATTTCTATAAAGATGGCTTCCTCATCGGGAACAGCTCTACAGGAGAGATGATCATCCATAATGTTTCCAAGTCTGATGAAGGACTCTACAAGTGCAGAATCTCTGGAGCTGGAGAATCAGCAGAGAACCGTCTGGCTGTCAAAGGTGAGAGATAACAGTGTGGCCAATTTTTACACACATCATTAAGTTAAGTCTTTTAATAATGTACTAAATGACTCTGTGAAATGGGCGGATCCAAGTCACACACATAAAGATAACAAACTGGACTCCGGGTCCAGATGTCACATTTAGTTGTTGTAGCCTCAGTAGCACTCTCTCAGAGGGTTTCTTTCACTTGTCTTTATGGGAAAAAAATGTAATGTGCTCATTGAGCAAAACTGAACCTCTTACCCTGGGTAGGAACAGTGGAACATCTAGAAGGTAAAGATAATTTTTTTTTTTTATTTGTATTTTTTTTTTTTGGGGGGGGGATTGTTTTGTTTTTTTATTGCACATGCTTAGTGTTGTTTTTTTTCCAGCATACTATGAAGAGACTCTTCCTGAACGTCACTCCCTTCCTGTCTTCCTCCTGCTTTGGACAGTTGTCCCTCTTTTACTTGTGGCCTTTCTGCTGTTGGGAGTGGGACTTTTCTATATGAAGCACAGAGGTATAAAACATTCAAATACTTGACTGAGTGACTAAAAGCATGTTTTAAGAATGCTACTCAATAAACAATTGTCTTAATATTCCATGATGTGTAAAGTTTTGCATCCATCCATAGAAACTTGGAAAACTGATGCCAAGGAGCATTGATGCGGATATAGTGGCACTTAATGGAGTCATCCTGTTAACACACTTTATTTTGTTTTTGTTTTATTTGGGCAGGTACCTCGACCTCTCAATCCTCCTTTCCAACATCCTCTCGTCTACAAACAGGTAAACCATGGTAGATGGTTGATATTTTGGCAAGAGGGATAAAACGTTTAATTTGACTACTAAGCTGATTAAGGTAGAGTGCAGGACTTCAACATATGTTGTGTAAATACTTCTTCCGATACGTTTACTGTGGTGACCTTCACACTCTTAAGTGCCAGTATTGATGCATGTTATCATCAACTAGCAATGCAGGTGTTTTAAACCAAAAAGGGTGTACCAATGCTTCAGTGACACAGACCTTGTACGTCCTAATAATAGATTTCCAACACCAAGCCACAAGCCAAAAAGTCTTTATCTCATAGTTCACCCATTGTACTGAGCTGGTTTATTGTCTATTTACTCGGTGGAGCCACCATCAACCTGGCACACTGGCCGAACTACGGGAGGTAACTCCAGAGTTGTCTGAGAATTGCTAAGCTTGTCTATTTTTTAGCCAATGGTTATATTAGCATTATTGTTGAAATAAGGACTCATTCATTATTAGTTAAACTGTGGGTTTTGTATTAAGCAAATAAAAACTACTTGGTTAGGATTAGGAAAAGGAAAAGGATTTGCCAAATGTACATGTTGTACATGTACTGTTATTTTGATATAGTACAAGTGCATGGTGTCTGTGGAGGAAATATATGCTGTTGTCACAATACCCTGAAAGGCACAAGGTAACTAAAAGTGCCATCTGTACATTTTTGTTTTGTATGCAGAGAGCAGTGAAGCTGGATCACAACAGGCAACATATGCTGTCGTCACAATGTCCAGAGGGGCAAAAGGTAACTAACTTGTCAGACAAACACAATGTCCTACCTGTAATACATTTTTTGATTTTTATGTTTTTTTTTGCAGAGACCAATGTGGCTGGATCACAACAGGCAACATATGCTGTCATCACAGTGCCCAGAAAGGCAAACGGTAATTAACTTGTCAAACACAATGCCCTACCTTTAAGACATTTTTTGATTTTTATGTTTTTTTTTGCAGAGACCAATGTGGCTGAATCTCAACAGGCAACATATGCTGCTGTCACTAAACCAAGGAAGGTCAAAGGTAATTCAATTGACACTGAAAACCCCAGAAATACACATTGCAGGTTAATTTTTGAAGCAGTGGTTGTGTATAGAAAATGACTTTGATGTCACAAATTGAACCACTGAATTACTAAAATGACATTTGTGACATATTCCTAAAAGGTTACTTTAGGTTGCATTTTTGTGTCTTATTCAGGTGCTTTGACAGTTGGAGATAATTTTAACTTCTATTTTAGCACCTCACAGAAAAACCACACGAGAAACCCACAAACAGAAACAAGTAGAGGGGCCCTCAGTTCACCGTGTAGCAGCGCCTGTGTTGGCTGAATTAATAGTGGGGGAATTCGCATCAGAGCCAAGTAGCAAACCTCCAGAGCAAATACATGACAATATACCCTTCACAATTGTTTAAATCAGACAAATATTGGAATAAAGTCCTAAACAACTTTGCATTGTGGGCATTGTGTGCATAGAAATGTTTAAAAAACCTATTCAGAGAAAGCCAAATGGGGCCAATAATTTAGCCCTGGGGTACCCCAAATGTCAGATCTCCACTTGAATCGATAAAATGTTTCGTCTGTCTGTCTCAGCCTTTTAGTAACTGATGCTCTGTGTCTCCATCAGATAAGAATGAACCCTTGACTTCACCTGTTTACCACACTCTGAGCATGGGTAAGACCATGTATGAAAAGTTAACACTCAAATAAACTCCATGGACGTCAGTGTGATTCTTACTTTGGAATCCAAAAGAAATCTCTGTTTTGTTTCTTTTATGTACCGATGCACTTTTAACAGATCACATTTAATAATTTGAAAACAATTCTGTTTTTAATTAATTAATTATTATTTGTATATCCTGTGTGTCTTACAGTTCACTGAGAGCAGACGTCGCTGAAGGATAGAGGAGAGACTGCCTGTATGTCAAGACTTTTTAACATTTTATCATCTCTATTGCAGAGTAATGGTTATGTTCCTCTTTTGTTTGTAAAAAATAAATTAAAATATGTTTTCATTTATAACGATGTATTAAATGTTATGTGAAAATGGCCTGGAAAGTCATTGAGCAAAGTATTTTTAAAAGTAGGCCAACATTGTTCTCATGACCATCAGCTCATCGTCTCACTCTGAGCCTCAGTGTTTATTTCCATTATAGCTGAAACCGCTTTGTTCTGTCTGCTCCGCTTGTTCACACATCTGAAGACGCTGTTTGCAAAAAACGGAGCTGCTGCAGTTTTTAAAATACACTCACTGTGGTCAATGACTAACATGATGCTGTTACATCAGAGTGAAACTGTGTGACTGCTGTCAGTGTACGCGTCCTATATTTATAAATAACCAATGACTGTCATCAACTTTCAATGTTGTATGAACTTTGTGAACACAGAATATTTATGTATGCTGCATACAAGTTCATAACCAATATTGTGTGAAAACTATGAACCCAATGCAGCTGTTACAGCACACTGGAATTAAATGTGAGGTTGTGCATAAAAGAGTTGAATTTGTATTTTTGTTTGTTTTGTAATTTTTTACTTCTACATTTCCAGTTTAATCAATACATTTCAATTTACCACACATACACAGAGGTATATCTTTATTCCCTTTGGTATGTTTAATTTTCCTGTAGTCACACTCAGTCAGAAGTTGTGATGGTATAGTTAATCATGTGAAATGGCTCATTTCAAACCAGTGATGATTAACTGGTAAATGAAAATACGCCATGTATTGGGACTAGCCAGGTAGCTCACTGCTGCCCCCCAAAGGCCTAACATTGTTTGGGTCGATTCTCACCACCTCTGTTGTAGAGACTGTGAGAGTCTGACTCCAGTAAAACAATGTATATTGGGCTAGCAGTGTGAACCTCTCATAACTTTCCAAATAAATAAATTTTACATAAATCTCTTCAAAAGCTTCCAGTGAGCTAACACACACCGAATCTTAATTAGCATTATTGGTAACCCCTGTGTTTACTCTACTATTTCAGGTAAAAACAAATGCTGCTGTGAAAACCACTGTGGGACCACTAACATGCAGATGTTTAGCAAGTAATGTCATGGTTGTCATCTTACAAACTAAATTCAGTTTGGAAAAACTTGATTTCCCAGTAGGAGTTACAGGTTAAGATACCAGAAGGTTGTCTATTATTATTTTTTACAGTGCAGCTCTGTCTCACAGAGAAACTTATAACTGCCTCAGTCCCCAGAAATAAACTGCACAGGAAAAGGAAGTGCTCACCTACATTGCGCTGTATCTTAAACCCTAATTCAGTCCCATGCTCAGACAGTCAGCAGCAAGACAACATGGAGGTCACAGCTCTCTGCATCAGACTGTGTGAGTACTTTGTTTGAGCAGCATTTTGACAATAAAGGTAATGCCGTTGATGCCATATGGAATTTTTAGCCATCAGCAGTTGATTTAGATGAAAACGCTTCAGTGTCTGATATGCAGATCTTTGTCTCTCCAGTGATAAATGTACTGGTGTTGCTGTCGCCTGCAAAAACTCGGCACAGCTACTCTCACAAAGCCGGTAAGTCTCTCTATTAAATCGTATTACTAGAGTGGAAGTTCGATCAACACCGATCAGCCATAACATTATGACCCTGGTTGTCATGATGTTCTGCAGCCCCATACTAGCAGACTGCTCTGCACTGTGTTCTGACCCCTTTCTATCAGAACCAGCATTAACTGTTTCAGCAGTTTGAGCTACAGTAGCTCGTCTGTTGGATGTGATCATGCGGGCCAGCCTTCAATCCCTACATGCATCAATGAGCCTCAGCCGCCCATGACCCTGTCTCCGGTTCTTTTCTTTCTTTTGATAGGTACTGACCACTGCAGACCGGGAAAAAAAATAAATGTTTTCTCTTTTTCCTTTCTCAGATTCATCTTTCCCTCATATTGTTCCATCCAGACTGCAGTTCTTTGAATACGAGTCTTTCTTTCTAAACTGTGAGGGTCTTTTTAATAATTTGACCGAATGGAGAGTGAGGAAGAATATCAAGGGAACTGATACTATATGTAACAATAATTTGGAGGCAAAAATACCCTGCAACATTACAACCAGCTTTTCAGCAGACAGTGGAACATACTGGTGTGAAGCTGAAGGAAAGAAGAGCAGCACCATCAGCATCCTAGTGACAGGTATGTTCAACACAAAGCAACTTACCAAAAAACATTGAACATCTCATGTATATAATTTTCATCGTTTATCAGTAAAAGCTATATTTAAAAGAAAACGTGTCTTTCTTTTCAGTATCAAATACTCATCCACAGTGGGCTGGAAAGTTTAAATGTCCAAAGACGTTTTTGAAACCATTCTTGCAGCATAGTCACTTCTCCACTATTGAGTTGTCCTTCAGATTGTCCCAAACATGCCAAAACACGATTAATTCAATTATATTTAAAATAAAATTCTGAACCTCCACTATCGATCAGCTGGTCCTGTGATCCTGGAGAGTCCTGCTCCTGTGATGGAGGGAGAGGCTGTCACTCTGCGCTGCAGAAACAAGGAGAAGTCCAACCTTGAAGCTGGTTTCTATAAAGATGGCGTCTTCATCAGGAACAGCTCTTCAGGAGAAATGTCCATTGACAGTGTTTCCAGGTCTGATGAAGGACTCTACAGGTGCAAATTCTTTGGAGTTGGAGAATCAGCAGAGAGCTGGCTGGCTGTCAGAGGTGAGACTCATGCAGTGCTTTCTGATCTTCCACCTCGATGGTTAATCACTGGGGGCATCTAAAACCATGTGTTCATTAGAGAAAGATGGTGATCATAAATAAATCTTCCACGCTTTGCAAGCCCAACCATCAAGACCAATCGTGTTGCATGTGCATCAGTTAACGTTTGTAGCACATACATGGTGCATCATACAGACAGACGAGCAGAAAATGAAAATTAGCCATGCGGGGTAAATTTAATTAAACTGCTCCTTTTATAAAAAAAAGCATTGATATACAAGCAATCTTAACAAGTCACTGCGAAGCTTCACACCTGTGAGATCAAAACTGTATTCTATTTCTTTGTAGCCGCCTTTGAAATCCTCACATTAAGTCCTTATCAACTCAATGCATTATGAGCAGCGGACAAGTCCTGTCCCAGTCCAGAGGCTGAGAGATTGCTTTGCAAAAACATCAATGTAACTTTCTTAACAGTTATAAAATAAAATAAAAACAGGTTTGATAGCCGGTGAAAATATCGCTTCTCTACTTTTCCTACTTTGTATTTGAGTTGTCGTCAATTGAAGTAAACTATTAATTAAATGATTTTTAATTAATTTTATATTATCCAACTACATTTGCTGATCAGCTGCTCCTGTGATCCTGGAGAGTCCTGCTCTTCCTGTGATAGAGGGAGAACCTGTGACTCTGCGCTGTAGAAAGAAGTCCTCCAACCTCAAAGCTGATTTCTATAAAGATGGCTTCTTCATCAGGAGCAGCTCTACAGGAGAGATGATCATCCACAACGTTTCCAAGTCTGATGAAGGACTCTACAAGTGTAAGATCTCTGGAGCTGGAGAATCAGCAGAAAGCTGGTTGGCTGTTACAGGTGAGGGATAACAGTATGGCCAACTTTCACGCATATCATCTTTTCTGTCCATTCCTTGTTCAACCAATGCAACACACTGCCAAATATAATGTTTTCTATGGTTATATTAAGGCTGGATAATTGGAAATGTCAATATAGTTTTTAGTTCAACTTCAGCTCTCTATCATCACTAACAAACACCATCAAGTAATTTTTTTGGTCTTTTATTGCCTTTATTGGACAGTGACAGCTGTAGATAGACAGGAAAGAGGGGTAGAGAGCAGGGATGACACGCAGTAAAGGGTCACAGGTCGGATTTGAACCCTGGGCCGCTGCAGGACTCAGTCCAGCTCTACCAAGTGAGCTAACCAGGCGCCCAATTTTGTCTTAGTCTTGCTGGTTGTCTTTAATTGTTTTCTAATTCTTTACATTAAATTATATTTAGATGAACCAGATTTTAGCAGAGACTAGAATATTATTTTATATAAAAGTGTTTTGATTGATGTCAAAATAATTTCATTTGCAGCATTAAGATCCCATGTTGTCCTATTGTTACAGTACATGCTTGATATCGCTTTTTCCCAGCACACCAAGAAGAAAGTGAAGAAAGACTTCTTCCTGACTCCCCTCGCGTCTTCTTCCTGCTTTGGATAGTTGTCCCTGTTTTACTTTTGCCGTTTCTGCTGCTGTTGGTGGTGGGACCTCTCTATATGAACCACAGAGGTACAAATACCATCAAATAAAGAAAACACTTGATTAAATGAGGTACTGAAAACCTTGCTTGGAGGTTTTTAACCACTGAATGAATATAAATATCACATTTGCATTTTTAAACCATCGTCTGTGTCTGCTTCACGAGGCTTTGCTGCTGGCGATCATTTTAGCTTTTATAACATCTCAGACAAAAACCACGTGAGAAACCCTCACACAGTTCACCGTGTAGCTGAGGTTGCAGCCAGAGTAGCCAGCAAATAGATGACAGTATACCCTTCAATAATTGTTTCTACCAGGAAACCATCAACAACATTTGACTCATTCTAATTAATAAATTCAGTTATGATAACAAAGGTCGATAAAAAGGGTATTCCCATCCTTAAAAGGGTTTTGCACAGATTACATTTGATTTGTATCATGCCAAATCATAACAGAAGTTATGTGAGGACAATCTCTGGAAATATGACAAATAATAAGATGATGAGGATGATGATGATGATGACATAATCTGCGTAACAATGATTAAAACACACCCCATAGAGCAGCACACAATGACTATATACTCTGTATCTCTGTTTTGTTTTTTTAACCAAGAATTTCTACCTTTTTTTCGCCATTGTCATTAATACTGGAGAAGATATTACACATCAGAATCAACAAAGAGAGTAAGAGTTGCCACTGTCTCAGCTATACCTCGTATTTTTGTTATTGATAATTTTAAAGAAAGGGCCTATAACACAGTGAAAGCCACTGCTGTATATTTAGATAATGCAGATTTATATTTATACATAGTTAATCCCTTATACCTGATAAGGACCTTATTACTCGTATCCGGACGGTATTGACAACCTGGACATTACCACGACATGTGGATCCGATTAAATTTTGTAAACATAATAAAAACGCATTGTAAAATAGTATAAAACAGACATAACAATTTTTATTCAGTGCAGCAAATATTTTAACATATTTACTATCTGTTTGCATTTCGGTAACTGTCAGTACTGTCTGTCTCCATCAGATAAAGATGACTCATGGACTACAATTTATTACCATGCTCTGAGCACAGGTAAGACTAGACAAACTATTTAAACCAGTATGAAAAGCTAACATCACATTACTTTGCAGGATTTTCTGTCTGATAACGTTTTGTCCAATAAACGCCATGGCCAAAGTCCATGTGACTCAAAAGAAAACATTTCCTTTCATCTCACTGACATCATTTTTTTTTTTTTCCCAAACAGGACCAAAGGTATCATACTGCAACACCAGTTCCCTCTGCGAGTATCGACCTACTTTAAACAAAAGAACATAACTTTTATTATGCAATCAAATCCGGAAAGACTGATTGTTCTGGCCTACACTATCTCTTTGCTCCATATTTTTGTATAGAAGTAACTATCCATGTAGCAATTTGTCCACAATATGGCACATTGACCATATATGGACCAGGCATAGGTTAAAAATGAGCTTTAATGGTTCTCACGATTATCATCTTCACAAGTCTTTATCTGAGCTCTCTGACCAACTCAAAGCACGAGTGTCTTATTGTGGAACTGTGAAACCACCTTGTTCTATCTGCTCTGTTCTTGTACAGAGACGTGTACAGGAGCAGAGCTGCTGCAGACGGTATTTATACTCACTGTGGTCAGCTACCAACATGATGCCGAAACACTGAGTTTACAGTCTCTGTGACACTGTCAGTAGTAGTGTCCTTTCAATATAGTTAATTGTAAATGTGATTAGCGGTTAGTAGTGGAAAAAAACTTGATAATACAGGACATTTCCCATGAATGTAAAGAAGTCAATGGCTGATAAAGCGTGGA
Source organism: Dicentrarchus labrax (assembly GCF_905237075.1). NCBI lineage: Eukaryota > Metazoa > Chordata > Actinopteri > Moronidae > Dicentrarchus > Dicentrarchus labrax. Next base: position 463,710 of record NW_026136928.1, on the reverse strand, counting down.
AATGGGGAACCAGTGCAGTTGTAATAAAGATCAAGCTTCATATAACAGAAAGTTGTATTTGTACTTTGTACGGTTTGTTGTCCAGATCCAGTTTCATAAATACATTTGTTTGAGTAACTTTCCAATTATAACCCATACACACATAAACATACATCTTAATTCTATAGTATCTATGCAATATTCCTTTACTGTGTATTTATTTGCAGATGTGGGACTAATAACATCTGATGGAGTCCCAAGTCAAGACTGGCAGGTTTCCAGTTTTATAAATACATTCATTGAAAATTTAATTGACCCACACACACATGATTTATGTAAAATCCACGTGATGATTGTAGAGGTGGGACCAAGTGATTGTTTGCAAGTCTAAAGCCTAAGTCCCATGCGCACTGAGTTGAGTCCAAACAACCTTCACCAAATGAATGTCATTTAAGCTCTTTTCGGCTCATATGGGGAAGGGAGGTGTCACAGAATAGATTACATCAAACTGTATATTGCCATATAGTAATCCTGCGACGGATGCTGTCAGTTTGGTCAAACTTGGGGGGGGGGTAGTGAACAGCATGAATGGAAATTGGTTCAAGAAATTAAGGGAAATGAATTGATCTGTGGTAGTAATGCACACATCAGTTCTTTTCATTGTACTGAATCATTATTGTTCATTCAGTATGAACTTTGAATTAAGAGCCAGTGTAATGATTCTCTGTTAACATTGCTAACTCAGTATTTTCACCCCCCTCCTCTCTCTGACTGCTCTGACCTTCTGAGTTTCTTTGACTCTTGTCTCTCTGTCTCTCTGTCTCCTTCAGTTGTGTATTTCCCGCTGTCATTCCCTCTAATGTCTTTAGTTGTTCTTCTGCCTTGTTTAGACATTCCTCGAGTGCTGGTTTTATCTTCTCCAGTTGTTTCTCGGCCACCAGTAGGATATGCTTTACTTCATATTTGGAAAGCACCTGTCTTGTCTCCACAGAGTCAAGCTTCCACTTGTTTTCACTCCTTTCTCTGTCCAGTTCAACCAGCAGTGATTTTAGTTTGTCTCTGAAGTTACCCAGTTCTATCTTATGGTCGACCAATGTTGTAATAACATATTCCTTGTCTCTTGTTTGAATTTCTTTGGGGACATGAAAAAAAAGAGATATAGATGATGTTATAATGTAACCTATATACAAGAAATCCCAACATACACTCTGCAATCAGTGTTATAAAGTAACACACTCCTGTAAATTCACTACTTTCAGCAGTAACTAGTAATGTAATGTAATGTAATAAATAATTTAGAATTTCGATTACTTCATTTAAATGTACTTGATACTTTTGTCTTACTTGAAAATAGTGCAGAAGTTTGGCTTGAATGAAAAGTGCTATACAAATAAAGTCTGACTGATTAACTGAGAAGATGCCGTACATCCGAGCATATCCCCTCAATTTATGATTAACGACCTTAGAGACAGTTCAGTCCGTTCATCAAATAACTTTTTTAACTAACCACTGTAACAAAGTTTGGTCACCTTTGTGTGTCTTCATCAACTAAATCCTCCTGTCTACTAAGACAATTAGCATAGCTTACACATAGGAACATTACTTGTTGCTGCCCTCTTGCGCTCAGAGGTAATAATAAGATAAATGTGTCTTTGTTCACAGCAGCACTACAATAATATATCTGACAGCTGTGTGCATTAATAAGACAATTGAAGCAAACATTTAAATGGAGCAGAAAAGTTTCTTTATCTAATTATATCTAACTAATTACCTTTGTCTGCAGTAGTTGGTAAAGTAAGTCAATTATGTTTCAGAGAAATAACTATCAACTGTAACCAATGGTTTTCAGTAACTTGTCCAGTACTGTTTGCAATGACCTACAGTGTTCCCTTTCCTGTTGTAACATAAAGAAAGAGATGTGCAATGTAAAATAGAGTACGCTAATTAATGATAGACTTACTGATTTTGTTTTGTCTCCATTTCCACACAATCAAGACAATGGCAAGAATAACCAAGAGAGCTACAGCCAAGGTGATGGTGATGTGAGCAGCACAACTACATGGAGCACCGAAGAAGTCATCTGTAATGACAAAACAAAGAACAGCAATGACTAGAACTCATAGATTTGAGCCTAAAACCAAACATATGAATATAGAATCAATTTTTTACCTGGAACATAGATGTGTGTCTCTCTGGTCTGGTTGATGTCCTTCTGTTGGACTCTACAGGTGAAGTTGTTGCTGTGTCTCTTCTCCACAGTCACTCTGCTGCTGACAGTATAGAGGTCATCAGGACCTCTGACTGTCTCTGTAGGTCCAGCAGAGAGGAGGTTTCCCTCACCGTCCAGCCAGACCACCTCAGGCTCTGGATGCCAGCCTTTAGACTCACACTGCAGAACCAGTCCACTACCGACTTCATCTTTCTCTGTCCTTACTAAGCTGACCACTATGAATGAGTGGACACCTAATGAGAGAGAAAAAGCTTAAAGATTACAAATGACTCTCAATTTACCAGCCATGCACAAATGTTTTTGCACAGCCAACTCAATCTGTAAACTGCAAACTGTATGGAGAGAACCTTGTCTCTAAAGCAGCTTTGTGTTAATGATGGTGGAACCTGACAGCAGTCCATCAAAACTAGAAGTCTCAAACTGCTAGAACAAGCAGCGGTCATTTATGAGGAACTTGTAACTTGTAAATATAATATACATTTTATCTACTTTTAACAGTTTTTTATTGTGCCTTTCCCTGACCTCCAGCTCTTCCTGGGAGATCTCGAGGGGTTCCCAGGCCAGACTGGATGTAAAATCCTCCAGCCTCTTCAGGTTCTGCCCTGATGTGCCAGAGAACCTCCACAAGGAGGCGTTTAGGATGAATAAACAGATGTACAAATCACCTCAACTTACCCCATACAGTGCAACCAGACAGCTTGTGAAGGATGGTTTGTTCATACATAAGGGTTGGAATGCAGATTGACCGGTAGACTGAGAGTGCTGCACAATCTCATCTTACCATCACACATGAACAAAAATTCTTGAAAACACTTTCATTTAGGGTAGTGACTTACTCCTACAGTTCTTTCTCATGTACCAATAAAGTCCCCTAAACACATCTGACATTTACCTAAGATATAACACTTATTTACACATCCACACAGAAATATAATTACCCCATTGGCAGGCATGGCAAAAGCCCAATTATTTAAATCTTTATGAAGCTTACAGGACAGTGTGCATTATAAACATACTGTAAATTCACTTACCAACAACAAGCTCAACAGTAGATTCTCTACCCAGCGTAGGAATAAAGCATCTGTATTTTCCATCATCAGAGACTTTCACTTTAGACAGTTTCAGTGAAATGTCTCCATGTCTCAGGTTGTTAATGGACAATGATGTCCTTCCTTTATAGGACGGATGTTTTTTACTCTCCAGTTCCACGCCATAACGCCACACATGAACAAATCTGGGGTTCAGGTCAGGTCTCGACCACTCCACAGTCATGTCTGAAGCATCAGCAGCAGGGTCAAGGCGACATGGCAAAATGATGTCATCACCAATTGAGGCCACTATTGGCTGAGACGGACCAACCACCTGGGACTGACCTGAGGAGAAGTTGAGTTAAAGGTCCAGTGTGCAGATAAAACAGCTCATACTAAGGTAACAAAAACATAACTCTTTCTCTATTCACGTGAATATACAGTAATGAAAACACACCCATGAATATTATATTCTATTTGTTATGGTTATTGGTATTCACTGGGCCTTTATGTTGAGTTACGTTGAGTTAAGACCCACCAACAACATACTGAATTTCTACTGTCTGAACATGTCTACTTATCCCAGTAAAGTCTAAAAACTGGCTCCAGTGAGACGAGTGTGCGTTGTGTTTGTGTGTAATTACCTGCACAGCACTGTGTTAGAAGGAGGACGACAACAGAGTGATAAAAAACCACATCAGTGAAGGAGCTGAGCAGAGGTTTAAAGGAGAGTCCATCCTTCAGGAGAGGCATCGTGGAGAATTAAAAACTGAAATAAATCAGTAGTAAAATGTTACTTTCAAGGAAGATCATACTTAGAATTAATGATAGATAATCTCAATATTTAATTTATTTTTTTTGCTCTTATTTAATATAATGTTGATTAATAGTTGTAATGGTAGATTATGTAAAATCAGAATACATGTGCTGTGGAATCAGCCACAGAACAATTCCAAAAATGATTACTATGTTTTGTTCTCATTTCATACATTTGTTGGTAAAATGACCAGCACATTTCCATGACTGACATAATTCTGACATTGGCTCTGTTTGAATATATACCATCTGTATCTCAGCAACGTCCCTCTTGAATTAGTATATATTTATTTCTAACAGATTGAATAAAGCATGTAATTTCCTCTTCTCAGTTTACAACCTTGAAGACAGCTGATTTCCTTTAACATATAATACCCACCAGCTTTTAAATCTATGGAAAAAAGTCAACACAGTCACCTACCTGTTTCATGGCTCAGACAGTCACATCACCTCAGAGAGAAAAGCAGACTGAAGTCAAACTCCTTACATCCTGGTGCTTGTCAGGTGACTCTTATCAGATGTCAAGAGCAGCCAACAATAATATGATAGTCTTTGCTGTGACAGGTTCATAGAACAGAGAGTGAAAGAAAAAACACTTCTCAGCATTAAACACAGAGTAAACAGAGTGAATATATATTGGACTTTAATCAGGCAGACAGAAGAACTACTCCAAATACCTGATAATGTTTCTCTGTGTCCGCTGGATGTGTAAACAGGGAGCTGTATTATATCTCCACTTGAACACTGAAAAATCTCAAAATTAAAGAAAAGAGATGCTTGAACACTGAAAAATCTCAAAATTAAAGAAAAGAGATGCTTGACTTTATGTTTGTGGATAGTGGTAGTTATTTTTCTCAACTTGATAAGCCTTAAACAGCATTGAATAAATAATAAGTAGGTAATGCCTTCAGATATTAGATTGTGACATATTTCCAACTGCTTCTTATGAGGACAGTTTTGTAGCCATTTTAATATATTCATGCTTTTATATTTCCAGTTGTCACATTTTATGTTTGTATCTACTTTTAACAGTATTTCCTGTCCAGCCAAGCCTAGATGCCCCTCCCCTCTGTTATTCCAGAAAGCCTTATCTCCAATCTCATTATTTCCATGCCTAACTAAAGCTGATGATCATACATGAGGGTTGGAATGTAGATTGACAGGAGTCCTGTCCCATCTTACTGTCACACATGAACGAGACCCTGTAATGCTTTAACGTCATCATTCAGGGCAGTTACTCCCTCCTACAGTCAGGTTGTTAATGATGTTCTTCCCTTATAGGACAGATTTTCTTTACTCTCTTGTTCCACAGCATAGCGCGACAGATGGACAAATCTGGGATCAGGTCATGTCTCAACCACTCTACAGTCGTGTCTAAAGCATTCACTGCCGTCCACTGTGAGTGACTTTCAGGCTGACAGCCTGTCAGCAACCCAGCAGCAGACCCTTCGTGATGACAACATGAGATTTCCACACAGCCGAAAAAGCAAAACTGTGTTTTCTTGCTCATAAAGTTCAGTTGACAGCACACAGCATCTTTCTTGAAGGGCTGCTGAAAGTAGTGAAAGATGAGAAGAACCAAACTTGCAGAACTCACGTAACTTGGACTGGGCTTGACTGGCTGCACACTCCTGTAGAAAACAGGAAAAAAACACAGAGGCACACCACAGAAGAAACAATACAGAAACAATAATAGGGTCAGGGACGTAACAAGCATCTGCAGAGGTCACGTATTGTCGTCACAAAACCCAAAAGGCAAAGAACAATTAACTTTACATAAAAACAAAGTGTTACCTGTGAGAGATTTTTTGATTGTTTTGTATGCTGAGACCAGATAACTGAATCACAACAGGCAACATATGCTGCTGTCACTAAACCAAGGAAGGTAACAGGTGATTGACACTTAAAAATCCAGAATGCTATATAGATGCATAGGACATTGCTTTGGTGTCACAAACACCACTTTAAAAGGTCACACTGGCACTTTTACTATCTAAGACTGTGTCAGGTACTTTAGCTTCTTTTTCTATATTATTAGTTATTTAATTTTCTTTGTGTTGATTCATGACAATGTATGGATTGTCATGTGAAAATAACCCGGAAAGAGAGTTGAATAAACTTTTAAAGTATTTTTAAAAGAAGTGGTTCTCACGACATTCAGCTCGTCGTCTAACTTGTGTGTCACTGTCTATTTTAATTGTAGTGGAAAGCGCTTTGTTCTGTCTGCTCTGCTTGTTCACACATCTGAAGACGCTGTTTGCAAAAAACAGACCAGCTGCAGATTTTAAATACACTCACTGTGGTCAATGAGTCCCAGTGACCCTGGGACTGTGTGACCACTGTCAGTGTATCATGTCCTATATTTATAATCAACCAATAAACATCATCAGCTTTTAATATGTATATAGACCATGTTAACACCAGACATTTCCTACGACTGCATAAAGATTCATGACCAGTAATGGGTGGGAAATATGAAATCAATGTAGCTATTATGCTACATTGGAATTAAATGTCAAGCTTTGCATATCAGCATGTAGAATATCTATTTTTGTTTGTTGGTTTTTACTTATACATTTTCAGTTACGATTGACCACACACATTCGCTGTGGTATATTTTTAATATTCCAATGATTTATGGCCACATCTTTTCTCTGAGCTGTTTGCTTCCCTCCCAGGCTGCACTCACCACATCCTGCAACAACGCCTCTGTGCACGTTGACATGTAGAAGTCAATATCAAGAGGGAAATGGGACAGTTTATCACCCTCAGTACTCCACATACTTGAAGTTAAAGGAGAGGCCTGAGATAATGACAGTATACTGTCCTGTCCCAAAACTTTAACTTCATCCTTCCTGTAATTTAAAATAAAATAATTATTTTAAAAACAAGTTATTTCTTTGTTGTCTTGCAAACATAGAGGAAGTAAATGTTTGAAATGTGTAATAACTCTGTGATTTTCAGCAGAGGGCAGGATTAGCCTATTTACACATGCTCAAATGTGACTGTGTGTGTGTTAGAGAGAGAGAGGTGAAAGAGAGAGAATTTATACACTATTAGTGGTTGTAAAACGAGTGGCTCAGGAGGTACAGAGTGCCGTCCACTAATCAGAAGGCTGGTGGTTTGATCGCCAGCTCCTCCCTCTGCATGTCCAAGTGTCCTTTGGGCAAAATACTGAACCCCAAATTGCCACAAAATGTTGTGTCATTGGTGTGTGAGTTTCACTTTCTGATGAGCAGTTGGCACCTGGACCACCTCTGCCTCTGTATAGCCTAAAATATGTGTCAGTGGTAGAATGTGGCATGTAGTGTAAAATAAAGCACACTTGCAGTTGACTGGATGAAAACTGTTGTCCTTCAGAGAAACTTTGATCTGAAACGGCTATAAAGGTATAAACTTTCTGTGGCCTCTGCTCTGCACAGGAAAAGGAAGTGCAGCCCCTTCATCTAATCATATTTAGCTTGTGTTCAGTCTGATGCTCAGACAGTCTGCAGCAAGACAACATGGAGGTCACAGCACTCTACATTACACTGCGTGAGTACACTGTCTCTACTTGAAAAACACAAAGTTGTGCAGGCACACTTATGTTGAGTTTGACAGTGCCTGAGTATATTTAAGTCAATTCATATGTTTTGATGTCAGGGTAAAAACATGATGCACTCCTCTCTTATGTTGTCTCTCCAGTGGTGAATGTATTACTAATGCTCACTGCTCAAGGTCAGAACAGTTACTCTGCTCAGGAAACTGGTGAGTTGAGTTTGTTTTGTATGAACATAAATAATTTGATGAGGGGAAGATGTCTCTCATTTATGTTTATTTTTCTCTCTATCACAGATGCACATTTTCCTTATATTGATCCAAACCGACTGCAGTTCTTTGAATATGAATCCTTCTCAGTTAATTGTGCTGGGTTCCACGACCCAACTGAATGGAGAGTGATGAGAAAGGTTTCCTCGAATGCTTCTCCACAGGAGGTATCGACAGGATATTTGAACATTAAACCAGCCTTTGTATCTCACAGTGGAGAATACTGGTGTGAAAATAGAGACGGAGAGAGAAGCAACGCTGTCAACATCAGTGTCACTGGTATGTTCAGCAAACTAGCAAGAAACCTGTTCTTTGCACTTTATTGTCCAGTTCAAGCATTGGAAATGTTTGCATCATTTGTGAATGTATATTTAAATGCTTCACATCTTGCATAATCAAAGTTTTTCTGGACAGGCACAATTTCCTGCAAGCATCGCTCCACAGCCGTCTCAATGAGTGGACACTGGTGGTTTCAACTTGGATCAATAACTGATCTTCTTTCTTGCTGTTTAGCTGGTTCTGTGATCCTGGACATTCCTGCTCTCCCCGTGATGGAACAAGAAACCGTAACTCTGTGCTGTAGAAAAAAGGCATCGTCCAACCACCCAGCTGATTTCTATAAAGATGGCCGCTTCAATAGGACTGTATATAAAGGCAAACTGACCATTCACAATGTTTCCAAGTCTGATGAAGGACTCTACAAGTGCAAAATCTCCGGAGCTGGAGAATCAGCAGAGAGCTGGCTGTCTGTCAGAGGTGAGACCTAACAGTGTTATAAAACAGTAAATATATTATTGCCAATTGCTATAAGACCATTTTAGATCATTTTAGACAAACTAAAACATTTTGCATGAACTCACAGACTGTCAAACCCCCTTTTCCCACAGCATATATTCCTCCTGCACCTCAAGATGCTCAAGAGACTCCTCCTGCTCCTCCTCCTCCTCCGAGCCCTGACTCCATTCAGCTCTCCACCGTGTTATCGGTTGTCTTCGCCATTTTGTGTGTGGCTGTGCTGCTGTTGGTCGTGGGACTACGTCAGTATCGGAAACAAAGAGGTACAGGAAAAAAGTACTTGGGAAAGAAATAAAATAAAGTATACTTTCATTCATATATTCATATCCACATTCACCTTTTACACTCCAGCTCAATCTGAAACTAAAAATATGCTTAAACATGTCAGAACTGTTGTAAATCATAGATATCATTGAAATGCCCAATGTTTCATTGATTTACCCACTTTGACCACATCAAATTAAAAAAGCAAAAAAACAGAAAAATGTGGCTGAGAGCGTTGTTCACTAATCAGAAGGTTTGTTGTTCAATGCCAGGCTCCCGATGCTGTGCATTGGTGTATGAATGATTACACTAGTAAGTAATTGGTTGAAATATAAGTGTATTAATGCTATTTTTATTTGTTCCAGGAAATGAACCTGCGAGTGCAGTTAATCCACACATGGCTATATATGCTAATGTCCAAAAGCACACGAAGAAAAGAGGTATGTGTTTGAGTTCAGCTCTTTTTCGTTTCATTATGCATGATCTGTGTTTAACCAGCCTGTCCTCACCAGAAAAAACAGCCATGAAAGTAAATCGTTTAAACCACCATGCACAAAATTCTTTACTGCCTCAGCTTGTTTTGTATCCTTTTTCCCTTTTTATTTTGAGTTGTTAGGATAAACTGTTAGTCAGATGTACATCTTTTTTCATTTTATTCCCCATTTAGTTCCGAATTTTTCTTCTGAGATGCAAACAACAGGAACAGACCCAGGCAAGTATCAAATATAGGAGGAACACAAGCATTTATATAGTATATTACTGCCGTACTCACAGACAGGAGGCTACTGCTATATGCCTGACATTGGCTGACTATATCAGTCGGCATTACTTTTAACTTATATGTCTTTATTACACCTACTAAATACTACTTCTGTTGAAATCTATGTTTATTATTGTTATTTCTATCTGTTCCAGCCTGTGAACATGCTCATGTAGCTGATCCACACATGGAAATATACGCTAATGTCAGACAACACAGGAAGAAGAGAGGTATTGATCTTATCTTAATGTCATTACATGTGATTAGTGTTAATGTAGTGGTAATGTAGTGTAACCCATATTAAACATAAGGCTACAGCAGGAGAATAAAAGTGTCTTTCATGGTTTCTGTGTAAATGCAACATGTGCAGTTGTGGTTGTGATATCATTAGCTTGGTTGTTGCAAGGGCCAAATGAAGTACAGACATCATGTGAAAGTGTTGCAATCATTATGACTGGGGTCCTAAACTGTATATTTTCAAATCTTGATAAGATGACAAAATATACTGTTATAGAGTTCTGTCCTGTATTTAAGCCAGACATTTTGAGAAATTCTCTAGATTTAGCAGATTTCATATGAAGTTAAGATTAACAGATATATAATAAAGTTTCATCAGCAAAGTAATCACTTAATGCATATGTGCTTTATAAGAGTGCTTTTGTTGTTGCTCAGTCTGCAACAACACATTACCCACCTGCCTATGTCTTATTTACTTCATATTATGATTGACTATGACTAGTTATGTCTGAAGTGTATTCATTCAATTTAATTCAAACGTCTACGTTAGAAAAAATATATTCAATACAGGATTTAATTTAATGAAGTCTGACTTTATAATTATCTTCATCATTAGCCTTCGTCTAAGAGCTTCATCTCACTCTCAGCATCAGTCTATTTATAAGAGTGACCGCTTTCTCATTGTCGAACAGTGAAACCACTTTGTTCCATCTGCGGTTTGTTCACACATCTGAAGACGCTGTTTGCGAGAACAGAGCTGCTGCAGCTTCTATAGATGAACTGAGGTCAACTACTGACTATAGCTACAGCTACAGTTTGACTCGAAGAAGACACATTGAGTGATAGATCTTTACTTTACGTCAATGGGACATTAACATAATCACCAGTTCATTTATTAGTGCCTGTCAGTTATTTAAGCTGATCGTATTTATAACTGTAACCGTGTTTGTCTTTTATATTTCAGTTCCTGGAGAAGCAAAGGCAGCTGGTAAAAAGCCAAACAGAGCAAGGAGAGAGGTATTTCAACTGGAATTTTTTTTCTTTTTTGTTTGATTACAAAAAAATGAACTTTATATAAACAATATACATTTGATCATATGTTTTGATCAGATTAATAAAATTGTCAATTTAAGCCAGTGACTCACACAAGACAACCATTTTGGTGAGTCAGTTTGATTTTATAGCCATTTAAAGTCATACAAAATAGTTCATACAATACACAGCAAACTCATACAGATATACAATACTAGCAGTGACAGAAAAACAGGTTATATAGAGAGATAAGGATAATCTGTTGTGTCATAGATCAACATTGAAATTCTTTCTGTTTTATTCCTGTCTCTTCCAGGTCACTGAGAGCAGGAATACCTGAGATGGATGAGAGACTGAGAGCTTTGTCAAACAGTATTAAATAGATGGTGAAATGCAACTGTACTTTCTACACAACTTTAAACAACTATGTATATTTTTTCATATTGTTCCATGATTACTGGCCTCTTGCTATAGTGTGCTGCAGATGGCAAACCTTACTCCCTTTCTAAGGGAAGGTGTCTTTCACTGTAGTCAGTGTGTAGTACATAACGGCATACTGCTTCACATAGTAGCATGAAACTAAATTGATTTTTTTTATCATCATGACACTGGTCAAAATTGTGATGAGAGAATAACAGCGGTACAAAAATGAAAAATGACAGTTATATATGGGCTTGTCTTTACTCTGCCATTGTTGCTGGAGTATATGACATGTGATTAATAATCCTCGGCTGATTGCCTGTTGGAAACATTTTTGAACTAGATGTCATGATTATCATGAACTGACTGACAACATCAGATCCTATTTCTAAAAGGTGGTGGTTTATTATAGTGAAACAGTTAAACCACATTGTTCTGTCTGCTCTGCCGGTTCACACAATACAGTAACAATACAGTTAGAGGGTGGAGTTTATATGTTACACATTCTATATTCATAAAATGGGTAATCATGCTTCACACATCAAAATGATCCATAATTAGTTGTTTAATCTAAATATTATTGTTATTTATTTTTTACTTTCACAGCTTTGTTTTTGAGCCACAAGAACTCCAAATGACAATATTACCCTGTAACTGCTGGAACTAAGTTTGCTAATATCTCCAGATCACCTTACAGTGTGATATGATCTTGTATATATATATATAGATATATATATATATATATATATATATATTTATATTTTTGTGCTGAATGTTGTGTATATATAGTGGTTTGTATAATATGTTGTTTGTATATCTGGAGTGTTGTAACGAAAATAATTTCCCCCTGGGATTATTAAAGTATTTCTGATTCTGATTCTGATGATTCTGATATGCTGTGCTCACAGCTTGTCTCTACTGCCACCCAGTGGACAAAAATACAGTTACTGCAGGTAAAGTAGGCCTTCATTACGTGATGCTGTGATAAGATTGTATTAAATGCTGGTTTTATGCTGTTGTTTTTAACCCTTTCACATCTCCAGCCTGATCTTATGTTTGCACTTTTGAGTATAAATGTCTGATTTTAGCTTTTCTTTTTGTTGTCATGGAAAACAGAGTGAACTGATTGGAGCACTCTGTATTAATAAAGGTTGGCTGGATTAATCACCCTCATGAAGGGCTGTAAATTGTGGAAGAACTTTATTGGCTGTGGAAACTTTACCGTACTTTACTCTCCTGTATCATGAGAACCAGCAGCACTGAGTCACAGGCAGTCTTTCTTGATGGATCGTCTGGGCTGAATTGTTCTTATCAAAAAGTAATTATATTTGATCTTTTTAATGAGTAAGATATTTAATCAACATTGTGGAGAATTTAAAGATTCTAAGAAGTAATTATTCATATACTTAGAATCTATTTACAGTGACACTGAAACTACTCATACTGATACATATTAAACTCAATGTGAATTATCTTATCATTAACTCATTATAAATAAATAGAATCACTTTAAAGTCAATTTATTTCACACTAAAATGACACAGACTTACAGAAACAAGATTTAAAGGACAAAGTGATGCTAACAAAGTGTAAAAAAGATATATTTTCTCAAATAAAACACAATTACAGGATTTATTAACTGACATCAGAAAAAAGATAAAACCAGTCTCATTTTTAGCTTCATGTTATGATTGAATCTAAATCTAAATCTAAACAGTGGTTCTCAAACTTTTTCATGCATGCCCCCCTTCAGAAGCTAAAAAAAGTTACAGCCCACAACCCCAAAAATTCAATATTACCTGCAGAACAGAAATCATTTTAATAAAGTGTAAATACTGTTTACCATTCTTCTCTCTCTGGTTGCTCTGTCTGAGGTTCCACCTGAATCTCAGCCCTCTGATTCTCCTGCAGGTATTTATTAATCTGCTCCTTTAAGAGCTCTAGTTCACGTTTCCTTTCTGTTTTTTGACCAATCTCCTTCTCTGTTTTCTGGAGCAGTTTTTTTGTGACCTCTAACAGATTTTTAGTTGCTTCTATTCTCTTCCCCAGATCTTCTATCATATTCATAAAATTTGTTTTTTTCTCTTCAGTATATGCCTCCTTCAACAATCTCTTAACTAAAACAAGCTGTTTATTCATACAACCAGAGAGAAGGTTAAGTTCAGATTTGTGTTTGTCCAGTGCCTCCTTATATTCTGTCAGTGAATCAACTGCCTGTACTACATCCTTACATTCTTCTTCATTCCTTTGTAATGCTTCACTAAGTTTCTTCTTCTTCTTTTCTAAACACTCATTTTTCTTCTCTTCTGTCATATGCTGCTCTCCGTCTCTTTCCCCTTCAATCAGGACCTGGAGTTCTCCGTCACTGTTATGTGTGATCTTCTTTTCTCCCGGTTCAGCTTCATCCTCACTCATATTGTTTCCTGTGTAAATGTAGAATGAATACCTTTTTTAAGTCCAACGTGTCAAAATACTGCATTCACACAGGGACAAGTACAGCTTTTGATTATGGTTTTCTTAAAGTACTTTATTAAACACGTTTCCATGATGTACTGTATTCCTCTCTACATCAACAGCACCAACAGCATTAAGGTTAAATATTTTGAAATTATTAATTTTAAGTTGAAAAATACATACAGGAATAAATTACTTTGTCATTTCAGACTGGATATCAAATAAATATAAAAAGAAAATGATAACTTTGCTTTTCAATGTGTTTACATTCTAGTGCTGTGATTACTTTTGTAACTTGCACCTTCCTGAACCTTTAGTTTTTACTGCTGCAATCGATTATTTCATATACATTTATTAAATATGCTCAATGTTAGATTGAACATTAGAATCCCAAAATGCAAATTGAACCGTTTTAAATACTCTTTCGTACCCACCTCCATCAACATTTTAAATAGACAGGGAAGTGTGCAATAACTTGGTGTTCTGCTTGTTCTGTTTTTTTATTTGTTTTAATCTTTCATTGGATGTGTCATGAGTGTATATGTAGCCTACGTGTGCGTCTTTAGCTGTTATATGTATTTTATGTGTATTTATTGTCTGTAAGGGCAGCTACTGCTATACATTACGCGCTTTGAGTCCATGACAAATTTCCCCTATGGGACAATAAATTATATTCTATATTCTATTCTAGATTACCTTTCACCTTTCACATGTACAAGTTAAGACCAGTTAGTTGAAAAGAGGTTTTAAAGGCATCTAAAGGATTATATACACTTTAGGTTTTCACAGAGAGTTGTATTGTTTTGTCTGCCTGTTAAATATGGAGCTAAAAGGAAACAAGGGAGTACAGCGAAACTACAATCCATATTTTATAATTACCATCAAATGGCTGCAAACTTGACATTAATAAAGAATTTTTTTACTTACGGATTTTGGGATGCCTCAGTTTCCACACAGCAAAGACCAGAACAAGAACACACAAGAAGCAAACAGCGAAGTTGATGCCGATACGAACAGCAGAACTAAATGGGACGATGAATAAATCTTCTGAAATCATGAAAAGAACAACAACATGTCAGTTATCACATTGTGGTCCTTTGTCCTAGTTATTGGTTTAACATCAAGAAGGCGGGTCTCTAATATGAATCTGTTGAGAGATTTAAAGAGAAAGAGGTTTCTGTGCTGCAGAATACAAGGACATATGAACATTATTGTCTGTTAACCTTAATGCCTGGCTGCCACCATGCAGCTCAACAGGAACGACACCACAAAAGGCGAGTCAAACTCCTTTCTTTGACGGTGACAATGTGCAGGGCTTTGTGGTAATTAATTACTCTAGATATATAACTTGACAGTGTAATAGTGTCCCTTTAACTGTACATATAAACATATAAATCATTTTCTACCTGGAACATAGATGTGTGTCTCTCTGGTCTGGTTGATGTTCTTCTGTTGGACTCTACAGATGAAGTTGTTGCTGTGTCTCTTCTCCACAGTCACTCTGCTGCTGACAGTATAGAGGTCATCAGGACCTCTGACTGTCTCTGTAGGTCCAGCAGAGAGGAGGTTTCCCTCACCGTCCAGCCAGACCACCTCAGGCTCTGGATACCAGCCTTTAGACTCACACTGTAGAACCAGTCCAGTCCTGGCTCTGTCAATACCAACTATGGCAGGTAGGGCAGCAGCACCTGATGGTGATATACTGTGAAGTTGAGTTGTAACAATAACAGCGATTCACTGGAATTCAAGCTCCACAAATTTTATTCAAGCACAAAGAACATATACCATGTTTAATTATTTCTATACAACTTCACATACATATGCTAAATGTCACTGCTCTCTTCGTGAAGTTATATCAAAACTGAATTAAATGAAGGCAATAAAAGTCCACTTAGTCCACTTACCAACAACGAGATGAACAAAAGCGTTTTTGTTTAATCCTGGAATCAAACATTTGTACATTCCTGCATCAGAGAGTTTGACTCCGGAGAGCTTCAGTGAAAAGTCTCCGAGCTTCAGTTTGTTGGTGGACACTGACGTTCTTCCCTCATACGCTGGATTTTGGACCCCCAGCAGGTTCTGACCACCACGTCTCACATGGACAAATCTCGGGTACAGGTCAATTCTCGACCACTCAATGGCCATTGAAACAGCTTCCACGGCGGGTTCCAGGCGACACGGCAAAATGATGTCATCACCAGCTATTGCAGCTATTGGCTGAGGTGGACCAATCACCTGATGCTGACCTAGGAATAAATGTATTAACTAAAACTATTCACCTTATTAAATTAAATGTTATTTAGTAAAATAGCAGTAAAAACACACATAATGTTTTATTGATGTATGTATGTTATGTTACCTTCAGAACAGTGTGTTAGCAGAAGCAGTCCAACAGTGTGATAGAGAAACACAACAGTGCTGAAAGTGAGCTGAGGTTGAAGGGACCCTCGGTTCTTCAAATGGAACATTTTGGACTTCTGAAAATGGAAATAAATAATTTGTCATTATACTTTCCAGGTTGATGATGTCAGAAGTATCATCTGTCCATAAAAGATTGTGTGTTTTGTTCACTTCCTGCTAGTCAGACCTCCGTTTTCATGTTCATGCACATAAAAATAAAATTCACTGAATTTGCACTGTGGATCCAAACATGTTTCAAAAATATTCTTCCAGTTCCTTTCTACTAAGGTGCAGACAACCTGCGGATAGCGTGTTCATGGGACCATTTGACCAAGGGACTTCTCTCATTACTCAGTTTTAATTCTACACATATGTAATGAGGAATTCCTATTTATTTGAAAGGGTATTAACTTGAAATAATAAATAATAAAACCACAGGAAATAAGAAATATATTTATAAAAGAGCACATACCTGCTGCAGGTGTTAGTCGGTTGTCTCAACGCTGAGTACAATACTGCACGGTCAAAGTCCTCTGATTAAATAATGTTTAACCCAGACGTAAGGAAGGCGCTGCACTGTGTGACTTGTTTTCTGTTTTACTGTCTGCTGTTACTTAGGTTTGTTTGCTTACTACATTCTTAATAAGTTTCTTGCAGCTCTCAGTGAAATATAGTCAAATATACCTATTTTAAATATTTCAACACATTGGAGAGGTGTTACCATATTTCTTTTTCAATAACAATCTGCTGTTGCCTCTTTTTGTATCACAGAGATGTTTTAGCCTCAGGCTATGGAAGTCATACATTTTAGAAAACAAGGTTTAAACCAATCTGACCCTTATTTTCATATATGATATACAAGATATTATAAAGCACTGCAGAAACATTAAAGTCATATCGCATTGACTGTAATTGCAACACACCAAAATTGCCGCACAATGAAAAGACAAAAAAGGAAGCTCACAGCTGTGTTGCCTATGATGTTTCCTTGTTGGCCAGACCTGACAGTAAACAGAGCATAACATTGCTTCAATTAAACTTTCTGTTTTTACGTCACAGAAACAGAACGTTCACAGCAGTTCATGAGTTAAGTTCAACCAGCCACGACTCATTCTGAGCATGCACAAATTAAACTGGAGCAGGGATTTTATTATTTTTACTATTCATCCATATACATTTATACATATACATACATACATACATATATATATATATATACATTTGAAAACAAACTCAAGTCATTCATTTTATTTGTTTTATTAATTATTTTAATTTGCCACAGAATTAATCATACATTTAACACAATTAAACTCAAATGCCACACTACTAGGTCACGCCACAAGATAATCAATCATAGAGAAGTCCAGTAATTTACAGGAACCACAAACTGTCCAAGAAGACAAAGGGAGGAGACATTAAAGACTTTAGCCAGCAGCACTATCCTTACTCATCTTAAATATACATTGTAAAATTGGGCAAATACGACTCAATGATCTCTTTGCAAACCTTCTTGGTGCAAGCTGTTTTTCAGAACATTTTTAACAAATGATGCTTTTGTGCGATGGGAACAAAATCAGCCATTTAAAAAAGTGATGGAGACATGTCCCTGGTGGAAATGACACCTATGATGAGTCAGTATTTGTCTTTGTCTCCTCTCTCTCTAACTGCTTTGACTGAATTTGAATATTTGTGTCCTCAGGTTGTTTGTTCATTTGTTCAATCTGGTTGTCGACTTTCTCCTTCCTTTTTGTTATTATTGTAATCACATCCTCTGTTTTATGAAGTATGTCATAAAACAGAGGATAAACAGCCAACAAGTTAACTTGTGTAATTATGACAAGAACATTGGAATCGGCATTCTCTTTCGCGGGCAAGTTTTCAAAGTTTCATTCGCGCTAAAAGGCACTCGGGTGGAAACAAATAATTAATTCCATCTAGCAGGTCCGTCTACAGGGAGCTGTACAGACAAATTAATTATTTTAATTCATTCCATCTAGCTGTAAACATACAGCTGTAAACATACAGCTAGACAAATAATTAATTCCGTCTAGCTGTACAGCTATTGTTTATCTGCTGTGAAGGTGTTATTGATTATTGTGTTTACGTGTGTCATTTTCGGTTTATTCAATCAAACTGTAAAGTGTCTAGCTGTATATATGCTTGGTTATAGCACAAGATGTATGAAACATGCATACAGCATTATTTATGTTAATTTATTTTTCTTTCTTTTAACCCATTCTCACAGGTTGACCAGCAATAAAGCCCTGTACTTTAATCAAGACCTCTTACCTCATGCCTGTCACTGGAGGAGCTATTTGTGTGGTTGCTAATTTGACACTGTTGATGTCTAATTGTGCAGCTAACACAACTAACTAACTTCACTTTATACTTTTTTGTCCTAATAATTTTGCAACAACGTTTCTCTTCTGGCTTTATTTTGAAAGTGTAACCGTGCGTTACATATTTATTTTCCTAATTCAGTCCACCCGGACGTGGGTAAATGTGTTGTTGCTAACTTGACAGTGCCACAGTCTCATATCAATCAAAAATCCCTGCGAGTCCAAAAGTGACGCTAGAATGGTACCTACAGCGTCACTTCTTGAAGGATATAGGGCCACTGACCAAGCTGCAGTTTTTGACATGTTGGGAATGAGAAAGTGTTGGTTTTTAACCCTTTCACATCTCCACCCTGATCTTATGTTTGTACTTTAGAGTTTAAATGTCTGATTTTAGCTTTTCTTTTTGTTGTCATGGAAAACAGAGTGAACTCATTGGAGCACTCTGTATTAATAAAGGTTGGCTGGATTAATCACCCTCATGAAGGGCTGTAAATTGTGGAAGAACTTTATTGGCTGTGGAAACTTTACCGTACTTTACTCTCCTGTATCATGAGAACCAGCAGCACTGAGTCACAGGCAGTCTTTCTTGATGGATCGTCTGGGCGGAATTGTTCTTATCAAAAAGTAGTAATTATATTTGATCTTTTTAATGAATAAGATATTTAATCAACAATGTGGAGAATTTAAAGATTCTAAGAAGTAATTATTCATATACTTACAGTCTATTTACAGTGACACTGAAACTACTCATACTGATACATATTAAACTCAATGTGAATTATCTTATCATTAACTCAATGTAAATAAATAGAATCACTTTAAAGTCAATTTATTTCACACTAAAATGACACAGACTTACAGAAACAAGATTTAAAGGACAAAGGGATGCTAACAAAGTGTAAAAAAGATATATTTCCTCAAATGAAACAAAATTACAGGATTTATTAACTGACATCAGAAAAACGATTAAACCAGTCTCATTTTTAGCTTCATGTTATAATTGAATCTAAATCTAAATCCAAACAGTGGTTCTCAAACTTTTTCAGGCATGCCCCCTTTCAGAAGCCATCAAAAGTTTACAGCCCACAACTTTCTGAGGCCTTTCAGGCAAACACAAGTCAGACGTGCCATTTCTCTGAGTTTCTTCTGCTCTTGTCTCTGGACTGGTCTAATTCCAGTGAAGGAAAAGGCTATATCACATGAACATGAGGATGTGAGTGAGAATAATCTGACCAATGTTCACTCTGATTAATACAGAACATATGAACTGAACCAGTGTGTTCATTACACTAACCAAGTCTTTCAATATTACCTGCAGGACAGAAATCATTTGAATAAAGTGTAAATACTGTTTATCCTTCTCTCTCTGGTTGCTCTGTTTAAACTTCCACCTGAATCTCAGCCCTCTGATTCTCCTGCAGGTATTTATTAATCTGCTCCTTTAAGAGCTCTAGTTCACGTTTCCTTTCTGTTTTTTGACCAATCTCCTTCTCTGTTCTCTGGAGCAGTTTTTCTGTGACCTCTAACAGATTTTTAGTTGCTTCTATTCTCTTCCCCAGATCTTCTATCATCTCCACGTAAGTTGTTTTTTTCCCTTCAGTATATGCCTCCTTCAACAATCTCTTAACTAAAACAAGCTGTTTATTCATAAAATCAGAGTGTAGGTTAAGTTCAGATTTGTGTTTGTCCAGTGCCTCCTTATTTTGTTTCAGTGAATCAACTGCCTGTACTATATATTTACATTCTTCTTCATTCCTTTGTAATGCTTCACTAAGTTTCTTCTTCTTTTCTAAATACTCAGCTTTCTCCTTTTCTGTCATGTGTTGCTCTCCGTCTCTTTCCCCTTCCATCAGGGACTGGATTTCAGCAACACTGTTATATGTGATCTTCTTTTCTCCCGGTTCAGTATTGTTTCCTGTGTAAATGTAGAATTAATACCTGTTTTAAGTCCAATGTGTCAAAATATTGCATTCACATAGGGACAAGTACTTATGATCGGCCTTTTACTGAAACAACAAAGAGTATTTTCACACTGAAATGCTCCCTGTTGAATATTTACACCCTCATCAACCCTTGTTTTCTTAAAGTACTTTATTAAACACGTTCCCATGATGTGCTGTATTCCTCTCTACATCAACAGCACCAACAGCATTAAGGTTAAATATTTTGAAATTATTAATTTTTAGTTGAAAAATACATACAGGAATAAATTACTTTGTCATTTCAGACTGGATATCAAATAAATATAAAAAGAAAATGATAACTTTGCTTTTCAAAGTGTTTTACATTCTAGGGCTGTGATTACTTTTGTAACTTGCACCTTCCTGAACCTTTAGTTTTTACTGCTGCAATAGACTAATTTATCAGTGGAAATCGATTATTTATATACATTTATTAAATATGCTCAATGTTGGATTACCTTTCACCTTTCACATGTACAAGTTAAGACCGGTTAGTTGAAAAGAGGTTTTAAAGGCATCTAAAGGATTATATACACTTTAGGTTTTAACAGAGAGTTGTATTGTTTTGTCTGCCTGTTAAATATGGAGCTAAAAGGAAACAAGGGAGTACAGCGAAACTACAAGCCATATTTTATAATTACCATCAAATGGCTGCAAACTTGACATTAATAAAGAATTTTTTTACTTACGGATTTTGGGATGCCTCCGTTTCCACACAGCAAAGACCAGAACAAGAACACACAAGAAGCAAACAGCGAAGTTGATGCCGATACGAACAGCAGAACTAAATGGGACGATGAATAAATCTTCTGAAATCATAAAAAGAACAACAACATGTCAGTTATCACATTGTGGTCCTTTGTCCTAGTTATTGGTTTAACATCAAGAAGGCGGGTCTCTAATATGAATCTGTTGAGAGGTTTCTGTGCTGCAGAATACAAGGACATATGAACATTATTGTCTGTTAACCTTAATGCCTGGCTGCCACCATGCAGCTCAACAGGAACGACACCACAGAAGGCGAGTCAAACTCCTTTCTTTGACGGTGACAATGTGCAGGGCTTTGTGGTAATTAATTACTCTAGACATATAACTTGACAGTGTAATAGTGTCCCTTTAACTGTACATATAAACATATAAATAATCTTTTACCTGGGACATCAATGTGTGTCTCTCTGGTCTGGTGGATGTCCTTCTGTTGGACTCTACAGATGAAGTTGTTGCTGTGTCTCTTCTCCACAGTCACTCTGCTGCTGACAGTATAGAGGTCATCAGGACCTCTGACTGTCTCTGTAGGTCCAGCAGAGAGGAGGTTTCCCTCACCGTCCAGCCAGACCACCTCAGGCTCTGGATACCAGCCTTTGGATTCACACCGTAGAACCAGTCCAGTCCTGGCTCTGTCAATACGAACTATGGCAGGTAGGGCAGCAGCACCTGATGGTGATATACTGTGAAGTTGAGTTGTAACAATAACAGCGATTCACTGGAATTCAAGCTCCACAAATTTGATTCAAACACAAAGAACATATACCATGTTTAATTATTTCTATACAACTTCACATACATATGCTAAATGTCACTGCTCTCTTAGTGAAGTTATATCAAAACTGAATTAAATGAAGGCAATAAAAGTCCACTTAGTCCACTTACCAACAACGAGATGAACAAAAGCGTTTTTGTTTAATCCTGGAATCAAACATTTGTACGTTCCTGCATCAGAGAGTTTGACTCCGGAGAGCTTCAGTGAAAAGTCTCCGAGCTTCAGTTTGTTGGTGGACACTGACGTTCTTCCCTCATACGCTGGATTTTGGACCCCCAGCAGGTTCTGACCAACACGTCTCACATGGACTAATCCGGGGTACAGGTCAATTCTCGACCACTCAATGGCCATTGAAACAGCTTCCACGGCGGGTTCCAGGCGACACGGCAAAATGATGTCATCACCAACTATTGCAGCTATTGGCTGAGGTGGACCAATCACCCGAGACTCACCTGGAAAAAGATTTATTGTTTTTTTTGTAGATCTGCAGCAGGAACGAAATGAACATACTCACCTTATTGAATAAAATATTATTTAGTACACCAGTAAAAACACTAATAATGTTCTTATTGATGTATTTATGTGTAAGTTACCTTCAGGGCAGCTGTAAACAGTATAGTCTAAAGGAGATTTGTGTTAACAATGATGCTGGAACTTTACAACTGACCTAAAATCTCCTCAAACCTTTTTCATAACAGAGAATCAGTATGTATGTTGGTAAAGTTCGGCCCCTCCTCCTTCATTTTTTCTTCTACAATCCGCACTATAAATCCATGTTTGCCCGCTCATCTTTCGTATTCCTCTCCTGTGTGAAAGATGGGTGTCATGCCCTTGTCTTTTTATCATCATAATCCAACCTGTTGTTCTGAATTTATTCTAGGTAACGCTTCACTACACTGACACTCCTATTTTGCTGTTCTTATTTATTTTATTTGTGTAGTACCTGAAGCATTATTATTTAGCAGTGTATTTACACAGATGTTCTGCCTTATTACATGTTTGGTATGGTATTTAAGTTCATATTCCAAGCTTAATATTTCCAGCTCCTTTGCTTCATTTGTTTGCTTTATTTTATGTCCTTGTCAGAATGAATATAAATCACCTCCATAGAGATCCAGGTGTCACGGATTAATATCCGGCTCGACTAACTGCAATGCATTTTATGGTGGTGTCAGTCACACTCCCTTCACTGAGTCCAGTTGGTGCAGAGCTGCACTGAGAGATGTTAACATATTACTAACCCTGTCGTAGCCAACTTAAACTGGCTCTGTGCCAAATAAGTGTCACTGATCCGTTGCCTGGTTTTGTGCCTGTGTTTCTCCTTTAAACTGTAAGTGGAGCTCTGCTTGTTATTCAAACCCCTTGACTGGTGACGAAAGGCGACCAGGCCATTGTAGGTAAACCCCCAAACTGTGGAACACTGCCACGTGAGATTAGACATCTGTAACATATTTTCAACTTTCAAACCTTTATATTTTATTTTTATGTTTTTTATCCTTCCAGTTCTTGTATTTTTTTTTAATCTACTTTACATCTACTTAACAATCTTTTTCTTGTCCGGCCTCCATGTTCTCCTGTTCTTCCTGGGGTATTCCAAGGTATTTCCAGGCCAGACTGGATCTAAATTCCTCCAGCTTGTTTAGAATCTGCCCTGATTTTCCAGAAAAAATTGTCTTTAATCTCATTCTTTATCTGACTTGTATGATCATATCTGAGTGTTGGAAAGCAGATCAACCGGTAAATCGAGAGTGCTGTAAAATGTTATCTTACTGTCACACATTAACAAGCTTCAACACATGCTGAACATGATTTAACACCTTCATTCATAGCAGTTACTCACTCCTACAGTCCTTTTCCATGTACCCTAACAAATTCATCTGACATCTACATAAGACATTGTACATCTTTACACATCCACATAGAAATATATATGCAGAACTTTTTTCCCCACTGACATGCATAACAAAAGCCCAATTATTTAAATATGATGTATAAAGCTTACAGGACACAATGACAATACTGTATATTCACTCACCAACAACAAGATCAACAGTAGATTCTGTACCCAGTGTAGGAATGAAGCATTTGTATTTTCCATCATCAGAGAGTTTCACTTTGGACAGTTTCAGTGAAATGTCTCCATGTCTCAGGTTGTTAATGGACACTGATGTCCTTCCTTTATAGGACGGATGTTTTTTATTCTCCAGTTCCACGCCGTCACGCCACACATGAACAAATCTGGGGTCCAGGTCAGATCTCGACCACTCCACAGTCATGTCTGAAGCATCGGCAGCAGGGTCAAGGCGACATGGCAAAATGATGTCATCACCGACTGTTGCAAGTATTGGCTGAGACGGACCAACCACCTGGGACTGACCTGAGGGGAAGCTGAGTGAAGTTCCACGTACAACCATTGGACCATTCACACACAAGTCCAACCCCACAGACACACATACCACTTATTCAGTCCAGCTACATTGAAATGATTACTTTCACCTGATGAGATAATGCTGCCTAATCCCAGCAACAGCAAAACCTGAGTGCTATGATGTGTACTGCAGAAAGTTTAACGATTAAAGATTTAACATAACCATAAAATTGTTAATCACACTTTACTGTGGCTGTTATGAGCACATATAACAGGAAAACAAATGAAATGCATTACCACTGAACATTTTGCTGATCCCAACCTTTTGCAACTTTAACTTCCTATTACCTACAGATAAATAACAGATCCAGTTGTGTTTGTGTGTAATTACCTGCACAGCATTGTGTTAGGAGGAGGATGAACACAGAGTGATGGAAAACCACATCAGTGAAGGAGCTGAGCAGAGGTTTAAAGGAGAGTCCATCCTTCAGGAGAGGCATCATGGAGATTTAAAAACTGAAATAAATCTGTTGTAAAATGTTACTTTCAATGAAACTTCTACAAGTATCTAGAATCTCTGTGTCTCAGGCTAAACATGAAGCTAGATCAAATTCAGGATCTGGATTATATCAACCCTTCTTGAAATTCATCTCTACAGTACTTTTCACAGAGCAATACATTACGACAATGACATTCTGACATTGCAATATCTCTCTTGCATTGTTGTTTTAACAGATTCAATAGTGCATGGCATTCCCTCCTCTCAGTTTACAACAGTGTAAGTCTATGCTTTCCTTTAACATACCATAGCCACCAGCTTTTCTTATTTTGTACACTGTAAAAATACAGAACTGATAACGACTCTCATTCGATTAAATCTATGGAAATTCTTGCTAGAAGATTTTAAAGCAGACACAGCCACTTACCTGTTTCATGGCTCAGACAGTCACATCACCACAGAGTAAAGTAAACTGCAGTCAAACTCCTAACATCCTGTTTGCTTATCATGTGACTGTTATCAGATGCCTGGAGCAGCCAATAATAATATGACAGTGTTTGCTGTGATGTGTTCATAGTACAGAGAGTGAAAACTAAAAAGGGGCAGATACAAAACAATAACAATAAAAATAACTTCAACGGTACTCCAACAGAGTAAATACAGTGAGTAAATCTTGGACTTACTCAGAGACACAAGTACTACTCCCAATAATAGATGGGATAAGACATTCATTAAATGGTTCATTAAAGGAAATATGTCAGTTTTGCTGAGTTTTATTTTGTATATATATATAACCTAAAACAATATTTCAAGACATGTTCAGTTGAAATAGAAATTATACAAAAATCTGGAAATTTAAATAAAATCAGTAACTTCAACTTTTAAACTGAAAGATTTTGTAAAATTGGTAAAAATATATATATTTTTAAATTTAGTAAATATAACAACAGTACATGATTAATTATTCAGTACAGAAAATTATATTTAACAAAAGTAATGTGTAGGCTTATAGGAAATAATTACATTTAAAAATTCATTACAATAATACAACACAATAACAGAAAACATCATATTATCACAAAGTATTTCATTAAAACTGGCTTTACAAAATAGCTATACATGACATCTGTGTCTCTGTCCTGTTGCTTTACTTTACTGTTACATCATTACTCATATTTAATCCCAGTTGGACTGCTCTTCATCTTGAAACATGTCAACTGTTGTTGTGTTTGTCCTGAGTGTCTCCTCCTGGACTAGTACTCTCAGTGTCAAATGAATCAGGATTTTCGTTCGTCTCCTCCTCTCTCTCTATCTGCTCTGACTGAAGTTGAATGTCAACTCTTTGTCTCTTTGTCTCCTCTAGTTGTTTCTTAATTTGCTCGATCTGGTTTTTGACTTCATTCTTCCTTTCTGTTATTATTTTAATCACATCTTCTGTTTTATTAAATCTATCCACAGTGCTCAGTAAAGCTGTCTTCATGTTGTCCATTTCTATTTTGTATTTTTGTGAATGGTTGCTCTTTTTGTGCAGTACAGTACTGTGCTGTTGTTTCTTCTCAGTCTTCAACCTCTTTTCCTCCAACTCCTTTAGCTGTGACATAAGTTTGTCTCTGGAGATCCTCAGTTCTGTCTTCTGTTCCATTAATACAGAAATCACATGAATCAAGTCTTTCTCTTCTTCATCTTTCTTCTTTAACTTTTCTTCATCTAAATCCTCCATTTCTGTACTTCCTCTGACAAGCTGCTCTCTTTCTCCTGTTCCATCCTCAGTTTTATTGTCATGGTGCATCTTGTTATCTGTACACAGAGGAAAAGTTCTTTAAAGAATGTCAAATTTACATAAGAAGTTTTTCTTATGTAAATGTTGTATGCACTGTTGCCTTTTAAACACATATACGAGTATGATATCATCATGATAAAAATAAACAGAACAGAGAATTGGTGGTAAAACTAAAACAGGACAAATATAAATGCTGTCATAAAAGCTGGTGTTAAAATAACAACCTGCACAAATAATCCTCTCAAAACGGAAGCAGGTCCCATTTCTAAATAAATCCATAATGTTACTTTTACTATTATAATACTACTTGAACATTAAGAAACTCCATGCCATGAGAAATATGAGCTCATTTCACCTACATATGATGCATGCACTCGTCTAAGTTTAGCATGACGCACACAAAATATTGTGTCCTGGTAATGCAGTGATACATTTTTTATTACACACTAGAAAATAGTTTGGAATGGTTTCAGCATAAATTCATCCTGATTTTCTGTAACACACTTGTTACAACGGTCACTGAAAAATGTAGAAACAAAAATAAATGCATTTGTAACTCACTGCCTTTGTTTTGTTGTAGTTTCCAAAAAACAAAGAAAGCTGCAGAAAACAGCAGAACGCCAACAGACAAGACCACGATGATACGAACAGCAGAACAAGACGGGGCCATAAATACATCGTCTGAAATTACAAAAAAGAAAAAAATAATTTCTCTCAATTCTATTTATATGAAAGTGGACTCAAGTTTTTAAGTTTTGAAAGAGTGAGCTTAAGAAAAAAAACGTTTTGACCTCGAATTTGGATTTCATTGTCTCTGGTCTGATTGATTTTCTTCTGTTGGACTCTACAGATGAAGTTGTTGCTGTGTCTCTTCTCCACAGTCACTCTGCTGCTGACAGTATAGAGGTCATCAGGACCTCTGACTGTCTCTGTAGGTCCAGCAGAGAGGAGGTTTCCCTCACCGTCCAGCCAGACCACCTCAGGCTCTGGATACCAGCCTTTAGACTCACACTGTAGAACCAGTCTGTTGATGGCTTTATCAATATCTGCTATGATAACAACATGAGAGGAAATAGCACCTAATGGAAAAAGAGAGGACAGTTTTATACATTTAATATTACGTAATCACATTAAACCTTCAGTGCAGAACAACCCCCCGGCAATTATAGTTATTAAACTGACAGTGTTGACTTATGCTTATGATGTATGCCTCCGCAATGCTCTGTCACTATGGTTGCTCCCCCCTTGAGCTCTGGCAAACCAAGCATTGCTGGGTGGTGTTAAAAATTACCGATACACCAGTGTGGGAATGTCACCCCAGACACCAGCTATAGTGAGATTCACATATGGGGGGTGTGAATGGATGTTCATTTGTATGCAAAAGTCCCGCACTCCAGCTTTAAATATAAAGTTGTCATATTAACCAAAATCACAGTGCTAATTTACTGGATATTTAGATGAATGAGGTATAGCAGCACAATGTAGATGTCCCCTGATGTGTCCGCTCTCTTCAGCCCACAACTGATAACTGCATCTTTAAAAAACGTCCACTTACCAACAACAAGCTCAACCTCCGATGTACCCAGTGCTGGAATAAGGCATTTATAGGTTCCCCCATCAGTGAGTCTCACTTTGGACAGTTTCAGTGACATGTCTCCATGCTTTAGTTTGTCAGTGGACAACGTTGTTCTTCCGACATATGATGGATTCTGATTAAGCAAAAGTTCCACACCGTCACGCCTCACATGGACGAATCTGGGCTTCAGGTCAAGTCTCGCCCACTCCAACGTCTTATTAACCACGTCAGTGGCAGGTTGCAGGTGACATGGCAGAATGATGTCTTCGCCAAGCATTGCCAGTATTGGCTTGGAAGGCCCAACCATCTGAGACTGACCTGAGAAAGAAACAGGTGTATTTTTAATAGCTGCCTATGCCCCTTCATGTGGATCCCTTTTCTAGCTTTACAAGATAAAATTAATGTATAGTTCCATAATATACTTGGTGGTTGAGCTGGACTACCTTGATTAGCCTGCTGCCACTATGACGCTGCCTCAGATATGCAAGGGAAATTGGATGGATGGATGGATGGATGGATGGATATTCTTGGTGGCACACCAAGGTGTTTGCTTGAGCAGGTTTTATGTGTCAGTAGTATTAGACTAAATCTTGAAGACAAATTGAAGAATTCGCAATTTTAGTTTTTGTTTTTACCTGTATTTTTCTCAGTATTTTTACATTAAAATCTCCAAGGTGTCTTCAAGTGAAGAGTCTGATCTATATTAGTTTAATAACTTTTGTGGATGAGAGTAGGAAAATGTTCATGTAGCATGCTACAGCCGGGCCTGGGTTGTGCTCACCAGTTACCACTATGGTACATCCCCAGGATCTTGCCATACATATTGTGAGTGTGTGTCAAAGCCTCTGAGAGTGCATAGTGATATTAGACCTATTACTGTAAGTTGTTTTACATGGTTCTGATCTAAAAAAGTAAGGCTCAAGTGTTGATGATTTTTCTTTATTTGCACAATTAAATTCTAAACGTGATGTTTTATCTTTAAGATTCATTTCAGATTGTTTCAGATGTGTTTGTGTGCAGTTTACCTCCACAGCAGTGTGTTAGAAGAAGGAAGACAGCAGTGTAAAGAAAAACCAAAGTACTGATGGTACTGAGATAAGATTTAGAGAGCCTTCCATTCCACTGGTGAAACATCCTGAAAACTGAAATAAACAATCATAAGATCTACAAAATATCATAAGTACATTATCACATCTCAAATATAAGGCAATTATTCACCAGTCTTATAAAGTTGAAGAAAGATATCTTAAATATAGGCTTGTTCATACAGTTAGGGATCCAGACTTGAACTTCAGCTTCAAATATTTAGCTAATAACATTTCAGCGCTCAGTAAAGTAATAAAACATCAGTGTAATAGTTTTTCTCTCTATGAACTCTGTATGTTATACAGCAGTAATACTGTTAAAAGTGGATTGCAGGAAATGTTTTCCATGACATACTTGCATGTTGGCTCTAAAATCTGCTCACGAAGGACCTTGTGATAAACTGGTCTAAGTATTATAACTGAAAAACTGTTCTAATTAGCCGTTTACCGGTAAAATCTTTCTTACATTGTACGTCTTGCAAATGACACTGGGTGTGACAAGCCTCATAAAAACACAAAAACAGTGCGGTTGAAAGATAATCTGCAGTGATTGTAGATTTGATCTTATTCTTACAGTCAGTCAATATGAATTTTCAATTAAAGTGTATGAAAATCAGCTATTACATTGTTTATTTCTTGTTTAAAAAAGCCACATACCTGTGGTATGTCTCAAAGACTGTCCTCAGCTGCACGGCCAAAGTCTAATAAAATGACCTGTACTTTCACTCTGAGGTTAAAAAGTTAAAGTTTAACTAAGAGAAAAGAGTTTACAGTCTTGACATTGCTAGATATGAATCACTAGGCTGGAACAAGGAAGTTGATTCAAACTGGGTAAATAAGAGTGATTTACTGCACAGGGCAGAATAAGTCATATTTAATTTCTGAATGTTACACTAGTAGTTTCTAAACTTTTTGATTTGTCTGCAGTTTCTTTAGTTACAATACGTTATTTGCTTGTTGCACATTTATGACATATAGGTTTGCAGGTCTGGTAGTTCACACATTAAAAACCATGTCACTGTTGCTACTTAAAGGCTCAACCAATAAGACCTTTCTCAGAGCAGCAGTCGCATACAAACCGACCCCTCTCAAACTTTCAGTCACCAGAAATAAGCTGCACAGGAAGAAGAAGTTCTCACCTACTATATATGTATCCGTCTTTCAGTCTGATGTTCAGACAGTCAGCAGCGAGACAACATGGAGGTCACAGCTCTCTGCATCAGACTGGGTGAGTACGGACTCTGTCTCTACATATAAATATGAATGATAAACGTTTTGTTAGATGAAAATAAAAGCATATATGTGATCTAACAGCTTTTTTTCTTTATATTTCCAGTAATACATGTATTGATGCTTCTGGCTGCAGAAGATCAGCACTGTTACTGCACTGAGAAAGCTGGTAAGTTACAGTTATTTCCAAATCAAGTTAATATACCCACTCGTGTGGTTAGGAGATTTAAAAAGGGAGTCATGCACTTGTAAAGATTATATTCATACTGAGTAAAATCTTGTCTTAATTCTGTAGCATTAGAAAATAGGTAGAGAAACGTTAACAATAAATGATCAGTTTTTCTGTGTCTTATTCTCAGATGCAGCTTTTCTTCGTGTTGCTCCAAACAAGCTCCAGTTCTTTGAATATGACTCTATCTCATTTGATTGTGAGGGATTCGATGATTTCCCCAAGTGGAGAGTGATGAAGAGGATCATGGGAGTCGAAACAATATGCCGTCCTAAATGGGAGACATCACGGGGACGTTGCTTCATTGAAAATGCCTTTGAATTAGACAGTGGAGAATACTGGTGTGAAGCTAACGGAACAATGAGTAGCAACTCCATCACCATCAGTGTCACTGGTACGTTAACCTTTGTTACATTCCAAAGATAATAAATATACTTTTATTTTGAGCACAAAATTCAAACCTACATGAATCAAATGCCCGTTGTAATGTGATGGTCCTTGGACACCGTGACAGCTCCCTACAGGGAATGCAAAATATCTTCATCGCCCCCTGGTGGCTGACAGCAGTATAGTTCATAAAGCGTGCTTCTTCCATATTAGTAGATTAGCATTTTAGCTGGGTCTTATCTCACTGATGGTGCTCAAATCTTTTCGTTATCTGAAGCTATAAAAAGGGTTATAAGGTATGGGTAGGGGGTCTTGGATCTTGATACCACGGCTCCAGACCCGATCACTACTGCGCAAACTCTGGCTCAGAGTGACGTCACCAGAGCAGGATAGTAGTTGCTTTGTAAATTCAGAACAATCTGCCACTGAAGGTGTGCTCTCAGCATATTTGTATTTGGGGCACAGTGCATGAAAAATCACACTTAAAAGGGAACTTAGGAGAAAAACACTTTGTATACATTAAGTTAGAACTTTATATGCTTGTTTTATTTGACATTACAGCAAAATGATGAAAATGAATTCTGGCATATTAATCTTGTTGTTTAGCTGGTTCTGTGATCCTGGAGAGTCCCGCTCTTCCTGTGACGGAGGGAGACAATGTGACTCTGAGCTGCAGAAACAAGAC
The DNA here is from genome assembly GCF_905237075.1 of Dicentrarchus labrax. NCBI lineage: Eukaryota > Metazoa > Chordata > Actinopteri > Moronidae > Dicentrarchus > Dicentrarchus labrax. Next base: position 431,809 of record NW_026136928.1, on the reverse strand, counting down.
GGCTTCTTATGTCCCTATAGCAGATTTCTATAAAGATGGCAACTTGCTAAAGACTGGCTATGAAGGAAACATTACTATCCACAGTGTTTCTGAGTCTGATGAAGGACTTTATAAGTGTAACATTGTTACTGTTGGAGAATCAGCACAGAGCTGGCTGACTGTTGGAGGTGAGATATAACAGATACCCTGATTGATGCACTTTTACTGCAGATCAATCACAAAATGACATCATAAATCCTATACGTTACCAGCACCTCCATCACTTCATGAAGACAGTCATCCTTCCCTCCGTTATTCCCTTCATCTCTTCATCCTGTGCATCACTGTGGCCTTGTGTTTGGTGGCCCTGCCGTTGCTGTTCATGGGACTGTGTCTCTGTGAACGATATAGAGGTACTGAGTGTAAAAATAAAGGGAAATCCATGAGTAAATGACGGATACGTACTGTTTGCTTTACGGTTTTCCGATGGATGTCATTATTACTGACATTTTCTTTTCTGTCCTCCAGTGTGGGTGTGTTTTTCAAAAAAAAAGATGTCACTGCCAAGATCCCAGTCAGGGGAAACACAAACAGGTAAGAAACATAAACTGTGTTTGTATTGGTAATATTACTATAATTATTTCAGTTATTGGTAATTTGTATTTTTAGGTGTCATCCCTGGCTCAGTTTGACTCAGCCCAGAAAGGGCGGTGATGGTTGAGAGAACCTGAGATTGAATTGTTTGTTTTAAGAAAAGTCACTAGCCAAGCTCCACTCCTACGATAAATGCATTTAACTTCCTACTAATTCTTCACAATAAAACTTTCAGATTATTTAATTTTTATTTATTTTATTTTATTTAAGCTTTTATTATGAAGCAGCAATATCAGGAGCTGCAAGCGAACAAGAATCAGTCGATTTAAGCAGATATCTGAAAGTACAAACAGGGATTCAAACCACAGAGATTCAGTTAGAAGCTACAAAGGTTCTGAGAGCTGAATGCTTTTAAAAACATCTGTCTGTCTGCTCTCCTGTCAGACGTGAGTTGAGTCTCAAAATAGGTTGCTGTGGTTGGCTACACGTGACAGCAACTCGCTTCCACTGGGTGGAGAGATTAATTGTGTGCTTGGTTTTTAATCTGAGGATGGGCCATAAATGTGATTCCTACCTGGTGAAGTCATCTTAAAGCCAATTAACCAAATAAACCAAACTATTTGAATTTTGTGTTATGGGACTTTTTTTTTTTTTAAATAAGTTGATTTGTATAGAAAGCATTATTATTGTTTTGGCGTGTTTTCCAGTTGAAATACAAAATAACAGCTTGTTTTTTTTCTCTTTTGTCTCTTTCTTTCAGTGTCTGGACCAGCCGGTGTAGTTCAACCACAAGGGGCCATGTATTCTCTGAGCACAGCAGTCATGAGTGGTACAGGTATTTTGTTTCACACAGACAAACACAAACTGCTGCATATAAACTATTCAATTAGCTCAAAAGTGAAAGTCCCTGCACATCTTGAATACATTTTAAAAGTTTAAAAATTGAAAGTTAAAATTATTAAAATATTTTGAAAGGTCATTGTGTTTGTGTGTATTTATATGAGGAGCTAGAGACACAGCTACAGAATTTTTCTTATTTGCCAACCACATGAGAAAACAACAGACCTTGAGTGACAGTGTCAGCATAGGCTGAAATTCGACTTTCAAGAACTCTTTATTTTACCAAACAGCTTCAAGTGCATGGCTATGACACTCTGAACTGGAAAAGGGCCAAATGTGCACCTCAAGTTACCTATAGTGGATATAGTTTCAATACCTGGCTCAAAATGGAGGTCTGTGTGGGTGGCAGCCAGTTTACTGTTACTCATTGACTTCACAGTTATAAGAATGACTGAGTTATAAAAGTATATCAAAGAATTTGCCTGCCAAGCTGAGGAATTTGACTTGTTTCCAAAGCAGAGCCAGGAGTCTTCACAGCGACGCCATTCATCGACACCTGGACGGCAACTACCAGCGAGAGAACAACATATGAAGAAGCTTTCTACTATACAATTGATTAGGTGAGAATCTCTAATAATTGTGTCATAGTACCCTTTTTACAGACCTTGCGTGGCTCCTAGTCGACCAGATAGTTGCAGGAATAGGAAGGAATAATGCCAGAGATCACTGACCTCACATGATTTATATCCTGTGCATGCCTGAATTGCAGGATATAGACCAAGCCTGGAAAGAAAATGCATATGACCAAACAATGTACAGATATTTCTTCAGGACATTGACCAATATTAGCATCATATTACACACTAACTTCAAAGTGAAAGAAGAATCTTTAAACACAAGGCACTGATGCGTAAAGATCAGTCGACTGACGATACTGGAGGAGTGGGTCTTGTAGTTTAAATAAAGAATTAATACATATACTAACATTCATTCTTGAAAGAAATGGAAAAATCTGAATGAAACCCAAAAGATTTTAAATGTATGATTCACAAATGCATCAGTTTTTCAATATTGACTATTTTTGTCCATTCTGTGTGTCTTCCAGGTCACCGACAGCAGAGACATCTGACTGAAGGAGAGACGGTTTACAGCTTTGCTTGTAAAATTTTGACTACAAATTGTTTTATATTTATGTATTATTATGTGTCTTATATGAGGACTTTTGTTTTCAAATGTTATACTTGTGATAACATCAGTTGGAGTGTTCTCATAATAAAAAAGAAAATGGGAATGTGGAATAATAATAATGGTGTATAAAACTGTGTCTGTTCATCAACCTTCATAACCTTTATCTGAGGTCTTCATCTGTCTCGCAGCCCTGGGGTCTATTTTTAAGCATGAGCAGTTTATTAAAGTGTGACAGTTAAACCACATTGTTCTATCTGCTCTCGTCACACTGCTAAAAACGCTGTTTAAATAGACTCTCTGTGGTCAGTGCACGTGTTGATCAGTCAGACTGTGTGGTAGCTGAGAATAACCTGAATGTGTAGAAACCTGTCATTAGAATATGCTACTGACGTGTTTTATGCCACATGAAAACTCAGTCACACTTCATGTGACATTTTTTAATTGTTCAGATAGCATTTGAGTTTGTTATATATCACTTTACCTTCTAAACAGGTTAACATGGATGTTCCCACAGTCACACTCCAAAGACAGATATGTAGACTTTTAATCTCTAGCACGTGTCAAGATTCAAACATGCTGGAGCCTACATTTCCCATGATGCAACTCAATAGCAGAGGCAGATCGTCCATATTTTCTCTTGATAAATTTGAAGCTCAACCTAACACTGGACCTTATGACACCATCAGGGTTGTGTTCTTAGACCTGATGAAGTTCTTCCAGTGCCACAAAGAACATGCTGAGTGAAGGGAACAGTGAAGCTTGTATGGATAATATTGGTGAGATGCTCCATTAGATAAAATCAGCACTTCTGCAGGATCATTTAAAACTCTGTGGCACCCCCTTGAGGCTCTGTTTTGTTTTATACATATTTTGCATTCCCCCTGATCCATAGGTTGGTGTGTTGGTTCAGTCCAGTTCTAATACGCTGTCAGTTTAGGGAAAACGCTCTGCATATGATTCACAAAGGATGATGGGACATTTTCTGCCTTTATTAGACTCTCCTTTCAAAAGGCCGAGCTCTGACAGTTTACATCCACTGGCTGAACCTCGGACACTGTGGGTGTGGCTACAGTAGCTGTACCGTGATTAGTCTTCACTCAGGATTTGAACCCACAGTGTTTCTGTCAGATATGACAGACGGGATACCAATAACACTGCAGGAATTCAGGAACACAGTAGCTTCAGTATAACGCACTACATCTATTCACTGCACACACACAAAACCTCTGTAGTTAGTGTTACACCCGTTATAAACGTATGTGTAAGCACAGTCATCCGTCTAGCTGCAATGGTACAGACTTGAGCCCGAACAGCCACAGCTGAGGGTGCGCCCACTCGCACCGTGGTCACAACCAGCCACAGTCAGGGGATACAAAAGGGAACGGAAAATATTGCAGGGGAATGCAAAACTTAATGAATGCAAAAGAGAGAAATGAATCCCTCTGTGACCTTCCAGGGGCTTCATAGGTAAGTAAACTTGTTTTCCTGGTTTTTGGCCCTTAGTTCCACTGAAGGGAAATCTTAATGCTACCACATACAATGATAATTTAGACAAAAGTGTTCCAACTTTGCGTCAAAAGTCTGGAGTCCTGACTTAACCCTCATCCAAATCAGTATGATGGTATGAACTTGAATGCTGACTTGGAGCTAGACCTGATCACTCAACATCACTGCTGTGGCTGAATGGAACAAATACTTGCAGCAGGTTCGACATATTGTCTATATGTATAGAATAATCTGTCAAAACTCTATACAGTTGGTCTTTAGTAATGTGATTCAGCACAAAGTTGTTGAAAATGTGCCGTGTGGGCACTGTATCAACTATAACAAAGCAGATATCAACACAGGGGCCGTCTATGTGACAGCAGAAGCTTAATTTTAGGTCAACATCATCAATCAGCCACACAGGAAGAGGAGGTTCTCACCTAGATTACACTTCAGCTGTACTTCAGTCTGACAGTCGCAGCAAGACAACATGGAGGTCAGAGCTCTCTGGATCAGACTGTGTGAGTACTGAGTCTGCCTTCATGTCACAATTAGCTACAAAAGATGATTATATTCATGTAAAAGTTCATTTTATGTTAATGGTAACGTAATTTCTCTGCTTTGTCTCTCCAGTGATGAATGTGTTGACGCTGCTGTTTGCCCAAGTTCATCTTAATTCTACTGAGGAAAGTGGTAAGTGGCAGTTAGACAGTTGCTTAGACTCATCCAAAAATATTTAAACATTTTAATTTAATATTCTAATATTATACAATTCCATAAAAGTTCAATTTTATCACAGTATCTCACCTTTTTTTGCACTAAATGTTAGAATATCTGTCTCTGTGTGTTAAAACCAGATCTGGCTCAGATTGTTCCAACCCGGCTGCAGCTCTTTGAATACAGCTCCATCTCCTTTGACTGTGAGGGTTTTAAAGCCGCGGCAGGATGGACTGTCATGAGGAACATAAAGGGAAAAGTCAGCGTGTGTGTCACTACCTGGGAGAGGACGACGCCGTCAGCATGTGCCATCAAACCTGCTTATCCAACAGACAGTGGGGAGTACTGGTGCGAGACTGGAGAAGAGAGAAGCAACACTGTCAACATCACTATCACCGGTAACAGACTTATTGATGAAATAATATTTGCTGATAACTCATTATCTTTTATTTTGCACATCTTCTGTATAATCAAGCTGAACTGAACATTTGTGTTAGGCTTAGGGTTACAGATAAAGTTAGGGTTAGACTTGGGAAAATTCCCATTGTCTAATGTTAAATGTGTGTTTATATTGCTTACATGTCCCCACAGCATCATTACTTTGTTAACTATCAAATGACTAATGTTCTATTAAACCTAATTTTAATTCTTTTAATTCATAAATGTGTTCTTCTTGTTTAGCTGGTTCTGTGATCCTGGAGAGTCCAGCGGTCCCTGTGATGAAGGGGGACACTGTGACTCTGCGCTGTCGAAGTAAAATGACCTCCTCTGCCCACATAGCGGACTTCTATAAAGATGGCCTCCCCATCGGCTCGGGCTCCACAGGAGAGTGGACCATGCAGGGAGTTTCTAAATCTAAAGAAGGGCTTTACAAATGCAGCATCTCTGACTTTGGAGAATCACCAGAGAGCTGGCTGGCTGTCAGAGGTGAGAAGCCATTTTTGTTTGGAGCACAATATCATCCCTAACCCTGATTTGGAATGAAAGATTCTTGGTTATGAATTCATTGGGGGTTGTAAATGCGGGCAAAACTGTGGGCATTGTCTGGTTTTGTAGTTGGAAAGTGTGAAAAGTGAAAGCAACAGTGTAAAACAAGTGTAAGAAGTAAACATAATAACATAGAATGCAATGAAACGTCAATGTTTCTCATGCAGGTACTTTGTGTTTTTTGTGTGTTTTCACAGACACTGAACTTCGCGGAGAGACTGCCGCCCCCCCGGAGCCCTCCTGTCATACTTACCCCCTCTTAAGAGCTGTTTCCACCGTTCTAATGGTGGCTCTGCTGCTGCTGCTGGTGGGACTCCTTCACTGTGGGAAAGTCAGAGTTACACAAAAATATGTGTGCATATGTAAAGTATGCAAGGGCAACTGCCAGACTGAAGAAAACAAACGAGATGACAAGGAAAACTGAGAGTTTACTCAAAGCTACTTTGGTCTCTGAGATAATGAAGTAGTAAATACCCCATCATGCACTGCGGCGTTTGAGTTTGAGTAGCAAGCACTTTTTCAAAGATACTTCTATCTCTTGAGACGATTAGAAACGTACAATATTATGTCGCTTTTATTTTTCAACAACTTCTGTCCTTGTTGTAGACTTTTATATGCATATATATGTTTTACAACAACTGTGGCAGCTGTCATTAGATAAAATAAAGAAGGAGTTCTGTGCCTGTCTTGTTACCACATGCAGTGGTTATTATCAGACTTTGTCATGAGCAGACGAGGTTAAAAACCACAGATGGACAGGCAACCTATTTTGAAAAGGCGAGCCTTATATCTTCTGTTTTAGACCCTTCAGATGATGGTGATAATTTAAGACTCTCAGACAGAAACCACACAAACTGTAACAGACAGAAGAAGGTGAAGGGCCACTGAGGACGCTCTGTAGCAGCAGTCACATTTCTGTTAGGAGTCAATATTAACATCAACAAAAAGTGAACACATGACCCCCGCTGGTCCGTTGGTGTGCGGTGTAAATGGTAAATGGTAAATAGACCTGTACTTGTATAGCGCCTTTCTTGTCCTCCGACCACTCAAATCGGTTTTAAACTACATATATGTCTCGTGTCTCATTTAAAAATACAATTTTTAACATGAGAGACTTAAAATGTTTTTTTCAGCTATTTGTCTCTTTGTGTATCACAGTGATACAGTATTTTTCTAGTATCTAGTATTTGTCTATGGAAGGAAGAAGTCTATAAATAAGAGTAAATAACGTGTTTACATTTCTGTATATTGAGACATATATTTGTATCCCTGCCAATCATTAGTTCTGCACATTTACCAGGGTTGACCCTTGGTCCTCTTCCTGTCTGTAGTATTAATGGAGACGTTATATCGAGGCTCGAACCACTGATGATTTATTGTATCAAGAAATAAAGAATCTCAAAAACCACATGAAGACATTAAGAGTTATTATTTCATTAGTTCAGCAATTTGTCATGTGTCTATATTTATAATCCACTGTCAAAAGTGGAAAGTCTCTAGGATGACGTTCTGAACAGTAACAGACTCTCAACAAGCAAAATAAAAAAAAGTTTGAAAACAGAATTAAATTTATTCAGAGAGGCAGAAGATATATATCAAAACATTATAAAACATTTAAAAAGTGCAAAATGTTCAGGTGTTGTAAAAAAGATACAAAATATTACATATAAACTTTTAATGCAAAAAAATCTTAACTGCACGTTTTTGTTATGGTTTTCTGGAGGAAACCGCTGATGGACTGAATATTCTGCAGGTCATCTGTTTTCCAATGATCTCAACTTTGAGCTGATCTCACCACCAGAGGGCATTGTTTGCTTTAATCTAAGGAAATACAACAACTCAGAATGTGGGGAGAAAGATCAAATCTGGGCAAAATTCAATTCAAAATCTTCTCCTTTTTGAACTATGAGCATTTGGAGTGAAATACTTGTCTTAATAATTAATTAAAAATTAAATAATTAATAAAATAAAAACTCTTTGGGAATGCTTATATAAAGTACCATAACGTATTCAGAACTGTTGTTAGTGAAGGATAGGCTCATATGAACTTACAACAAATACAATACAATAATATTATAACACAATATATTAAAAACCGGCAATATTAAAATGATATAAAAAAAATGGAAAAGAATAAACTGACAAAACTTAACATCTAGTGTTAACTAGGTAGATTGCTTTGATTTGAACTATTTATCCAGTAAACCAATCATATAGAATCAATGGATTAAACAGACCTAAACAGGTGACACTAGGGGTCAGAAATTACAACAGATTTTCTAAATGTTTATCAAGAACAACCTCACTAAGATCTTTGGATGATGGCTTTTCCTTTTCTCTCTCTGACTGCTCTGACTGAAGTTTCCTCTCACTCTTTTCTCTCTGTCTCTCTGTCTCTTTCAGGTTTTTATTTATTTGCTCCTTATCTCTCTCTAGGTTTGCCTTCCTTGCTGTCATTCCAAGAATCATAGATTCTGTTGTTTCCAGTAGTGTCTCTGTGTTCTTCAACAGTTCCTCATGTTCTCTCTCTCTCCTCTCCAGATCCTGTAGGGTCTTTTCACGCTTCTTCATTTTTTTATCTTTGTTTGTTTTTGGAGGGATCTTCATCTTCTTCTTGTACTCCTCTATCTGCGTCTTGTCCTCCTGCTGTAGTAAGATGAGTTTCTCTCTCTGGTTATTCAGAACCTTCTTCTGGTCCATCAGTGCTGTAATCTCCTGGTGTACATGCTGCATTTCCCCCTCATTCTTCTGTAACTCCTCTTCAAGTTTTGCTTTTGTCTGTTCTAAATACTTCATTTTCTCACTTTCTGTCATGCGCTGCTCTTTGTGTCTTTCTCCATCCATCAGAAGCTGAAGTTCACTGCTGCTGTTTGTGGTTTCTATGTGAATAGAAAAGGTTTGCATTCATTTTAAAGTTAAAATCTTTTCTTCTTATACAGTGATGCTCTTTTCTGAGCAATGGCAATTCATACTTTGCTGTCACGTGGTTGCCATGGTTACCTGGCGGGCAAGAAACATATATTTACATATATCCGTCACCTTACACCGCACACAAAATGAAAGTCTACAAAAGTACAGATAGCTATCTTTCTTCAAGAGTGGATGGGTTAACAACGCTGTCGTATGGGAGGTGAACATCAGCTAACGTTTGCTAATGTTTGTATGTTTGTAGCTCTACACAAAGTGACATCTGTAGTCTGTATAATCTTTATCTGAATATGTACACCCTGCCTGCCAATACAGCTTGATAAGTAACGTTGGTTTAAAAAACCTTATGCCAACCAGGCTGTATCATGGCTAACAGGATGTCAAACATTGTAGCCTACCTGCTCATCCACTCCACATAGCATCAGACAACAGACAAGAGCAGCTGGGGCAGTGAAATGTCTTTAATCCTGTTAGTAATCTGTTAGGTTGTAACGTTAATGTAGTAGTAATAACTGTACCATAGTAACGGTATGTATGCAAAGTAACTGTAAGTAAGTAGACGCAGTACAACAGTAACATGTATTCTTCTTCTCATCAAATCAAATCAGGTACATATGATAAATATATATATACTTCTGTACAGTAAAACTGGCGACGTCCTGGTGAGATCCTTGATTAGTTTACTGGGTTCCGTTGCTGGAGAACGATGTTCTTGCCCGCCAGCTAGTAGCTGTGACGTCACGTGCAAAGTATGAATAAAGGGAATGTAACAAAGCACAGCAGGACTGTAATGGCATGGACAGTATAGCAAAAAATCTGACATCATTATTTAAAATAAAATAAAAAAACACAACATGTTTTATTGTTATTCATGCCATGACCATCAAGAATTCTCTTTTCTGATTGGCTGGAAGCGTGCATTAACTTGTTTGTTATAATGCACCATTATTATGGCCTTTACATACAATGGGTGTTTTTTGTTGTTGTTTTGTGGGTGATTAATGCACACATCAATACAGTTTAATATTAATTTCTGTTGTCATTCACACCATGAACACTGAGAATTTTCTGTTCTGACTGGAAGATTTGGACAACTTTCAGTAACTGAACACACATGATGCATGTAGTTGTTTGGAGTTCTAAGTTAATGCACCAGTGAACTGTAAGTAAAGACAGCAACAATGAATTGTAAAAAAAAAACGAAAAAAAAGAAACTTGCTAGCTTGATGTTGCAACACAAAGGACAATGTTGAGGCTTAGAAAAAGAAACATGACATCAAAATTATGTATATGAGTAAATGAACAGCTTATATTTTTAAGACAATGGGACAATGCCAAACAACATATGTTGCAATGCAATGGAAGATTATATTGGTAGTTGTTGCCTTTCACAATAAACATAATATTAAAATAACTATCAAAGAGATGTGAATGTAACAAAGTTACAACTTACTGATTTTGTTTCGTCCCCATTTCCACACAACGAAGAACACTGCAACAACAGCGATGAAGCACACAGCCGAGCAGATGGTGATGCGAACAGCAGAACTACCCTGGACCATAAAGAGATCAGCTGAAATGATAAAACACATAACAGATGTTTTATAACACTAAACTTCAACTGTCCGTAACTAACAAAGTGATAATGTGATAACTCAAAAGCCATTTTTCTACCTGGAACATAGATGTGTGACTCTCTGGTCTGGTGGATGTCCTTCTGTTGGACTCTACAGGTGAATCGTTGTCTCTTCTCCACAGTCACTCTGCTGCTGACAGTATAGAGGTCATCAGGACCTCTGACTGTCTCTGTAGGTCCAGCAGAGAGGAGGTTTCCCTCACCGTCCAGCCAGACCACCTCAGGCTTTAAATACCAGCCTTTACATTTACACTCTAACAGCACTCCACTGCTGACCGTGGAGATGTCTATTTCAGGTGAGGAGACAGAACCTGATAAAGTGTAGAAATGTCAAAGATTGATTTATTGAACAATAAAGTTGAAAATACAATACTCATTCAATTAGCACAGTGATTCCAGTGCAGCTTGCACCTTATACTCTATACACCATTTCAATAAAGAAATACGTTTCTTAGTATAAATATAGATAGATATAATAGATTATAGATAAATATAACTGTCTGTTTGGGCTTTTACTAAATTCCTAAATATTGCTACTGAATCAGAGGGTATAGTACCATTCTTATTAACACTTCTGGTTGGCTTAAACGTCCCTGGGGTTGGCCTAAATGCCTCTGTGGCCAGTCCAAACACCCTTCTGATCAGTCCAAGTACCCCTCTTTCACTCCAAGTGATTCACCCAGCCAGCCCAAGCACACCTCTGGCCCAATTGCTGTGAATGTTGAGTGAAATTACAATTCATTGCTACTAAATCTGAGTAATATTTGTCCTCATAAACAAACTGTAGCCGAGATCATAAACCAGACAACAGTCAAGTTCAAGCTTGGCCTTCTATCAAGTTACCCACACCACTGTAACTGATTAACGTTAATTATTGACAGTTATGACCTGCTCCAGATGGTGTTTGACTGGTGAAAGCGACGATCACAACGCCATAAGGACCAGTGCTGCTGTGTTATTTAATGTGTATTTCTTCTTTTCTTATCTGCTGTGTTACATCTAGAGCTGCTGTAACAAGTGCATTTCCCCAGTGTGGGATCAATAAAGTCTATCTTATTTTATCTTATCTTATCTTACATGTAGAAATGACAATTGTGCTCCCTTACCAAAGACAAGCTCAACAGTAGAGTCTATATTCAACATGGGAATGAAGCACCTGTATGTTCCTTTATCAGACATTGTCACTCTGGAGAGTTTCAGTGAAATGTTTCCGTGCTTCAGGTTTTCGATGAACAGCGATGTTCTTCCTTTGTAGGATGGATGCTGATCATCCAGAAGTTCTTGACCCGAACGCCACACATGGACAAATCTGGGTTTCAGGTCAGGTCTCGACCACTCCACAGTTGTGGTAGCAGCATCCACGGCAGGTTGCAGGTGGCATGGCAAAATTATGTCATAACCAATGAATGCCACTAGTGGCCGAGGAGGACCAATGACCTGAAGTTGACCTGGGCGGAAGTGGAGTTATTGTATATTGGCAGTAAACTTATTCAGCTCTCGCTCAGTGTCTAACACATAGTCTGTACTGGATGAATCAGGCTCACAGTCATATTCTTAGTCAGTCAAACTGAATTTAAACATAAAAATACACTGCTATCATCTGACCTGTCAGATGTAAACAAGATTTAGAGGTTCAGATCAATTTTCTTAAGTTATTCATGCAAGGCACCAATTGAACCAAAGAAAGCTTTACCTTGATTGACAATCTTGTAACGTTAAACACAGAATGAGTGAATATGTGCTTTACCTGTACAGCAGCTTGTTAGCAGGAGCAGGACAACGGTGTGATGGAAAACTGAAACAGTGAAGGTACAGTCTCTTTTTGGGGGATTGTCCATCGTGAAACAGTTCTGAAAATCACACCACTTGTCAAACTTAAAACTTAACACTTTTCAGGGTGATTATATGGATGTAAAACATGTTTGTAAAAATACAGCTGAAAGCCTGTAACAGCCTACATGATCAGTTGAAACACAACAGATGCTGCTGATGGTACACTTTGCTTTTTCAATGTCATGTAGGAAGAAGATTTGTTAAATCTGACTTTGCTTTGCATGCAACTTTTGCTCTTTTAAACCAGTTTATAAAATATTTTATTTACTTCTTAGTGATATGTGTATTTTAATCAGTTCTCTCCAGATAAAACACATCTGTGGTTTATTCAAACAGCTTCAGACAAACGATGTTCACAATCAGGAAGTACAGTGATCTTCTTGTTAAATTTCACTCTTTAATCTACTTTTATTCTAGCAATTATTTATTTCTCTCTCTTTTTTTAGATATAATGTAGGTAAACTTTCATTAATATAAGCACAGAAGGTAATCGCTGTTCAGAAGCTTACATACCTGTGGTTGGAGTCCGTAAGTCGTGTCACTGTAAAGAACTCAAGGCGGCTGAAGGACTTTGACCATAGACGTTACGGAGCACTTCACTGTATGATGATGTTTCTGTTTCTGCTGCAGCTCTTTATTCAAATATAATTTCCCTGTCTTAAGTCAGATGAATTGATATGTAATTTTTTCACCACATTATGACATAACTTTATGGTTTTTTGACAATGAGGGACGGGTTGGCCTTATTTCAAGATCTAATCACTTTGAATAAGTGTTTAAATCATCCAGCAGGTTAAATATGTTTCGTTTTTATGGAAACATTGCAGTAGACACTATTATAGTATTAACAAGGCATATAAACCCTTTATATTGCAGTGTGCTGAGTTCCAATCTGAAACCGTTAAGTATAACTGCAAGCCACAATATACATTAAACACATTTTAAGTTGTATGTTGAGAAATATATGTATTTGCATTGCTGTCAATCAAATCAAGCATTTTAATTCTGGAGATATACCAGGGATGTCCCATCCTCTTCCTCTGTTTGTTATTGATGGAGACGTTCAATAAAGGCTCAGCTGAAGAGAGTTAATGACTGAGTGATATTTTTAGTGAGCTCCAGGAGTTTTCTATGTGTCTGTATTTCTAGTCTGCTCTAAGAAAGTGTCTCTAAAAAGATAAATGTTCTGGACAGTAAACACTTTTTTTATTTTTCAAAGCCATGTTTAATTAGGCTATTGACACACATACACACACAAACCTCTACAAAAAGATATAAAATTAAACCACAGGTACAAAAGGTGCAAAACATTACAAATCATTAATAACAATGTTATTAACAAATGCAATTACTTCTTATTTTGCACATTTTTGTTAAGATTTTATTTTCTATTGATTGGGAGTGTTTGGGGGAAAACTAATCAAGAGAGGGTGATGTTCACTCTAATCTGATGAAACAACAACTCAGTAAGTGGTACAGAAGATAACATCTGGATAAAAGGCAGATTAATCTTCTTTTAACTATGAGCATTTACAGTGAAATACTTAACTTTAATCAGTCTTGGAGAATCTGTACACATTATGAATTATGCAGAATCATTTAATCACACATTCTGTACAAAGTGAAGGAAAACCTTACAGGGATTTACAACAAATACAAAAAAATAACAATATAGCACAATATTTTTAAAACATGCAACATTATGCAACACAATGATGATATAAAGGAATAGAAGAGAATAAAGTGACTAATTGTCACATCTGGTTTGGAGTAACCGGATTGCTTAAACAGGTGACACTAGGGGTCAGAAATTACAACAGATTTTCTAAATGTTCACAAATTGTTTGATTCATCAAGAACAACCTCACTAAGATCTTTGGATGATGGCTTTTCCTTTTCTCTCTCTGACTGCTCTGACTGAAGTTTCCTCTCACTCTTTTCTCTCTGTCTCTCTGTCTCTTTCAGGTTTTTATTTATTTGCTCCTTATCTCTCTCTAGGTTTGTCTTCCTTGCTGTCATTCCAAGAATCATAGATTCTGTTGTGTCCAGTAGTGTCTCTGTGTTCTTCAACAGTTCCTCATGTTCTCTCTTTCTCCTCTCCAGATCCTGTAGGGTCTTTTCACGCTTCTTCATTTTTTTTATCTTTGTCTGTTTTTGGAGTGATCTTCATCTTCTTCTTGTACTCCTCTATCTGCGTCTTATCCTCCTGCTGTAGTAAGATGAGTTTCTCTTTCTGGTTATTCAGAACCTTCTTCTGGTCCATCAGTGCTGTAATCTCCTGGTGTACATGCTGCATTTCCCCCTCATTCTTCTGTAACTCCTCTTCAAGTTTTGCTTTTGTCTGTTCCAAATACTTCATTTTCTCACTTTCTGTCATGCGCTGCTCTTTGTGTCTTTCTCCATCCATCAGAAGCTGAAGTTCACTGCTGCTGTTTGTGGTTTCTATGTGAATAGAAGAGGTTTGCATTTATTTTAAAGATCAAATATTTTCTTCTTATGCAGTGATGCTCTTTGCTGAGCAATGGCTATAAGGGAATGTAACAAAGCACAGCAGGACTGTAATGGCATGGACAGTATAGCAAAAAATCTGACATCATTATTTAAAATAAAATAAAAAAACATAACATGTTTTATTGTTATTCATGCCATGACCACCAAGAATTCTCTTTTCTGATTGGCTGGAAGTGTGCATTTACTTGTTTATAATGCACCATTATTAAGGCCTTTACATACAAGGTTTTTTTGTTGTACGATAAGATTAGATGTTCCTTTATTGATCCCTCACAGGGGGAAGTCTAATTCAAAGATACCAAACAAGTTGTATTTTCCTTGATTGTCATGGATGACACAGACATCACATCTGATGGTTCTTAGACATTCACTCTAAACTCAATTTATGGAGAAATAAACAATGATGTGAAAGTAACTTGAGTTTTGAAAAGAAGTACAAAAAAGTTTTGCCTTACTGATTTCATTTCGTCCCCATTTCCACACAACGAAGAAAACTGCAACAACAGCGATGAAGCACACAGCCAAGCAGATGGTGATGCGAACAGCAGAACTAGACTGGACCATAAAGAGATCAGCTGAAATGATAAAACACATAACAGATGTTTAATAACACTAAACTTCAACAGTCTGTAACTAACAAAGTGATAACAACAAAAACTCTACCTGGAAGTTGGATGTGTGTCTCTCTGGTCTGATTGATGTCCTTCTGTTGGACTCTACAGGTGAAGATGTTGCTGTGTCTCTTCTCCACAGTCACTCTGCTGCTGACAGTATAGAGGTCATCAGGACCTCTGACTGTCTCTGTAGGTCCAGCAGAGAGGAGGTTTCCCTCACCGTCCAGCCAGACCACCTCAGGCTCTGGATACCAGCCTTTAGATTTACACTCTAACAGCACTCCATTGCTGACTTTGGAAATGTCTATTTCAGGTGAGGAGACTGAACCTAATAGAGAGTAGAAATGTCAAAAATACAATACTTCTGCAAAAAGCCTGATGATTCAAGTTAAACTTTACCATATACACAGTCTAAACACCTTTCCAGCTGAAACTACTTGAACTACTTTTCTTAGTGAAACAAGTGTCTGCCCTTTTAAGCTGATGGTAAATGACCTAGTTAATTTTGAATCATGATGTTTATACCCTAATCACACATCAGTCATTCATTTTACCTCTAATGTAGCAACCCAAGTGCTTCACAATGACACACTGACCCCCTGATCTCCCTCTAGTCACCACTTTTGGCACTTTTGGCAGTGCTCTTGTCAGACAAAATGCTATTCTTCATGGCCCAAATCAATTTCTGCTTGATCCAAATTTCCCTGTGGGTGATCCAGGTCCCTCTGTGGTCCGTCTAAGTTCCTAAGTGATTGACTTGAGGCCCATTGTTTATCTCATGTGTCTCCAGTATTATCCCCCCATCCATACATTTGTGCCAATTATCAAGGTCTAGGTCCTGGCAGCAAAGAAGTAGCCCATTCCTAAATTCCTTTATCTTTTCTTTTTTCCTTCTTAACATTTTTCACATTTCAAGTTGTACAGTAGAATCTCTGATTGTCATAACTGTGTCCCTTATGAGTATACAATGCATTTCTACATTTCCAATGGATTGATGTCAACTTACCCACAGTGAGCTCAACCGCAGATTCCGGACGATCTGGGGGAACAAGGCATTTGTAGGTTCCTGCATCAGAGAGTTTCACTTTGGAGAGTGTCAGTGAAATGTCTCCACACTTTAGTTTGTCGATGGATAGTGAAGTTCTCCTCTCGTATAATGGATGCTCCTCAGACACATGCTCCACACCGTCTCGCCTCAAATGGACTAACTTGGGGTCTAGGTCAGGTCTGGTCCACTCCACAGTCAGGCCAGTAGCATCCCCAGCAGGTTCCAGGTGACATGGTAAAATAACATCATTACCAACCACTGCCACTATTGACTGAGATGTACCAATCAGCTGAGACTGACCTAGGAGGAAAAAAAACAAAGTTGTGAGTTCTCAGTAGCAGGGTTCCTCATACTATGTGCATCCCCAGGTTGGAGAGAGGAGAGGAGAGATAACAAACATTTGAAGGGGAGGATGAACAGTTAAACTACAGGATGGGATCCAAGGACGTCCAAGAGTAGGAATGATTCCAGTGCAGAGATGTAGGTGGTCCAGTCAAAAGACAGAATAAAAAGTTGGTTCACAGCATGAATTCCAAAGATGTCCATGTGTGAGGATGTACGTGTTCCAGTCAAATGGTTGTCTTAGGGTTAAATTTAGGGGTACGATTGTCTTATACAGGTGTGGTTGGGTTAGAGGTTGAGGCAGGATTAAATTAAAGAAGTTTAAAATAAAAAAAGAAATCATTCAATCTTGACAGATAAACACCACAATGTCAAAGTGTGACTAGATCTTATTCTTGTCTTGTGACAGGGGTGCACTTATATAATCTTTAGAAGTCTTAGGGCTCTTGTATATATATATATATATATATGGAGAGAGAGAGAGAGAGAGTTTGAAAGACAGCAGCAACAACATTTGAGTTTTTTTCACTTAGTTATTATCTATACAAACCTCAATCTATGTAGAATGTAATGAAACTAAACACTGCATCCAAAAATAAGCAAGTTAATGCAGTAAAATGCAGCTGTACAAAGAAAAGAAGAAAACTGTAGAATTTACTGTGCATGATTTCTTTGTACTATTATAGTATATGTAAACTCTGATTAAGGGCATTCACCATGTGTTTGTGTGTATTTTACCTGCAGAAGGTAGTGTTAGGAGGAGGAGGATCACAGTGTGTTGCAAGACCAGTGCACTGAAGTCACTGAGCTGAGCTTTGAATATGAGTCTGTCCTTCATGTGCATCATCCTGGAGTTCTGAAAATGTGAATAAGTCAACTCCAAACCACGTAAGATCAATTCACTCTGAAATGTCTCTCAAGGTGTATATGTCCTAAGGTGACCACAGTGGTAGTTTTGCTGTTTTTATTTACTCCTAAACAATTTAATTTAAATTTGTATTAGTAACAAACATTACAGTGAAGACAAGAGGAAAGCTAGTATTGAATATCTGGAAATACAAGGTAAAATACTATGATTGGGCCAAGATAAGATAAGATTTTTTTATTTCTTTGCTAATTACTTTTGGTTTCCATATGAAAGTTCTATGTACATAATGTTTACAAAATGTAATAACATACGTCAGTCTCATTTAATGTGTTATAAGCAGCTGATGGTGCCACAAAACCCAAAGATATGTATTAAATTGAAGTTATCTTGCTCATTGCAAATATTCTTTAACAGTTTCCTTTTAAAATTACTTTTTATATATGTTATTGGTATTTTTTTTTTTTTACGTGTCTTCACTTGCCTTCTTGTTCTATATTTAACTCTAATGCACGAAGATACAAAGTTCTTTGTATGTGAAAACGTACTCGGCAATAAAACTCGTTCTGACTGATTCTGAGACTGTTGACAGTTTGACTTTCAACCTAGAAAACGGCTATAACTAATTACAATAATTGGCATGTTAGAAAATTACTAAACAATAAGTAATATATATACTATAATACAAGTAGTTCATGTAAAAATCCTACATACCTGTTGTGTGTGTGTGTTAACGAGTCGCTTCAACAGAAAGGGAGGTAATCTGCACGGTCAAAGTCCAAAATACATGGGTCAAGTAAAGAGCCCCGCCTTCTGCAATTTAGATAATGTGTTATAAGATACCCTTTCCATCAAGCTTAAATCAAATTTGTGGTTTTAAGAGTTTGAGAGTGCATGCACAATGTTTTCTATCTGCATGTCAGATTTGCTTTTAAGCCTAAAACACTGTGAGTCTGCAGAGCTCTTGTAGGCATCCAGACTTTTTTTTCTTTTTAGCTATAAATGTAATGTTTGAAATGAATACTGGAATACATTTGTACACAGAACACAGAAAATTAAACATAAAGCACCAATCCAGTCACTTTCATTGTAGTATATCAAACTAATTTATGACTGCCTGATATCAAAGGTCAGTGTTGGTCCAATATAATAAGAATTAACGTGTATGAGTTTACTTGTATTGTACTTTCGTTTTCTTTCAGTCTGTTAATCTATGACCTGTTTTAAAGGTTGAGATTAAACTTTGGACCAGCTACCTGCTGTATAAAATACTACAGTAACACTAAAGTCAACAGGTGGGTGGTACAAGGACGTCAAAATGGCTACTTGGTTTGGTATAAAATACTGTGTGTGATTTACTGCAGCATGAATGTGAGACAGACAACAAAAGAGTGAAGAGAAGAGGTAAATGCCCTAAAACAAGAACTTGTATTGATAAATAATGATTTATTGTTCCTTTCACTCTTTTTTTATACACACACACACACAGGCTGAAATACACACTTCATGCAACATGGAGAGAGATGGTGTGATGAGCTGCCATGTTAGCAGCGCCTCATGAGCAGTTTCTTGTGGTTAGGTTGCCTTGCTCAAGGGCACCTCGGCAGTGCACAGGAGGTGAAACTGGCACCTCTCCAGCTACCACACTCCATACTGTGGGACTTGAATGTCTTCTTATTGGTATTATCTATTTAATGAATTTTTCATGACATTCTAAAATACCCAAAAGTGGTTTATAATAAGTTAGAGAGTTATTTGGCTTTCCTGTTGTCAAAGTCATAATATGCTCTGAAAATCAGGTGCTCTGGCGCCACCTGTTGAGATTGTACTATTTTATTTTTTATTGCTGTCTGCAGTCACTAGAAGAGAAACAGGAAGAGGAGGAGCAGACTCTGACTTGATGCATGATATTTTAAACTCAGTCTGATGTTCAGACAGTCAGCAGCAAGACAACATGGAGGTTACAGCTCTCCCATCACTGTGTGAGTACTGCCTAACATTCACAAACATATATTGATTCAATCATTGTGAAATAACAGATGTGGAACTGAAAAGTTTATTTGGTTTAAGACCAAATTTATATGAATTATCCGAAATGCACAGGTACGTAACTAATATAAGTTGTATAGAGAGTTGTAAAATACTCGGTGATAAACTCATAGAACTCTTTTGAAACGATGGACAAATTTCATACATGTTAGATATGTGATATATGTTTTATGTTACATCTGTTACAGTATGCAGCTCTCTTGTCTCTCCAGTGATGATTGTGTTGTTGCTGCTGGTCACACAAGTTGACTTCAGTTATTCTCAAAACGCTGGTGAGTAGCAGCTTTTAATGTTAATCAGTCAACCTTTACAATGTGATGTATATGTAACTTTAATTTCCCTTCAGCAGTAGCAGTAGTCGTGTTGTTTTTATGCATGTCTATTGTAAGAATAAGAATAAGAAATAAAGTTGGATTTCAAATAGAAAACATTTAATTGAAAACTATTTGTTTTTTTATGTCTCATTCTTTGTGTCTCTGTTTTAGAGGTAAATTTTCCTCAGGTTGTTCCAGACAGACAGCAGCACTTTCAATATGAGTCCATTGTTGTCAGCTGTGAGGGACTGGAGGGGCTGACTGGATGGAGAGTGATGAGGAACATCAGAGGAGTTGTTAAAACATGTGCTGCTAGCTGGTCGGCATCAACAGGACCCTGCAGAATTACAACTGTGTATCCAGACCTTGACAGTGGAGAATACTGGTGTGAGATGGGAGGAGGAAAGAGAACCAACACTGTCAACATCACTGTCACTGGTATGTACATAGTGAAATGCCTATTTGAAAAAAAACACTGGGAGGCGAGCCTCCCCAGAGGGGCATGGGATAGTTGGGAGGGTTTCAGAGAATATCAATATTACCAATGTCCATTGCACATAAACATCTATAGATCTGCTCAGAAATCATGCCAAACCAATCAGTTTTTTTGCCAATGTTGTATTAATCTATTTTCTATTGTAAGTGAAAGATTTATATCTGTTTTCAACATAAAAAAGATTCTACCCTTTCACACGGTTACACATTTTTAACATGTAACATGTTGTTCAGCTGGTTCTGTGATCTTGGACAGTCCTGTCCTTCCTGTGATGGAGGGAGACAGTGTGACTCTGAGCTGTAGAAAGAAGCTGACATCCTCCAACCTCACTGCTGAATTCTTTAAAGATGGCCACTTCATGGAGAGCAGCTCTACAGGAAACATTACCATCCACAATGTTTCAAATTCTCATGAAGGACTCTACAAGTGCAGAACCTCTGATGTTGGAGAATCACCAGAGAGCTGGTTGGCTGTCAGAGGTGAGACTTGTTTTGTACCTTATGTTGAGTTCCAAGTTGTAAATGCCAACTTGTATCTGAGTTTACTCTGCTCTGTGCTCTGTGGTTGGCTGAGTATGAGTTACAGTTAAGGATAGTTAATGAAACTGTAAAAGCTGTTGAAACCTGAGGACTGTGGCCTCTGACGTGGGTTTAAGCTTTTGGTCTGAAACATTATAATGTTTCTACAGAACTGGTGCTCAGGTATAAAGTTTACATTTCAGAGGAATGTTGGATGTTATTTAAGAAGAGGACTGAATGGAAGTATAAAAGGTTTTATTTTTACTAATATATTGTGTCTCATATGCACCACGTACCATTATCTCTCCAGAAGCTCATGAGGAGCCTCACCCTTCCTCCCATCATACCCCTCAGCTGTACCTGCTGCTCTGCGTTGGCCTCTGTGTTTTCTTGGTGGCTCTGCTGATGTTGGTCGGATTAGTGCGATGTAGGAAACGTCAAACAATTGTTACAGGTACAGAGAATACAAATGAAGAAACTCCTTCATTTATTGACACAAGGTTCGCTAAAAGGGGGCTCTTTATTGTAAAATGTGACTTTTTGTGTTTAAGTTAACTGTATTATTTTAAGTTAACTAATTTAAAGAGTGTTTGTTTTTATTATTCAAACAGGTACAGCAACCTCTCCTTCCTCCTTCCAGTCTTCCTCTTCTCCACAAACAGGTGAGGAACAACAACCTCATTGCAACATCACTATATATATTCAGTTTGCCAATATGGAAATGATCCCATGTAAGAATTGTTTTTCATACTTTACATACTATACAGATTTTCTTCTGTCAACTTGTACACATATATATCCTGAGTCATGTCAGGCGGGGCGGTGAACTGTAGCATTTTTCATGCATATTTCATGCACGTTAATCTGTGCACATGTCCACTGTGTGTGAGCACAACCTACCTGCTAAAGGTGTTGTATCTTCATTATGTTTCAGTGTCTGGAGAGGCCCGTGTAGCTGATCCGGTAGAGCCAACGTATGCTCTCATCACAAAACCCATGAAGGAGAGAGGTAATTAACTTCACACTGAGAAAGAGAGAGTCCAACATGTAAAAACAAATAAATAAAAGCATTGTAGCATTAAAGTCAATCTTCCATCTGACATTGAACAGACATTGCTGTGGTATCACAACCAGACAACGGTGAGAACAACTAAATTAAACTCTGTTAGTCTGTGTTGGGCCTTGTGACTGTTAGGGCTTCTATGTTAGCAGCTCAGACAAAAACCACACACAAAACCCACAGACAGAAACAGGTAGATGGGCCCCTCAGTTCGCTGCTGCTGTTGTAATCATGGGACAGGCTGCTTGTGTAGCCACTATGAAAAAATACTACACCACAATGTACGCATTTATTTATATCAGGACACCATGTTTTTTTAAGCCAGACGTGTTTCTTGTGTTGGTAAGTGAGTGAGTCTAATTTATAAATGAACAGTGAGGCCAGACTAACGATCAGAAGACTAACTGCACTGGAGTAAATTTGGACCTTTATATTTTCACACTTTTTGCTCTAGATTCACCTGCATTACTAAAATAACATGGCGGGACATTAACTGTGTCTGTAGAAACTGTGAGTAGATCACAAGGCAAAACCATTTGTAAAATATTATTTTAAAATAGAACTTACTAAATAATGAATTAAATAATCAAACACTATCAGTTTATTTAGGAATTGTTGGCGTTCTCCTCCTTAACTTGTACAATCAAAACTTTGGAGGGTGCATCTCAGGAAAAAGTATTTTATTAAAAAAAAGGAAATGGACCAATAATTGAACCCTGTGGTACACCAGATGTAAGCGGAAGAACACAATCAGATACAACCGGACAGTATTTAAATAACTTTTATGTTGTTAGATCCTTCATGTCCGTATATCACTGAGGACACTAAGATCATGGGAAGTTTAAATATTACAGTTAATTGATTGTGTAATATATATATATATATATATATAAAATAGTATTTTACATTTGGCTAAAATTTTATTCCTAGCAGTCTGGACAATGCTTTGAAACAACATTTTGACTTTCATGTTGGGAAATACATTTTTAAAATATCAATTAAAAATCAAAATATTTAAATATTATAAATAATTATTAAAAATGTACTTTTTTGGTGTCATATTTTCTGAAGAAGCCTTGAACTCCTGAATGACCTCGCCTAGAATCCACTGCCAGTACAATCAAGAGATGACACGTTTAGGGTCATATAGATTTAATCTATATTAAGGCAAATTAAAAATGTTTTTATTTTTATTTCTCTTCAAAACAGAACCAAGAGCATACAGCTGCTCAGCGACACCAGTTCCCTATGCAGGTACCAACCTACTTTTAACAGAAGAGGATCTCTTGTATAATACAATCGATATATAAAGTCAGCAGGACTGAGGTAATACTGGTCTCCAGTATCTTTTTGCTCTATTTTAATGCAATCACTTTGCTTTAGAGAGGTGATGGAGAAGGGGTCATATGTCATAATGATGAGGGGGGCATCTTGACCTTAACTGATCAATATTTGTGGCTACAGTCTTTGTATCTTGTGTGTCTTGCAGGTTACTGAGAGCAGAGACACCTGGCTGAAGAGAGGAGGAGAGACTATTTAAAGCTCTATAATGTATGCAAGAAGGAAGTCATACACGAGCCTTTCGTGAACATTTCGTACTTTAAACTATTTGGAACTGTTACATTTTAATTACCTCTATTGCAGAATGAATGTTTGATTATAACAGCTTTAGTGTGTAAGGAAATATATTGAGAAACAGTTATTGTTATTATTACGATATAGCAGTTTATGTTGACTTGTAAAGACTTTACATGTGTTGATTCTTAAAGAAATGTGTGGCTTTTTATGAAGTGGAAATGACCTAAAAGCAGAGCATGATCATCATCTGAGAGCGAGAGCCAACTCACAGTATCAGTGTCTATTTCAAGAGGTATCAGTTCATCACAGTTAACCCACATTGTTCTCTCTTCTGTGTCTGTCCACGCACCTGAAAACGCTCTTTACAAGAACAGAGCTGCTGCTGCCTTTAAACACTCTCGCTGTGGCCTCTGTGGTCACACAGTGTCACACACACTGATGTATTATTGACCTAGAAGTTGGTTTGACCATTAATTATTTAACCATGAACATTATGTTAACACAAGACCTTTTTATAAGAATATAAGGTCAACCAGCTGATGAGGTTGAGGGATGTGAGAGGGAATACAGGTAGTTGTGTCACTGAATATGGTGTCAAAGGTTCCACCTCACATTTAAATGTTGTATTTATATTACAACAATTTATCTCTTATAAAGCTTTTACAGCACAGTGCTGCCGCCCATAATATTGTATTGCAACCATCATTATGATAACTGCTCATGGTGGCAATACAATGCATTTAGACATGCAGACATGGTAAAGACAACCTGCTGAAGCTCCAACCAAGCATGATCAGAAATACACAGTATTCAGTGACTGTTTAGAGTGTAACAATTAAACCTACTGCACCTATCTGCTACACCACTAATTACCAGTTCAAAGTTAAAATACAAAACATCTTTGATAAATGATACCACGACACGTAAAGCTCCACAGGACCTGTTACTGTAACATAACATCACAGCAAATGTTGATTTTGAAGGTTGAGTGTAATTTGTTTATTTGAAATTACATCATACATCCATATGACATACAATCACACTAACTGTACTGTGCTGCCCCCCTGAGGACCAGTTTCACTATTAGCAACTGACAGGCCTCATCAGATATTTGTGTCCAGGGGTGTGATGCAGTCTCATGACCATTTGTAAAATCTAGTTTAATCCAAAAATAACCCTTTGCAGCTTATAATGTGCAATTTCTTGCACATTTGAGATATGTGCATGCGGTTGCTTATGAGTGAACATTTTCATGTGATATATAATAAAATCAAGTATTTACAAATGAAACAGTGAAGAGATTTCTTTAATAATTGTAAATGTTAATCTTATGTTGGTGGTAGCAGCTATGGCTGGTTTGGTTAGTTTTAGGCAAAAGAAACACTCTTTGGTATAGTAAATCCATGGCCATGTTTGTAAGAGAATAAAGCTGAAAATAGGAAACGTGGTGGCCAATCCATCAACATCAAAAAAAAAAAAACACTGCACCACTGTACTTTACTCACATAGCTGCTCAATACTGTAAATGTGTGTGTGTATATATACGAGCTACCCCCCTCCCCCTCTAGTTTTACACTTGGAGTCTACAGTCTATATTTTATATGTTATATTACAATCTACATTTTATATGTTATATTACAGTCTACATTTTATATGTTATATTACAGTCTATATTTTATATGTTATATTACAGTCTATATTTTGTTTTATTTTTTTCTTAGTTTTATATTTACACTTATATTGTTTACCTTGTGTGTTATGTGCAATCACTACTGTTTTACTGTAGTAGTATTTTGTTTTCCTTTACTACTGGCTGCAGGTACAAAGAATGCATTTCACTGTGCATTGTACTATGTATAACTGTGCATGTGACAAATAAAAACCTCTTATCTTATCACAGTTGCTCCTGACCGACAACAGTAATAACTCACGTGTCCACTAGAGGTCCCTGTCAGGTACATTTTAGCATAGTTTGTTTTAGGCATTTAAACAAATGACCACCCATGCTGTGACAGCCTCTTTAATGTTGAATAAATATAATGGTAAAATTTAAAATCTATGATGACATGAATTGATCTCCTTTTGTATTTATGTCTGAGTGATCAGATTTGTGTTTCTCTTGAATTTCATCTCTCTGCTCCTCTATCTCCTCCAGTTGTTTATTTATTTTCTCCTTCTGATTATCTAACTCATTCTTCTTCTCTGTCACTATTTGAACCCCAAAATGCACAGCCTGTAAAACTGTGTCCATTTCATATAGTTTTTTCTCAAACTCTTTCTTCACTGTATCAAGAGATGGTTTTGTATCAAGACACTGTTTCTCTTTTGATGATATTATATTATTTCTTTCTGGCTGACTCTGGTTCTCATTCTGTCTCTCCGCCAGCTGCAATATCACTTGATGCATCTGGTTCTCCACAGCGCTCTTCTGATCCGTTAAGAAATTAAGCACCCCTATCACATCTTTGCATTTTTCTTCTACTTCCTTTAACTGTATATGAAGGTTTTCTTTCTTCTGATCCAAATCCTTGATTTCTATGCTTTCTGCCACCACCTGCGGTTTATCTTTTTCCTCCTCAATGAGCGAGTGAAGTTCTCTGTTGTCATGTCTTGATGTCAAGTTGTTGCCTGTTGTACAGAGAGAACAGAAATGTGTAAAACTGAGGAGGGCGGAGGCAGAGTATGTAAATCAATGACAGACTTACTATTCTGTCTCCATTTCCACATAATAAAGACAACTGCAAGAATAACCCCGAAAACCACAACCAGGCTGATGGTGATGTGAGCAGCAGAGCTACAGGGAGCACTGAAGAAATCATCTGTAATGATAAAACACAGAACACCAACAACTGGAACTCAACTGTCAGTCTAACACAGTAAACATTTAAATATAGAGCTCATTTTCAACCTGGAACATAGATGCGTGTCTCTCTGGTCTGGTTGATGTCCTTCTGTTGGACTCTACAGGTGAAGTTGTTGCTGTGTCTCTTCTCCACAGTCACTCTGCTGCTGACAGTATAGAGGTCATCAGGACCTCTGACTGTCTCTGTAGGTCCAGCAGAGAGGAGGTTTCCCTCACTGTCCAGCCAGACCACCTCAGGCTCTGGATACCAGCTGTTAGACTCACACTGTAAAACCACTCCATTGGTATCTTCATCTGTCTTAGTCCTCAAGAAGCTGATGATGAGTGAGGAGACTGCACCTAATGATGAAGAGAGTCAATGTACATTATAGTTCCTACTAAATAGTCTAGATTAGAATTCTTGGAAAAACATGAACCAGCTTCTTTAATTCAGGCAGAAAAAGTAAAACAAGCCTTTCCAGCTGTAGTCATGTGCTTGCACTGATAACAAACTGTCACATTGAGGTTCTGACCTATGAAGACAACATAGTTTACACTTACCAACAACAAGCTTGACAGAAGATTCGCTATTCAGAGTGGGAATGAAACATCTGTATGTCCCCTCATCAGAGAGTTTTACTTTGTAGAGTCTCAATGAAATGTCTCCATGTTTCAGTTTGTTGATGGACAATGACCCCCTTCCTACATAGGACGGATGTTTTTTAGCCTCGAGTTCCACACCATCACGCCACACATGGACAAATCTAGGACTCAGGTCAGGTCTGGTCCACTCTACAGTTTGGTCGGTGACATCCACAGCAGGTTCCAGGCGGCATGGTAACATGATGTCATCACCAACTGCTGCCACGATTGGCTGCGATGGACCGAGCATCTGAGACTGACCTAAAAAAAGTGCACGTAGCACAAATTGATGTCTTTAAATCAGGATAAAAATATAAATTATAAAATGAATTAAAAAGTTCAGAGGATCTCTTTGATTTGTATGAAATTTATTTGTCTACGGAAATGATACAAATTACATTTCAAAACTGGGAGCATTTGAACCCCCAGTACGGTGGAGTATGATTTGTGTTGTGCAATGCCCAGTTTTTTGCATTTTTAGCGTTTAGGTTGATTGAATGTAACTTTCAGGGTATGTTTCAGACACAAATTAGTCTGGGGACAAAATGTTTAGTAGTGTTAGCAGTTGAGAAATTTGAGTTTTGAAAGGCGTTACTGACATCTTTACCTCCGCAACATTGTGTTAGGAAAAGGAAGACAGCCGTCTGATGGAAAACCAAAGAGCAGATGGCACCGAGTCGAGGTTTAGATGGCCATCCATCCTTCAGGTAAAGCATCCTCGAGTTTTTAAAAGTTTAAGAAGGTTAATCCCTTGAATGGACACATACATATTACTTGTATTTATGCAAAATAACTACATAATACTAAAAGACTAAACATATATCTAATTCTGTTATAGTGATAATTGTTTTTTGTCACATATCAGACTGTTGTTACTTTGTAATGTGCCTCGGTTTTAACTCTTAAAATAGATTTGAGGCAACCAAAATATCACCGTACAAGGATTCACTGGAT
Organism: Dicentrarchus labrax; assembly: GCF_905237075.1. Taxonomy (NCBI): domain Eukaryota; kingdom Metazoa; phylum Chordata; class Actinopteri; family Moronidae; genus Dicentrarchus; species Dicentrarchus labrax. Next base: position 403,789 of record NW_026136928.1, on the reverse strand, counting down.
TTGGGTTAGTTTAATCATTTGAATTAGCTTTTGGTTTATTCCCAAGAAGATATAGGTAAGAAAAAAACATTTTTGTGTCAAATATGCTACTACAATATGCAGATCAGATCAAAACTTTTATATTCCATAACATGTACTCAGTTGCACACTTTAAAAAAATGACTTTTACTGTCATGTGTCGTAAATCTGCCTCTTCTTGAGGAATTTAAACAAACAATAATGGCGTTCCATTAATTATATTGAATTAAAAGTTCAACATTGTTTCAGCCTACCTGCTGTGTGGTTCCGACTGTCACCTCATCCTGTGATCAATGACAGTGATCGGTCAAAGTCCAGGAGAATCACATGCTTTACATCATCCACTCTGTTAATCTGTAAGCAGAGTTTTACATGATACAACTCGGTTGCTTTGACTTTTGGATACAGTCACAGCACAGAACTAATTAATTTAATATTTAACATGAATATAATTGACAAATTATAATAACTTTGAACTGAATGGTATAGAATAAACTGTTGTTGGGGAATATAAACATAAACATCACATTGACAGAACAAAGATCTCTCCGTTGTGTAGACAGAGCATTCATCCCCCTGGTGTACACAGTCTACACTCTCATAGTGTGTTGACCACATTAACTGCATCTTGGATAGAAGAATGTTAGCTTTGTCGGGCATTAGCCAAGAGGTGGAAAACAAAACAAAAACAAGCAATAAAACAAACATCTGGCCACCACTTAACAACAATAAAACCAGTGAAAGATACGAGGCTAACTAACAAAATGAACATGGTAAGCATTATAGCTGCTGCATATCAGCATCAGCATGCTCTGTGCATACAGCCTCACAGAGCTGCTGGCATGGCTGTAGACTCTTCGTCTTGTTCGGGCCTCGCTGACTATATTTTTATCTCTATTTCGACAAGAGGTACTACTCATTAAGTCTACCCTGTTCTTTGGCTCCACCCTCTGATATTTAACTCAACCACTGAGGTTATTTCTACCACCACAGCAGCTCTGTCTCTAAGAAGACCACTCTTTAGTCAGCAGCAAGACGCCATGGAGGCCACATCGCTCTCCATCGCACTGTGTGAGTACTGACTCTGTCTCCATTTCCTGGGACATTTACACAATCCAACTTCTTGGTGACATCTCAGATCACAAATTTGTTGTTTTTCATTCAATTTTAGATGATGCATCTAACAGTAGCCTGATCCTTTATTCTCTGTTTCCCTAGAAGTTCATGTATGATCAGGAAGACAAAGATATGTAGCATTTATATGCTCTGTCATATTTAGCTCTTTTCCTTTGTCTCTTCAGTGATGACTGTGTGTATGCAGCTGGGTGCACATACTGAGGTTGGTAAGTAGCTTTGTTTTTTGGGATACAAAACTTAAAAAAATGTTTTTAAAGGACACAACAGTTTATTTAAGTCAGCAGCACATTTCTTGACGTCATCTTTTTCTCTGTGTGGTTTTTGGGCTCAGATCCAGCTTTTTGGATCATTCCAACCAGGCTGCAACTCTTTGAATATGAATCTCTCTCTTTTAAATGTTCGGGCTTCGATGGTTTGACCGGATGGAACATTTTACGGAAGATCAAGGCAGAAATTGCGCCCTGTGATTCAGAGAAGTGGGGTGTGTCTACCGAGTCGTCCTGCAGCATTAGAGGGGCTTTTCCAGACGACAGTGGAGAGTACTGGTGTGAGGCTGAAGGGGGCAACAGAAGCAACTCTGTAAACATCAATGTCACTGGTATGTCTGCACTGCAACAGAGATCTGTCCGAACTTACGTTTAATATTAAATACATTTCAAACCCTTGTTGTTCAGGTGGTCTTGTGATCCTGGAGAGTCCTGTACTTCCGGTGATGAAGGGTGACGCTGTGACTCTGCGCTGCAGAACCAAGACTTCCTCCAACCTCATAGCTGATTTCTATAAAGATGGCCTCCTCATTGGGAGCAGCTTCACAAAAGAGACAACTATCTACAGCGTTTCAGAGTCTGATGAAGGACTCTACAAGTGCATAATCTCTGATGTTGGAGAATCGCCAGAGAGCTGGTTGACTGTCAGAGGTGAGACACTGAAGAGTTTCTATAAATTAAAATGGTATTTTGTGTGGTATTTTTTGTGCTGTACGGTTTGATGCACAGCAGATTAAAGGAGCAGGTTTGTCTTAAAGGAGGTATCATTTATTTAATTTAACCCTTTAAATAGAAAACACTGGGCCTTGGACTGCAGACCAGGTTTTTGTTGGTCAGTGGCGCAATGGCTCTTCAAGAAAGCAATGCATCAATGATGTGTCTGACCACACTTCATTTTTATACCAACATGCCCATTAACATACAGATGGGAACAAGTACAGCTTCTACTTACACAAAGTGGGCACAGGGGTTGAAAATGACAACTGCACTGGTCAGAAATTAGCAATGCTCTCTGCGTCACAATACCCCGGTGTGAGATAGGGCCCAACATACAGTGTGGAGAGGCTCCATTCATCAGGCACTATACACTCAGGTTTTGAGTGCTGTTTCTTATTTGTCCTTCTGTTTGAATTTGTCTGCAAATCATATCGATGTGCATTGTTCTATGCAGTCTCCCATACAGACGACCAGCCGACCACATCAAGGTCGTGACCACTTGTTAGTTTTGTTGTCCAATTTAAAACATTTACTGGAGAATCAAAAAACCATTAAATCATTTTCATTATTTATGACATTTTAACAGGGTGACTTATAATCTGTAACAGAGTACATATAAAAAGTAGCTGTCCCAATGTAGACCATCTAACACATTGAGTCACCACTGTGTCTTTACAGAGCTTCACACAGAGACTCATCCTTCCTCGGATCGAATGCTCTTCATCCTCAGAACCATTTTCCTCATCGTGCTGATGGCTGCGCTGCTGATGCTGCTGGGACTACTTCACTGTGGGAAATTTGGAGGTAAACAACAATAACTCATGTGAACTCTGATAAGAATGTAACTGCCATAATACAGAATACAATGAGGTCAACAAAAAAACAATGACGAGGACATAATGAAGCAGTTAACATCCCATCATGCTTTAACTGGGTGCTCAACATCCTTGTTGTTGATCGTTGCATGTTTTATATGTATACATTTGGTCTGCAGTCCCATTTATATTTGCAAATGGTGTACATTATTTCACATCAGAAATAACTAAATGAACTGATGTTTTTCAGGGTCTAGAAGCAGATGTGTCAGCTGCTGTGACCGTATCAACAAGTGAAGGTTCTCACCAGTCAAGCCGCAGCTTGTCTACATTTAACAATCCACTGTGACCATAGCTGACACACCGTCTGCAGAGTGACCACAGCATCTCTGCGCCGCTATAAACAGACTCTGTAGACACACACGTGCAATGTCTCACGCAATGATCAGATCAAGTCTCACTTTTGGCTTTTATTTTCTACCTACAAGTCAAACAATTATAACCATATCATTACCATATTCTGTTGTATATATATAATATCAGCCACGTGTATGTCTGTGTGTAACTGTATACCTTTATTGAAATATGCACAATAAACATTCTGTCTGAGAAAAACAGTTTATCGTCCTTTTAGCCTATCATCCCTCCTGTGAAACACTTTTAAGGGACAATGACTGACAAGTTGTATGTTCCATGATGGTCATGGATGGTGGCCCTGAACAGAAACCATAACCACCATGGAACGTACATAAGGGTACATAGTAAACATTGTACCTGCCAAACGTGAGCATGTTAGCATGCTGAAGTTAGCATTTAGCTTTAAGTACAGAGCTGCTAGCATGGCTGTAAACTGTAAGAAAAAGTCATTCAGCTTATATTTTTATCTTTTATATATTGACCACAGGTTCTTGTCCTTTGTCTGTCCTGTTGTTTGGCTCCACCCTCTGATATTGAACTTAACCACTGAGGCTGTTTGAGGCTACCACCACAGCAGCTCTGTGCTTTAGACTGAAAAACTTTCTCAGAGACAAACTCAATAACAGAAACCGTTTACACAGGAAGAGACTCTTCTTCATCTTCATTACACCTCAGTCTGATGTTCAGACAGTCAGCATCAAGACGACATGGAGGTCACAGCTCTCTGCATCAGACTGTGTGAGTACGGATGAAGAGGAGGTTAAAGTTCAAGTTGTTTAAAAAGCTTTGAGAGTTGATAGATAGATACTTTATTTATCCCGAGGGAAATTCAAGTATGTTTTCAGCCAAAGTGTATTTTTAACAGACAACATGCTAACCTTTAACAGTAGCTGTTCTAGGAATGGATGAAGCACATAGAAGATATGAACGTTGTCTCTTTTCTTTTGTCTCTCCAGTGATGAATGTGTTATTCCTGCTGTGTGCACTTTATCAGGAAGTTGGTAAGGACCAGTTAGAGTTCATCATATTCATACATTATTTAGCTGTAAAGTGTTTGTGTGGTAGAGTATTAAAGAAAAGAAGGAAGTCGGAAAATATCTTCTGTTGTCATTTTAGTGAATTTTAGAATTATATTCCAGTGATCTGAGAACAGAAGTCTTTATTTTTCTTTCTTTCAGATTCAGTGTCTCTTCGTGTCGACCCAAACAAACTGCAGTTCTTTGAATATGAGCCTCTAACTTTCCATTGTGAGGGGTTCAGTGGCTCAACTGGATGGAAATTTGTCCATCTGTCCAAAGGGGAACTTCCCTCGTGTAGATCTAATAGTAAGGTGACATCAACAGGGTCATCTTGTTCTATTCTAAATGTTTATCCAGAGGAAAGTGGAGAGTACTGGTGTGAGGATGGAGAGAGGAAGAGAAGCAACAGCATCAACATCACTGTCACTGGTACGTTTGTATTAAGATTCTTTAATAAATTCATGATGAGAATATGAAGTAAATATCAAACACATGTTCTTCAGCTGGTTCTGTGATCCTGGAGAGTCCTGCCCTTCCTGTGATGGAGGGAAAAACTGTAACTCTGAGCTGCAGAAACAAGACGACTTCCTCCAACCTCACAGCTGATTTCTATAAAGATGGCCTCCTCATGGGCAGCAGCTGTACTGGAAACAAGACCATCCACAGTGTTTCCAGGTATGATGAAGGATTCTACAAGTGCAGAATCTCTGGAGCTGGAGAATCAGCAGAGAGCTGGTTGGCTGTCAGAGGTGAGATACTGAAGGATTTAAACACATTCAAATTATATTTGTTTTAAATCTGATTGTTTGATGCTCAGCAGATTAAAAGCTCTTTCTAAACCTCATACTCAGGATGTCCCTATCAAGTTTTTGTGCCACCGATCCGAGTCCTTTAATACTGAGTTTCTGTTGATACCATGTCCCGATCTAATACTGTTTGGCCTTGTCACTGTGTCCCTTTACAAATGTGCTGCAGTGTTTGGTGCTTTGGTACAGACTTTACCTGAGTTACCAAATGAACCTTATTCTGTTGAGTGTTTATGTTCGTCTGTACATGTTCACAGGGCTTATTTTGCACTTGCATTGGTCAGTGTGGTTTCTGTCAGCTCTCCACATCTGTCTGTCTCAGGGGCTGGGCCCGCCCGCTGTGAAACACCAGGCACCATATATGACAGCAAAAGGCAAGAGACTTCCACACTTAGTCCATATAACCACTCTCATACTGCGTTTTGCTGTCCTGTATGGTGTGTGGCGTTCTGGTGCTGCAGGACTCAATCCTTGCTGTTACACTCACGGTGGTCAGCAGAGCAGAGGAGAGATGGACAGCCCAGAGTTTAGGTGTTGACAACGGCTGCGCTGTGCATGAAAGCTCTGGGAGTAAAAGACACCTGACAGCTGATGTAAGACAAAGGACTGGATCAGGTCAATAAAGCTCAGTATAGCCGATGAACTTTGCGAGGCAGCTGGACTCATAAGATCAAACGAGAATCCATCTTGCCAGGTTTCAATCGATGAGTTTGTCATTGGTGTAATGGTTTTAATGTTTTTAGTTGTTTTAATTTGGGTCTTTTTGAACTATATTCTAGTATTTTGTACAAGATTTGAGAACAAATCTGTTTTTTTCCTTGTTTCAGATTCAGTGTCTCTTCATGTCGTCCCAAACAGAGTGCAGTTCTTTGAAAATGAGTCTCTAACTTTCCATTGTGAGGGGTTCAGTGGCTCAGCTGGATGGAAACTTGTACATCAGTTAAAAGGGGAACTGATCACTTGTAGACCTTTTAGCAAGGAGACAACGTGGTCATCCTGCACCATTACAAATGTTTATCCAGACAGTGGAGAGTACTGGTGTGAGACTGGAGAGGGGGAGAGAAGCAACAGCATCCACATCAATGTCACTGGTGGGTTTGTATTAAGACGGCAATATTCTTTAATAAATTCATAGAGAATATGAAGTAAATATCAAACACATGTTCTTCAGCTGGTTCTGTGATCCTGGAGAGTCCTGCCCTTCCTGTGATGGAGGGTAACAATGTGACTCTGAGCTGCAGAAACAAGACGACTTCCTCCAACCTCAAAGCTGATTTCTATAAAGATGGCCTCCTCATGGGCAGAAGCTCTACAGGAGAGATGATCATCCACAGTGTTTCCAAGTCTGATGAAGGACTCTACAAGTGTAAGATCTCTGGAGCTGGAGAATCAGCAGAGAGCTGGTTGGCTGTCAGAGGTGAGATACTGAAGGATTTCAACACATTTAAATTCTATTTTGTTTTAAGTCTGATTGTTTGATGCTCAGCAGATTAACAGCTCATACTAGGGATGTCCCCATCAAGTTTTTGTGCCACTGATGAGTCCTGTAACATTAAATTCCTGCCAATGCCAGGTCCCAATCCAATACTATGTTCCTAGATAATACAGGTGTACAGTTCAAGTACATTCAAGTTAATAAAATCAATCCTGTTCACAGGACAACTGAACCGCTCTGCAGTTCATCAAGAAAAAAAATGCATCAAAGCTTCTTTTTTTTTTTTTTTTTTTACAAAAGAAGAATAAATTAACAATCCCTCTCTGTAATACTGTTTGGCCTTGTCACTGTTTCCCTTTACAAGTGTGCTGCAGTGTTTGGTGCTTTGGTGCGGACTTTACCTGAGTTACCAAATGAACCTTATTCCACTGAGTGTTTATGTTCATCGTCTGTACATGTTCACAGGGATTTTTATGCACTTGCATTGGTCAGTATGGTTTCTGTCTGTCTCTCCACAACTGTCTGTCTCTCCACTGAGCAGGGGCTGGGCCCGCCTGCTGTAAAACACCACACAGCATATATGACAGCAAAAAGAAAGAGACTTCCACACTTAGCTGAAATGAAACAAAGACATAACAACTCTTTACTGCATTACACAATTTCAAGCTGTGTAGACAATGAATTACTATAAAGCACATCTAGCAATCAGCAGGGAAACAATAACTATTTATTTGATTTTATTCTAATCTTAAGATAACAAAATATAAAATCTAACACACAGGGTCATCACTGTGTCTCATGACATCACATGATATACTTTCTGTTGTCTCTGCAGCCCTTCACACAAAGAGTGATCCTCCCTCAGATCATCCTTCCTCAGATCAAATATTCTTCATCTTCAGAACCATTGTCCCCATTGTGCTGATGGTTATGCTGCTGATGCTGCTGGGACTTCTTCACTGTGGGAAACTCGGAGGTAAACAACTATAACTCATGTCCATGTACCTGCATCATAAAGAATACAGCGGGGTGAACGACAAAACGAGAAGATAGTGAAGCAGTTATCATCCCATCATGCTTCATCTGGAAGCTCAACATCCTCCTCATTCACCATTGCATGTTTCATTGTCCATGTTGTTTTATATGTATGTATTTGATGTCATGTCCCATTAATAGTTAGTGCATATTGTGCTTGCACATGGTCATATTGACTGTTTTGCATCAGTAATGACAGAATTTACAAAAGGAATATAAATTTGTGAAGGCAGTATGTTTGATAGAATGATGTTAATTGAATCTCCTGCTGCTCTAAGACATATTATTATTGATTCATTGATTCATGGATGTTTCTCAGGGTGCAGAAGCAGATGTGCAACGTGCTGCGACTGTACCAAGAAGTGAAGATTCTCACCAGTCCAATGAAGACAGTCAGCAAACTGCAGCTTTTTTTTTTTTTCTCACGACTGTCTACACTTTGACCATAACTCAGACGAAGCGTCTGCAGAGTGACAGCAGCATCTCTACACCTCTGTATGCACACACTCTCTGGCTGTGTGGGGACACACGTGTGAAATGTGTCACGCAATAATGTGCATTAATCTCAGGGCATCAAGTCTCACTTTCTGCTTGTATTTTCTGACTGTAAAATAAAACTAAAGTATAAACAATGTTGGTGGATGACTTTGGTCCAGACTGAAGACAGTGACTCATAATGACTTTGGTGAATCTCTGACTTTCCCTCTAGCTCCACCAGCAGGTCAAAGTTTCCTCTTCTCAATATATCTCAACAACCACTAGATGGATTGTAACAAAACTGTGAACATACACTCATCATTCACACACAATGAATCTTAATGACTTCATAAACACTCTTAATTTCCCTCTAGTATCACCATGAGGTTGACATATTCTTTTATTATAACTAATGACAGCTGTAGGCTACTTTGGGTTGAGTGCTAATGATCATGTGTGAGTAAGATGGCGTACACAGTAAACATTGTAGCTGCTGAATATCAGCATGTTAGCATCGTCACTGTGAGCATATTAGCGTGCTGAAGTGAGCATATTTCAGTTTATATTTGTATCTTTTTTCACATTTTGACCACAGGTTCTTCTTCTGTTTAAGTCTGTCCTGTTGTTTGGCTCCACCGTTTGATATTGAACTTAACCACTGAGGCTATTTCTACCACCACAGCAGCTCTGTCTGTCTGTCTGTCTGTGAGAAAAGGTTTTCACTGTCAAGTACAGAATTAGTGTTGCATCAACAGCAGAAACCGTTTACACAGGAAGAGACTCTTCTTCATCTTCATTCAACCTCAGTCTGATGTTCAGACAGTCAGCAGCAAGACGACATGGAGGTCACAGCTCTCTGCATCAGACTGAGTGAGTACGGACTCTGTTTGATAAAAACTAAATGACGAGGTGGTTGAAGTTCATAAGGCTGTTTAAAAACCTTTAAAGGCTTTCAGCTGAAGTGTATTTTAACAGACAACCTGCTAACCTTTAATAGTAGCTGTTCTAGGAATGGATGAAGCACATAGAAGATATGAACATTGTCTCTTTTCTTTTGTCTCTCCAGTGATGAATGTGTTATTCCTGCTGGGTGCACTTCATCAGGAAGTTGGTAAGGACCAGTTATAGTTCATCCTTTTTTGGGGCGGGAAGTGTTTGTATGTTAGAGTATTAAAGAAAAGAAAGAAGTAGGAAAATGTATTTTGTTGTGATTTTAGTGAACTGACCCTCGTCAAGTAAGAAATTAAAGTTTGTAGTAATGGAACAGCAGTAGCCTTTATACTTTCATATATACATAGATATTCATTTGTTTTAGTTAGGTTGTATTATTATTGTGCCTTGCATAAGCGATCACAATACTACTATTCCCCGTGCTTATTATTCTTCTTCCGTACGTTTTTCGGCGCGCTACTCCTCCCGCAGTTTTTGTCGCACGTACACAAAAAAGGTATCAAAACGTGCGGCTCGGTGAGGACATTAGTGCTATGACTTTTCTAAGCGTTTCGCCAAACGGTTTGCCGACAAATCGCCAAAAACCGGTCCAAAAAATGAATGGGTGTGTATTGCGAGAACCTTCAACTGCCAGAGTGCGTGACATCATCGCTAGAGTGTGGGGAGACAGAAAAAATTGTAGAAAAATAAATTTGTAAACTGCTCTCAAGGCCACAAATGTCACTCTACAGAAATAATTTATAGATAGAAACGTAGGTAAATCCGTTGGGGTCGCAGTGATACCACTGCTGAAGCTGTCAGAGAAATAGTTTTGGCAGGAGACGCACTGATGCGCCAGCAACACCCTCTCACGGCCCCATCTACTCCCATGTTAATTTTAGAGAAGAAATGTTTAAAGGAGCTCGTTGAACCTCTTCTCTCTCAATCTCCCCAGGTCACATTTTTTAACTTTAACCACTGAAACTCGGCAGTGCTATAGTCAACAAGATGACGACGCTCACGGTCTTTTCGGTTTTCATTTCGGTCGTTCCTGGCCATGGGTTCGAGGGGATTCATTTTAAATGTTTTCTGTCTCTCTGAGGAGTTAGAGACAGAGAGAGAGCGCGCGCAGCTGCTGTGGGCTCCCCTGATTGCCATGACAACCAAAGCCTGCTCACACACACACACACACACACACACACACACACACACACACACACAGCTAGCTACAGAGGCTAACAAGGCATTAATAAGCTAGCGCTAGCTAGCTAGCTAAAGAGAATTAGAAGGTATTAGAAGGCTAGCTAATTAATTAAAATGCTAATTAATTAAAATGCTTTGCTTGCTAGAGAGGATAAGCTACTAATGTGCTAGCACTCGCTAGCTAGAGAGGACAAAGGATTACTGTGCTAATTAAACGTCACAAAAGACACTGAAATTCTTAATTAGCATCTATTTCAACTTGTTACACATTACACAAGTAATACAGATTCACTAATGTAATAAAACATCAAGTTAGATTTATTTTGTGAGGAAGAAGACACTCAGACTTTAACTGCACCATTGCTTTCAGGCTGAGGGTGGTGTTTCAAAATAAAAGTCTACAACATTCATTGTATGTTAACAGGTAGAGGGGTCTGGTGGACACTTTATTAAAACTTTAAAAAACCTACACTGCCTATGACTGCACATTAAGAATAGTTTTCTTTCATAATTATATATTACTTATTAATATAAATATTGTTATCAGTGTTATTGATACTGTTATTATTATTATTATTATTATTATTATTATTATAACTACATACTTATTATTCCCATCATTGTGGTTATTACTTATTTAGTTACTTTACCTATTTTAATTAAACCATGACGCTTCCTGCATAATCCCAGGACAATATTATGCCAAACTCCATTTAAGAAATACCATATATTAACAATTATTTGCGCTTACATAAAATCACATAACTGTAGAAACACAAGAAAAAAAACTCATCATATCTCAACAGTCTTCTTGTTAATTCGGCATCAATATAATACATAAATACGAACTTTTTTGCCGACTTTGTCGCGTCAACTGCTGCTATTTCCATTTGTTCTCTCAAATGAACACACACATGTTGAAAGCTTCATTTGTCACATACCTAAGCAATGGTAGAGGTCACATACTGTAAACTACTCGGCAGTGTCAGTAATGTATGGGCCAGTGTCACGGGCCAGAGCAAGGCACAATCAAAATTTCTTTAGGAATTTTCTAGTTTTAGAATTATATTCCAGTGATCTGAGAACAAATGTCTTTATTTGTCTTTCTTTCAGATTCAGTGTCTCTTCGTGTCGACCCAAACAGACTGCAGTTCTTTGAATATGAGACTCTAACTTTCCATTGTGAGGGGTTCAGTGGCTCAACTGGATGGAAACTTGTACGTCAGTTCAGAGGGGGATTTCCCTCTTGTAAATCTAATAGTAAGGTGACATCAACAGGGTCATCTTGTACTATTAGAAATATTTATCCAGATGACAGTGGAGAGTACTGGTGTGAGGATGGAGAGAGGAAGAGAAGCAACAGCATCAACATCACTGTCACTGGTACGTTTGTATTAAGATTCTTTAATAAATTCATGATGAGAATATGAAGTAAATATCAAACACATGTTCTTCAGCTGGTTCTGTGATCCTGGAGAGTCCTGCCCTTCCTGTGATGGAGGGAAAAACTGTGACTCTGAGCTGCAGAAACAAGACGACTTCCTCCAACCTCACAGCTGGTTTCTATAAAGATGGCCTCCTCATGGGCAGCAGCTCTACAGGAGAGATGATCATCCACAGTGTTTCCAAGTCTGATGAAGGACTCTACAAGTGTAAGATCTCTGGAGCTGGAGAATCAGCAGAGAGCTGGTTGGCTGTCAGAAGTGAGTTACTGAAGGATTTCAACACATTTAAATTCTATTTTGTTTTAAGTCTGATTGTTTGATGCTCAGCAGATTAACAGCTCATACTAGGGATGTCCCATCAAGTTTTTGTGCCACTGATCTGAGTCCTGTAACATTAAATTCCTGCCAATGCCAGGTCCCAATCCAATACTATGTTCCTAGATAATACAGGTGTACAGTTTAAGTACATTCAAGTTATTAAAATCAATCCTGTTCACAGGACAACTGAACAGCTCTGCAGTTCATCAAGAAAAAATGCATCCAAGCTGTTCTGAAATAGTTTTATTTATTATTTTACAAAATAAAGTATAAATTAACAATCCCTCTCTGTAATACTGTTTGGCCTTGTCACTGTGTCCCTTTACAAGTGTGCTGCAGTGTTTGGTGCTTTGGTGCAGACTTTACCTGAGTTACCAAATGAACCTTATTCCACTGAGTGTTTATGTTCATCGTCTGTACATGTTCACAGGGATTTTTATGCACTTGCAGTGGTCAGTATGGTTTCTGTCTGTCTCTCCACAACTGTCTGTCTCTCCACTGAGCAGGGGCTGGGCCCGCCTGCTGTAAAACACCACACAGCATATATGACAGCAAAAAGAAAGAGACTTCCACACTTAGCTGAAATAAAACAAAGACATATAACCACTCTCATACTGCATTTAGCGCATTGACTGCATAACACGCTTTGTAGACAATGAAGAAGTATAAAGTGTATCTAGCAATCAGCAGGAAAACAATAACTATTTATTTGATTTTATTCTAATTTTAAGAAGAACAAAATATAAAATCTAACACACAGGGTCACCACTGTGTCTCATGACATCACATTATATACTTTCTGTTGTCTCTGCAGCCCTTCACACAGACAGTGATCCCCCTCAGATCATCCTCCCTCAGATCATCCTTCCTCAGATCAAATGCTCTTCATCTTCAGAACCATTGTCCCCATTGTGCTGATGGTTATGCTGCTGATGCTGCTGGGACTTCTTCACTGTGGGAAACTCGGAGGTAAACAACTATAACTCATGTCCATGTACCTGCATCATAAAGAATACAGCGGGGTGAACGACAAAACGAGAAGATAGTGAAGCAGTTATCATCCCATCATGCTTCATCTGGAAGCTCAACATCCTCCTCATTCACCATTGCATGTTTCATTGTCCATGTTGTTTTATATGTATGTATTTGATGTCATGTCCCATTAATAGTTAGTGCATATTGTGCTTGCACATGGTCATATTGACTGTTTGCATCAGTAATGACAGAATTTACAAAAGGAATATACATTTGTGAACGCAGTATGTTTGATAGAATGATGTTAATTGAATCTCCTGCTGCTCTAAGACATATTATTATTGATTCATTGATTCATGGATGTTTCTCAGGGTGCAGAAGCAGATGTGCCACGTGCTGCGACTGTACCAAGAAGTGAAGATTCTCACCAGTCCAATGAAGACAGTCAGCAAACTGCAGCTTTTTTTTTTTCTCACGACTGTCTACACTTTGACCATAACTCAGACGAAGCGTCTGCAGAGTGACAGCAGCATCTCTACACCTCTGTATGCACACACTCTCTGGCTGTGTGGGGACACACGTGTGAAATGTGTCACGCAATAATGTGCATTAATCTCAGGGCATCAAGTCTCACTTTCTGCTTGTATTTTCTGACTGTAAAATAAAAATAAAGTATAAACAATGTTGGTGGATGACTTTGGTCCAGACTGAAGACAGTGACTCATAATGACTTTGGTGAATCTCTGACTTTCCCTCTAGCTCCACCAGCAGGTCAAAGTTTCCTCTTCTCAATATATCTCAACAACCACTAGATGGATTGTAACAAAACTGTGAACATACACTCATCATTCACACACAATGAATCTTAATGACTTCATAAACACTCTTAATTTCCCTCTAGTATCACCATGAGGTTGACATATTCTTTTATTATAACTAATGACAGCTGTAGGCTGCTTTGGGTTGAGTGCTAATGATCATGTGTGAGTAAGATGGCGTACACAGTAAGCATTGTAGCATCACTGTGAGCATATTAGCGTGCTGAAGTGAGCATATTTCAGTTTATATTTGTATCTTTTTTCACATTTTGACCACAGGTTCTTCTTCTGTTTAAGTCTGTCCTGTTGTTTGGCTCCACCCTCTGATATTGAACTTAACCACTGAGGCTATTTCTACCACCACAGCACCTCTGTCTGTCTGTCTGTGAGAAAAGGTTTTCAGTGTCAAGTACAGAATTAGTGTTGCATCAACAGCAGAAACCGTTTACACAGGAAGAGACTCTTCTTCATCTTCATTCAACCTCAGTCTGATGTTCAGACAGTCAGCAGTAAGACGACATGGAGGTCACAGCTCTCTGCATCAGACTGAGTGAGTACGGACTCTGTTTGATAAAAACTAAATGACGAGGTGGTTGAAGTTCATAAGGCTGTTTAAAAACCTTTAAAGGCTTTCAGCTGAAGTGTATTTTAACAGACAACCTGCTAACCTTTAATAGTAGCTGTTCTAGGAATGGATGAAGCATTTAGAAGATATGAACATTGTCTCTTTTCTTTTGTCTCTCCAGTGATGAATGTGTTATTCCTGCTGGGTGCACTTCATCAGGAAGCTGGTAAGGACCAGTTAGAGTTCATCCTATTTTACATTATTTGGGCGGGAAGTGTTTGTATGTTAGAGTATTAAAGAAAAGAAAGAAGTAGGAAAATATATTTTGTTGTGATTTTAGTGAACTGACCCTCGTCAAGCAAGAAATTAAAGTTTGTAGTAATGGAACAGCAATAGCCTTTATACTTTCATATGTACATAGATATTCATTTGTTTTAGTTAGGTTGTATTATTTTAGAATTATATTCCAGTGATCTGAGAACAAATGTCTTTATTTGTCTTTCTTTCAGATTCAGTGTCTCTTCGTGTCGACCCAAACAAACTGCAGTTCTTTGAATATGAGCCTCTAACTTTCCATTGTGAGGGGTTCAGTGGCTCAACTGGATGGAAATTTGTACGTCAGTCCAAAGGGGAAGTTCCCTCGTGTAAATCTAATAGTAAGGTGACATCAACAGGGTCATCTTGTACTATTATAAATGTTTATCCAGATGACAGTGGAGAGTACTGGTGTGAGGATGGAGAGAGGAAGAGAAGCAACAGCATCAACATCACTGTCACTGGTACGTTTGTATTAAGATCACAAGATTTTGTTATTAACTTATTACATGAAGTAATTATCAAACACATGTTCTTCAGCTGGTTCTGTGATCCTGGAGAGTCCTGCCCTTCCTGTGATGGAGGGAAAAACTGTGACTCTGAGCTGCAGAAACAAGACGACTTCCTCCAACCTCACAGCTGGTTTCTATAAAGATGGCCTCCTCATGGGCAGCAGCTCTACAGGAGAGATGATCATCCACAGTGTTTCCAGGTCTGATGAAGGACTCTACAAGTGTAAGATCTCTGGAGCTGGAGAATCAGCAGAGAGCTGGTTGGCTGTCAGAGGTGAGTTACTGCAAGGATTTCAGCACATTTAAATTCTATTTTGTTTTAAGTCTGATTGTTTGATGCTCAGCAGATTAACAGCTCATACTAGGGATGTCCCCATAACTTTTGTGCCACTGATCTGAGTCCTGTAACATTAAATTCCTGCCAATACCAGGTCCCAATCCAATACTATGTTCCTAGATACTACAGGTGTACAGTTCAAGTACATCAAATTAACTCTCTGCTGATTCTCAGCTCAGAGATCTTACTCGGAGCTGGAGAATCAGCAGAGTAAAGACACACAATGTTATAATTATTAATTAATTTCTATATATAATAAAATGATAATTGTATACATACTTGTGATAGAAATGACTGCTGTAGCTCCACAGAGCTGAAGCAAAGTCGTTGAATCTGTTCGTTAATAATCCTGTTAAACTATTGTCAGACTGTGGACATTCTGCAAAGCTTCAATGGCTGATATTAGTTTCTGAAACCAATGCTTTGAATGCTCAAGGTATTTTAGAAGTTCATACATGAAGTTTTGTAACACTGCATCATTCTCTTCTTATTTTCACTTTTGAATCTTTTCAAACCAATATCAAAACAAACGTTGAACCATCTAATGTCTCATGAAATTACAGCACATTCTAAGTTACTGAAGACTACCTACTCTGATTCTAAAAGCCCAAACCCCCTACATCCTCCACTCCTACATCCTCCAGTTCCACCCCATGGGTCGTTGTTACTGTTCTACTGCTGGTTCTGCTGCTGGTGGTGGGACTACTTCACCTTCACCGTCATTGGCACAGAGGTACAGATACATTTCACTAACTTTGTTTCTAGAACTCATAGCTATTACTGTGTAGCACTCTTCCTAGGTGTTGATGTAGTGTCTGTAGTTGGTGCTCTTTTATATCCCAGTTGGGTCATGGATTACTCCTTTTAACAACCCAGTTCTGCTCCTTTAAACATGTCACATTTATTTCTGCAGAAAAGTGCTAGTCGCTTTAATTTGCATCATTAAGTGTTTTTATTCTACTATATGTAAATTGAAAACTAATAAGATTTGGGAGCTAAAACCAACAATAATCAGTGTTGTGCCTGAAGGGCCGCCCACACCATCACTGGTAACTATAACAGTAACTATAAATATATCTTTTTAAAAATCTTTGGATCATCATTGGGTTAAATTCCAGAGTGATTTGATAAACAATGTTGTGGTATACAACTTAATAAATGCTTATATAACGTATTTTAGGCTCCAAGTAACAAAAAAACGTCAATTTTACAAGAGACATACTGTCAGTCTTAAGCACTGATGGGGTCTCTGAAGTCCTTAATGATGTCCTCTTTTTTTTCAAAACTAAGTATGAATTAAGTTTATCTTCAAAAGACAACAACTAATCGTTCATCAGTGTGGACGCTCACATCATTATCGTTATTGTTCTTAGTGTTGAGGGTATGACACAGATCCCAACCAGAGAACTGTATTTTCATTGGTAAAGGGGGTTATTTTACTCTCCTGCTACTGTTTGGCATTTGGTTTGGTACACTAAAGGGAGAGGTGCAGTGTGGGGGTTGTTACTGGTAACCCAACAGGACATTTTGGCGAGCAAAATGGGGATTTACTCAGAGAAAAAACGCTCCGTAGCACTACTAGAGGTCAAAAACCCCACAGTTATGGATCTTATAAGATCAAACCCTTTCTTATGCCACAGTATTTTAGGACATAATAATCTTTTTTTCTGATTTTGAGAACAGTAGGTTATTTGTACCCTGACCAAACATAACAAACAGTTTACAACAGGAAGTTGCTATGTATTTGCCGTATCAGGACTAAAATATCTTTATCTTCTGTCCCTGGTTTTCTATTGCAGCAGTTATTTCCTGTACTGCAGTATTGGGCTACCTGTCCACAATTATACATGGATCAGACTCAGCTGAGGATCAAACAGGTGAGAACACAAACCAGGTATCAGTGTAATGCTGTAGGAGGGTAAGATAATTAGCCTGCCTTCCTTAATTAGGAGTTTTATTTAGAGAGCACTGTTACAATCCCCGGGCCCCAAGGTGCTTCACAGAAGGAGGAAATTAAATTGGACCAACATGAAATTAAGTATAAAATCACGTCAGTGACCTCTGGAGCTTCCAGTTGTAATCATCATGTTAGGGATTATTGAGTTCTTTGTGGTGTGAAACAGGAAGACCTTTCCGATGATACGTATTAAAACAAACAACAAATGAGCCGACAGACAACATGAATTTCCTTAGCTTGGCGTAGCATTAAATGAAATACTCATATTCTGTCCGTGCATGCCGGTGTGCTTTTCAGTCTCTACTGTGGAGGCCAGTGCAGCTGATGCAGACACACCGACGTATGCTGTCGTAAGAAAAAAGAAGAAGAAAGGTACTTCACTTGGCAGTTTTTACTTACTCTTGTCAAGTACATGAAACCACATCAAACATGTTACTCAAAAGCATTTAGAGTAACACATCTACATTGTTTATAGATTTAATTGTGTAAAACAACTGCATAATACATGTATCAACACTATGCACATGAATGTTAACAACAGCAGTAGAAAAGTTAGTGCACCCTGCAGACATTTCCGTCTTTGTCACATGTGAAGCTGCTTGTAATAATTTGAGCTTCCTGGACTCCAACCACAGCAGAAAACCACAGAGAAAGCAGGTCTAAAGGGCCCCTCAGGGTGTTAGTAGAGCGGAGGTCACGAGTTGGCTTTATGCTGCACAGAAGAGCTGGAACTTGAGACATGCATTCAATTTAAAGTTCCTGTGTCATTCTTTATTTCTTAAACTTTAAAAGAACACACTGACTCTTTAATTTAAGGGGAGTTAAGTTAATCTCCTCCTGGCTCCAGGGCCCTATTTAACAGACCGATGTAGTATACGTGGTATTGATCTCCCAACATGTCAAACTTGCAGTTAAAAGCATTCAAGGGAAAAAAAACACTCTAACACTGTCTCTCTCTGTCAGATGAGGATGAATCGTTGTCAGGACCTGTTTACTACACCTTAGACCTGGATGAAACTCAACAACCAGGTGAGAGTTATTGTGATCAAAAAGCCATAAGAGTGCACACCACTGACTTAGTAATAAAGGAAGTGAAATAAGTGTTCTAGTAAGTGAATTTTTTGGGCAACATACTGACATAACTTCATATATATTTTCAAAGTCAAACCAGGAGCATCCAGCGTCACAGCGAGACATGGTCCCTCAACAGGTTCCAACCCACCTTTAACAGAGGAAGCCTTCTATTCTACAATCCAACCGGTAAGACTGAGAACAATACCTACCTTCTATGCTGCATTCACGTCATACGGGATGGACAGTATAAGGTGGAAAGATTGCTGTAGTTAAAGCTTTGTCAAGCGTTCACATGGTTAGACAACTCAGGACAGTTGTATGATTGCAGATTGGTACGATACATTATACACTATATAGGAATTTGGGTTTAATTGTATTAAATAATGCACCTTGGCTGACAATCGGCATGTAACATACATTTCTTCACCACCTTGAAATTTGTCTACATTTTATGTCATTTGTATTTGTTCTGTCCCTCCTGTCTGTCTTACAGGTTGCGAAGTGACAGCTCGCAGGAGGAGGAGTTTTGAGAGACGCGCTCACAGTTTCACTCACTGTACCTAAATTAGCAACACCAAGATACGAGTGAAGACAAGGAAGTGACCCAGTTACATTAAGTATTGTTATTGTAAGTGAACAAACTATATGAGGGGAAAGGACACTCTTTCAGACCCACACTGTATTCTGGTCATTTTTATACAAATAATGTGAAAGAAAAAATCTCCTTTAGGTGAGTGGTGTCATTTCTTTGTACATTACATGTGTGTAAATGTGTATGTTCATTTATAATCACAGTGAAACTGAGCTGTACAGACATGGTTATAAGTGGTCACGCAACCTTCAGTTAAACATCTGTGTCTTTTAGTAGTATCTTCTTATTATAGTCTAACAGTTAAACCAACTTGTTCCTTCTGCTATGTCCGTTCATGTGTGAGAGTTATCATCAGCATAGGGTGAGAATGCAGTTCACAAGAACAGACCACCAGCAGCTTTTAATACACTCACTGTGGTCAGCTGCTAACTTCATGCTGTTGCATCACTTTTATCTGAAGCAGATACACTGCGTTTGTGGTCAGTAACATAATAATGATGTGAACATAATAGAGTTCTGTCTCATAAAAGTCTAAAGGTAACTGCTTTTACAGTTTATAAAGGTCATGTTCCACACCTCCAAATGTATTCTTTGTTATTTTGTAATTATCTTGTCATTTTGACCAGGCTGAAGGGTTTAAAAGTTGGGCAATCGAAATAAACTGTATACAAATGACAAAGAAAAAGGTTTTTACTTTCACTTTTTGGCCGTTAAACCAGAAAGCGACACAGTGAAATTCATTGGCATGTCTTCATGAAATTTGTTGATCAAGAGGCTTGGTCTACCTGCAGGGTTCCCCAGGTGTTTGTCTCATTCTCTATTCTCTTTTTTTTTTTTCTTCAAACTTCTCTTTAAATGATAATGTACTATGTTTATAATTGATGATTTCAATATTGTTTCTTTGTTTTGTCCCTCATTTTGGTATGGCAGATAGGCCTAAATACTATACCTATAATAATGACCCTTGCCCTCTGGGAGACTAGGCCTACATGTTGTCCTGAAAAACGCCATTATTAGCCAATTGTTTCGAAACCCAGTAGTCCACCAGATTCAGAAAAAAAACGATGTCCAATGCTCCAATAGTCCGCTTTTACAAAATTACACTCTCCCTGGAGTGTTTTCTCCCTGAATATGCTAGTGTATTTGGACATGCAAGAAAGGACAAAGTCAGGTGACCTTTGATGTCATGCAAACAATAATAAACAATAATGTTGTTACCATCATGAAACTGTTGCTGTTTGGTTGGGTTTAGGCATCAGAACCACTTTTGTGTTGTGTTTAAGTATGTTCAAACAGTTAGTTGTTAAATTAACCCAAAATGTAAAAGTTGAATGTTTGAGACTGCAGATGATATATTTCCAGTTTCGTCAACACCGTAATCCACGAGCCTTTAGCAGCGCACGTCACCAAATTCTGAGCTCAAGGATTTGATTTTTCATGCTGAAATGTAATAGCTTCAACTTTTAATCATAGAGTCAGATATTTCATGATGCAGTTGATCAAATTCATTAACGGTGATTTATGTTTCATGCCTATCCAAGCCGTAGACGTGCTGACAATGGGTTTATGGGAAAAGTGAAT
Source organism: Dicentrarchus labrax (assembly GCF_905237075.1). Taxonomy (NCBI): domain Eukaryota; kingdom Metazoa; phylum Chordata; class Actinopteri; family Moronidae; genus Dicentrarchus; species Dicentrarchus labrax. The sequence goes on along the minus strand of NW_026136928.1, from coordinate 383,025 downwards.
GTGATTGGCTAAGCAGAGAGAGGGGAGGAACTATCATCACTGCAACTTGAATTTTGTTTCTTTATTCACATTCCCTCCCTGATTTCTTCCTGCTGCTTCTTCTTTCACACTCATCCGTCTCCATCTTCCTCTGCACCGTACAACTCTTGTTAGCAAGGTGGATCTTCTTCTTCTTGAATTTTATTAGCAGTTGCCAAACAAGAAAATTGAGTGTGGATCAGAATGTCTAATATTTAAATTATTGAAATAAAAAAAATCGTCATATCTTCTCATTATTATTGATTAGACTAAGATAGTAACATAGGATTGGAAAACACTCATTTCTTGAGGTCTTTTGTAAAATATCTATTAGATCAAGCACTGGATCAATACTGGATCCAACCGGTGAGGCTTCGCTCCGACTCCGTCTCCACGCAGCCAATCACGAACAACACATGCAGGGAGAGAGACAAAGACAAAGGCTGCAGGCCAGGCAGAAGTGGAGGGTATGACAGATAGTTTATTCAGGAGACATATTTGTCCCACTGATTCCGTCTCAAAAAGAAAAAAAAATGCTAAATTTAGTTTATTACAATGTTGATGTGTTTTAGTCCATTTTTGGCAAGGTTCCCATGAGGGGAGATAACTTGCTTTTAGGTGTGATATGTTGTGTATGAGTATTATATGCTTGTTGTAAAAGGCCTTTTTTGCTCATAAGATCTGACTGGGTGTTCTAGATCACCTGATTGTGTTGGTGAGTAATAAATACTTGATCAACACATGATAAAAAAATAAAAAGGACAGGAAGTCATGCCAGATGACAAAATGAAAGTATATAAGAGGTCACGATCTCACTTCAGGTTACTCTAACAGCAGACACTGAGGCTCCTCAAAGGGTAAGAAGCTGCCATTTCATTTGATATAATTTGTATTATTTATTGATATTATAATGTAATTTATTGATATTAGACTTTCAATAAAATGTCACTATGAATGTTTTAGCAAAAAAGGTTATATTTTAAAAATGTTTTTTTTTAATGCTATAGATTTGAAACTGTAAAATATTTGGACAATATCAAATATGTATTTAAGGAATTTACAGGATGTTTGTAATTTTTCCTAGAGTTCCTAATATCAGGTTTTTTATTGTTGAATGCATTCTGTATGTGATAGAATAATGTTATTAGCAAATTGCTTTACATCTATGTAATATGAGTTATGTGCGACTGTCTTGTCTGACAAAGTGAGTACTTTCCAGGATTGAAACATGTTGTCTGCTGTATTTTCTCTTCCTCTTTGTCCCCTTCAAGTCAGCAAAGAGGGAAAGAAGACTCTTAATAACTGAGATGGATCTGCATGAGGCAAAATTTAAATTATGTGAGTATTCTCTAGCAAGATGAATATTTGATTAATAACTCTTATTATAATTATAACTCTATTTGTAATCCTTTAATTTGTGATCAGGTTAACTCTTTTATGGTAATTTTCAATTATTGATTCACAACGGGGGCTGCACAAGCCAAGAGCGGGACACTAATTTTAGTAGTTATTATGATTCAAGGGGGTGTTGCCCAATGTTTGACAGAAAGTTCCTAATGCCTCTATGGTAGATAAAACATGAAAAAGGACCCTGCAGGGTTCCCTTCCAGCGGACAAGATGTGGTAAATGTTAAAGACAAAGCTGCTTCACCATAAATGAATCCTGACTTTCTGTTCATTGGTCTCCACCGCACAGCTGGTGATCTTTTCTTTCATCATTTCCCTAAAACCGCCTTGAGTCAGCCATTGACCCCCACTTTGACTTTGTGTGTTTGTATGAATGAAGCTGAATGCTGTCAGAGTGCGTGCTGAAAGTACACATTTCCCCTTATAAGTTCCATGATTTATTCCCACTCAGCAATTTAGAGTCACTGAAGAAAGTTTTAGTTCTGCTTTTTTAGATTTATACTGGTACAGTTTGGCTTTCATCACTGTCTGATGAAGTGAGGAGAGGTCAATTTTTGCTTGCCTTTACAGGAAAATATTTGAAATAATGTCTGGGGAAATTCAGGAGAGTTACCTTACTGACTGTTAAGTACAGCAAAGCATGTCTAAATGCACAACTAGAATTTGGATCTATAAAACTCAGTAGAACTTCTCCACTTTGTCAACTGTGCTTCAGGAAAAAGAACAAGCTTGCTGAACCAAATATTAAGATTAAAAACATTTAGATAAAAGTTCCCTGCTGCAGTATGCTTTTCTCTCCATGTGTGTTTCCAGTTGCTGTCAGTGTGCTGCTGCTCACACTTTACCCCAGCTATGCCCCTGCTATCACTATGAAGGAACATCTGGCTGATTGTCTGGAGGACAAAGACTACCATGAGCTGCTGCAGACTGTGCAGAACGGCCACCCACACATCAATACCTCTCATCATGTTGTTATTGTCGGAGCTGGCATGGCTGGACTGACAGCTGCCAAGTTACTGCAAGACGCAGGACACAAGGTACACAAGGCAACAGGCTTAGGTTCTATACATGTTATATTAAAAAAAAACACTGCATGAAAAAAAGACATTTTTCTGATTATTAAGCATGAACCTGCTGGGAAGTAGGGTCTGGGTAGGACCCAAGTTCAGGCTAAGAATGGTTAGAATAGTAGCAGTAGCAGAATGTATTGTATTTATTTATGTGTTTTGGTAACAAGGTAACCATATTAGAGGCTAGTGATCGTATTGGAGGACGGGTGGAGACCTACAGGAATGAAAAAGAGGGCTGGTATGCTGAGCTGGGAGCCATGAGGATCCCAAGATTTCACTAGTGAGTTTATGTACATTTTTAAATTTAGCATTCACATATATAACAAATGCATGCAACACTCCCCCCTCTCAGACTAGAATAACAGTTTGAATTAATTAACTTGCTTACAAGAATAAGTAGAGAGACTTTGCAGTTACAAGCTAACACTGCCACCCTCACTTCCTGTCAACAGTATCGTCGGTTGGTTTGCTAAAAAGCTAGGGGTCAAACTGCATGAATTCCGCATGGAGGACCTGAACACCTTTTACCTGGTCAATGGGGTACGGAAGAGAACATACACAGTGCAATCAAACCCTGACGTGTTGAAGTACAAAGTGCGGAGAAGTGAGAAAGGAAAAACAGCCGACGAGCTGCTACAGCGAGCTTTACAGAAGGTACGTTAGAGATTGAAAATAAATGCGGGATGGAGTTAACACAGTTAAGTTCATACATTCTTACATGGTACCATACATGGCCCAATTCTGTGTTTTAAGCTATAGAGGAACCAGTTAGATAGGATACATTTAAACTTCTGAAAATTTGGAAGGATGTATGTATGGTTGTTATGCAAACTGCCATACATTTGAGTTACACATTCATGGTTCAGCATACATATCATTTTGTGAATACTTGTGATAACAGCATTAGATCAATGGGCGATTCAATTAACTTCATCCATGGAAGTGACATTTTCTTTTTCTTTTTTTAGGTCAAAGATGAAGTAGAAGCTCATGGTTGCAGGGCTGCGCTGAGAAAATATGACCATTATTCTGTGAAGGTAAAACATTTTAATTAGATTTTAATGTGTCACTATGGTGAGTCGCATAATGTGGCCTCTAAAAGTGAACATAATCAGTGAGTTAAAAAAGAATATAGAAACTAAAAAACTGTAAGATAGGAGAAGACAGAAAAGTAAAATGCCAATATATTGGCCTTATTTTCCCCAGCAATTTTGAGATTTTGCTATGAATTAAAACATCAATAGGTCTCTAGTATGATTCTTGAGATTTAAAAACCTGACCAGTGGAAAATATTTTATCAAGCAATTTTGTTTTGTCTTCTTTCTGAGCCACTATGACAGCATGGTATTTTATTTGTTTAACAGGAGTATCTGAAGGAAGAAGGAGGCCTGAGTTCAGAAGCAATAAGAATGATTGGAGACCTGCTTAATGAGCAGAGCCTTATGTACACAGCCCTCAGTGAGATGATCTATGACCAGACTGACATCAATGACACTGTTAAGTGAGTCCCTACATTCGATATTGTCAAATATTTAACATGGGAATCATATTTTATTGCACACTAGTTAAAAATGATAAATCCCCGAGCCAGCAAAAACAGAGTTTTGTTTCTGGCCACCTAATGGGGATGTATGTCCAATATTGAGCCTTAGTTCTGCTTTGGGTTCACTCACTGCTTAGCAGAAATAACCAACTCTTCAAATGCTAAAAGCTCCAAAGTCACTAGCAAGTTGCTAAGAAGATAGTGTGCAGAGGGTTCACCAGAAGGCAATACTGTGGTTGATAAAGATAACTTTAGCTTGTCTTAGATTGTTGGTATGATAGGAGTTGGCTTCCAGACACAAATCAAGAGCATATGGACATACTGCAAATTTACACCAGTCTCTGCAAAAATACACGCAATGAGTGGATGTCCTTGTCTTTTCGTATTTTAGGTATGACGAAGTGATCGGTGGTTCAGACCTTCTCCCGAAAGCTTTTCTTACTGTCCTTGATGTCCCTATTCTCCTCAATTCCAAGGTCAAGCGCATCAGCCAGTCAGATAAAGGTGTAGTTGTATCGTACCAGACAGGGCAACAGTCTGATCTTACTGACCTTCTCGCCGATGTCGTCCTGGTAACAACCACAGCCAAAGCAGCCCTTTTCATAGACTTTGATCCACCTCTCTCCATCAGAAAGATGGAGGCCCTGAGGGCAGTCCACTATGACAGCTCCACTAAAATCATCCTCACCTTCAGCAAGAAGTTCTGGGAGAGTGACGGCATCCATGGAGGAAAGAGCATCACAGACAGGTCCTCTCGATTCATCTACTACCCCAGCCACAGTTTCCCAGCAAATAAGACCATCGGCGTCCTCCTGGCTTCCTACACCTGGTCTGACGACTCCCTCCTCTTCAATGGTGCGAGCGATGAAGAACTGAAAGAGCTGGCTCTGAGAGATTTGGCAAAGATCCATCAGAGGGATGTTAGGCCTTACTGCACAGGGGTGCTGGTAAAGAGGTGGAGCGCAGATCCTTACAGCTTGGGTGCCTTCGCTCTCTTCACGCCCTATCAACATTTAGAGTATGCTAAGGAGCTCTTCAGAAGTGAAGGCAGGATACACTTTGCTGGTGAACACACAGCCTTTCCTCACGCTTGGATTGAGACATCTATGAAATCTGCAATCAGGGCTGCTACAAACATTAACGAAGCGGTGCTCTTGAATTCAGAGTTAGCTAAATGTCCGGTGAGAGATGAGCTGTAGGGTCTGGAGAATTGATTACAAGCAACCATGTATTATGGTATTAATAAAAAAAGAGTAGCAAGTGTGAAATATATCCAGCTAATGTCACAGAAATTGTTTATGTTGAAATACCATTTTAATCAAACATAAATCAATAAAACCTCTATGTACAATATAAAGTGATTGTTTTAAAATGACTTATGTATACACAAAGAAAAATAAATGTTTCAAACAGACTGAATTAGAATATTTTCATTTCCTGAAAAAAATGCATGTGATTACTGCATCTGCTGCCACCACAACCACCACTACCGCTGCAGCTTCTCAAAGAGCTCCAGTAAAAAGTGTTCCCATCTGATGATACCACCCAAGATTGATAACTGATAACTGAATACTGCATTCAAGAAATCTGTTGGGGTTTTTATTAATGGCTACAAGGAGGAGCTATTGCCAGGATAATTGTATGAAAAGCATTTAAGAGTTATGGCCTGTTAAGTGCATCCAGCCAAAACTTTGGTAGCCAATTACAGACAAACGAATAGTGATACCCGAACACAAACCTATAAGTCTTCTTCAGCTTCATCTAAATGTTGTCCATAATGTTTTAAGGCACAGATGGGTGAGGCCTATATCAGTAAAATTGGCATTATCCAAGGAACCCACTGTACAAAAATGTTTGTTCTATTCCTAACTGTTCATGAGTTATTAGCCAAAACATAATGCTTCATGGTGGGGTATATATATATTGTTCTGAAGAAATTCACACACATTTTGCGAAATAGAAAAAAAAAATCATACAGTTATAATTACACAGACATTTATAGTCATTGTGGACAATCTGAATGCCGTTCAAAACGTGATATCTAGTATCCAAAGAAGAAATGTGTGTGGAGATATATGTGACTTGATTTTGCATATTTTGAAAAATATAGAGTGACTTTTGAATTGACCATACTTTGTAGTAAGGCAAACTTGTCACAGTTCAGTGGATGTGCTGAAAAACATTTTAGCTTTGTAGGACATACAGGTGATTTATTTCGATTTTTCGAAGGTTTGGAATTTGTAGGACTTAATAACCAACCATATGTTGGTGCTATTGAATATATGCTTTAATATGTTTTGCACATCTCCATTCTTTCATCAGATTCTGATGAGTATATGTGACTCCCATTGTCGGGCCATTCAAAGGAAATTGCAGTAATATATTCATATAATTTAATAGCTGTAACAGATATCAAAATAAGTCATAGAGAAATAACCCAATGAGGAAATGCAACAAGTCATTCATCTTAGATTTAGTTTGCTAACCACGTTTGCCATTCCCACCGTCACGTTTTCAGTGTGTGCCACTTAGCTTGGTTAGCTTGTAAGGAAGTAAGAAAACTACTTCTCAGCTCTACCACAGTGCATTTTGGTGTTCATACAACACATGACACATGACAAATTCTCGATTAACACTTAGGAGGACTATGGGTTCCTTTAGTGAATGCTTAAAACCAAGACAGTAGTCAAGATCACCCCATACCTATGAAGATTGTGTCCATAAATTGATTCAAAAATTACCTATAAATCCAGTATTGCTATACATCGGTTTTGCTTGGTCAGTGTATTCAATTATGTTTTTAAAATACCAAAATTTTATGTTTTTATTTTTTTTCTTGGTCAAAATGGGATGAGCAAATTTTTGGGGGGGATTTTCATTTTCTATGTCATATAATAAAAAGGAAATCACCATAAAACAGGTTTACACATTCACAAAAGGAACCCATAATCCTCACAAGTGATGATAAATGCAGGTCAAAATGAATGAGCCAAAGAAGTATGAACCAAAATGCACTGTAGTAGAGCTGATAATTTAAGGATTTTTTTTTTTTACTTCCTTTCAAGCTAAACTCGCTTAAGATACAGTCTCCATGTGACACACACTGAATATGGCAATAATGGCAGACCTGATTAAGATGAATGACTCGTAAAATTCTTGTTGAATTTCCTCACTGCAGTTGCATTTTTGGCAGAGTTCCCATCAGATAACGCCCAGACTCCTTGTTCAGGTTGAGTAATTGTGTTTTTTTTCTGATCATGAGACCTGAGGTTATTCCGGATCACCTGATTGCAAGGGTTGGTAAATGATGAAACTGAAAACCAAACATACTGGAAGTCATGGCCTTTGAGGTCAGGCCAGTCAAGTGAGCATCGAGGCGAAGTGCGGTATATAAGAAAGCTAAGATTTCACAAAAGGTCACTGTAACATCAGATCAGCTCCTCAAGAGGTAAGAATCTGTCATTTCATCTTGTATATGCATGTAAAAAGATTATCTGTTATTGTTTTCTTGCAAATCTTATATTAGGAATTAATTTGCAGAACATTACATCGCCTATACAAGATAAGATGAAACCGAATATAAAATAGCTATAAAAAAAGACAAATTAATAACTAATGTAAAAAGAAAATTTACTTAAAATATAAACTGCAATAGTAGAAATTGGATCTATAATGAAATGAATTTAAATTTGACTCAGTTTTAATTTTTACTATCTTTTTCTGTGTTTTTCTTGTTGCATTTTTCTTATTGTAAATGTTTTCTGCCATGCATATCATATGCTAAATTCATGAAAACCCTAATATAAGGTAGCATACTATAACAGTCAAAGATGAAACTTCTCTCAGTTCAAGTATTAACATATTTTGTCTCCTATATGTTTCTTTTCCTCATCCTCACCGCAGAAAAGCTTCCAAACTGAGATGGATTCACATGCCGTTAAGTGGAAATTCTGTGAGTATTTTAAGCAATATTGTGCTTTTTGTTATTAGATAAACCAACAAAGACATGAGATACTTTATAATTCCAAAGTCATTCCTAAGTCAAGAACCACCATTAAAAGTCTTCAGTCAATCAGATATCAGACCACCCGGAGACATCTGTCATCTGTTCCTTGATCTTTTTTCTTGTCTACAGTTTTGAGTCAGGAAATAAGCCCTGTACAGTAGTTCTGCTTTTGAGCACAAGGTTTTCATGGGTGCAGTTTTACTTTCATCATTACATGATACAATGCAGAGAGGGAAGTAATTATAAGTGGGATTTGCCAAAGTAAAGCCATTGCTTTTGTCTGCGGGTAATTTTCGGAACTGAATTCTTTTTTCCAAAGTTTCTGGACTCTCTGATTTCAAATCATCCACACCGCTATTTCCCGTTTTATGATAGCATAGAGAGATCCAGTCAGAGCTGTACATCAAATTGGCAGCTTACCATTTACATATCATTTTCAATGTACAAAGCCCCAGATAGACTAAATGTTCACAGGCCACTCAATTACTTTGGCTCATTTTAAATCATCATGTGGCAAAAGCTTTAATGTGTTTTGTGAGAAAGCCAAGTTTAATGTAAATTACAGCAAAATAAACCCAAAAAATAAATAAATAAAGATGATGAAATGGTTAAGTATAATGTGAAAGTGAAAAAAATAATTTGGTACTTCTTATAGAGAAAACCGAAAAAGTGTTCAATCTGTACACTTTCAGTTAATTATTTCCCATTATTCCTAGTTTACCCTAAACCACAAAAAGTTAAAGTTTCCTTTATCTTTTGAGAATTTTTTTTAACAAATTCCATAGCATATACAAGCATTTTTTGTTTGTCTATGTTTAGATGGTTCATTTATCTGACTGGGTGAAGTTCACCTGTAATAGATGGTGATAGACAGATGGTTCATCCAATCACGTGCAGGGTTTTTAGAAGTGCCCTGCCCTTTTCCAAACAGTTACCAATGAGAATTACCCATATGGTTCACAGGTTAGTTTGCTGTTGGAGTAAGTTGTGTGTTTTTCTCTCTGTGTGTTTCCAGTTGCTGTCAGTGTGCTGCTGCTCACACTGTACGACAGCAACACTGCTGCTGTCAGCATGAAGGAACACCTGGCTGATTGTCTGGAGGACAAAGACTACAGTGAGCTGCTGAAGACATTGGAGAAGGGCCTCCCGCAAATAAATAAATCTCATCACGTTGTTATTGTCGGAGCTGGTGCAGCTGGACTGACGGCTGCCAAGTTACTGCAAGATGCAGGACACAAGGTGCATGCAACAGACTGACACTGAATGAGGAAGCTTGTCAACAATATATATATATAGCAAAGAGCAAATTACATTTTATTTTCACTACTTAATGTTATTGGTGTGTGATTATGCTAAATCAAAAATCAGGACTAAGACTCCTATGACTAAGTACTTTATCTGTTTTAACAAGGTAACCATATTAGAGGCTAGTGGTCGTGTTGGAGGACGGGTGCACACCTACAGGAATGAGGAGGAGGGCTGGTATGCTGAGATGGGAGCCATGAGGATCCCAAGTTTTCACTAGTGAGTGAAAATGTTTCTTAAATTAGGTCGTTTTTTCCTCAAATGAATGTTGTGTTTTACCCTTTCAGCTACTCAAAACTCCTTGTTAAATAGTAAGCATGAGGAGCAATGCCTAACAACTTAGAGAAATTCAAGCATCATCAACATAAACCCAACAGCCTTTGACAGGTGCACTGCGTGAAAATGCCACAGCGATTAGCTCGTTTGCAATGGTTAAATATGATTAAGTGATGTATAGAAAGTAACAGCACGAACAGTATTCCAATCTTTTATGTCTTATTTATGTTACTTGCTGAGTATCTGGTGTATGTAGTTGTCATAGAGGCATCAGTGTTCAGTTGAGACTGTTTTATAACCAGTTAAAAACTCACTCTTGGCTCACATTTTCCAGACTTCAGGGATATTTGAATCACAAGCTTATCACCTCATTGTTACACAGCATTGTCCGCTGGTTTGCTAATAAGCTGGGGGTCAAACTGAATCCATTCATCATGGAAGACATAAACACCTTTTACCTGGTACATGGGCTGCGAAAGAAGACGTATGCAGTGAAAACAAACCCTGACATCCTGAAGTATAAACTGCCGAAAAGCGAGAGGGGGAAGTCACCCGACCAGCTTCTACAGCAAGCTTTACAGAAGGTATGCAAAAGAAAAGTCAATTGTATCAGCTGTTTGTCTTTTACAATTGCTGCAACTTTTCATTCCTTGTAGAATTTCAGGGGCCTAAAAGCCCAGTTCAGACCAGTTTTAGAAGCTTGACTCAAGCGGATCTTGAATCCCCAGTGGCTGGTTTTAGAACGTACGGCATGACACCTGTTTCAACAGCCAATCAGCTGTTATTTCAGCAGCATTTGAAATATTTATTCTAAAAACACTTTGAAATATAATAATATAATAATCGAAACAGTTTAAGTAATCTAGACTTATATATATGAAACACATTTATTTTAGTTAAATAAAACAGTGTTAGGTTTAGGTGGTGTGTGATTGAGTGTGTGAAGAGAAACCGCTGTGAATAACACTGGATGAAATAATCTTTTCTGCAGGTGAAAGATGAAGTGGAGGCACATGGCTGCAAAGCTGCTCTACAGAAATATGACCACTATTCTTTGAAGGTAAATCATGATGTGATTTCATGGAATTCTACAAAATGAGCAAGTCTGACTCACAAGACTATGTGATGTGCGCTTAAAATTAAGGTTGAATGAGCTTGAACACCAAATTTATAAAACATCTGTTTGTGCTTTCACAGGAGTATCTGAAAGCAGAAGGTGGTTTGAGTCCAGAAGCGGTGAGGATGATTGGCGACTTACTCAATGAACAGAGTCTCATGCACCTGGCGCTGACTGAGTTGCTTTATCTCCAGAGCGACGTTAGCGACAGCACCACGTAAGATTTAACAGACTGTAGTTGTTTTGACAAGAATCATAAGAAAAGAAAGATGTGATTCATCACGTCTGACCAAATACAGCATTCTTATTCAAAGCTACATATGTGTGAAGATCCAATTGGGTATTGGTTCAAAATAAACTCTAAGCATATCTACTCTATCCTAAGTCAGGCTGAATGACACCGAGAGTCCCACACAACGCATAAAGGAGACTGTCAGTCTGTCTGTTAGATTGTTCTTAATCTTGGTCTTCCAAGACTATATCTTGTCTACGATATGTTGGGTGCTTATTGTTCAACCTTATCGACTGATCTAGTCTAGTCAGAGAGGAGGCTAAAATAACATGGAAGAGGCACAGGCTGTGACCTCTTTCAAATTTGTAGACAAACTTAGAGTAGAATGGGGACCATTTCAGTCTAATGTGAAGAAGGAAAGTTCCTTCCCAGTTAAGCTTGTTGAAGTGGTTGCATATATAGAGTTTGGCCATTGCAGACTTGAAGTGCAATAAAAATTAATTGAATTTCAGATATACTGTACTTTATGGGCTAGACAGAGACAGGCAGGTCAATCTGTAGCTTAGCTGTTTAAATGAATATAAATGACCATGGGTCAGATCTGCTGAATGACATTGCATAATACATAAAGTACAAACCAGGCAGTCATTTTGTGACATTTGAGCTCAGTTCAATAAAACTAAAATGTGGTTTTGTTTTGAAGGTACGATGAAGTGACTGGTGGGACAGATCTCTTGACCACAGCTTTCCTCACTGTCCTGGATGTCCCCATCCTCCTCAACTCTAAGGTCAAAGGTATCAGCCAATCACATAGGGGTGTGACTGTATCATATCAGACAGGCAAACAGTCCTCTTTACAGAATCTTTTAGCTGACGTCGTCTTGGTAACAACCACAGCCAAGGCAGCTCTGTTCATTGACTTCCATCCACCTCTCTCCATGAGAAAGATGGAGGCCCTGAGGGCAGTCCACTATGAAAGTTCCACTAAAATCATCCTCACCTTCAGCAAGAAGTTCTGGGAGAGTGACGGCATCCATGGAGGAAAGAGCATCACAGATGGGCCATCTCGATTCATCTACTACCCCAGCCACAGTTTCCCCAAAAATCAAACCATTGGGGTCCTACTGGCTTCCTACACCTGGGCTGATGACTCCCTCCTCTTCAATGGTGCAAGTGACGAAGAGCTGGCAGAGCTGGTTCTGAGAGACTTGGTGCAGATCCACGGAGAAAAGGTCAGGTCTTACTACACAGGGGTGCTGGTAAAGAGGTGGAGCCTCGATCCTTACAGCTTGGGGGCCTTTGTTCTCTTCACGCCCTATCAACATTTAGAGTATGCTAAGGAGCTCTTCAAAAGAGAAGGCAGGATACACTTTGCCGGTGAACACACAGCCTTTCCTCACGCTTGGATAGAGACATCTATGAAATCTGCAATCAGGGCTGCTACAAACATTAACGAAGCTGCGCACAAAGAGTTAAATAGAATTCAACACCAAGACGAGCTCTAGGGTCTTAAATCCAGCACTTTACCTAGGTGGTTGCATTGCCTGGCAAAAGAGTGAAAGTCGTTGATTTGCATTTTTCACCAGCCAGGTCTAAACTGGATGGACTTTTGGCAGTGAATGATGGCTTGATGTTGATAGACAACAGCATAGTTCGATGTCATTCATTACGCAGCTGCTTTAGAAATAACTGTCTAACCTCAGTAGGATGTGCATCACTAGTGTTCCTCCAATCTTCATGTTTATATCTTATTCATTTCTGTCTGTGTGATCAAAAAGGTGCTCAATGACAAACAACTACTGACTTTTCTCTCTGCTCTGAACATTTTTCAACTGAAGACAAGAAAAAGTTTGAGCTGCCCAAAGAGAATATGCACAAAATGCTTGCTTCTGCTGTCAAAAATAAAGAGGCTCTCCTGCATTCTCTGATCTTTGAAAATAAAGCTTTGGTATTGTCAAACCTGACCTTTATAAGTTATTACACCTCCTTTGATAGAAATGCTTTACAACCCTTTCCCTGTCATAAATGATGAGTTTAGCCACACATATTTGTAACTGTTGCATATGTCCAAATTTTAATTTCACTTAATAGAAACATAACTTTTTCACAGTTATATCAGTTGTGATACAAACATTGCAAAAACACTATCTACCAGTAAACTAAATTTTCACAAAACAAAACCACAACAAATGGCTCCCATTTACAAATCTTTTATTTTAAGTTATTGAATATGGCAATAGGCAGTCCATAATAACAATAAACATTCACATATAGTAAATACCGAGCAAAAAATAGCAAGCAAGTGTCAAATTTGTTAATACAAGTTCTGAATTTGTGCTATTGAATAAGTTAATTTGGGCTTCCATATTAGTTTGTACTCTGAGAAATTCTGATTTATACTACTCTGAATGTCATATCTTAAAATCTCAAATTGGTGAATTTTTACGCACAAATATTTCGTTCATGCTCATCAGTTACTTAATTCATGCATAGACATGAGTGGCTCTTATCCTTGTCCTCTCAGTAGGCTTTTGTTACAGGTTCTGTGAAGTCACTTTTTAAAAGCAGCCTTTCTGACATGAAATGCAGCTCTAATGTAGACAATTGATCTAAATGGTTTAATTAAGATTTTATTACATTGTGGATACATGTGTATACTAAAGCAAATGTATGTTGTAATTTGTGAGCATGAGTCTTTACACTCACTGTGTGAACTACTAAATCATGCACCCTTAATAATAATAATAAAGAGCATAACTGAATTGAGTGCACAAGTCAATAATTTGAGAAAAGACATTTGTATGAAACCCAGTAAGTTTGAATCATAACACTCTGCAGGTGGTACTGCTGTGTATTCAAATGATATATTGCTGTATTTCCTTTATTTTATCCAATGATATATAATCAAATCTTTATCTCGAATTTGTTGTCTAAAGTTCTCGTATGCTGAAACATACAAGATACAACTAATTTAATTGTCAGATCCTGTGGGTCTTTACTCATTGCTTTAATGCCAGCAGAGCATTTTTCCTGCTCTGTGTAGAAACAGCAGAGGTAAGACCAAATTGCTGGGCAGACTAAACCAGAGAGCAGATATCAGCGCCATACAGCCGTCAACGTGACTCCGCAGTTTGGAGTTTTCCAGAGCATTACAAATAAGGAACGCTGCAAACCACACCCACAGCGCTCCCATTATGACAGTAATAGTGTGGAAAGCCCTCTGCTTTGATTGATCAACCCTCTCCCTGTTCCCGCCCACATCCCCTGGCCCCGGACGAATCAGAACACAGAGAACACGAAGGCTGCAGAAAGAAATAGCAATTAAAGAGAAGATCAATAAGCAGACATTTAAGGTAGCAGTAGCCGCAGGCACACTCAGTGCTATCACGCAATTGTATCCGAAGCACAGCAGCCAAACACATACAGTGCTGATATTTCTGATCTTGACCCCACCTGACTGTCTCAGCCCCATGTAGGTGACGGGGTGAACAACAGCCAGGTATCGCTCCACACAGGTCAGGATGTGAAAGAGAATCTGTCCAGGGTAAACAACAGTAGACATATATGACCCCACTGTAACCGCCTCTGAGAGACCAGTGTAGTAGCCACAAATGTATGTCATGCTCCCCAAAGCATATGTAAGCTCCATGGCAGCCACATGGTAGGTGAAGACGTCAGAGTGACTCGTTGTTGCAAAGGAGTGTTGCTGCCGCCATCGCTGGTGGCCCAGGTAGAGGACGAGGGTGGAGAGAGGGAGGAGGAGGAAGGTCCTGGTCGCAGTGAAGGAAAAGGAGAAGAAAAGTACACCTCTGGAGTTGGAGCAGGGGGAAAACAAATCAAGGGCGGAGGAAGAGGAGTTGACTGGCATATCGCTCTGTGTGGTATTTCTTTTTTGGTGAAAAGGGAGAAAAGAGGAACAAAAATAAATCAAATGAGAAAACAATGTTTCACCTTCATTCCAAAAATAGAACACATTATTTTTTTAGATATCCTTACATCTGTATTTAGAGTTTTTGTCTGTAGTAGCAGCAGATGTATTTCCTGTAATATTGTTATTGTTTTTATGTAGAAGTGTGTGTCACCAGCAGACCACAGGCGGGGGCCTCTTTGCATATTCCTGGGTCTGTGCTGACAAGGTATGGAGTTATACAAGCCACATCAAAGCATTTTGTTCCTGCATAAAAACGTCTAAATGTGTACTTTGTGGTCAACAATTTGAGTCTGTACAGGTTCAATCGATGCCAGGAAAGGGACTTTAAAACAACAGGGAAAAAATCCTTGTTTATGGTGCTTTGTATCTCACAACTGTCTCATTTTGGACACAGTAAATCAGAATTATGAGACGCTAAGTCAGATTTTTCATTTAGCATCAGATAATTTGGACTCAAAGTTAAGTAAATTTGGCACATGAAGTGTATTTCGAAATTCATTGTTAATAACTTGTCATTACCTTTTTTCCTCTTTCTGACATGGGCTTCTATAAAAGTTTAACTTTGTAATAAAAAAATCTATTAAAAAACAAAAAAACAGTTTAACAATAAGTGGACACAGTGTCTAATCTCCATGGAAAAGCAGGCATTTAAAAATATTACCTGAAAACAGTTATGTAATTAAAGTACACCCACCTATTGAGCAGCGTTTGTTCTCCTGCTCGTTCCAGACTCACCGAGTGCTATTCACCAGCGTCTGTCATAATCATATCAACGCCTCTGTGTGTTAGGGTATTAATGTCATGTGGCTGTTTTGCATGCTGCCAAACTACTGATGGATTTTGTGTCACTTAATACTGTAGATGGAGGCAGGCAAATGTTCCTTTTACATTAATCTTCCAGCAGGAGGTCAGAGCACAGGTCATCTGTTCACTTCAAATGCAAATTGTTTGCTTTTTTTTCAATAATTTATTTCAAGAGTGCCAGAGTTAATACATCATTTTACATTTGCTTATATATGAAGTTTGTACTTACAGAATTATTACTCTATATATTATATAGTAAAGAAATTCTATGTTTTCCTAACTAAAACAAACAACTTATTATTTCAAGAGCAAACATCACTAAATTGTGTTCACAAGTCAATCATTTACAGCTTACTGTAATTAAGTTCTAATTTAAAGTTCTTAATGTTCTCTATTTTAAAACTCCTCAAATCCTGTGCAGTGGGGGTCTCTAATGGCAGCAGAGCAGTTTTCCTGCTCTGTGTAGAAACAGCAGAGGTAAGACCAAATTGCTGGGCAGACTAAACCAGAGAGCAGATATCAGTGCCACACAGCCATCAACATGACCCAGCAGTTTGAAATTTCCCAGAGCATTACAAATAAGGAACGCCGCAAACCACACCCACAGCGCTCCCATTATGGCAGTAATAGTGTGGAAAGCCCTCTGCTTTGATTGATCAACCCTCTCCCTGTTCCCGCCCACATCCCCTGGCCCCGGACGAATCAGAACACAGAGAACACGAAGGCTGCAGAAAGAAATAGCAATTAAAGAGAAGATCAATAAGCAGATATTTAGGTTGTTGGGAGGTGCAGGCATGCTCAGCGCTATCACGCAAATGTTTCCGAAGCACAGCAGCCAAACACATACAGTGCTGATATTTCTGATCTTGACCCCACCTGACTGTCTCAGCCCCATGTAGGTGACGGGGTGAACAACAGCCAGGTATCGCTCCACACAGGTCAGGACGTGAAAGGACAACTGTCCAGGGAAAACACAGGAAGACGTATAAATCCCAAACATTAGCACCTCTGTCAGACCAGTGTAGTAGCCACAGAGGTAGACTGCACTCCCGAAAACATATATCAGCTCCACAGCAACCATGTGGTAGGTGAAGACGTCGGAGTGGCTCGTTGTTGCAAAGGAGCGCTGCTGCCGCCATCGCTGGTAGCCCAGGTAGAGGACAAAGGCGGAAAGAGGGAGGAGGAGGAAGGAAAGAAATGGAGATGAAAAGTCCGGTGCTGGAGTCGGTACAGTGGTACAAAATATCGAGGGAGGAGTTACTGGTTTGTGTGGTACTCCTTTTATAGAGAAAATGGAGAAAAGTGGATCATAAATAAATGAACTGAGGCAACATGTTTACCAGGCACTTTCATTTCAAATATGATTAAAGTGATTCAAAACTAAAACACCACGTGATTCAGAAGTCTGTATTTATGGTTTTTGGCCATAGTAGAAGCAGATATAAGCAGACATGAAAGTCTGCAAAGCATAACCATAATAACACTATCTGACAACAGAAGTTCAACAACCTGACAGCTTAAATGTCCCGAATGAAAGTGTACAACAAAAATATCTGTTTCTCTTTAAAACAAGAAAATGTTCATGGGAAATTGGAAGTTAAGGTGATAGTTTGAGGTTTTTGAAGTGGGGGGGATTGAGGTGCTTATTCATAGTCAGTGTATTACCCATTGTAGATGGCTCTCAGCATGTCTCCTGTGTGTAGAAGTACCAGTCTGGAAGCTAAGGAACGTATACGCTGTGGACAGAAAAGAAACAATGTGCTGAGTTTCTCTTTAAAACAAGAAAATGTTCATGGAAAATGGTACAGAGACATTTATGTTGTGTAATAGCAGAAAGGTGTCATGCTATGTAATAACAAAATAAAATAAATGTTCCCTTATTACACTACAGTTACGGTAAATCAAAAACTCCTGTATTGACCTTCAAAAAACCAACATATGAGTAAAGTTAATTCAAGAAAAAAAACCCTGGATGGACTGCAGTTGGTCGAGTATACAGAGTTTTAATCGCGGTGGTCTCATTTGTCAAGTCGATAACCAGTTAAAATGCAAAGAGGTCGCGTTTTCATAAATGTGGACACAATTTTGGAAAACATTCATGGGAAAGTACACGTTTAAATAGTAACTACAAACCATTGTGTAATTAAAAGACACCCACCTGGTCAGGTTTCTGATCAGTCTCCTGCACGTCCAAACTCACTGCTTTCTGCATTGATATCTGCAGGACTGTGGGGTTTTTTGCATGTTGTCAAACTAAAGATGGATTTGGCATTTGCATCATTTTTCCATCAGAAGGTCAGATTGCACGGTCGGCTGCTAATGAGTGTCACTCGAGGGTATTTGAATGACTGATTGGATTTGGGGATTTAGTGTTAACATCAGTCAGATTGGTTATTGAATTAGATTTACAATTCATAATTTTGATCTTTTATATTGACCTCACTCGTGGTGTGAAAATGACCCCATACCCATACACTCATTTATTTTGTCCCTCTTGTTTGATGGGATTCAAATGATCTGCTAACAAAGACAGGTGTTTATTCAAATGAAATAGTGACAGCAGTGTGTTCCGTCAGGTGTGTTTGAGCCTTACTGTGTTAGTCAAATAAGCAGAGGTGGTTTAAAGCGCCATTACTTAATTCAAATTATACATACTCCTGGTCAAATATTACTACAATACAAGTTGTTGAGTCTAATTTTTACTTGAATTATAGTACTGGAGAACACAAGGGAGACATGATTCAAATAACTTGCAAAGACAGGTGTGTTTATTAATATTAATTATATGCAGAGTAGAAGTGACAGCATTTTGGTGGAAGTTCTTCATGATGACCATGAATACAAACAATTGTTGTCTAAAGATAAAGATAGGACCTTTTAAAACAAAGTTACAAAGTGTTCCACAGGGTACAAATACACAAAATTAAACAACATACACATAGAAATGCACAATAAACAGAATAACAATAATAATAATAATAATAATAATAATAAAATAATAGATACAGTAAGGAAGAAAGGGTAAAAAATAACTAAACATTGAAACAGATTATTTATAAAAAATATACACCAAAGGCACTTAGGATGGTATAAGATATTAAAGGTAAACATACAGGTATTGATTACAGCATTATTTACCCAGAGATATAGATCTGGTATTTTTAAGATATAATCTTCCCATCCATCATAGAAAAGTAATTCATATGAAGCAACCTTTCCAAGTTCCATGGCTCTTAGTTAATTGGAGTTAATTGTTGTATCGAAACAAATTAATGAAAATGTCATCTTAATTTTCTTGTTTGTTTTATTTGTCTATTTGCAGGCGTTTCTTTCTACAGTCGCAGCTCTCAGGGCCACCATACGTTAGCTGTTAACTTGCATGTTTCTTTCTTCCTGACAATCAAATCTAAATCTGGAAATGTTGTACACTTTTGGGGTTTATCTCCTCTTAATGATATTATTTTTCACTCTCTTAAGCTGAGCTTTGAATGGGATTCCACTCGAACACCTAAAGGACCCTTTTCACCGCAACCATTTTTTGACAAGAAATAGTAGGGCAAACACAAGTGTTACCAATGATACTAATGAAGGTTGTGTTCCATGTAGTGTATCAGAGCCTTTTAATGAGTGAGCATGGATAATAGCAGCACCCACACTCTGTCTGACCTGTATGGAACAGAACCTTAATGTATTTAACCTATTTCATGTCAAAATGGCTGTTGTAAAAAAGGTATATTTCCAATTCTCCGGACACACAAACATTTTCACCTACACTGCCTTCAGATGGTACCTTGAAAAAGTGCAATGTAGCTGAAAATGTTTATTCTGGTACGCCAAATCCACCCAAATCTAATCTAAATTTCAACACATTTTTTGGCAAAAGAAAATACAAAGGAATGTGTGTTTCTACCCACCACTGTAATGCAATTATTAGGAATTGGGCACATTGAAAAAACAGCCAGTGTTTGGTTAGTCTGTTCTAAGCGACTGTACAAAAATGGCGGTCCAAGCCTCATCCTGACTCAGTGTTGTGTTTCCTGCCTGGTAGTTTTCGTGCTCTGTGTAGAAACAGCAGAGGTAACACCAGACTGCTGGGCAGATTGAACCAAGCTCCTGCTAGCAAAGCCACAGCCTTAACCCTGTAGCTCACTGTTGGTAAGGAAAACACCACGTTGCAAAGCAGATTCCCTCCAAACCTAAACAGCAGCACTCCCATTATGATTATGATGGTGTTGAAAGCCCTCTGCTTTGATTGGTCAACTCGCACCCCGTTCCTGCCTGCCTCCCCCGGCCGTGGGCGAGTCAGAACACCGAGAACAGAAAGGCTGCAGAAAATCACAGCAATACACATCAAGGCAAACTGAATGGTACTTGGTATAAGGATGTAGTTAATGTAATTGCTCATCACCACCATAAAAATAATTCCTGCGAAGCACTGTAGCCAAACAAGCCCGGTGCTGATGTTTCGGACGCGGACACCGCCCCCCTGTCTCAGTCGCAGGTATGCGATGGGGTGAACAACAGCCACATAGCGCTCTCCACAGGTCAGGATGGGGAAATACATCTGTCCAGACCAGGGGAAAACTGCAATGTACGTCCCCACTGAGCTCGCCGTAGGTAGATTGGCGTACTCGGCACAAATGGCAATGGTATACCCTGAAACTCCAATCAGCTCCATGATAGCCATGTTATAGGTGAAGAAATCAGAGAAACTCATAACTGCTGCTGAGGACACTGAACGTTTCCACTGCTGGAATCCCAAACTGAGGACAAAGGTGGAAAGAGGGGCGAGGAGGATGATTTTGGTTAAGTTTAAGGCCAGCTGTATATACAAAAACGACTCATATGAAAGGGTTTGATTGGTGGAGAAGTTGGCTGACATTCTCAAACAGTAGAGGCCTGTAGAGGAGAGAAACAGAGATTAAAGGAAAATTTGACTTACAGAAGAGCAATGCCAAAATTCTCCCAATGACAGTGCTAACATGCTGTTGTTAAGCACGTAAGGATTCACTTTCTTTAGTTTAGCAAGTTAGTACACATTTGCTAATTGGCAGTAAAAACAAAATACAGCTGAGGCTGATGGTAATGTCAATGAAATAAAATTGTAAAAAAATAAAATTTTGATCTGATGATGGTGCTAGATCCAAAGTCAGAGGAGGGTAACATGTCATGTCCATCCAATGGCCTTGGAGACGTCAGAGTCTTTAGATTTCCTGTTCTGGGCACAATGAACGTCTGTAGAACCGGTCTATTTAACACATCCTTACTACACTACCTCTGAGAGGCCCAGCGGTGTATGAAAGTAGCTAACGAGTGAGCCTTTCTTTCTGATCTTTGTTGACTTGCACATGCACCGTACCGATCAGACGGGTTGTTTGCAGATGTAGCGAAACCACCAATCACACCTCTAACAAATCGATCCGTTCTCAAGTCACAAGTAGGGAAATTCTCTACTGAGAATATGTCTGCTCCGTTTTAAAGCTCGAGTGAAGTCGCAGGTATCAAATGAAACTCACTGACTCACTAACTGATGCATCCATTGGTGCCAACCATGTGATGCTCCACTGTAAAACACTGAAAGTAAAGTTTTATTTAACTCAAATAATTGTTGAAACTGATTTGTTTGAAAATATAAAAGTAAAATTAACTCAATTTTATAAGTTAAAAAAACATTCTTGATCATTCAGTTATTGTGACATTGACTTATCTTTGTAATTATTATTTGTACTGTGAAAACAAAATACCTAATACTTAATGAGGAATGTTTCTGTAACTTAAAGACATATTACACTTATCTGTAACGGGTCACTTAAAATTACTAGTAAAATCTGATGCATCAAAAAAAAAGTGTTCCTAATTTTTGATGTAACCATTTTTTGTTCAAATAACATCGCATTACAGTGTAACATGTTGAGAACGGGGGGGATAAACCTGCAAAGTTAGCCTACAATTTGACAAAGGAGAAAATGGCATGGCCATGAGTCTCCCCTCTTCAACTACATGCCCACCTTATGCTAATCCAATGCAGTTTTGTGAAGTATAAATGTATTATTTCGCCTAGTGTATTTGAATATTTCTGCAGACTGGGGTCTATAAACAGTGTTGGAATTGTACAAATTAGGAATGATTTATAAGCTGAGACACATGCCTTTATCCCACCCCTGCATAAGTCAGTACTTGTTACTTTCTCACCATCTACATACAAATACTTTTAATTACATCTACATTTCCTTGTTTTAGAATCTTGCCCAATTAATTGCAATTTAATATAGGGAATACTGTATATAGAGACCTTAGTTCAATATTTCACTTACATCCCTTATGTCTGTCCATGATGTAGGCTGCGCAGGTTTGTCAACTTTGTCTCTCGTTCCCTATGATGTAACTCATATTCATGTATCATTAAAGTGCCATTTAAAATATAAATTGTAAAACATTTCTGGTTGCCTTTTTTCCATCAGTGTTTTTTTTTTTCCCCACTTCACATAGTATTAGCAATTGTTGTCATTTGTTTTAATTAACAAACTGATAAAACATTAATAAGTACGACGATAAAATGATGAAAAGTCTTCCGACTCACCAAAAGTGTTGGTTTCTGATCTTCCTTCTCCGGTGTGTTCAAAGTCATTGACTGATGTGTGGGGTTTTGTATAATGCACTATTAGCACACACATTATCATGTGTTTATGCAAACAGTGGTTGTGGGCAGCATTGCGTATTTTCTTCCATATGGAAAGAAACATCATAACTCATTTACTAGGGCAGAACAGAAATTGTTGCTGTCTCATTATTCAACCGCAGCGAGGTCAGAGCGCAGGGTCAGACGCAGAACGCCAGTGCTGATAATGTGATCCAGCGCCTTGCTCAAAGGCTAACGGCAGATTTTATGGATAATCATGGGCTCATCCTGTGATTACAAACACTGAAACTCAATTCTGAGGCTGTTCTGCAAAGTTTTCTAATAAATATAGCAGTTTCTAATCAACCCATATAAATTTCATCCTTAAATTAACAATTTCCCACCCACGTTTTTTTTAAGCTGCACACATCCTGGAAAGGATACCCAATTTAAATGCTATGCTGTGTACAAATGGAATCAGCTACACAAAATATGAAGTTACATTCTCATCTTTCATTTAAAAGGTTGTATTTATGAATTTGCAATCATACATCTAAATGCTTTTCTTAATTGTGAAATTGTAAAATATGTCAGTGAATCTGAAAAACAAGGGTTACTGACACAGAAAGTGATCACATCTATATTCCTAGTGTCCCCAAGTAATAAGATGCACATGCATAGACCAGCTGGTGCTTCATTTAGTGTTTGACAGGATTCAAATGACTTGTGAACTCAATCTGCTGCTTATTCAAATCAGAACACCTGTGTTTTCTCAGTTTGGCTCTGTGAACATGTCAGTGTCATTTAGAAAGTTTATCTAGACTATATCAGTTAATATCGGGTTTTATTTGTTAAAAGACTAATGATGTAACTGTGTAGGAGCATAAAACCACTAAAATGGTTTGTGACCTGTGAAGTTACACAAACTGCATTTTATTACTTTTTTAAATAATCTCCTATAAATAAATACTTTCCAAATTGTTGCTGGTGTGAAGACCTTTAAACTTAAAAGCAGGGTCCCAATTAGAAGCAGGTCTCAATTAGAGGCCTGGTCTGGATTTTATAGAAATCCTTTGGGTGTCTGAAACCTTTGTCACTATGAAAATGCTGACTGCTGAGGTTACAGATGGAGCAACCACTGGGTCAGACAGCACACAATATTTTTTAAATCATTTATTGGTTTTGCAATATGCAAAAAACTCACCATCCATCACTGTGACACATTGAAAACACCCTCACACACAAGTATTAAAGTATCAAACAGACATCAGTTAAAAGCAGTTGGTGAAGGTAGAGATGCAGAGAAGAACAATCAGAAAACATTGCTGGCAAGGTGAGTGCAATATAATAATTCATGTTCAGAAAAACATATTTTTCAATAAAATAACAGTTTCATGTATAGTTTGATAGGATATTTCATATCCTAAATATGTGGGTTCTGGATTTGTTTACATTGTTTGTACATGTGAGAGGGTGTTTAGTCTTTTAATCTTTGAATCTGGAAGTTATTTATTCTGTTTTTTTTAACAAGACTGTGATGCTATACTGTGGAATAAATGAACTAAGTGTTCAGCCTCCTTGCCAGTTATTCTTACTTAGAATCATTACCGCTTTTTCTCTTATTGTCTGTTAAAATCTATATATTTAAATAATTCAATGAAGATCATTAACATTTGATGACTAACAACTACTAGTCACCTAGGAAAATCTTTAGTTAATCTTTAAAACACATTTTTTTTGCATCTGATATTCTACTGTTTCTTTCCAAAATTGATGGAAACCTTAACAGACTCTGTTCCACTGTCAAAATATAATCAAACACCCATTAATCTCAAGTTGTAACATTCTATATATAGTGACTATGAAAATCTTTCCTCAGGGACAGCCCTACTTATTACTAATGCTATTCCACAATCTCACATTGACACAAATCTTTATTCTCTCTCTACAAAGGCCTGCAGACTCATAGATATGTCAGCCAACTCCTCCTTCAACTCCTCGGATTCTGCCCTCCACCTGTTGCTCAACGTTTGCTCACAATCCAGACCCAACATTTTTGTTTTCACAGCCTTCTCCGTGACCAATGTGTTCCTTCTGCCACTCTTCGTCCTTGTCCTTTACATGGGCTACCGACGATGGAGGCAACAGCGCTCTGGTTCAGCAGCAGCGAGGACGAGCCACTCTGACATCTTCACCTACAACGTGGTCATCCTGGAGCTGATCAGTATCTTGGGGTGTTGCTTTTACTGTTATGGGGCCTTAACAGATATTCAAAGTATAGAATTGGTGGGGATGGACATCTTCTACATCACGTCACCCGGACAGACTCTGTTTCACCTCCTCACCTGTGTGGAGCGCTACCTGGCTGTTGTTCACCCCGTCACCTACCTGGGGCTCAGACAAGCGGGCGGGGTCAGGATCAGAAATATAAGCATTGGGTGTGTTTGGCTACTTTGCTTTGGATCACTGGTTCTGTCCAAAGTGTTAAGCAAATCTTTCCCTAACTACGCAGCTTCCTGCTTCTTGGTTTTTTCTTTAATTGCCGTCTCTTTCTGCAGCCTCTCTGTTCTCTGTGTTCTGATTGGTCCAGTGCCAGGGGAAGTGGGCGGTAACAGGGAGCGGGTTGACCAAACAAAGCAGAGGGCTTTCCACACGATCACGGCCATATTGGGAGCACTGTCATTGAGGTTTGTGGGAATCCTGGTTAGCAAAGAGTTGTACGCTTCAAAGCTGACCGACATCGTGTGTGTAATGGGATCATCTTTATTGTGGTTGACTTTGCCCGGCAGTCTGGTGTTACCTCTGCTGTTTCTACACAGAGCAGGAAAACTACCAGGCTGTAAACACTGAATCAGGATGAGGATTTCATTAGAGCATTGTGAATCACAAAATGAAATTAAAATCTAACTGTGCGATTTAAGATTACGTCTTTTAGTGAAATAAATCTGATCTAATCTCAGTAAATAACATTGTAAAATACATTTTAGAAGAAAATAAGTATGTTAAAATTTGAATTACACCGTATATACTGTAGAGGGATAATGAAAACATCTTACACAGATTCTAGTTTGTTGAAATATTTCTATAGTAATATAACTTTTGTATAATAAAGAATAAGCTAGGATGAGTGTTAATGGTAGTCTTTAGGTTCTGTAGGTGTCTCTGGGATTGCCCCTTAGCCCCACAAATTTTTGGGGCATTTTTATAGCGTCACTGAGTCAGTGGATAGGGTAAACTGAGAGGCTGTGGGTGGACCAAAGTAAAACGCATTTTCTTTTTTGAATGTATGGACACCTTACAGCCATGAATCTCTGGTTGTCACATTCAAACTGTCATATTGTTTCCTTCTACCTACTGTAGGTGTTTTCAGGTGTTACAAAGTTTGTTTTTCAAAGTTTAATATATTTTACTTTATTTTCTTATTTCATTTTTTTTTTTCGATTTTCAGATTTTTCATTTGATCGAATTTAAACATGTTACATTTAAGTTTTCTCCCTGTATTTTTGCTTTAGTTTAAGATAAAGAATGGAAAATTATGGAAAAATGTATCCCCTGTATTCATGTATGTGCGATTATCAATTAAAGAGAACTGTCAAAAAAAAGAGAAGATCCACCATCATCTATTGGTTATTATTAGCCCAACCTTTTCCTTAAGGCCTCATTTTCTATTAATGACCCCTAACTAAGTGACATATTTTATGGATATTTCCTATTAAATTCAAAACCGTGCAATTAACCCAAACAGTAACTGCAACACGTTTTTGTAAACCAAGTGATTTGGATAATACATTTTGAGCAGATTATTTCTGTTTTTTTATCATTTTTTTTATACAATTCTCTGTCTGTATTATGTATTTATTTTTTTATAAATTTGAATAGGTTTTTTTTTTTGACAAATTCAGTCTTTTCTTGTCACTGACGTTGTACTATTAGACAATTTACACAGAAGTGAACCAACCAAATGCTGAGATATAGGCCTACTGTCTATATTTTTAAAGTTTTCTTACACACCTTAAAATCTAGAAGGCCTCGTGAACACCCAGGCTGGGAACCAGTGATATGTCTCCTGGTCAGTCCAACACTTTGGTCTTGACTGAAACATGTCAACCATTACGACATTCATGATTTCCAAAGGATTAATCTTACTGACTTTGTATCCAGTACCATCATCAGGTCAAGAAAATGTAATTCACAATACTTTGGTTTATGACAAAATACTTAAATGAGCTACAGCTGTACTTTGTTGAGTGCTAATTAGCAACCGACATGGTTAACAAGGTAAACATTATAAATTAGCATGTTTATTAAGGGTTGCAGTGGTTCGGCCACAACTCAATACTATGTATGATTCACTTGTCTGATTGAACAACTTAGGTTATACATGCTACAATTATTTGCATAGGCAGTCATAATGAAGCAAACACAGGAGACTGGCACACACAGTCAGTACAACACTACTTGATTTGAAAAAAAAACATAGGTCATTTGCATCCTCTCAGGATGGACTGATGTATAACTACAGATATGGGAATATGTCAGTAAAAAAACAGTGCTCAGTCTAAAAGAACACTTAAGAAAAGAACAGGTGAACATATTTCTTAATAGCACTAATCTGCAGCCTGATGTCAATATGATGCCTGATAAGTGGAAATATTTATAAAACCATTCCTGTTCTAAACTATTTCTCTGAGTATTTTTACTTTATGTTTTGAGGATACGTATATCTGATAAATGTTCTTTTTGAAGCATGAGGTTTCCTGGAGCAAGACTGCATGCTGTGCTCTGACACATGTGTTGAAGAATAATTTGAATTTGTGTTTTTGATACGTCATGCAAAAAACCCACAATCCTGCTGCTGTCTGACATATGAGCACAACCAGCATACCTATGCATAGGCTATTTGGCGTCAGCAGTCAGTGAGTTTGGAGACGCAGACAATCGGAAACAAACAAGGTGGGTGTTCTTTAAAAATGATGTTAATATTATTAATATTAGTTAATATTTCTAAAATGAGTTTCCTAATGTCCCATTTTCCACAAATAAGTTGGTCTTGTTTATTTCCACACTGGTTTAGGTTTTTTCCAGTTTTATACATAATGTTCAAAGTTTGTGTTTTTGAAAGTGACACCAGGGGTAGTAAAAGTGTACATCCTCTTTACTCAAGTAGAAGTACAGATTGAGGATTATTCAAAGAGACTCCGGTGGAAGTAAAAATACTGATCCAACTTATTTACTTCAGTAAAAGTGAAAAAGTGCAGGCTATGAAATTAACTTAATAAATTGATAATTCCCCTCAAGTGCATTCAAAGTTAAGTAGCAAGCCTGTTTTGAATGTGTACATGTAAACCGAGCAGAAAATACAGATATTTGTGTTAAACTTAAGGGAATAAAAAATAAAAGTTCTTGTCTTGAAGACATCTCTTACTGGGTTGGGTAGATGGTTGATAAACCTTAAACTTATTATTATGAAATATTATTTGTGATGTTTCCTTTGGGTGCTGATTTAACTTCCATTTTTGAAAACCTTTAGGACACTCCAGTGCCTCGTTATTAGAAGTTGCAGATTGGTGTATTTTGAGAACTCAAGCAGTCAATGGATGACACTCTGTTCCTGTCACTATACAAATTTTCAAAAAGAATGCCCTGTAGTAAAAGATAATCCAGGTACATTGGACAAAGAGTAACTGGTACCTTAAAGATTTGGTGATTCTCTACCATCAAAGCAGTCTGGCAGCCAAAATATCTAAGTCCTTGAAATACTGATTGCAATGAATAATAGTACATTTGTTTTCTTTTAGGCAGGTTGTAGGGATAAGCATACACATACCAGAGAGAAAAAAGCTCCTCCGTGAATTATTCTGCGTGCCCTGAGTGATAGCTGGAGCTTCCACAAACATATGCTGGACCTGAAACTCTGCAAGTTGAATCATGAGTATAAAAGATGAACAGCGGTGTTAGAAAATATCTGGTTCTTTGCAATTGTACAAGCCGTATATTCAGAAAACTAGAGACGCCAATCACTCAGCATTAAAGGTCCAGTGTGTAATATTTAGGAGCATCTGTCTGAAGAAATGGAAAGGTATATGATATGTATCACTATGTTTTCATTAGTGTTTAATCACCTCAAAATAAGAATCAATATGTTTTTTTACTTTAGAATAAGCCTTTTATAGCTACGGATGCCGTGTCTGTCATGGAGTCGGCCATGTTTCTACAGTATCCTGGCTCTAGTCGGGGGCGTTCGCGTTTTCACAGCCACCATAGTTTCTCCTTCACACTTAGAAGGGGAGGGTGAAGCAAGGGAGTTGCCATCACTTACAGATTCCAGCTCAGTACTTGATGAGTTTGACAATGATGTGGCAATGTGTTCCCAAATACAACTAATTAATTAAAACTGGTGCTGTGACTGTAGCCTAGACCATTCTTTGTTCTATGTTAAGAAGCATTGTATAGATCAAATGGGAGCTGCAGTGGGGGAAAATACTTCCAGAATCAGCATGAAATATAACTTGTGTCTCAATGTCTCTCTTTTCCCTTTCTGTGCGCCTCCTGTCTCGCTTTAATTTATTTTTCCCCTTAGGCATACAACTACATACAGATATGTCAGATAATTCCAGCAATGTTCTACTCTACCACTGCTCCAACTACACACTTGTCAGAGACATTGACTCCGCCATTACTGTCCTGAGAATTGTCCTCCTCCTCCCTCTCTGCACCCTCGTCCTCTACTTTGGTCAACAACGATGGCGACAGCAGGGCTCCTTTACAACAAGCCACTCTGATATCTTCACCTACCACATGGCGGCCATGCAGATGATCTGGATCTTGGGGTGCTTCTGCTACTTTTATGGTGGATATGCTGACATTGTGGATATAACAATGGCAGGAATCTGTACAACATCATTTGTTTTCTATGGAGAGACCTTTCTTCAAACTCTGACCTGTGTAGAGCGATACATGGCTGTTGTTCACCCCATCGTCTATCTTCGGCTGAGAAATACACATGGGGTTTGGATCAGACACATCAGCATTGGGTGTGTTTGGCTGCTGAGCTTTGCAATGACGGGTTTAGCCACTTTGTACATTCCTTTCTTCCCCACCGTCCCTTTCTTCTGTACTTTAGTCTTCTCCTTAATAGTTGTATCTTTTTGCAGCCTTTCTACTCTCTGTGCTCTGATTCGCCCAGGGCCAGGGGAAGGAAGTGGAGAAAAGGAGCGAGTTGACCAAACAAAGCAGAGGGCTTTCCAAACCATCACAGCCATAACAGGAGTGCTGTGGTTGTGGTTAGTTGGGTATGTTGTTTGCATTGCTATGGACAACTCATCACTGCTGAGCGACAGAGACGGCTGCTTGGTGATGACGTGTGCAGGCTTTTTGAATCTGCCCTGCAGTTTGGTGTTATTTGTGCTGTATCTACACAGGGCAAATCTAAATTGATGAAGCTGTGCCACAGAAAACCATACGCTGCCGTCCTATCAGAACATTGTTGTATATTGTTGATATAGGTGTGTGTCGTATATGTATGCGGAAAATAAACAGAACTTGTTTGCATGTTCCATCCTGGGTAAGCCCTCTTAACCTCTCCATAATGAGCTGTGGCAGCTCATTCAGCCAGCTGAATCAGCAACCGCTGATTTGTCATTTGTGCCTGCTGTCATCAGACTGAACGACAGCAATGGAAGCCACAGATATGTTTATTGCATTTTGTACTATATGATATCTCGATATTAATAACAATTCTAAGTATAATCACATAATGATATGATATAATATTCTGCTGTACACTGTTATAGCTGATGATATTACTCATGCTAATAACCACTATGTCACTTTGCCAACAGTATTAGACACTAGTTTTACTCTATGCCTACTGCTATTGTATTATCTTTAATTTTGTATCAGTGCTACTTTTAATTATATATTTTCATCAAGTTTGTCTATTTATCTGTACGTTTTTCTGTCCTTATGCTATGCAAAACGTGAATTAATCAATAAAGGATCTTATCTTATTATCATATATTACAAATAAATTGTAAAGTTACCTTACCGTGTGCTGCAGGGGTGGGGGTTGGACGGATTGTGAGCAGGCATAATTTGGTGACTTTGAATGCTGCTTGTGGATATGACAAATCCAGTATGGCAGTTATCAAAGCCACTTATGCATGCATACAAATGTCATCAAAACACATTGAGATCTTTCAATAAGCAACATTCTCACAAAACCAAACCACAACAAATGGCTGCCACTTAGGAATCAATGCTTTATTTTAGTGTTGAGTGTGTGTGGATGTTAAAGAGACAGTCCATACTGTGAACAGACATAACATATAGTAAATACAGAGAGACAGAGAGAGAGAGAGAGAGAGAGAGAGAGCAGGCAAGTGACTCACTACATATCCACTTGAGGAAAAAAAAAACTAAATTGATGTACAATGTTGTTCATCTCATGGTGCAAACTAACACTGATAGACACCCAAGCTACATCATTGACAAATGTAGTTTCCAGTTGTTGTTGTTTTTTTTTTTCCTGATTTCAGAACAAAAACTCCCTCAAATGGAGGTGTAGTCTACAAATGAACTATTTGAAATGGTTATTAGCTAACTTACCTATGTTTGCAACAAATTCCAATTCAAGATCACTGAGAAGGCAGTTCCATCATGTCAACTTCCAAACAACATTCATGTATTACTTAAGGCTGATTCTCCAGCTGAAAAAGGCCTAGATTATTTAAAGAAACACAACCTGCTTTTGTTGAAACAATCAATACCGCCAACAAATCCAAAAATCTTCTCCCAGCTCTTGGTTGATGTTGATTTAGCGGCTCTATTGGGCGCTTAAACAAAGTCAGAAAACGTACTTCTTACAGATTCTGGAACAGACAACATGAACTACATTTTGGAACAACTTTAATCTATTATTCCTATTTGTTTTGTCTTAGCTATCTGTAAAAGAGACGGCTACCATTGTTAGCATTCAGCATAGACACCAAAGGCTACAAATAACCAAAAACGATTGAGTTAGGATACAACAAGTTGTGTTAACACTTCAAAATAAAGCTCCGGACCTGGACCTGGATCAGAAATGCAAAACTAACAAGCTGTTTTTGCTTACTGGCTAGCTTGATGTTGTTTTCCCACAAAGCAACTTTCATTTGACAAAACAATAACAGAATAAAACTTTAAACGCTGATTTGTCCACTCGTAACAGTCAATATAAAACGTATCAAATACCAACAATCATATTTTGATTCAACATAACAGACAAAATGTACAAAAAGAAGAAATATAATGGGCACTTAAGAGTTTCAATGCACATGGTGGAACACAATCAAATGGTAAGATAGAAAGATTGAATGATTAAATAAATAAATAAATAAATAAATAAATAGAAGCAATAACTTAAGTTTACTAAATCAGTTGTGAACATGTGACAAGTATATTTCTGTTATTATTTTTTCTTCCTGCTTTAATAAATAGACTGATAGACATCATGTCCACCACAAACTATTAGTCAACAAAGATGTTCTCTATATATTAATAATAAAGGCTAAAACTGTCCAACTGAATGCTGATGTGAGTAACTTAAATGCTTTTCTTGCCTTTTTAATAATTAATGTAAATGCTTTGTATTATTATCACTATCACATAGCACTTTTCCAACAGTAATTTGTAAATGCTTTGCAGTGTCACATTTGTCTCATGTCCATTACTGTAAATATTCTTCGGAGTTGGTGAGCTGTTTGTAAAATGGGAGCTTACAGCTGAAATGCGGTATGTTTGATGTTAACAATCACATATTACAGAGGCATGCTTCTAGAACACTGAGGCATTGCTATATGGGTGATGACAGAACATGTGGAATTGTACAAGCCAGCGACGGCACTTCTCGGAACTCTTCAAGCATTCTAGAATCCTTGGCAATGTCGAGGAATGAATCGAAACATTCTAGAATTTCCTCCCCGGCCTCCTGTTTTTCATTACCGAGACAGCGAGCAGAAACAAGTGTGTAAAAATGTTACAGATTCCAAATATGTTTGTTAATTTGAGCATTTTACATGATATTATTAAAGGTATTCTCACAAATATATATGATAGATTTATAGACTTTTTTTTTCTCCTTGCGACAAATCAGGAAAAATATATTAACACTCAAACCAAGCATAGATAGGCAATGCTGCTCATCAAGTTACCGCGTCAATCAACCAAATAAATCAATCGTTCAGTCATAAGAATCGTTCATAAGAATCAAGCAATTGTTTTCTACTAATTAATTTGTTCCTTAAGACTTGTAAAGAATACTAGCATATGGCAAGAAACAAAATAAACATTCCATATTCAGACAATCCTAATGTACAAACAATGGACAACAGGCTAAAAGTGGCCATTGTCTTAGTCTGATAATGTGTTTCTAATGACCATCACAGAGTCAATAGTGCGTGCTTAGGTGCAATTCCTTCAGTCATATTTACAGATTTTCACATTTACTGCTGGGAGTTTCCCTGTACAGCCACAGTCCTCTGCCGCTGGACCAGTTTAAAGCTAAGTGCTCTGCTCAAGGGCAACCTAACAAGCTCTAAGAGTTGGTAGCTAATGTTAGCCTCCAAATGTCAGAGCTGATGTTGGTGTACGAATGTAAACTACGGTACAAAAGCCGTAGGGGAAGTCTGTGGTAATGAGTGGCAAATGATGTCAAACCAAGACGTAGACCTCTTTTAGCTCAGTGGCCATTATTTTGTCAATGACGTACAACATTCTCTCCTAAAACACCATCCTGTATGTATTCATTTGTGCCTCTGATGCTTCTCCGATCCCTTCATCCATTATTCCTTCCATTGTTGGTTTAGGAAGCAGTGGTTTCCAAAGACATTCTCGTCATCGTCGCCTTTCACAACCTTCATTTGTTCCTTTCTTTTTTAAAGCCTTATTTCATCCATTCCTCATTTTTTATACTAATGCCATACTCAGAGAAAGAGGGACTTCCAGAAGTTGACATCATGAATTAGTCGTTGCATAACTTTTTTATACTCCAGCCTTGCATGACTTTGTGTCCCATTCTGTTGAATTTCTCAAATTTGCCCAAGGGCAAAATCTTGAATCCACCATCTTTCCAATTCCCCATGTCTGCTTACAATCCTGATCCCTCTTTAGACTTTAAGAGGATGTAGCCCAAAGACCAGTCTTTGCCCCACTATTCTCTGCTAGTTAATGTCTACTGTTTTTTATCTTTATTAATCAAAATCAACAAAGATGTCAAAACTAGATTGACTTCATTGTGGTAAAGTGATGTAATGATGACTAATTCTTCTTCTTTGCTTCCTCCATCCCTCCTTACATTGTTACAGGCAGCGGTTCATGCAATAATTCCAAGAGTTTGACATCGTGCACCGTATCTTTTCATTCCAACAATGGCCACCCCAACTGTCCCTCCTCTCACCACTTCATTTCTCCATCCAAGCCTCCATCATTGTAGGTATCGGTAGACTTTGAAGCAGTGGTTGCCAGAGTCGGCAACCACCACATGTCCGTCTGAGGTTAGAGCCAGACCTTGAGGCCCGTAGAGAGGATCCGCTGATGTATTGATGTAGGAGAGGAAGGAGCCACTGCCGTCAAACACCTGGAAATGTTAGAACAGAGAAAAATGTGTTTTCATGATTGCAAAAACTCTCAACAACCTAAGAACAGGCTTCTTGTCATTAGAGATCAAGGACTGCGTACCTGTATTCTGCTGTTCCCCCAGTCAGCTACAATGATGTTCCCATTAACGTCCACAGCCACGCCAGTGGGAGCGTTGAACTGGCCGTTTCCCTCGCCATTAGAGCCAAATTTCAACACTAGCTCCCCATCAGGGGTGAAAACCTGACAGAGAGAGAGAAAGATACCAGAATCTGTAATAATGTGTCCTGTTCTGGAGGGTTCTGGAGCAAGAAATTAAATATCTACCTGTTCACCTAGACTAAAAGTATCATTTCAGTTCAGTCAGTAAGGCCTTACCTTGACTGAGTGGTTATGGAAGTCAGTTACGATGATCTCGTTGTTCTTGTTCACTGCAGCAAAGTGTGGACCTTCAGGACAGGAGCACAGAAACAGGTTGTGCTGTGAGTGCTTCAACTAACACCTCAACACTTGCTGTTCACTGCCTTTATCCAATGTTCTTATGTCTGTTGTGGAAACGTATGCAAATCTGCACATTTATTTTATACAATATTTACATTTGCAAACATAAAATTTCAGAAAGAATTTAATACCAAAAATAAGAAATGTAATTAACAGGGGAGGTTTAATGGGATTAGCTATTTTATTTAATTTTTTATCCTCCTCACCTTTATTGTCTTAAAATGAAATTGTAATGATGTTCAGGGATCTAGGGTAGGGTAGTTTGGCACAAACGTTAAAATTACACAACTAAAAACATTTAAAAATGATGCAGCCACCCATGTTTTGCTTATAAAAGGAATCGATACCGATGTGTAGCTTGTGACTATTGAAGTATCCATACCCGAGGATTGATCCACCCATCCCTACTCTAGGTTTTTCCACTTTCACTTTAACTGCTGTCTGTGATCACACTTTATCTGACACTTCAATGGCTCTACCTTCCTTTGAACAAGTTCTACCTGCAAATTGCTTGTCACCGTTGCCTCGACTACCAAACTTGGTGATGAGCTTGCCGGTCAGCTGGAAGATGAAGACCGTGCATGCCTTGTTGTCCACCACGATCACATGACCATTCTGGTCCACAGACACGCCCTTTGGCCCCATAAGTCTACCGGAGCCAAGCTTCGCCTGATAGATGCCAAAATCAACCAACGAGAAGGGACAACCATTCAACAAAATGCATGAGATGAGAGTCTGAACAAATTGTTTTCATGCATCAGAAAATCTACCAGCCACCATAAAAGTCCACCAAGTCCATAAAAGGTAAAATACAGTTTATATTTCTATACTGATGCTCAGTCGATTTAAATTAAAGAATCAATCAAATTTACAGTAATCCTTCAAGCTCAAAACCACGAGTGCACCTACCTTGAACTTGCCCTCACAGGAGAAGATGCTGACCCACTTGTTATCGTAGTCTGCAATGATGATGTCACCGCTAGGGTGCACGGCCACGCCCGTGGGACGCTGCAGTTGCCCCGGCGACCGCCCACGTACCCCAAAGCGAGTCTTGAATTCCCCCTCGTTGGAGAAAATCTGGACATAATAGACATAATGCATACCTTAGCTTAGACCTAAACCTAAATTTGACCTAAAACCAAGTCTGAACCCTCCAACAGCCACATGAAGAAGAGAGGAGCAGATAGAATAAGCTGTACCTGGACACACTGATTATTACTGTCAGCAATCAGAATTCTGCCGCTGGAGGAGGCTGCGACTCCTTGAAGATTGGTGAACTCTCCTTTATTCCTCCCTTTCGTTCCTGAAGTGAGAAGGAAAAATCTGATAAATTGATTTTCTGACTGACGATATTTCTCAAAAACATCATCATTTCTGAATTTGTTTTGAAACATTTCATTACGGCAATATTAAAATCCCTTGAATCCTTGGCTCTGTTTTGACTTATTACCATCTTTTGGTTATTTCATGCTATTGTTATTTTCAAAATAAGATGGACTCCAAAATGCCATCAGTTTACATGTGAGTGATACTATACACATTCTAGGACAGTTTTTATTAAGTGTTATGCTTACAATCGTTAATTTCATCACTCTTATTTCTATTTGTGATAAAAATGTTTTGAATTTTGGCACTACACTTCCCATCATACTTTGTGTGATAAACAGGAAGTATAATGGTGCCAAGGAGTAACGGTGGAAACAAAAAACTGGAGCCAGGCTCCACCTTCTTGGCCGAATTTGGATTTTCCAAAGAAAATTGACAATATGGCAGCCAGCAGTAAACCCAAATCAAAGCTTCAAAATTATTCCCAGTGAATCCTATTGCTTTAATAATAGCTTTAGCTCTATTAGGTGAAATAAAGTGAATCTGCTGGTTTATCTGCACTGCACTGTTGAAGAGTAACGCCTCACCGATCCTGAAGATCAGGTCATCCTCAATGGGGTTCTGGGTTTTGCGTCGCGGGGTGCCCAAGGCGCTGCTGGCTCTCTTGGAGCCTTTTTTTTTCTGGCCGGGGGACTTCCCTCGTCTCTTTGCCCCCTCAGAAGAGCCCGTGGACGGGGTGGCGTAGGCTGCTGAGTTGGTTGCTGTGGTGGTTGAGGGGGACACCTGGAGACAGTGATGGAGGAAGAATACAGTGCTTACAAGTATGAATTTTAGGTGTTATGTTAATATGTAAGGTCAATTTTTTAAAGTTTCAATTAAGTACATTGATGTGACATGGCATTCAGTGCAGTTATATGTATAGTGATGTGTGGTAGGCTAGCAAGTTAGCAAAAAGTTTGACTGGCCCATTTCACTGTGATGCGATTACCCAGAGGTGACACCACACGCTTTTAAACTTATAGTTCCCTTTGGGCTACGTCCATTTTTGTTCTGAAACCGTCAGTCAGACAATCATTGCAGTCTTTTCTCATTGTTCACACAACCACTTTTGTTATCCCCATAATTATCGCTTGCCTTTCGGTGTCAGAGTGGGATATTCACCCCACCTACCAGTGTGGGCGTTTACATAGAACCATCTGGGAAGTTGTAGTTGGAAACTGTTTGATAGGGAAGGCACTTTCAACAAATTCTCAGCAGGTGATTGGATGAATCCTCTATCACCGTCTATCACAGCTGAACTTCGGAGTAGTCAAACTCTTACAGAAACCAGTTGGGAGAAGAGTGAAAATATATTTTCCATCCAGAAAAGCATGTCAGTAATTCCTCAAAGGACCTGGAGCCTGGCAGGATGAATTCTCGCATGATTTCGTGATCTTGTTGAGTCCAGCTGCCTCGCAAGGGCAGTTCTGAACAGTCATGAACACTTTTTCTTTCAGACTTAGTTGGACGAAACCAGGTTGTTTCATTTGTACCCTGGCCTTAACTGTACACCACGGCTGAGGCCTTCAGGAATTTGGTCAGTGGTTGGCCAAGTGAAAAATTCAGCCTTGTTATGAAAATGAAGGCATGGCCCCAAACTTTTGCTACCCACACACACCCTCCACCCACCTCTACTTCTGCCTCTGAGACCCTGTTGACAGTCAGCTTGAAGGGGCTTCCTTTGATGTGCTGGTCATACAGACGCAGAGCCAATGAGAAGTTGCCCTCCTTCGGTACTATGTACACAAACTCATAAGTCCCATTCTTGTGGTCCACTATTTCACCGTCCACTATGCTGCCATCTGGGGTGAATACCTGGATAAACAAACATATAAACAAAGATAATGTTTAGTCATTTCTCTGTAAATGTGTCCACATTGCACTTTTTTTGAGTGACGGTGTAAAACAAACCTCCGCTGACAGGATTGCATTGCCACTCTTGCAGGCTCCACCTGACTTGTCTCTTGTCACTATGGTAACTGAGGCAGGATGTCCCACAATGCATTGCTCCAGGCCTGCACCCATCGCCTCGCTCTGGCTTGCCACCGCACTGATGAAGATGAGGGTGGAGAGGGTGGGTCGAATGGTGTTAAATGCTAAAAAGCTTATTTTTAGCACTGGTTTGAATATTTTTAGTCAGCATGGTCTCACCTGGTGGTGACGATGGTCCCCAGGTTGTGTATCGACTTCCTCAGCCCGTCCGTCTCCAGCACCAGATCCAGCTGGTCGTTTTCCTCCGGCTGACATGGCAGGCCGAGGCCAGCTAGCTCCCCCAGCCTCTCCCGCAGCTCCCGCTCCGCCTGTAGAGTCGCCACGCACGCCTCCCCAGCCAGAGCCTCCTCCGACTGGGTACAGGAAGCCATGATGTCCCCCTCTCCCCGGATGAGGCTGTCCACCTGGGCCTGGAGGACCTGGAGACACCATAGATAGGATTGTTACTGAATCATCGATTTTGTGAAGTGGCCCAGTGGCAAGAGAGGCTGTATTTTCACACCCATCAAAAAAACTTCATTAGTTCTCATTGTTAAACTCAGCCAGACGACAGAAATATTGCTGTCAAACATGAAAGCACCTTCTGTTTGAGTCCATATGTGACCTCCAGCTCCATCAGCAGAACACTCTTCCGGACATCAAGCTGCTTGTGCAGATCCTCAAAACTCGACTGGATGTCCTCTTCGATGGAAGTTCTCTGATTGGTCAGCTGCTGGAGGATCTCCTTAACAAAGGACAGGGCGTCTGCAATCTGAGGGAGTCTGAGGAGATAAATATGGAGGGAAAAAAAGCTTGTTGCATTTCTTTCAATGGAAATATACCGTCCACACAGTTCACGCCAGGGAATGCTTTGTTAATCCTTTGTTTGGTACATTAAATATTAATGTGTGGAACCTCATATGAATATAAGATTGTTTGATCCTTTTATTAAAACATCAATGTGTCCCTCTGCGTCATGATAAATCGCTAATGGTTGAAGAGTGCAAGACACACTGTGCATGTTCCTGTGAGTGTGCTTGAACTGCAGACATGAGAGAGATGTTTTATGGTCCTGGATTTCCCAGCCTGTCCACCAGATGGCAGCTTCCCCTGTTCACTCCAACAACTGTGTCTCATTAGTGTCTCTGTATTCCCTGTGTGTCTTTATGCTACGCTCGAACTAAAAATTTTTGGTGCTTGTAATTTACTTGAGTATTTGCATTTAATAATACTTTATACTTCTACCACACTACAGTTCAGAGGTAAATGATATGAGATAAAACTACCAACAACACATAAAGTAGTTATAATTAGCTTAATCTTCACCAGCTAACATGTTGAAACCTTAATAAAAATGTAATAATAAAACATATAATAAAATATAATATAATAATATAATTGTATGATATTTTTAAGTGATCTTAAGTACATCTTTCTGATGCTACTTGATTATCCTGCTGATTCCTTTAAATTAAGTAAGATTTTGAACACAGGACTTGTAATGGAGTATTTTTACACAGTTTTATTGCTTCTTTTACTTTAATAAAGGATCTGAATACTGACACTACCACTGTATTTGTCTATTTGAGAAGACTTTCTTGGATGACAAATAGTGTGTGAGAAAGAATTTACTGACTTGAAAAAAAAAAAGTAACTCGCATCTTTTAATGAGCTTTGGCTCCAACTCCAAGTATCCCCCTCACAGCGGACACATCAATCACGACAACTGGTAATCACGTGTCCAAAGCTAGAATATTGAATTTAAATGTGAACTATGTGTACCAATGACTGTTAATTTATGTTTTGTTTGATCAGAAATCAATATTAAACTGAGGACATCAAAGCAACATTACAGGTTTACCATTTACACCACCACTATAACTGTGTGTAAATTAAACTTACAAGAATACAGTCATGACGGTGTGTACTAACCACAGCCACTGAGACTTCTACCTGTTCTGGGCGGCCCCCATCCGCTCCTGCAGGCTGCTGTGGTGCTGCTCCAGGACTTGGCTGAGAGGCACTTTAGGGTGCTCTTCGTGGTCCGACACACAGTCCTCACACAGCGGACACTCGCAGGCCGAACAGTACAGGTCTGCCACCTGCAGGTGAGAAGGTGAGCACAGTGGTGGAGACAAAAGGAAAGGATAGAGAGCACAGTTAGAGGGAGATTTGGATAAGTAGAGTTAAATTCACTAGACTGAGGGCTCAGATGACACTGTTCAAATGAATTATGTGTCTTTGATTTGTGCTTTGGCTGCCAAACCCAAAGCCAACAGGTCCATACAAATGATCAGGTTTAAAGGACTCTGATTGTTTTTTTATGTTATTTATTACGAGGTTTCTCTGTGAGTTTGTCATTCTGCATCCTTGCATGTCATGTGTAGCCAGTCAGTAACCATAGTTATATTATTTCAGTATTGAAATGAAGCAGAAAAATAGCTCATATAGGTCAAGCTTGGAGCTAAAATATTGCAGAATACCAGTCGAGTTCAGGCAGATCTGGGCTTAAAGGAATAGTGCAACATTTTGGGAAATATGTGTATTCATGGCTGTTAAAATATATATGTATTTAAATAATTGAATTAATATCATAAATGTGGCTTCATCTAAGCACTTCTTGTCGACTAGGGAAGGATGCAATCACCTGCCGTGTACTTTTTGAAAGTCCCTGCCCTCTTCAGTTGTCAGCGATGACTTCCCAGATGGTTCGGTGTAAGAAACCACCTGGCACAGTCAGGTTACGCAAAACCCAAATGAAAACGCAGAACAAGGAGGCCCATAAATATTGCATTCCTACCTTTCCTGCATGTTGTGGGCAGGCGTTTTTACCGGGTGGAGCCTCCAGGACTGTGCACTCTTCACTGCTGCTATCTGGGGAGTGTTGGTGGGTCTCCATCTGCGAGCGGCAGCCTGGTGGGGGTGAACCTCCGAACACACCCCTTTCTCCACGCTGCAGCCAGGGGAAAGGGCTAGGGGCGTCCCGATACACGGTTTCCTCCTGTCTGGTTGTACTGTCTGCTATCGTAAACTCCTTGTCTCACACTTTATTCCATCGTACGTGTGAGAGGAAGGGGCAAAACATTCAAATGAACTCTTTATGATAACTCGTGGCACATGCTGGATCTGAGGAGAGGCATGGCTTTTGCTGTCAAAGTGGAATTATCTGTCTTTGCAGCCAGGAGGAGGGGTTAAACATTCAGACACACCCCTTTCTGAAGGACCCAGTCAAATTTGAGGGATTAAACACCCATATGCCCCCCCTTCCTGCAGGACTTTTCCACAAAGCACCCAGAAAACGTGTGCTGGGAAATAAGATGTAGGTGTTGTTTCTCTGTTTTAGTGTACAATCATGCACTTTTGTCAGAGCTAACAATCTTCTATATCTTGGCAGACATTGTTCCATTACATTCCTGTTGTGTAAAAAGGCGTCCAGGCAAAACTCCACAAGTCTTCCACTTAAAAAGTCCTTCTGTTTCCATGTGTTGTCTTATCCGGGAAGCAATACGTCTCCTGAAACACGAAAAGGTCAATCCTCTTTAGGTCTAATCTGGGGAAAAGCCACAGACCTTGGTGTTGATTTAATTCACAATGGGTTTACACTCAGGACAGCCTCCACTGTGTCCTGGGGAGAAAAGAGAGGGATGAGGATTAGGTGGAAAGGCAGATAAAAAAAAAGACACTTCTGCCCCTAACTCTTGGCCGTGTTCTTCCCTCCTTTGTGATGAGTATGATTACAAGTTTCATCAAATACCAAATTTTGGATATTGTTCATTAATGTTACATGTAAAAGAGAAATGAAACCAGATAGTGGAGGTTCATTTTCAAATTTAGTTTCACTTGAAATCTTTTCACACATTCGGAAGTAACAAAAACGGGAGTTCCTCTAATGGCCCCTAGAGGCTGGCTCCAGAAGGCCCCATATTAAAATGTCTAAAGCGGCCACACCCTTAATTATGTATAACTTTAGAGATGATGCATTTCTTTCAACCACCACAAGATGGAAAACTCTGATTGCATTGACTGTGAGATGAGTGGATCATTAAGTCATGGATTCTACACACAACACGTTGGACCACAAACAGCCTGTTTCGTCACTATAGGAATGCCCATATGTTCCTTCCAGGTGGCGCATCAGATCACTGCACACCCCTAATTAACTCCCAGATGGTACACTCATAGTGGGGATCATGTGCAGCAAGACCAGATACAGATAGTATGACGCACAGATGGGGGGGGCTGCATGTAGGACCAACAGAGAGAAGTGAATGAAGAGATGAAGAGTAAGATGCTAATAAAGAGCTTCTGGGAGCAGTAATGTAGGTCACCGAAATGTCTTCAGAGTGATGGAAAGAGAGAGAGAGACGGGAGTGAGGCTGTGGTTTCCAGGGTAACAGACAGCATGGTGGGGAGGGGGGTGTGTGTGAGGACGACATACAACCAAAAAGTGAAGCAGTCATGGTCCCTTTAATCCTTAAAATCCTAAATTTAACAGTCTGCGCGCTTCACAGAGCAGAAATGAGCACATCCAGTTGAGGAATCCTCATCTGGACTGCGTGGATCCTGAGTCGTTCTTTACGTCCAGAAAGGAAGAAAACAATGCTTAAAGTAGTACATTTACAGCCCGTCTGTATTTTAACCACGTCTGTGTGTAAAATATGAACTGAATATTCCTATGAATGATTTATAAAGGGGAGGGATTATGGATATGAGCTGCCTGTGATCTTGTACATAATCCTGTTTTAACACCTCCTCCCCCCAAAATATTCTGCTCAGAGCACACAACCTTCCTGACGTGAAAGTCTAGCCTTACACAGACTAACACACACTTTACGTCTGTCTGACACACACACACACGGATAAGTTTGTCTTGTTTCCTATGATATTTTTTATTTTATCCTCCAATGAAAATGCATATCATCTTATTTTTGAATACATTTTCCACACAGAGATGCACACACGTAACTGCGACACCCCCACACTTTCATTCTCTGCAGTACAATGCTGCAAAGGATTATGGGGCGACAGTGAGGCTCTATTTGCAGGGTGTGTGTGTGTGTGTGTGTGTGTGTGTGTCTGGGCCTTGTGATACTGTGGTGACTGTTTGTGACTGCCACTTACAGAGCGAGAGACAATTGAACGCTTTCTTTCTTTTTCTCTGCAGTTTCATAGAACATTCATTTATTCATCTATATTTTGAACTGATGTGTACGTTGTGTGGTTGTTGAGTTTGTTCAGTGTGAGCATGTCCAGACTTCAGACTTCATATGTGTCATTGTGTGTTCTTGTACATTGGGCCAATTTGAATTTACAGTGTTAAAGTTATCATCTTTAAAATGTTCATGAAATCAAACTCAGTAATTACCTCACTAAACCTCACATATAGTCAAATTCAGATCATGTTGCTCGTGATATGATTACAGACTTCTTTATTAAAGTCGTGAGTTTTGTTTTGTCTCCTTTTGTTCTGTCTTTTGCCTTCTACGAGTCACAACAAGCGACGGGGGATCACCTTCGTTCAGAAAGGTTCTTGCTTTAGCAGCTTTTACTAGAAATTTGAAGTGATGCTAACTTAATTTATTGGTTACAGAAACATTTTACAAGGCATTTTGTTTGCACAGTACAAATAAAAATGTTTTGCAGTGTCACACTGTAATGTGATATGTTATTTGAACTCAATTTTGTAGTTCAAGTTAAAAAATATTCTTTATTAAGTACTTTCTATTCAAAATGAAGTTAAAAACTTAAAATTACCAAAGCTACTTGATCAAGAATGTTTTTTTAACTTAAAAAATTGAGTTAGTTTCCAATGTAATCAGTTAAATTAACTTTTTCTGTTGTTAATTCCTGAAACACACACAGAGGGCAGTTTGAGTGTTAAAACTTTAGCCCTCACTAGCACACAAGTATAACATAAATAATGTGTGTGTGTGTGTGTGTGTGTGTGTGTGTGTGTGTGTGTGTGTGTGTGTGTGTGTGTTTGTATTTACTGCCACATTGAACGGCCCACAGTTTAATGTTCGCTACAGATCAGGGTGCCATAAACGTCTGCTAGCTCTCAGCAGTGCAGGATTGATTCTCTTTCTACCTTAACATATTTCATTTTTATTGCACCGTAGTCATTAATGTATTGGGAGAAAGCTGTGTGTCACTGAGCTGCTCTGCACATCCAGACTCAGCTCTGCAGGAGCACATGGAGGCTCGATGCCTTGCTAAAAGGCCCCTCAGCCGTGGTTGTAAAAGGGAATCGAAAGAAAGTTTTAGAAAATGAGTCTCATTCTTTTGTGTAGAAATCTTGTCAAGCATGTTTTGCATTAGAATCTGGTTTTAAGAAAATACATCTGACTTTGTCGTAATAAGATATTACAGCTTATATTGAGCTAAAATAATGGTTTGCATAATATCCCAGCAGAGGAACGAGATTATTGTCCTTATTTTAAGAGTAAGACTACTTCCACAAC
The DNA here is from genome assembly GCF_905237075.1 of Dicentrarchus labrax. Classification (NCBI taxonomy): domain Eukaryota; kingdom Metazoa; phylum Chordata; class Actinopteri; family Moronidae; genus Dicentrarchus; species Dicentrarchus labrax. Next base: position 338,786 of record NW_026136928.1, on the reverse strand, counting down.
GTCTCAGTTTAAGAGAAAGTCGTCTTGTTGTTTTAATATGTATAAATATAATATAAAAAAATAAGAATGTTTCATTTAAGACATTATTTTCTCTTATTGAAATATTCTTTAAAGATTAATATACAAATTCTTAAATTCAGTGCGTAATAATGTGTCTGAAAGTTAAATTTTCACTGCTTGTAATAAACACACCTTCCTTACGTTGTTAGGCCCATTTCAGTCTAAATATTTATGCTTGTTTTCAGAAGATTAGATTATATTTAAGATTATTTAGCTTGTTTGCAGATGGGCTGTTCCAGCAGTGCAGACAACTCTTGGATCACAAATTGACTACAGTTTCCAGCTTATATCTCCAGACTGTGCATTGCATAATTATTTTCACACCAGCTGGTCGAAATGTAATTTGTTAACTTTTAGTTAATCGTCTTATTTGATAATTCCACCACTTTGGTCCAGACTGAAATATCTCAACAACATCTAGCCCAAAGTGTCTTTATATCTTTCTTGGCTCTGATTGGTTGTTTTACGTTCTGGCCTGCTGGATTTTTGCAAATGATAAATGAAAGTATCTGTCTCATGTGCTACTGTCGGGATATAGTGAAAGTTACAGCAACTGCAGCTTTAAAAGGCGAAAGACTTCTGACTTCCCTCAGAAACTGCATAAACCGTGGTGAAGAAAACATTTTGACCTGCCAGATACCCTCACACTAATCAATATCGTCTCTCTGATAACCTACAACTGAATAAAATAAGAAAATGATTCAACAAATCAGTATTTTGTGAAATGTTGATGTTGTAACTGTATTTTATCCCCCAGTTTTTTTTTAACTAAAAATCAACGTTGGGTTTAATAACCAAATTATTCACTAAGATGTTGAGGATACGCCTGCTAGACGCCATTAACACTGAGAGCTTGTTAGCTATTGATGTTAGCATTTAGCTCACAGCTTTTCTTTTTAACAGATCATTTCCAAGGACCTTTCCAGGACATTATCCAGGAAATACACGACAACATTTTCTCAGAAACGCTCGTATTATTTGGTGATTTGACTTCAGTTTACGACAGTTTTCCTCAAACCTTCGTTTACATATGCGAGCTGAGTGCTGGGCGAAAATATAATTAAACTTTTCCAGGATATTTGGTCATTTTAATCAATATCCAGGTTTACCAGGACGCATTTTTGGAGTCAATTTCTGATGATTTTGTACAGACTCTATTTGCCTGTTGCTGTTGATAGCCTAGATCCAGCTCTGCTGCCACTGTTTCATGCCTCAATTCACCAAAAAAAAAGGCCACAAAATACAAAAATAATGAAGAATGAGGGAAATGAACTGCCATATTAAGTGAGGAACCCACCATAAAATCCCCTTAATGTACCAGATGGAAGAACTATTGTTGCCTATTTGTTGCAGTAACTCCACACTCATTCGGTTCATTGATTATTTGATTTGAGATGAGGTAACTTACGTCATCTTGGCTCCACAGACCAGACTCCATTGCATCATCGTGACATTTAAAAAAGGAAGAAATGCTGGAAATCCAATAAGAATGAATTTGAGTTACGTAGTTTCTGCAGGCTGAGGCAGGACTGTAAGAGTCAGACCAGTTTCTGAAGAGCTTGTCAGTAAATCTACAGCTGACACACAAACACACATGATTGTAATCTGATCTCTTTCTCTTCATACGACATATTCCCATGGGAAAGCTCATGGTCACTCTGTTTCTCTTTCACCTACTCTCTCTCTTCTGTGTGTCTCCTTTGTTGTGGGAAATCCAGTTTATTTTTCATTTTGGTTGGTTTTAAAAGGGGGTTTTACACTCCCAGACACTGTTAGACTGTAGAAAGATATTAGATTCATACCTGGTAGTCTCTGACTTACATCTGGGTTCAAACTATTCAGATTGCTCCGCAGCTAAAGAGCCAGATATTTCCCTCAGGAGTCGGTAGAGAACAAAAACTGAGCTAAAAGAGGCTGAATACTGGACTTGCATTCATTAGGTGGACACAAACACGACTACAAATCTGGATGTATAGGCAACTGTTTGTTAACAAGTTCAGTTTAATAACTTTATAGGGTTTAATAATATGTCAGCGTTGTGCCAATTAATGCAGTTTTAAACTCAAATTTAAAGTCAAATCCTGTCTTTTGCAGCGCTCTCAAGTCTTTTTGTTTTTTTGTCTTAATTTTTGTGATATTGTGTGAAAGACGAGTTTAACAGCATTGTATATTATTGTTATTGATGTTGTCTTTGTTGTATTACTATTGTGGCAACTAGTCAAAACTAAACAAACAAAAAAATCCCACAATAATCAAAATATTTATGGCAGTTAGCATCGAACTAGCATTTCTTACCAGTTTTATCCTGTTGGTTGTGGTGAGATTACGACAGTTTCCTCCCAGATGCAGATTTAAAGATTACTGGCCTCTCCTTGTTTATATATAGCCAGGATTGTTAGACAGCTCTTTTTTTCCTTCTGTATGTGGCCGTTTGTATGTGTGGTTATTTTGTGTCTCTTTGTAGTCATTTTGTGTCTCTCTGTAGTCATGCTGCACCTCTTTGTGGTGGTTTGCATCCCTTTGTAACTTTGTAGTCGTTTTTTCCTGTGTCTTTGTGATTTTCTTCTTTGTGGTTTTTTAACATAGTTTTGTAGTCCTTGTGTGTTTCTTTGTAGTCGTTTTGTGTCTCTGTGTAGTCGTTTTCAATCTGTATGTGGTAGTTTGTGTCTGTGGTTGCTTTGCGTCTCTTTGTGGTAAATCTTTGTCTCTTTGCAGTAATGTTGCATCGCTTAGTCAATGTCGTTTTTCTTGTGTCTTTGTGGTCGTTTTCCATTCTTTTCTGTTTCTCTGTAGTTGGTTTGTCTCTCTTTGTAGTCGTTTTCGGTCTGTTCGTGGTTGTTCTGTGTCGCTTTGTGTTCGTCTTGTGTGTCTTTGTGGACATTTTGTGTTTCTCTGTAGTACTGTAGTCGTTTATGGTCTGTACATAGTAGTGTGTTGCATCTCTTTGCAGCTCATTTTTTGTCTCTCTGGCTGTTTCTTGTGTCGTTTTGTGTCTCATCACAGCTGTTTGACTGACTTTCCAACAATAAATATGTAAACTTCACACAGAGGCCCCGGCCTAAGGCCCCACTGACCCCTTCAGCCCCTTTGGGCCTGTTCCCCGGTTGCGCCTGTTCAGCATCCATAGTAAAAACCAGAGGGGATCAGCCCAGTTTCTGTTCACAGAAGTGACGTACCTCCTGTTACTGTTAGCACTCAGGATGCTAACGTGCAGTACATGCAGGCCTGACAGCACACACACACACACACACACACACACACACACACACACTCACACTCACACACACACACACTTGTATTTGCTCTAAAGCTGATCAGTCTGTGCCTGCGTTCATTCATTCGTCCTCCACCCTCGTTCATCCTGCAGTCCGTCCATCCTTCATTTCCTCCATCCCTCCTCAGTCTCTCCCTCCCTCCCTCCCTTCCTCCCTCCCTCGTCATCCCTCTCTCTCAGGGAAGCACACCATGCTACAGATGCTGCTGTCATTACCACACATTCCTCCATCCACCCATCCATCCATCTGTCTATCCCTCTGTCCCCCTTCAAACCCCCCAGAAAAGAAACCCAGCACTCACCATGTTTTCCTCAGACGCAGCGGATGAGTGTGAGTGTGTCTGTTTTCCAGCCTGAAGCCATCGCGTCATGATAGCGTCTTGTTTGCTCCCTCTCCTCTCTGCTGTGTGTGTGTGTGTGTGTGTGTGTGTGGGAGGTGGGGGGGAGGATATCATCGTCACGGCAACACCAGCAGCTTGCAGCAGCAGCACCAGGCTGAGGGAGGGAGGAGACGGGGGAAAGAGGGAGAGATGGGGAGGGGGGGAGTGCATCCATCGGGCCTCGCTGCTGCATCCACCAATGAGGAGCGAGAGGAGGGAGGTGATTGGTTCGTCCGTCTGTCGGTTGTATGATGGTGTGGGCGTATGAGTCTCTCTCTCTCTCTGTTTATCCTAATGTCTCTCTCCCTTCTCACTTTATTAATCATTTAATAATGAATTTTAAATGCATAAAAGTATTTATTTAATTTCATTTTTGATTTCTCCCACTTTATTATTTTATTCATATATATTTACATGTGTAACATTTAAGTTGCTATTCATGCTCCCTTTTATTAACAGTAATTTACACTTATTCCAAACTTTAAAGAGTTAAATGATGATGGAAAACAGAAGATTATATTAGGAGAGGGACATGCAGCAAATATATACACATATTAAAATATCAATACTATACATTCAGTATCTTGTTATACATATGGGACACACACACACACACACACACACATATTTTTACTGTTTAGTAGCTGTTTATTTTGTATTTAATTCATTTTAATTAACTGTATTCTTTCTGAACTAATTTAATCTTTTTAGAATTGTATTCATGTATCATTTTGTTTATTATTAACGCTTTGGCAATAACTGTTTCCAGCATCATTGATGATATTAAAGCATATTAAATAGAGCTGAAGTGAATTAAAGAAAAGTAAAGTATATATCGAACAGTAGCTTGTTTATCGTTATCCGCAGCCTCTCTCCAGAAAAGATGGATGGAAGTCCATTTCCACCAATGTGATGGGAAACAAAGATTCTGTAAGTTATTAAAATGTATGTGACGTATTAAAATGATAAACCTTCTCAAAATAATGATTTTGTATCTCAAAATAATGACTGATATTAAATCATTATTTGGAAAGTCAAATGTTTCTTATTATTTTTGATACTGTTTTTATTATTTGAATATTTTTTAGATATCTTTTTATTATTTAGCTATTTTTTATTATTTTAAAACATTTTATTATCATTTTGATACATTTTCTTATTATTTTGATTTTTTTATTATTATTTTGATACATTTTAATATTATTTAGACTTTATTTTGATACATTTTCTTATTATTTTGATTTTTCTATTATTATTTTGATACATTTTAATATTATTTAGACTTTATTTTGATACATTTTCTTATTATTTAGATTTTTTCTTATTATTTTTTTTAATTATTATTTTGATACATTTTAATATTATTTAGACTTTATTTTGATACATTTTATTATTATTTTGATTTTTTTTTTATTATTTTGATACATTTTATTATTATTTTGATTTTTTTTATTATTTTTATACATTTTCTAATATTTTTGATAAAGTTTGTTAATATTTTGAGACACAAAGTCAATATTTGGAGAAAGTTTCTCGTTATAATAACTTTTTTTTTTACGGTCACATTCGCTGAACTCCCCCGTAGAGTGACAGCGGGGAGCGGTCACGGTAAGGAGAGACCGCGGTTTACACTCCGGTCCGGTAGGAGGCGGTAACGCCCCGCAGACCACCTCCACAGCCGCCATGCTGGAAGCATAAATAGAAGCGGAAGAGAGGAAGACGGTCATTTGAACACAGCGGAGCGAAGAAAGCAGCAGACCGACCGACGTCTCTCTGACTTTAACCGGTAATTATCAGTTTAAATTCCTCGTTTTTAACCTTTAAATGTAACAAATGTAACATTAAAGTTATTAATGAAGTTCTTTAGAACCTTAAACTGGAGACTTTCACCAGATTATCGGAGATTATTCACCGGATGGTTGAAGATTGTCTATAACACAGAGACGTTTCCACACGTGACTGAAACTACTGTCAGTTTAATGCAACAGTTTATTATTAGTGTTTAAAATAAAGTTTATCAAATGTATTTGTAGAGAGGATTATTATTTATTTTAAACTTAGATAAAATGCTTTAGTTTCTGCTTTAAACACTGAACACACAACTAATGGGTTTATTACTGAAATCTTAACAGCTGCTATTTATTCTGGAAAACCTTAAAATTTATATTTAATTTACTTTTCCTTTTATTAAATAACAACCTGGAAATTAATTTGAAACTACTAAATATCCTGTAATTATTTATTTACCCTCTCGTCTACATAAGTTTAGTTTGAAACTAAGAACTTTTGGTAGGATGAGTTAAATGTGTTAATACTCTCTCAACTGGTAAATTATGATGTATTAATTAAAAATTAATTAAATTTAACTGAAATTGCCTCAAAACCTGCAAATTGACTTAAAATGACCAAAATATTTTAAAAACTGTATATTCTGGGCGGTTTTCATTCATATAAATTGTGTTTTACCTTCCTCGCCCTGAAATATAATTGATATTTTCTAAGATTGTACTGAGATAAAATATTTCTCTCTCAGATATTAAATGTTGCTTCCTGTCTGGCGCTCGTCGGAGGAGGAGAAGGATGGCGCCACCTGAGCCGTTCGCCTTCGGGTGTCGACAAGGTTAGAAAACAGTTTTTTAAAAACTTCTTTTTACCATCCTGTCGCTGTGATGATATTTTTTCCTGCCATTCGTAGTTTCCACCAGAGGTCCAACAGACCAAAGATGGCCCAAACCTTCCTTGGATGTCTGAGCGACTAAAAGGACGACCGGTTTAGTTGATGATGAGATCAATTAATGAATAAATCAATCTCAAATCTTTCTTCCAGGCTGGATGTGAGAACGTCTGGATCTTGGTTGAGGTGTTTTCTTCATCTTCTGGACGCCGTCTCCTGGTGACGTACAGGAGGTGTGTATCTCTAATCTCTGCTCCTGAAGTAGACCTAAAATCTCAACACAGGGGACCAGGACCTGTCACTGTTAGTTGGTGGTTTATAATAATATGATTTAAGATAATGAGATTAGACAAGAAGCAGCAAGTAAAAACATTTCATTCTGTGAACAGAAACTAATATTCGGATCATCTTCATTTAGTTTATTTAAGCATAAAATGCCAAAAATTGTCCTTCTCCATCTTCAGATGTGATCATTTAATGCTTTTTATTTTCCATATTTCAAGTAAACTGAGTATATTTCAGTGTAGGTTGAATGAATAAATCTTCTTGGGCCTGTAGGAAATTAAAATGGACTTCTTTCACTATTCTCTACTTTTTTATGGACAAAAGTTAGTTGATTTATAACCGAACATCCTGTGGACTCCTACTGGGGCTTCTTTGTTTCACTGGTCTTAAAATAAGTCAGAATCTGACTTGTTGAAACCTTGTTAATGTCCTTAGTCTATTTTAAGTCTGTGCTTTATTAAAACGAACACAACCTCGCTCTCTGCCTGCTCGCCACCGTTCGCTGTGATGACATTATTTCCTGCCATTCGTAGTTTCCACCAGAGGTCTGACGGACCAAAGATGGCCCAAACCTTCCTTGGATGTCTGAGCGAATTTTTAAAAGAGGGTTGAAATAAAATATCTCTTTTCAGCGTCTCGACTAACTTATAATATATATTCACTTTCAGGGTGGACGGTGCCTGTCAGCAGTGCTTTCCTCACTTCTGTCCATCCAAAGGAACCGCTGATGTCTGGTACGTCACTTTCTTTTAAAATATATTTAGGTTAGTAATTCCAGTCGGGCAGTACCGGACAGACTGCCGACCCGCAGTTCGCTGTGATGATGCCTTTTCCTGCCATTCGTAGTTTCCACCAGAGGTCTGACAGACCAAAGATGGCCCAAACCTTCCTTGGATGTCTGAGCGAAATTCAGTGCCGGTTGTGATCATCAGCTCAAATCCTTGTCTGTTAGCTGATGGTTTGTTTGTTTCCTCGTGCAGGTCGACCACGATCGAGGAGCTGCCGTCGTTTCAGAACGTCCAGGCAACGCATCATGTAAAATGTTCCACTGATCGACATTGAATACAGAATGAAATAAAAGCATCAGTGTGAATTTTCTTGTCTCATTTGTGTGTTTTTTTTTTTTTTTTTTTTTTTTTTTTTGTAAATCTTCCTAATTTAACCTGCACTGGTTACTGTCGCCATCTAGCAGGGCTTATTTCTGCAGCGAGGATACACGAGAGCGTCCTTCAAGGCTCTTAAAGATTCAGTCAGTTTGCATTTAGCCTAATGTATCCCACACCAATCATTTTGTGTTAATGAGTTTACAATCGCCATATCAATAAATGCAGATTCACATAATGACACAAATATAAACTCATTCTGCCAGAGCAGCATACGGTTTGTTTTATTTACAGAGTGGATGACTTCAGTCATTTTAAACATTTCCACGCATGCACTAATGTAACTGCAGTAAATATCAAGTGTCAAAACTTAAACTGAAGTTGGCCGGACAAACTGCATAGGAAACCGAGGATTTATCAGGACTGCTGTTGTACTCGGAACAGTTTCCCCGTATCCAGCTGTGATCAGAAACTGACGATTCTTCAGAGGAAAAGACATCTCAGTTCTTCTCGTTCCCTTGCATCTCTCCCTGAAGGGAAATGTGGATGCAATTAAGCAACATGAGATGCACCACTGACTGTGTGTGTGTGTGTATATAACGGACAGCTTCCAGGTCTGTGAACGGTCTTAAACCTGCATTCTATGTAATGAACTGCAGGGGGAGCTCCAGTGGCTGCATTAAAAACTGATACCATGCAGTCTTATGGAGAAATGAGTCAACTTCTCACTTGATTCATTAGATGAGTAAAGTTTCCTGATGAGTTTATGGGGGGGGATTTGTTTGTTACAGTTGTACAGTTAATACTTCTATTGCAGTATCTAGCACCACTCTTTAATGGCTGGATGGATGGGACAGTGGTATTTGCACATTCTGCTGCTTGACTTCAGGAATTACAATGTAATAATTAACATTAGCCACAGAAGAGGGGACAATTTTGTATCAGTACTGGTCCACAGTCTACAGCAGGGGCCTCAAATTGCCAACCCTCCATCGGCCTCACTCCAACCAATAACATGTCAAAAGTATAATTACATTCAGCCAAAGGGTTGCTAAGAAGAGAGCAGGTTTCAGGGCTTTACCAGAGTTCCCACTGTTTTTATGAAATCATTTTCCAGGAGTTTGTCAAAACAGAACAGAACTTGCTCACAAACGTGATTACCGGCAGGCCCAGTAATGACACATTTAACTCCCGTTTTAAAGTGTCATACCGTGCAGTGCAGCTTTAATCTACATTTACACCCAGGGTGAGTTAGCGGCTAATATACTATTAAAATACTATTTTCCAGGAAACCATAGATTATTTCCCGGCTATTTGGTCATTTTTATACATTTCCAGCCTTTCCAGGACTTGTGGGAACCCTGTTTATTTCTTCTGTACGGCTGGGTATTGTTCAAAAATGCCTGGCTGCTATGGAAAGGGCCTATTAGTTGGCCATTTTGCTCTATTTCTAGTGTAGGTGGGTAATTATTTTGTGACAAATTAGCCATAAGAAATGTGTATCAGTTATATCAAATATCACTGGCTGACAACAACAGTCAAACATTAAGAGCTCACCTGAGAGGCATCAGGCTGTGAATTCTCTGGGGTGGTCGAGCTGCTGCTGCCTGGATTCTCCTAAATAAATCAATAAAATAAAATAATGCATGACATTCACAAACAAAGGAACCAGTTGGACAGGCTGTGGAACTTAGTTAAGTAAACATCGAGGCTACAGATGTCAAAGATTTTGAAGGTTTAATCATTGATTACAGAGCTGGTTGGATGTAGTTTCACTGACAATTTGTCAAAAGTTGTGTTTCTTGTTCAGCGACATTCCAGGTAGTGTAAGTCGAGGATATGTATGCGGACATAGTTACATGGTGTGTGTGTGTGACTTCCTTTTTACGTGATACAATAATCACTGTAATGGTAACACTATTCAACATTCACACCATTTTGTAACTATTTTATATTCATTGTATGCACTTCTGTTCATTTTGTTTTCCGATAATCACATAATGTCACCAATGTATGTTAACATTAAAAAACATTACAGAGTAATTGTTATTAACTGAGCTGTTACTCACACTTTTGCTGAAAAAGAACCTGACGTTCTTCATCTTTAGCTTTTTGGGAGGCATTTCCACCTAAAAATACAACAATACAGTTAAATCAAAAGTTTGAAACAAAATATTACATTTGCTTCTATGTCAAAGTTGACAACAACATAAACAGACAGCTTGATTCATTATGACAGTAACAGGCACCCTGTGGCTGCAGACACAGCAGGTGGAAATATGTGTGTGTGTGTGTGTGTGTGTGTGTGTGTGTGTGTGTGTGTGTGTGTGTGTGGTTGCCATACATTGTTAAAAAGGGGTACAATATAACTTGCATACTGTTTCTTTCTACCCAAAAGCAAAACATTATATTAGATTAGTTCAACTTTATTGTCCTTGCACAAAGTAGAAAAAGTACTAAGACAACGAATAATAAAAAAAATAAATAAATAAAAGTCTGTGCATTTACACTGAATCATGGGCTCCTACAAAGAATTTAAATCTTGATTTTTATTGTAACTATAGGCTGATACTGAACTGTAGCTCACCTGGTCATCTGTATCTCCACAACACGTCCCTGTCGGCATCCCTCTGCCTCTGCTGCCTGCACTGATATAATTTATTGGAAATCATAAATCTATTTTACCAGAAAAACAGAAGACATTCTTTAAATAAAAACACTTGGTTGGAGTTTCACTGACAAGTTGTCAAAAGTTGCAGGGAAACATTCTTCACTTGAAACTATTGCAGTGTTTTTTGTTCAGGGACATTCCAGGTAGTATAAGTTTATGATTTGGGTGCGGACATAGTAACATGAGATGTGTGTGATTTCTTTACAAATTTCAACATTCAGACCATTTTGTAACTGTTTTATATTTATTGTATATACTTCTTTTCATTTTGATATCCAATAATCACATAATGTCACCAATGCACCATGTATGTTAACATTAAACAATATTACAGAGTAATTGTTATTAACTGAGCTATTACTCACACTTAACCTGAAAAACAACCTGACATTCTTCATCTTTTGGGAGACATTTCCACCACAAAAAACAACAATACAGTTAAATCAGAAGTTTAAAACAACATGGACTGCGAGGGCCCGATCATCACTGCTTGCAGTTTTAATTCATATTAAATTCAACAATAACATGAACAGTAGAGAACAACTGATGAACTCTACAAGGAACTCAGGTATAACTGCAGGAAGTTTGTGTAAAATGACCAATTTGGATACATTTTGAGCTGAAAAAAAGTTTTCCAGATTCTGGTGCTCTAGTGTGACATCTAGTGGCAGTGAATTTTTTTTTTTTTTTTTTTTTTAAACCCCCACCAAAAATATTTTTTTTGGGGAAGGGGGGTTTTTTTAAAAGAAAAAATATCCCCCCCCCCTCTTTTTTTTTCACTGATAGCGTCTTTAGACTCGGCCAGAAGGTCCAACAGGTCAAAACAGGAAACACTCAGAATCAGAAAGCTGTCGCTCCAGCAAGGAATTGTTAAAAATTAAATAAGAATAATACATATTTGCATCTTTAAAAAGTTGAAATAGATAGAATAGACTCTTAGACTTAAGAGTGCAATAAAGAGTAATCAATATTTTACACCTTTATATTATTGATTATATGTAGAGCATAGGCCTCAAAACATGTGTGTGATTATCCCTGTTTCATACCTTTATATTTATTTTGGACAAATTTCTGTTAATATTCTGTTAAATATTAAATACAACTAAATATTGGTTGTAGAGCAGCAACAGTAACGTCAGAAAAGTCCTTATATAAACTCTAAAATCCTAAAGTTTACAACAACATGAACATGACAGCATGCAGACAGCTTGATTCATTATGACAGTAACAGGCGCCCTGTGGCTGCAGACACAGCAGGTGGAAATATGTGTGTGTGTGTGTGTGTGTGTGTGTGTGTGTGTGTGTGTGTGTGTGTGTGTGGTTGCCGTACATTGTTAAATAGGGGTACAATATAACTTGCATACTGTTTCCTCCTATCCAAAAGCCAAAATTAGATAGATTAGATTCAACTTTATTGTCCTTGCACAAGTAGAAGAAGTACTAAGACAACGAAATGCAAATATTGTGATTAGAACAACTAATGCTGTACTTGAACAACTGTAACAACTGTAACATTTGGATTTTGTTGATTTATTTCAAAATAAAAGTCTGTGCATTTACACTGAATCATGGGCTCACCTGATCATCTGTATCTCCACAGCACGTCCCTGTCAGTACATGCCTTCTTTCATTTACGTAATATTACCAAAATTAGACACATCCTGTCACAGACAGATGCAGATAAACTAATCCATGCATTTGTTACTTCAAGGCTGGATTACTGCAACTCTTTATTATCAGGTTGCCCCAATAAGTCCATTAAAACGCTCCAATTAATTCAGAACGCTGCAGCACGAGTACTGACAGGAACTAGAAAAAGAGATCACATCTCTCCTGTACTAGCTTCTCTGCATTGGCTCCCTGTAAAATGTAGAATAGAATTTAAAATCCTCCTATTACCCCTCTAGAACATTACGTTCTCTGAATGCAGGACTACTTGTGGTTCCTATAGTCTCTAAAAGTAGAACAGGAGCCAGAGCCTTCAGTTACCAAGCTCCTCTCCTGTGGAACCAGCTTCCAGTTGTGGTTCGGGAGGCAGACACCCTCACCACATTCAAGAGTAGGCTTAAGACATTCCTCTTTGATAAAGCTTATAGTTAGGGCTGGATCAGGTGAGTCCTGAACCATCCCTTAGTTATGCTGCTATAGGCCTAGACTATCGGGGGATTTCCCATGGTGCACTGAGCTCCTCTCTTCCTCTCTCTTTCTGCACTCATTCATGTCCCATTAATGCATGTTACTAACTCCACTTCTTCCCCGGAGTTCTTGTGCTTTTTCGTCTTGCAGGTTCTCATGGATCCTGGTGGAGCCTCCTGCCATGGTCCTGCTTGACTGCCATTGCTAATATCACTGATATTATTGTTATTATTATTATAAGTATTATTATTACTACAGATACTATTATTACTATTATCACTGCTCATTGTCCCCCATCGTTGCTGTTGTCGTTGTCATCATCTTCTTCATTTTCATCATCATCAGTCACTACTATTAGTGTAGTTGTTGCTACTGTTGTTGCTGTGCACCTCTGCCTCTCTCTCTCTCTCTCTCTCTCTCTCTCTCTCTCTCTCTCTCTCTCTCTCACCCTCTCTCTCTCTCACCCCAACTGATCGAGACAGACGACCACCCACCTAGAGCCAGAGGATCTGTCCTAGGTTTCTGCCTCTTAAAGTCAGTTTTTCCTTGCCCTTGTCTCCAAGTGCTTGCTCATGGTGGTACTGTTGGGTCTCTGTAATTAATGTTATAAAGAGTTCGGTCTAGACCTGCTCTATTTGAAAAGTGTCCTGAGATAACTTCTGTTATGAATTGCCGCTATACAAATAAAATTGAATTGAATTGAATTGTCGGCATTCCTCTGCCTCTGCCGCCAGCACTGATATGATTGATTGGATATCATAAATCTATTTTACCAGAAGAACAAAAGACATTCTTTAAATAAAAACACTCTGGTTGGAGGGAGTTTCACTGACAAATTGCCAAAAGTTACAGGGAAACATTCTTCATTTACAACCATTTCAAAGTGTTTCTTGTTCAGCGACATTCCAGGTAGTATAAGTTGATGATACGTTGATCCGGATTTGTGTGACATGTGTGACTGTTTTAAAGCCTGTTCACAGGGGATTAGTATTACCAGACTGCTTGGTATTTATAATAAACTTACACCAGGCTGCACCCTGTATATATGCTCAAAAAACAACCAGGGCATGTGCAAATTAAAATCATGTTGGTAGTAAATTAATCTATTGTTTTTATGTTATTTAAATGTTTGCTGCATGTTTGCTGGACAGAGACAATTCAAATGAATTAAATCAACACATTGCATGATGATTCTTTAGTTGTACTTTTTTACATCTCTTTTGTTCACAAACGCTTCAAACTGCTTCAAATCTTCACTCATTCAAAACTTAAGATGATGTGTGAGAGCTCATTCCTCCAGCTAAGCTTTCGTGACAGAGACGTTCTACAGGAAACATTACAATAATTATACCTTTACATCCTGTTCAGCCAGGATTGTTATTTAAACTGCTGTGTGTCGTACAGGTAGGACACAGGTGTCAGGTCCAGGAACCCAGGTTATCCAAGCAGCTTCACCGCGTTTGGTTTTAATTATGGCTACAAGTTCTTTCTGTATTAATCATCATGTGGTTTAAAACCTAAATACACGTCTGATCATCTGATTAAACTTTAGCCCACATATCTCTGAGAGTTCTGCTTTTCTCTGTGGCAGTCTACACAATATTATTGGCTCTGCTGGCATGTAAAATGCTGCGTGTGGAGTCTTAGTAATGGAGAACATTCATAAAATACCAACAACTACAGATTCACATGCTCAGCCAAGAACGCATTCTCTAATGTATAGATCATTGAGCATTGTTCAAGCCAACAGAGTAACCTGCAGTAGGGTTTTCATGCTGTGGTTTGAGCCACCTGAACTGACTGGTTGTCAGTCAAAATCCACTAGAATAAATGCACACAATGTTTTATTTATATATGATATGATATACAGATCTGGAAACATTTCCATAAACTTAGATACCCCTGGATCTTTACAGATACAGGTCCCTTTTGTCCTGTGATTGTTGTATTTACTCTGATAAACATCTGATAAACGGCACAGTTAACACAATAACTGCAGGAAGTTTGTGTTGAGTGTCATTTTTCTGTCTCTGCTTTTGGGTCTTATTAAAAGAATCTCTGCTTTTTCCTTTGTAGTGATCATGAGCAGTAGTTTTTTATGGACATGTATTTTGCAGAAATTGTACCATGGTTAACTATGTGAGTATCACTTATTAGGGCTTATAACTGGACGTGGCTTTACTAGCCTATTTATTAGCCTTGTAACCAGTGACAGTTCATTGCAGTCCAATTAGGATTAGTACAATCAAAACCTGGGACAGTATTGTAAAGCCTCCTGAATGGTACACACTGGACCTTACAGAGCATGGTGCCAAAAATGCTGATTCTTCCAAACCAGATCAGAAGAATATACCTGAATATATAAATTGTTATTTGGGTAACACTTTGTATATTATCATCTTGCTGTTTTGTGCTCAGGCCTTCATCTTTATACACACAAAATCTTTAGGAATGTTTTAATCTAAAGTCTCAAGGTGTACTGTAGATTCGAGGAGAGGTCTACAACAGGTATGACCACTGTTGACTCCACCTCCTGCCCACCTCCTCTACCTTCCTGGGTGTAACCAGCTGCTAGGATGGAAATAAAAAGAGAGAGAGCGGGAGCGGAGAGACCAACAGAGGAATCTGTCCGGCAAACGCTTCAGAGAGTGTCCTGAACAGCATTCTTCATCATCCTCATCCTCCTTCAAAGCTTCAGGGGGTAAGACAACCTGCGTCTCTTCTTCTCAGCTCATATTCACATCTGCAGGACGCTCAGTGGGCACATCGAACTTTTAAGGTCCGTTCTAGGACGGTTCAAAATGTGATGAAGTAGGAAAATAAATAGATGTGTACACATACAGCTCTGTGGCTTTAACTAAAATAATTATTTTTCTTTCATATGGAGGTTTTAAAATATATCAGATTGTAATTTATTACATTGCTGGATCCCCATTAAAAGGATTTCAAACGTTTTGAAGTCTGTCTTTAAAGAGAATCAGGTGCCAGTCTGAACGGTGCTCCGGTTCATACTGGACATTAAAAGATTTTTTTAATAATAATTTAACTCTTAATTCTTGATTTTGCATTTTTAATACCAAATTCCCTCTTTCGCATTGGAGAGATACAAACAAAAAGACAGAATATGTCACTAATACGACTGAACTGTTGCTTATTTCAGCGTACAGTGGGTTCACTACCAGAGACACCTTCCACATTGTTATTGTACAAATGTCCGTCACAGTCGCTTTAAATATTCATAACTTTTCAACTTTATTTATAAAGAATAAAGTGCATTCATTACATAGCATACAAGGAATATAATAATAAATAAACGTAACTAGATTAATTCATATTCAGACTTAAGTGCATACAGTTTCCCTGGAATTTTTTTACTTTGTATATATTTATTTAATATAGAGAACAAATTTTTACTAGAACTTCTACATTTGTATTGCACACGTATCTGCATCAAGGGGGATGAGGGATACATTTACAGTTTTATAATGAATTTCTTTGTTTGGGAGGCACTGAAAATTTTGTTCTCACAGCCAATATTCCCATACTTTCTGAGATTAGGAGTCCTCCTCGTTAAACCAGTGCATAGTATTTATCAGAGAGAAAATCAGAAATGTATTATTGCATCTTTTGTGCAAAAAAAGGAACTTGCATGTGATCTAACTTTTATAGTAACTGAATTATTTGAACTAAATGTGGTACGCAGAGGGTTTGTGCTGTGAGCTCAGCTGCCACACCTTACAGTGAGGATCACACTGTGTTTGTGTAATGTGAGTTGTACTGTATGCTAGGGCTGGGAGATATTTTGCGATTAATATCACAACATTATACGTAATAGAATATTTCTGAATATTAACCATTACAGGGCAAATGTGTGCAAAATCATATTAAGTAATAAAAACAGAACTGTGTGGTACTCTGCTTACCATCAAACAAAACTGTGAAAACAAAACCTCAAATACATATTTTATCATTATTTATTGTCAGGAAGAGTGCTGAACTTCTTAAAATACGTCTTTCTTTCTGATCAAATATGTCCGACTGTGTGTCTTCCAGCTCTCTGTCAGCTGATTGGTCTCCTCCAACATGCTCCGCCCTCTGCTCTTCCTGTCCGCTCTCATTGGGCTGGCAGGTAAGCGCACACACACTGCAGCCATTTTGAATCTCCACCCACGACACCTGTTGAGGGTTTGCAGTAGAAGTAACACAACCAGTTAACAGACTCTCGTTCTGACCTCTCTCCATCTTCTTTAGGCGCGACGGTCATACTCAACCAGGACTTTAATGATTCTTCAGTGCTGAACATCAGCCAATGTCCCATCACGTTCTATGGAAAGAAGTACGAACAGCTCTATGTGAGTCGGATGATTTCATCGTCTGTCATTATTGACGTTTTCTTAGATTTCTGTCCAACTCTGACGCCATTCACACTCACGAGATCAAGACTACTGCAGTTTTAGATTCCCCTGTCTCTCCACCGATGGAAAGATCTCGGGGCATGATGGGAAACGCCTGACTCTCCCTTGATCTAAAAGCTGATTGGTTTACGTGTTTTATGTAAATGTTAATAGTTTAATTCTTTATCTTGTCTACAAGTGGGAGGTGTAGATTATTATGTGAGGCTCTGACAGATCAATAAAGACACTGTTGTCCTCTCATTGTGTACTTGGATTCACCTTTTCAGTGTCTTCAGTTTGGTCTCTCCCTCCAAGAGTCTGGTGGGTGGAGTCAGAACTTCAGCAGACTATCTAGGCTGGAGGCAATCAGCTGGTCTCTCTCTCTCTCTCTCTCCCCTCTCTCTCCACCTTTTTTGTTTTTTTTTTTTTTTTTTTTTTTTTTTTTTTTTTTTTTTTTTTATTTTTTTAAAAAAAATTTATTTTTAGTAACGCCACATGTTGGTGGTTGTGACAGTGGGAACAGGTCCAGCAGTCAACTGATATGATGTAATGAAATAATGTAAATACCCAAACTGCTGTCATGTGATCAGATTTATAACATTTAAATAGTCTACCCTGTCATACAGCATCATTAAAACATTCAGTTGTCCATGCCATCAGAGAGCAGCTGGAGGACGACACCGAGTATCTGAACGTCAGAGTAAGAGCGCTGACGGAAATGTGAAGTTGTGTACAAAAGTGATTATTTTACCTTGTGTGTCTCTGTTTTTAACAGGTGAACATCACAAGTGGCAATGTTACCATCTGTTTCAATGGCTTTTTCAACCCTCAAACCGGACAGGACTGTATTGTGGCGCCTCCATTCAACACAACGTCGGCTAAAGCTGGGATAGTTTCAGAAGCCCCGGTCTCTCCCTCCCCCATCCAAGCTAATCTGTCAACCATTAAGACTAATGAAACATGCTTTGTGAGAGTTCAACATGTGACCACAGTAGTGGTGAGTGTTGTTCAGTGTTGTTTACGAGATTTAAAAATTTAAGTTTTACGAGCAAAACTTAAATTGTAGTTATTTATATTGTATGACATCTTTTCTGAAACTTTTCTGAAGGAAACACCCTCATAGTGTCTTTTATCTCCTCTGTTGACTCCGTACAGACTGATGTTATTCTTTTTAATATCGGGACACAAGCAGTTTTGAAATACTCGACAATGCAATCGGGTACATTTGTGAGTATATTTAATATCATTCAATTAAACAGAACAATTAAAGGCTATATAGTTACGTGTGTGATGTCTTTTAAGATAATGAAAGGAATTACATGTTAAAACTGTTTGTGTAGGATTTGTTTAGTTTGACCACAAAGTGTCATTAATATGTGTGAATTCAGCGTTCTCTGCTCTGTGATCGTAACGTTGGTTCTGTTTGTTGCTGTGCAGCTGATGGATGCTCTGGTCAATGGTACCAAAGTGGACACATTTAATGCTACGGGCTCTGGAGCTAAAACAGAGGCATACTTCGACATCAGCGGATGCAGACCATCAGGTTGGCACTTGATCTGATTTTGGAATCCTTAAAATTAAAGTTGTAATCTCACTATTTTGTTTTTGTTTTGTTGTTTTTGTTAAGTGAGCTATGGCTTTTTGACCCGATCCTACCTTATCCTTCACCTTTCAGGTGGTGCTCTGTTTAGATATGATGCAGTGATAACCTCTTACCCAGAAACCTGCTCTGGTCAAATGTGTGATGAGACTGCAGTCGTGAGAAACTTCAGCTGTGGCCCCTCAGAGCGTTGTCAAGGCAACAACACGTAAATATGTTTGATTGATATTTAGAGGAAAGAGCTGTGGCGATGCAGGAACTGGATGAGGACTGTTTCAAGTTTTGTTTGTTCTGCTGGTTGACCTGTGAGCCAGTAGTGTGAAAACATTAAAATCAAATATTAAGTAAATATGACACAAACATGAACAGAGGTCTTGTACTTGGTGTTTGAGGGTCCCCTGGTGGCCGTGGCCCTCAGCAGCAGCTCATAATGATGTTGTTTGTTGTTGTCTCTCTTTGCCTCCATCAGCTGCATGTTTGACTCCACCTGCACTGTGAGCGGCCCAGCTGTTATCGACATTCACGGCCAAGTGAACTCTGTCCAGGATCGGTGTGCGTACACTCTGATGTCGACTCCGTCTGTCCCAGACTTGCAGGTGCTGGCGAACTTTCAGGAACGGCGTCGTAAAGATGTGAGCTTTGTGGACAGCGTGACACTGCGACTGAACACTACCGGTGTTCGCATTGACCTAAAACAAGACGGCAGAGTTCAGGTAAGCTACCTACAGCCACTGTCATATGTCAGTGTGGACCTGGTCCCATCCTCTGCTGTGTCAGCTCTCGTCTTCCTTATGAGTGACATTGGAAGCAGCTTTTTTGATTCTGCTGAACTCGGTGGTTGTTGCTATGAAATCAGCCAGTTGTCTGAATCAGTGTTTCCTCCACTTTGTCTCTCTGCCATGATGCAGGTGGACAACACTACGCTGACTCTCAACAGCTCAGTTCAGCTGATTCACGGTGTGGAGCTGTCCAAGGACCAAACTGGAGTTATTGCCAAGGTGTCACTCTCCAACTACACCACTTCTGTCTTCTTTGACGGCAAAACCGCACAGATCCGCCTCAAAGGTACAGAAACTAAAATCCCACCACTCACCAAGGGACAAGAAATAAAACAAGCAATTGTGGAACCGATTTGGGGCATCGGGGAATGCAAACTGAGCTGTCTGCTGTGTTCATCCAGTGTAAAAGTTGACAATGATCTGACTCACATTTTGTCCTGAACCTGTCCAGGACCTGCTGGGAAAGTTCCATCTCTGCAGGGTTTGTGTGGCAACTCCAGCAGTTCTTTGAGTGAATTGAGGCTCTCTGCATACAGTGCCGGCGGGTAAGACCCTAATCCAACCCATGATATATGATGAAAGAGTTTAAATGTAGTTGTTTTTTTAAATTGAGTCCCTTAAAAAAATCGGGTCTGGAATGGAGTTTTGGTTGACTCAGCATATTTTGTTTATTCTGTATCTCACAATCATGACCATTTCCACTACATCACTTCTAAATGTTCTGTAGGTAAATAAAGGTGTCGTAGACTGAAGCAAAGATACAAAGCCTATATGTACCTTCGATTGAGTCCAAAACACTTTATTTTATATGACCAAATCAGAGCAGGGGAACGGTCCTGACCTTGTGTTGTGTGTCGCCCCCTAGGTGTGAGACGCAGTACAATGAGACTACTAACAGTACAATCAACTGCAACATGACGACTGAGCGGTGAGCAGAAGAAACATTTCTCTCTATTAAACTTTGATCTCTGTGTTAAATGTTTGTCATGTGATGTGAGGAGGGACGGCCGGTTCACTTCAGTTGATCACATGTGTGAACAGCTGCTGTCCTGTGTTTAGGTTTACTCTGAATTATAGAACATACCACAACACTTCATCCCTCTGTCTCTCATTCTGTCTTGTTACATCTGTGCAACAGCTGTAATCTCCTGAAGGCGGCGCCCTTCACTGCCTGTCACAGCGACATTGACCCAGAGCCCTACATAACTGCCTGCAACAACACTTTGTGCAAATATCCTGTGGTGGACGGCCTTAACTGTCAGTTCCTGGAGGCCTACGCCAGAGCCTGCAGCCTGCACAACATCACACTGGAGGGCTGGAGGTCAAACGTCAGCTGCTGTAAGACTGAAAATCTAAAAACCTAAAAAGAAAATCTTCCATTTCTAAAGTTATGTAAAATGAGTGACAACAGTAAAAACAAGTATTTGTTCTGTAGTTTTACATGGATGTGTTTGTTAATTGACAGATATCTTGTATAATTATGGAAGTTTATGGAAAAACAAAAA
This sequence comes from Dicentrarchus labrax, assembly GCF_905237075.1. Classification (NCBI taxonomy): domain Eukaryota; kingdom Metazoa; phylum Chordata; class Actinopteri; family Moronidae; genus Dicentrarchus; species Dicentrarchus labrax. Next base: position 317,925 of record NW_026136928.1, on the reverse strand, counting down.
CATATCAGTTATAAGAATTGGCGAACTGTCAAAATACAGTTTTTATCAGTGAAAACAGCAATAATTACTGTAATGTAATTTAAATTTAATTCTGATTATCTGATTAATTAATTAGGTTTTTACATTTGTAATTAAAAAATAAAGCTACAACTGTATTTAAATTATAGAAAATTACTGTATTCTTACAAGTCTGTTATTTTCTGGTATTTTACTTTATTTTTCAGGTGTTTTACAGTGAAGCATACACATTAACAGAATTAACTCAATCTGATCGAATTAATATTTAAATACTCATAAAAAGAGAGAATATAAAACTAACAGAGAAAGAAAACAATGGTTTGTCTCTAGTCTGTTAAACTGTCAGTGCCCAGTTTTCACAGTAGTTGAGAATTTATTTAAATGTTGTTGCAGTCTTTGTGTGTTAGTGATAATTAGCATTAAGCTGGTCAGTGTCTACAATGAACTGTGTCGGAGATGGACGGCAACTCTTTAGTGCATTTTATTTATATCTTACAGTTTTTTATAATTCTTCTTTGTGTGTGTGTGTGTGTCTCTCTCTCTCTCTCAGCCCCCCCTCAGGCCTTCTGTCAGGGCAAGATTTGCAGCGCTCACGAGTTCTGTGCTGAGAAGACTGGCTGCCTCTGTCGGGCCATTTTTGCCTCCCCGTACAGATCGACAGACACTTTGGGTACAACGGCTGTGACACACTATATAATTGACTAGATTTTCTATTTCTTCCGCCAGAGCAGCTCTGATTGAAAGCAAATACATAAACGTCAATAAAGCAGGATTGAAAGGTTTGATTTGAGTCTTTCTTCTGTAACTTTGTCGGTGTATTTAATTTCCTCCTCTGTGCCACTCGATGTTCAGGTGACCCAACAGTCTGCAGCCAGAACTCTGCTTCAATTACTTTGGTTGGCTGTCTCCTGATGGAAAAAGGTATCGACTACTCAGCCTTACATCTCAAAGACCAGAACTGCACGGGCCAGATGGACGAGCTAACCAACATGGTGACCTTCAGCTTCAACAGCAGCCGCACCTGTGGGATGGAGGTCTCGGTGGGTCGTCTCCTCCACCTCTTTACTTTCAACAAGCAGCCAAATCTCTTCCAGCACTCTACTGTGATCCTCTTGCTCTCCTCTTGTTTGGGATCTTTCCGTGGGCTCTGCTTCAGCTCTCACCTCCTTGGTTTCAAGTAATGTTGCTCATCTATGAAGCTCATTCCATCCAGTCAACAGATAACCAATGTCACATTTTAAGGCTTAAATTCAAAGAGTGGTGTTAAACTGACATAACATCTGAATTCCTGTGACCCTGCAGACCAACAACAGCCAATTAATCTACAAGAACGCCATCATGACCCAAAACAGCTCTGGCATCATCACTCGCAATAGCCAATTCTACATCGACTTCTCCTGCTTTTATACTCAGCCAGGTATCAAAACTATGGGCTTCAGAATCAGACAGATGTGAGTGGTAGCTTTTATCATTTCTTTGAATAACTTTGTGTCGTAAAGCATGTTTTTGGGATGTTTGTGAGTATACGACAGCTGAAGACTGTGTGTGTGCCCTCTACAGCTCTGTGATCAAACAGATCGTATCTGGAACTTGGAATTACACTCTGACCATGAAGGCCTACACCGACGCCGGCCGCACAAAAGCTGTGGAGTCGAACACCAAAATCCAGCTGAACCAGAAGATCTGGGTGGGGCTGGAGACCGACGGGCTGGATGGCAACTCGGTTGCTGTTGTCACCGACTCCTGCTGGGCAACCAACCAGGCATTGTCCAACGGGAGTCTGAGATACGATCTGATCAAGAAGGGGTGAGAAGCATACAGAGGTGGAGCAGGGATTCATTAATAAAAACAAAGTCAGTTCTTATGTGATGTGTGTTTCCTTGTTTGTGAGCAGCTGTGCAAACTCCGCTGACCAGACGGTGAAGGTGGAGAGAAATGGCCAGGGAACGTCCAGCTACTTCTCCTTCAACATGTTCCAGTTCTCTGGGAACTCTACTGACCTCTACCTGCACTGCAAACTCGACCTGTGTGTCACACAGAACAACACCTGCAACCCGGTACGCCTCCCCGACACACACTCGCTCACTACAACCAGTAGTTGATAACTCAGATACCATACTGTGTAATAACAGCTTCCCTGGGTCCCAGGTTCTACATCCTTCCACTTCTCTCTTTGAATTACTCAATAAAAAACAGCAGTTTACAGATGAGTCAGACTGTGGCTGAGCATCCATCAACTCTACCAAAATCCTTCTGTTTACTGTGTTTGTTCACTCTTCTAGTTGTGACCCGTTTGACGTAAACTGCATCACCCTTGCCTGAAGCTGACATCAGCAAATCAGAAAGTCAGACAGAAATGTAAAAGTTGACAGAGGAGTACTTTGTTTGCTCTCAGCAGCATCAGCCAGAATTAATGGATCAGTGCTGGTCCTCTAAAATCCAGATTTAATCTCTCTCTGTCTTTAACTTCCAGGTTTGTAGTGGAGGCAGTCGGAGACGCAGATCTGCCAGGCTCACGTATGTCAATGCCCCAACCCTCATCACAATGGCCTGGACTGATTAGGTAAGACACTTCTAATTAAGTTAACTAATTAGAAGAGCAAACAAGAGTTCAGCAGTTCAGCAGCAGAGAGGTAGGTGGTGAAAGGATGTCAGGATGCAGATTTGGCAAAAATATGTCAATCACAGTTTTGTCTGGTTGTCTTCTTCAGGTTGTTTCCACGGTGACTCAGACTGACTGACTGGTCCTGATCCAGGTGGGCCTGGGTGTGTGAATCCTTTGGTTTCAGAACAATGTCTCCTGAAAGGATGAGCTCAGTGCTCACTGCAGATTCTTCTAAAAATCACCCTTTTTTGCTTAAATATGAAACACAAACTATATGGTAAAGGGGGTTCATTATTAGGGCTGCACAATTATTCGAAATATGAAAATACACAAACTATTTTTAAGGTAAAATGTGAGACAAAAAGCTTTATAATGCAGTGCTGTAGTGCTGCAGAGGTGCCCTGACCTACAGACCCCCCAAAAATACTTGACATCATCCTGACAATATGAAAATGAAAATTGTGATGCATTAATCATTATTTACACAAATCGTGAAACAGTTATATCTGTCTGTTTTTACAACATTGTGCAGCCCCAATAATAATATATTCATATTTATACTATAATAATAAAAATATAAACACGTTATTGGTTCTTTAGTTTACAGGAGCGGATCTGGAGGGGTGGCAGCTGCAGAATGTCCGGTACCCCTGGCAAATGCTATTAAACTAAACACATATCAGCTGATTGTAAACAACACACATCAGCTGATTCCCTTCTAAGTGTCCAGTTAAAAAAAAGGCGTGTTTGGAAAAATTTAAACAATTTATTGATTTCTAAATCCCTCTTTAGAAGATTGTATTCATGTTGTGGAGTTCTTTTCCAAGAAAATACTGATATATGTGATTGTCTGTGATTATATCAGCATATATTTCTGCAACACCTTAAATTGCCACCCTCTGGACACCCCATGAATATTTCTTAAGATCCGCCTCTGATTATATATCTACCATCCTACTAATTAGAATAATCAGATATTATTAGGGATTATGATTAATTGTTGTTAATCTGGGTCAGTGAGAGGAATGAGATGAGTGTCTTTGGAGCAGTTCACTTCTTGAAGACACTTCTTAGAAAATAAGAAGCTGCGTGGACCCCATAGTATAACCCTTTATATTTACTTTCTAGTTCTTTCTGGAGACAGCACTTTCTATTATCTTGTGCCTAAAACATGACATCAGTTCATCACATCAGCTCAGTTTGATCCAGGATTGATAAGAGAAGTCAACTCTGAGGGAAAAATTCAGTGCAAACGCAGCATGAACATGTTGATTATTTTCAGATTCCAGTTCAGTCAGACCTGTGATTTGAAGTTCGGGTTCCTGCAGGTTCTGTAACTCATATCAACAACTACAACTAAATCTGAAAATTGTTTTTCATAATCGACATTGTAATTGTTTGTAAACGTTAAGAAAAAGCTTCATTTTGAATCATAAATGCAATCAACATTATGTGATTATGCCTCAAATACATAAATAAAACATAGGTAGAGTCTTTGAGATAAATGTCATTTGAGCCATAAACTGTTTATGACACTGAGATGTGAATTGTGCTGTTTTTATCGTTGTTATGTTACTATGTTATTAGCACCAAAAAAATAAAAAAAATAAAATGATGTGGGGAAAATCAAAACCATGAGTCTGGTTCATTTTATTTCTTTATTGTTTATGTAAATTCAAGCCACTTCTTGACAGCATTATATTTACTTACGTATTGTAACTCTGTTGGTGTTTAAGTTAATGTTGAAATGAAATGTAGCAGAAACTAGAAAATAAAACACAAATAAAAACTAGAATATGCATTTCCTGAAGATTTACAATGTTTATTATAGATTCAAAAATAAAACAGGGAGATGAGGTGCAACCTGTGAGGCAATAAATATGTGTTTCTAAAATGTAAGGTAAAGTGGTTCCAGTATGTTTTAGTGCCATTTTAAAAGTATGAAGTATATTTTCATGATTATTTTGAATCGCAATATTTTGGCCAAGAGATAATCGTGACTTGAAATTTTTATATTGTCCCATGCCTAAAGTAGAAACTACACATACTATATGTAATCTGTGGAAGCTCATGTGACAGGGGAAAAAAGGTTTCTGTAAGTCATTATAATAAAATATTGACTTAGCATCTCAAAATAATGATAAAGTTTCTCAATATTTTGACTTTGTTTCTCAAAATAATGAGAAAGTTTCTCAATATTTTGAATTACTATCTCTATATTTTTACTTATTATTTCTAAAATAATGAGAAACGTTCTCAATTTTTTGAATTACTATCTATATTTTTACTTAATATTTCAAAATATTGAAAAACGTTCTCAATATTTTGAATTACTATCTATATTTTTACTTAATATTTCAAAATAATAAGAAACGTTCTAAATTTTTTCACTTTGTATTTTAAAATGATGACATTATTTCTAAAATAATGAGAAACTTTCTCAATATTTTGACTTTGCATCTTGATATTTTTACTTAATATTTCAAAATAATAAGAAACATTCTCAATATTTTGATACTAAGTCATTATTTTGAGATTTTTAAACCCTTTTTTATTTTGGTTTTCCATAACATTGGCATAAATGGGCTTCCATACTTTTCACTATTTAACTTTAATTATTTACTCGCGGCTGAGAATCATGACCCTGTTGGCCTTCCATACACGCGCCGCACTGGAGCAGTTGTCAGTCGGGGAAGCTGCTGTCAGTGCGGCGCTAACCGAGCTGTTTGCCGGCTAGCTTGCGCTGGGAGACAGTTTAAAAAGCTAACAATGGCAGGTGTGCACCCTCAGGTAAGTAAAGTGGCAGCTGTCCGCGCACTCTGAAGCCTGGAAGTTGACAGTTTTGACGTCTGAATTAGCAAAAACGGCGTTTAACGGTTGCTAACATCCCTAGCTAGCATGGCTGCTGAGTTCAGATCAGCTGTGTATGAGCAGCTGTGTATGAGCTGCTGGCTGCTGCTGTTGGGACGTGGCAACGAAGAGGCGAAAATAAACACAAGAAACGCCTTTTTTTCATGCAATATTGTGTCTTGTTTTATGTTGTTTAACTTGCCGGAGCGTTATTAAGCGCAGGACAGCACTAACCTACATAAAACTTGTCCAGTGAGACCCACAAACCTCCCAGCTGCTATTTCTGTCCCTGTCTGTGTATCACAGGACGACCTGCTGAAGATGACACACAGAGAGAACTGGCAGTGAGTAGTGTCTGCTTATATCCCCGCTATAAACCCAAAATATGCACGTTTTCTTGAATAATACAAGAATATAATAATGCATTTTAACCTCTCCACCCCATCTGTCCTTGCTCTCTCCACAGGGTGCAGAACGAGCGTCTCCATGTGAAGCACAGGGCTTATGAGGACATGCACAAGGGTCACAAGCCCATGCACGCAGAGATGGTGCTGATCCTCATCGCCACGCTGGTGGTGGCTCAGATAGTCCTGGTGCAGTGGAAACAGCGGCACCTCCGCTCGTACAACGTGAGTCAACGCGAGCACAAACACTAGATACACGATACCGAAACCGGCGAAACTTCACGGTTATTGAACACCAATTGGATACCAGTAAACGGTAAATCCCATTTAATTCAACATGCACTCCTTTAATAAAACACGACAACAGAGGCCCCTTTTCTAATACACTAAACCTTCTAATAAGTCCCAACAGAGGCCGGTCTCCTTTACTAGCCTACACATTCTGACAAACACAGGTCTCAATTAGAGGCCGGGTCTGGATTTGATAGAAATCAGATTTTTGTGGACAAAGCTCGCTATTAATGACGTCTGTCAAAGCGATCGAAACCAATGCGTTACTGAATGACAGCACTGCTCTTCGCTCTTGCTTTACTTTATCCACCGTATCTGCGCCAGAGAGCGACTGTCTCTTCTCATTAGACTGTACGATGATGATTTTGCTGTGATTTAATGTCAATAATCCGATGAAAATGGGGCCGAAGTACCTACATTATGATGCCAATATGTTAAAAACAAAAGTCTACTTTGTCGGGTCTAATTATTATGTCCCAATAATTCATAGAAATAAATGTCCCATTACCGGTAATTTATCCGTAGCATCTGTCGATTTAAAAACAGCTGATACAACAATTCTTATTTTCAGGTGAACACATGAATAAAAACATAATTGATATGTTCCATTTCTGGCAATAGATCCTCCCGAATGTTACACACTGGACCTTTTTAAGAATGTAGTTCAACATTTTAAAAAATAAAAAAACATAATATGATAGTTGAAAAGCTCCTAAAACTATCAAGAAAACTAATTACCATTTGTTCTCAGCTGTTATGTTTATACATGTAATATAATATGAACGATAGGTCCCCTTTGTATATAGCAGCAGACTCTGGGGAAGAAGAGCGGCAGTGTTGTGTGAGTAAATAAACTCTACGTCTCCTCCTCAGCTGGTGACTCTCGTCCAGATGTGGGTGGTTCCTCTTTACTTCACCATCAAACTCTACTGGTGGAGGTTTCTGTCCATGTGGGGGATGTTCTCCGTCGTCACCAGCTACGTCATCTTCAGAGCCACTCGCAAGCCGCTGTCCTGCAGGACGCCGAGGTGAGAAGAACGGTGGTCCAGGCCGTATATTGAAGCACGATATTGGATCTTTTTATCCGATGTTTTCCTTCCTAACCTTCATCCTACTATAACAGGTTTGGATGATGATGTTCTGACTGAGACAACCAGGGCAAATCTGACCCGTTTCACAACTCACCAAAACAACTCAAATAAATGCAATCTGTCCACAGAGATCACGTTAAAGTAAACGCTGTCTACAGCAATTAAATTTGTTGGAAGGAAGACTGATCTCAGGAGATTAACTGATCTTCTAGTCCTTCTACAATTGGACCAGGGCTGCAATTATTAATCACTCGGTCGAGTAATTGATTGATCGTGTTTTCCAGGATGGTGTACAAGTGGTTCCTGTTGATCTACAAGCTGAGCTATGCAGTGGGCGTCCTGGGCTACCTGGCCATCATGTTCACCATGTTCGGCTTCAACGTCTTCTTCAGGTGAGGCACTGCTGACTGTCAGTGGACCCAACTATCAAACTGTTACCTGAAGCCCAAACTGTGTCATTTGTAGTTTGATCACAGTCTATTAGGACACATTAAACTTCATCTGTGCATCATTAAAGTCTCAAAAAGCATTCAGTCATCAAAATGTAAGGCCCTTTCTTTAAAGCTTAGAGAGTATTTTCACATCTAACTGCAGTGAATTAAGGCTTTATATCGACTAATACAGTAACAAGGTGATCTGCAGAGGCTCCAAACTAGGGCTGCCCCCTGATAGTCGGGGGCTCATTAGTTGGATATTCGCAGAAAAACAAAAGCACTGTCAAATCTTGTTCGGGAGCTACGCCTTGTCACCAGTACGAAAGTATCAGAGGATTGTTGTGACACGGACCTTTTCTGTTATAACACAGGGACTCACTTACTGGTGCACTGCTGCATATGCTAACTGACTGGAAAGGCAGAGGGTAGTTTCAACACTGATTTGAACGCTGATTTAAAGTGGCTCCGACCAGGACTCTGACTCTGGGGATGAAGACCCGGGGGATTCAGGCAGCGACAGGAGAGGAATGAAACGGAGGAAGAGGAGCCAGTTTGTGGCCAGTTAATTAGTTAGTAACTGATAACATGCTGACGGATGAAGTACGTTGGTGATTGTTGGAACAGTTTAAAGACGGTTTCATACTTTTCGTAAAAGTATAATCTAGTATACATCCAGGAATTTCTCACATACACAAAATTCACATACTATACAGTTGAAACACTCAATTTAACATCATAGTTAGGAATAGTAGGTTAGTATGTGACTTCAAACGCAGCCATAGTGTGTCGGGATAACTTCTAAATAAGAATAGTTTACTGTTATCTCAGCACCTGAACAGATCTCTGGCCGGCTCTTTGTTTTTTAAAGCGTAATAAAAAGTAAGAGACAGCTGATCTTTCTTTCTTTGTGCAGGATCAAGGCAGAGGACTCTATGGACATAGGTGTGATCATGCTGTTTTACGGGCTTTACTACGGCGTCATGGGAAGAGACTTTGCTGAGATCTGCTCTGACTACATGGCTTCTACAATCGGGGTAGGACATTTCTATCATCAAGTAAAATGTGTCAAACCTTGCAGCAGCTAAGGGTTGATCAAATCTCAACACACGGATGTGATAAAGTTTCGATCCAGTGTGACTTTCTCTTCCGGTGGCAATTTTTTATCTCTTTTTTATCTAAAACCTGTGGACACATACTCTAACATGCACGTGTGTGTTATTTCAGTACTATAACAAGGGAGGAATGCCCAGCAGGAGCCTGACCGACGACATCTGTGCAGTGTGCGGTCAGAAGATCCTGGTGGACGTGGAGGAGGAAGGATTTATAGAAGACACCTACCAACTCTCCTGTGGACACCTGTATCCTAAAGCTTTGCTGATCCCCCGCCGGAGAAAATGCTTCTTTTTGAGCTCTCACAGGGAGGTCAGAGGTCTGGTTCTGTGCAGCTGGTTGACCTACCACCAAATACATTAAATCACATTTTCTTTTGCTTTCCACTAGATGCCTGGTTGTTGTTTGTCAAACAAACATCTAGTGGCATCAGTGGTTTTTGTGCTAAGCTTATTCAACCTTTATTTCAGCAGGCGAGACACTAAGAGCAGTTTCCTATTCGTAGGGAAGGAGGAGACAAACAAGAGCATAAGACAGAAACAGAAAAGTGACTAAATAATCAAGCATTCTTGAAAAAAAGTACACCATTAAAAGCTGGAACTTGTTCTAACTATTTTTTTCACGTTATTTATACCAACACAACTCATCAAAATAATGTTTGCAAATTAAAAGATTTATCTAAATCAATAAGTTATTAAGTTTTATCTTGCAACCATGCATTTATTTAAATATCCAGTAAAAAGAACTTAATCAAGAATATTATTCAACTTACAAAACTGAGTTTATGTTACTTCTGTAATTTTTCAATGTAATCCATTTTCAACAATTTTGTTTTTGTCGCTGGTTATTCTTTAGTTTCTCAACTCTGAAAAAGTTTCTCGAGTTGCCATCAGTTTTTGTAAAACTGCTGATACTCAGAACCTACACGGTTGATTTCTTCATCCAAATATTTTTTTAAAGTGAAAAATGTGAGAAAATGGTAAAAAAAACCAACAACAACTGGCTCTATCTGCTTGCAGTCCACCATTGACCAGTCAGAGGAGATGCAATGCATTATGGGGCAGTTGAGTATGTGTTGTAAGCTCACACTGTATACACAGACATTCTTGTTAATCTAGTATACATCCAGGCATTTCTCACATACAGGACAGTTGAAAGGCACTACAGACTCAATTTAACGTCGTACTTCAAAAGTACATTAGTATGTGATTTCGAACCGTCTCTGTCTCCACCAGGAGGTGAATCCAGGTTGCTGTGTTGTTGAGGGAAGATTCTCCCGTTGCCAAGAAGCCATGTGTTTTATGAGGATGTTGTGTTTCAGGGGATATGCTACCATGACTCAGCAGTTTAATGATCTCAAAACTCCAGAGGCCCGTTGCCTTTGCTCTAATACTGTGAGCTACGTTTCTAAACAACTCAAGTAACTAATCGATTATTATAATGGTTAATGATTATTTTTCATTGTTTGCCATACATTACATCAGATTTAGTTGATCGTAGGTTCTTTAAAACATGGCAGTGAGCTAGTACACTGGGATAAGTCATTTGAAAACTGATATAAGAAAGGATTGTCTGTATTTCTGCCTTAACTTGCCCCACCCCTTCAGATTCCACGAGTTCTGCATCCGCGGCTGGTGCATCGTGGGTAAGAAGCAGACGTGTCCATACTGCAACGAGAAGGTTGACATGAAGAGGATGATGAACAACCCGTATCCTTTTATACTGTTTCTGTGTGGTTGCCTGAGTGATCTACAGGCTCTTCACCGTTAGTGTCTTTAGACTCAGCCAGAAGATCCAACGGGTCAAAACAGGAAACGCAGTCAGTGCAACAAAGACCTGACTGGACGATCCGTTACTGTTCAGTAACCAGCCATGATCTATGACATTATTATTTTGGGTCAGGCTTCAGTAATGAATGAATACACACATTTAACTGCCACTAGATGTCGCACAAGAGCAGCTCAGGCCAAAACAACAAGTGCTACAACCCACCAGACTCCTTCGACAAAACCAGTATTTTTACGTTACAGATAATCATAAAACACACTTCAGACTGCACAGAAACCAAATAAGCTTACCAAAACCTTTTCATTAAGTTTGGTATGGTCGAAATAAACCCTTAATACACTGAGTCAGATAAGAAAATAGCTGTTTAATGTTAATCCTGTCAACCATCAAAGTGCATCCATTAAAAGCACACAAAGCATCATCTCTTGTGTATCTGAGTGCTCTCCTTAATTCCTACATCTCCTGTTAGCTGGGAGAAGACACATGTCCTGTATGGGCAGCTGCTTGACTGGCTCAGATATCTGGTTGCCTGGCAACCCATCATCATCGGTATCGTTCAAGGGATTAACTTCTCCCTGGGCCTGAAATAGAGCCCTGAGGAACGCCGCTGCAAGTATGTCCTGGAGTCGCGGGGGGGAAAAGTGTTCGATACGTTTGGCAACAAATTGTGAAAATCCGCTCGACAAGGAACTGATTCAGGCTGCTTTTGAAGTCTTTTGTTTCCTCAGTACATGTTGTTGGACTGAATGCTTGCACAGTTTCCAGCAGAGCGATCCCAGGTGGTCTGGGTCTCTGTGTGCAGAGGACACTGTGATGCCAAAACTGCTGCCAACTTGAACAAATTTTTGAATTTTTTTTTCATTTGAAGCACAGTTTATGTATAGTTCAGAAACTTCTCTGTCATGCATGTTGTTTTTTTATTGTGATAAATCATTGCTTTACTTTGTACTGTATCATAAAAATGCCTTTTTAAACAGTTGTATTGTTTGCACACTTCCTCACTGCTGGTTCTGTCGACAACCACTAACAAGAATTTATTTTAAAGGAGTTTTCTGCTACAGAACAAATTGATTAGTTAAAGTACAATTCTGTCCGAATAGTGTTACATAACCTGTTTACATTTCATGCAACTTTGTTTATTACATTCGTTTTATTTGGGATGTCTGTTCTGTTGTCGTTTGTATGAATCTAAAGTTGATGGTAATGTAGCAGTCACTGTTACTGTCACTGCAGCTGAAACTTACTATCAGGAATTGAATGTATCACATTATAGAACAGGAGAGAATGAGGTAGTGGATAATCTTCCCTACGTTATCCTTCCAACATGGCACCATTTTCCTAATAACTATGGTAACCACCAACATTTATTAACAGGAGTTTGGGTTCATTCAAGTGGTTGAAGAGTGACAGGAGAATCGAATTGACATTGCTTTGTTATCAAGACTGCTGCTGATATTAACTTTGTATTTATTAAATATTTCTAAAACCCTCATCAGTTGGTCAGTAAATGTGTTCATACACTCTCAGAGGTGCTTTGTGGAGTTGTGTGTATCCTTGAGCTCAAGCCAACTTCCTGAATGCATTTCCTTCCTCATAAAACATTTGTGAAGGACGTATTTTAAGTCCAGCATTGTTTATTCCAACAGTCTTCTTCTGTGGCCCTTGTGTCAATATTTCTGATTACTATCTGCGGGTGAAGGTGGGTGAGGGGCGGTTTCAAACTCGAACACCCCTGAGGTGTTCACAAATCTCTCTCTCTCTAACTTTATTTTCATTTCTCTATTTCTCAACCCCTTGTGATTATTTTGATGCTATGACTCAACATCCGCCTGCACACTGAAAAGGTTTTGTGCGTTGTCAGCAGTGCAAATAGTTGTTGTAGATCAGGTCCATGCTCAAACACATCTTCCTTACTCCTCATTTTTTTCCACACTAGAGCTTTCCAAAAATGTGTAGCATTAACATTAACGAGACACCTTTTTATCTGTCTATTGTGTGCATGTCAAATAAACACCTACAAATTCAGGGTAGCAGTTAACATGTTACACATCAAAAGCAATGAAAATCTTCACCTTTTATTAATGAACTCATGATGGATGTGTATTTCCTCCTGTATTCTTCCTGTTACGGATTTCCCACTTTGCCATGTCGAAATGTTTCATGTGGAAAAAAAAGGCACTGCATGAAACAGACTATCACCCAATTATAAACAGTACAGCAGGTATCTATTTAGTGAGGTCAGAAATGTATAAAACCAATAAAACGTGAGTCTAACGCACATTCAAGGATGTGATTTGGTATAAGTTGTTGAGATGGTGATTGATTATTGAGTGATTATTAGTGAGAGACCAAAGGGTTAACATGTCGAATAAATATCATGTGACAGGAAGAAGAATAACAACGCCCAGTGGAGAGAGAGAGCGCCTTTTCCCATCTCTGTTCAAACACAGCGCGCCCTTTTTCACAACAGCTAGATCCACATCGAGGTAAGACACCCAGGTTCTCTCTTTATACACATAGTATGGTCTAATACCTTTTATAGTCTTACTTTTGATAAATGTCACTCATCATCTGTAGCACCACGTCTGTAGGAACTTTGATTACTGAGTAGGAATGGAATTTTTATTGTTAAGTGCCATTGTTTGGTATTAATCCATAATGTGTGTTGGTCTATCACACGGAACTAACATCTTAATCAAATGAATCAGAACTGCTGATGCTGAAATGAACACATGAAGTGTTTGAACTTTATTGTTTCTGTTGTAGCCATTCGATATTTGTTTCCTGCCTGACGCCAACTACTGTATTCAGCCACTGCCTGAGGGTTTGAGTGGTGCAACGCTACAAACCGCCAAGGTGGTGAGTCAGCTCAGGATCTCTCTGGATTCTTTTATCCAGTTGTTCTACGACACAAATTGTGATTCACACTGCAACAGGGGTTGTCTATTCCGGCCACATCTGATCTACAGAACGGCCACTGATGAAAATATGTCAGTATTTATATATTTCCAGTTTTACAAACTGGGTATCTGTGGCTAAAGTCTCCAGAGAAATTAAGTATTAAGTTACTACTGAAACTGAACATTTCCTGCTGCTGCAGTTTCACATTAAAAGCACTGAACTGGTAAAACACAAGCTGACTTTTATTATGAAGTAGTACCCACAGGAAATGCAGTGTTTTTGTCCACGAGCTCAACACTGCTGTTGTTCATGAAAAATGTCAGTTAAACAAGACAACCGTCATTCTCTGTGTTTTTTGACAGCCGATCTGCTGTTTACAGCATAAAATCTGATTGCTCACAGAATCAGGAAAATGGTCAATAATTGTCTGACTTCTTTATTGAAAAGACAATAGTTTGTTTAGCTGCCTCCAGAATTATGTGACCTGTATTACCGTCTGAGAGCACTGCTAGTTCAGTATCCAGTTATCATTATGCATTTCCTACTCACACTGATACAGGCTAGTTAATTTATTATTCATTTAGTAAGAAAGTGAAAATACTGAAGAATATCAGGCGAATTAGGCCTAAATTAATTCAATGTTTTTCTATTTGATAGTCTGGCCCTGACAGTGTCTGCTGTGAAAGTTGTGCAAATGACAAATGCTCTGACTTGACTTGAGGTGGCAGATGTTTGCTAATTTCAGCTCATTGCTCAAACATGTCATTTTAACAGCAACTATTATTTTTTTAGGTGAAAATGCCTCCTAAAAAGCAAAAGACGAAGGACATCAGGTCCTTTTTCAACAAGACTGTAAGTAACAGCTCAGATAATAACAATACTCTGTAATCAATGCTTCACAAACATAATAAACCTTAACATCTGTTGACATCTGTTTCCTAAACTAAGGCTGTCCCTCTAACGTGTGGACATCATTTGCAAATGCAAATTTTTACCAGAGCTTGTCCAACTGATCTGTTTGTGAATGTCATGCAGGACAGTCCTGGTAGCAGCAGCTCGACCAACACAGGAAGTGCCCAGCCAGGTGAAGCTAAAGGCTCTCAGGTGAGCTCTTACACTGCACGTTCCTTAGTCGAAGTTAATGGTTGAGTACTGTTGTGTGTCTGTCTCTGAATTCCCCATTTTGTGTCACAAAATAATTATCTACCCACACCGACAGTATAAACAGAGCCAGTGAGTCCAATATTCACTCTCCTTATAAGTAAAATATCTGTAACTGACAGTGAGAGACAAGGCTATCAGAAATATAAATGAGCATTACGACAATTAAAAGCTAAAAGAGAGTTTTATTTAGTCTTAATTAGTGAAGTGATAAGTACCCCCTCTCGAGTTCAAAATACTGCTGGATGCAACACATGCAAGTCTCTCAGGCAAAGCACAGGTCCATTGTTTTTACAACAGTAAATTTTCTCATCCTCCTTTTCTCATTTTTAAGACTGCTACACCCACCAAAGTGAAAAAAGAGGACAACTGTGATGCCCCGGTCAGTAGACTAATACACTGCATGCACAAAAAGTTTGAATTGCATGAACAAGGACATTTAACAATTTTTCTCACTCTGATTTCCCACAGGGCGGACATTTACATCGTTTCAAAGTGAAATTCAGCTGCACTGACCGTTATAAATACGCTATTGACTGTGATCGACCTCGCACGGTGCTGGAGGCAATACAGTCAAGTGAACACTATTCTAAGAAGATGAAGAAGTGTTCAGATGAAAACATTGTAATTCAACTGGGTAAATCAGATAAAGAATCTATCGTTGCAACACATTTCCCTTGTTCTTGTGTCAGTGATGGTGAGCCTCTGATCATATCATGTGAGTCAGAAAAGGTTGAAGAGGCTCAAGGCCAACATTGCCAACCAATACATTCAAGGGATAAATATTCTGTCTTCTACATTGATACAGTGGGAGGGTTGTTCACCAAACAAAAAAAGCTTTTTAGAAACAGCGCTGTAAAACAGTTCAAGTATCTGTGTGTCTATGGGGAGAAGGGGACGACTGTGGAAGAGGCTCTGAGAAGAGACGGTCGTTTCATTGATGATCTCGGCGACTTCACTCTGTCAGACAATGACAATCCGAACTGCATCATTGGACGCAAACAAAAGGTTGACAAACTAGATAAAAAAGAATTTAAGATACGTCTTCCACGGAACAAGAGAGCAAACGATGAAGAAAAACAGGAAAACTCTGGTGCATCAAGTAACTTACAACAGACGTGCGGTGCAAAGGCAGTCTTAGATGTAATAAAGCAGAGAGGAATCAGTGTCAGAACAGAAGTGGAGAAAAGAGGCAGTGTTGATGACACTGGGGAGATTTACGATATACTACGTCAGCAGTTTCCAGGTCTGAAAGAACTGATGGAGAGTAGATTCCCTGATGATTCTTATCAGGAAGCACTGAGCTTAAGGAAGGAAAACTTTGGAAAAATCCAGAAGTCTTTCAGTGAAGTTCACAGAGTCAGGAAGCTGCTTAAAATGGGCGAGTCAGTCTGCAAAGTGAATGTTGGGGATGTTTGTGAGGGCACGGGCTTTGTGCTGTTTGACAACTTCATCTTGACTAATGCGCACTTGTTCAAAGATTGTGTTGAAGGAGAAAGGCTGAAGGAGGGTATAAATGTGTGTGTCCTCTTTAACTATGAAGATCCCGAGCCACACACAAATTTCTACTACTTCCAGCTAGCTCGGTTTTACCTCTGTTCCAGAGAGGATGAACTAGATTATGCCATACTTGAGCTCAACCCTGAGAGCCAGAAACCCAACGAAACAACACAAACAAAGAAAATGAAGGTGCCACCAGGGCTCCTCAAGAAATTTGGTCCAGTACCTGAGAATGGCGAAGCCTGTATTATTGGTCATCCAGCAGGAGAAGTGAAACAAATGGATCCTACATGTATCATTGAGAAAGAAAGGAGGAGGCAGGCTGTCATTGATCATTTACATCAATACAAAGACAATGTTTTCATTGTCCACAATATCAGTCAGATTATCAAAGACCAAGGCATTGACAACATAATGATGGGTGGACATAAAGCAGACAAAGTTGTGACCTATAACACCTTCATGTATCACGGTTCTTCGGGCTCTCCCGTGTTCGATGTTAATGGCCGAGTGTTTGGTTTGCACACCGCAGGATTTTGTCATGGTTTTTACAAAGGGAGCGTGATAGAGTTTGCCCAACCTCTGCTTACCATATTTGAACACTTTGTGAGCAAGCTGAAGGAAAGAAATCTTAAGGAGCTGTTGAAAAGAGTTAAGAAAGAAGCAAAGGGAAACCTGTACCTAGAAAAGGTAGTCCGTCTCAAATCGAGTGGCACTGGCGAGTGCTCAGACTCCGACGAGTCAATGGAGACTGATTAATTATTCAGAGGTATCCGAACAACAAAGAACTAGTTAAGAGTTAGTTATGATGAGGGAATTTACTTTGTGGTGATTTAGGGTGGTTCAACAGTGCAGTATGCGATATTATCGTCATTTTTGTTGGGGTTTTTTTGCTTTACTGAAGAGTTTTCATACGCATGTTTTTTAGTAGTTTATAATCACCTTAAAATCAGAGTTGTTGTGTTATTTGTTACCTTAGAATGAGTTCTTATCTGCTTTGTGGTATTGTAGTCCTGAGGCTATGAATTGAGGGATGCCGAGTTGCACCGTGTTTCAGATGCCGCTCTAAGACGCATTTTCCGTCTTAAAAAAAATTGACTGGACATGACGTGATGATGTGATGTCACATGCGGTTGTGGCGGATGCTTACCATCACCTGCAGTTGGCTAGTATTTACTTCATTTGTTATTACAGTTATATAACATATATCTATTGTAACCAGTGTGCTTAAGTTTGTGTTAAAATTGCTGATTATTTTGACTTTTCTGTTTCTTGCCTGTTTCCTGTCATTGATTTTTAGCTCTATCTAAACAGGTTGCAACATTAGATTAGATGAGACTCTTTGTTTTAATGTTGATGTTTATTTGTGCTTTAAATCACTAAACTGAGTTTTATTAAATCAGGTTTTCATTTTAACTTGTGTGCTAGGTTTAATTTCAAATTTAGTTTTATCAGTTTAAATGAAGTTTATCTAAATGAAGTCAGAATGTATTCACATCACCAGCTCAGTTTTCACTGCACACAGATATTACATCCATTCACATAAACCAGCCTGAGGAAAACAGTGGAAATGGTGACATCTGCTGGCAGAAAACAGCTCCAGCAGGAGCTCCAGAACATGAATGCTGGTAATAACAACTACTTAAACATTGATTTCTGTGGGAAAAAGCTCCACAGGTTGACTTTATGTGTCAGTAATATGAAAAATCAAAACTGTAATAAACTACACTTCCTTTATTTGTTTTACAGCAAAAATAAAGATAGTATTATTTTACTTACTAATTGTTTTATAAACATGATTAATTAATATGAAGTCTAGAGTTTTGTTTTCTTTTGTTCATCATGTAGAAATTAAATATTAAATCACTGACAATCCACTAAAGTCCAGACTGAATCTGTTTGTAGTCAGTTGCTCAGCATGCATTCATCAGGGGAAATTCTACACAGCAGGAAGTCGTTTTTTTTTTTTTTTTTTTTTTGGCTTCATCCATATAAGGTGATGCTTCTGTTTAACTAACATTAACTTTCAAATTGAACTAAGTATTTAATGAATGATTAATATTTAGTAGCTAGCTAGTTAGGTAGTGTTCTACTAACATTAACTTTTGGATGCCGATTGGAATTTCTTCATACTTTTCTTCATCACAACCTCCACAACCTCCACAAAATGACTGGTCAGAATTTGATGTATTCAGTCTGGTAATATTTAGGAATGAAAGTTCCTAAAAACCAGCTTGGCAGGTGTTATTTTAAGATATATAGATTGAATGTAATCAGAATTAAAATTTGATTTTTTGTTTTGTTACACTGTATTTACTGCACTCTACCTATCTGCATTTTTGTGCTCATAGGTCAAATGAATGGTCTTAATTTTTAAGAAATGAAAACTACTTTAAGAATACATATTTAAGCACATAACGACTCCTGTACCTGATGTGACACATTTGGCTAGATAGTCAAAAACAAAAGGCCTTATTTCCCTGTCAGTGTCAGTGTCAGTGTAGTTACTGTGGTTAGCCCCTGAAGGGCACTATAGGCCTACAACAATCCCATCTCCAGTTTAGCAGGTTCATGTTGGTTTTTCCACCCCGCTGTACATTGTTGGCCCTCCTCCTCCTCTTTACAGCTCAGCCCACTGCTAGTAACAAACACTAAATGCACTTTTTATTGACAAATTGTCATTTATTTTGCATTTATTTCTATAAAAAAGAGACAATATAATGCCATTTATACAAACAATATTCTTTTGTGCCTTTTTCCATTATTGGTCATTATTTAAGTTTGTAACATTTAGGTGGATCTTCTGTCAAAAATGGGATACAACAGTCATTAGTTTAATTTATTAGTTTGTTTAATCACCTGAAAATAAGAATCATTTTGTTTTTGTTACCTTAGAATGAGACGTTTTTCTACAGAAGGAGTGGGTCCTGTTCTACATATCCTAAAAACATATCTTAATAAAAGAAGTAAGCTAACTTAATTTAATCCTCCAAAAAATGATTTCCCTTGAATTAACCCTAACTTAAAAATTAATTGTTAAATAAATAACTGTTTTGAGTTAACTTTAATATGTGCAGTTTTACAAATATTGGTAATGTATTTCCAGTGGTTCCACCACTAGATGGCACTAAATCTTACAGACTGGTATCTACATAGTTTACTTCCTGCCTCTTCAGTCTTTACACCTTATCTTAATTTTGAAGTGCTCATACTCCTTAATTTCCTCTTCTTCCCTCTTCTTTCCTGTTCACTGCCTTTGTTCTTCATTTTCTTCTTTCTCTTCGTCACTTCTGTCTTTCCCTCTCAGTCATCATCCTCTTCTCCCCTCAAAGCATTGCGGAGGCTCCTCCAGAACTCCCCAGTCCTCTCCTCCTCCTGAGGCCACTCTAGGTAGGTGGTGGAGCCCATGAGTTTGCGCAGTTTGTAGAAGCGTTTAGGGATGTCGTCCTTGGACAACGGTTCCAGCAGGATCAAGATGGCTGCGTCCCTGCCGGCATGTCCATCAAATAGCCAGAAGTGAGAGAAGTCCAGCTCATAGCGACACCAGTCGGACTGGACAAAATTCTCAGAAAGGACGAACACGGTCCGCCGGCTGCGCTCCATGGCGCTCATGATGTTGTCCACAATCCACTGTCCAGGAAGGAAATCCCGCTTGTGTAGGCACAGGGTCAGAGGCCGGGGTCTTCTGTGATTCACTAAGTCTTCATCAGTCTCCCTGCAGGAATATTAGTCACAGAGCAGGTCACCACAAAAGCACATAGCACTGACAACTAGCATCCTTCTAATTTAAGTTTTTTAGTTTGTTTTTTTGCACAACTGAACATGAATGCATTATTCCTCTAGATTAAAATAATACTCACTTTAAAGAGAATTTTCACTTAAAATTTTGAAACCATACATCTTTACTAGTCACCAGATTCAGCAAAATACTGACTATTTTCATTGGTCAGACAATGCCCACTGAGAAATCACCAGTTCAGTTTACTACAATTAAAAGGCACTTAAAATGAGGTAAAAACGGCTTTTTTTGAAGTTGTTGCAGCCTAAAATGCAAATGATTTCACAACAGTTTTTCTAATAAACTACGCCCGGTTAGCTCACTCGGTAGAGCTGGTGACCCATGTACGGAGTTGCTGCAGCGGCGCAGGGTTTGAATCTGACCTGCGGCCCTTTCCTGCGTGTCATCCCCCCCTCTCTCTGTCCCCCTTTCCTGTCTGTCTTCAGCTGTCACTATCAAATAAAGGCAATAAAAGGCCAAAAAAATAATGAATAAAAAAATGATGAAAAATGTTCAACCAAATCTCACTCATATCTGGTAAGTAGCCTTTGAGTTATCCTACTAATTAATACATGTATAGACAAATTGTACAGAAAATGTAAAAATGATATTAATATAACGAAGAGTTTGGACGTTACCTTGGCTCTTCCAGCTCAGGTACCAAGAAGTTTTCCACCCAGCTAGCGTCTCTCTCACTGTAGGAGACGAAGGCGTCAAAGGACAGCAACGCCTCTGAATCTCCTCTGCCTCTGTGTCGCCGGGAGCTACGCTTGGCCTTTAGCCATGCCCACGTCATCTTCAGGTACCAGAACGCATGGAGGCGCCACAGCAGTATACACACCAGAATGGCAACAAACAGCGCCACCCCACAGCTCACAGACACAAACAAAACACGGTGGCACTCCACAACGGAGAGACGGACTTGGCCTACTGGTTCCCCCTGCAGGTAGAGGGGAGAGTCACAGACATAGCTCTCCTCTTCATCTGTTAAATACACGTCTCCATGTCCTTTAATGACTGACTGGAGGAAAGGAACAAAGTCACAGGAGCAGACAAATTTGTTCTGACCCGCCTGGAGGTTCTGGAGTCGTCTGTACAACTGGAGGTCTGACCGGTTGAACATGTTCAAGGTGTTCGACTGTCGAAAACAAGGAAGGTTCACAGTGAGAAACACAAAGAAGATTGTAAAAAGAAATATGAGATGTGACTTTTTCTTACCTGTATTTTCAGTGTTTGCAGATTAGGGAACAACTCTCCACTCGGCAGACTCAGAAACTTGTTCCCAGAGAGGTAAAGCTCTCTCAGGGCAGGCAGGACCAGATAGAAGTTTTTGAGATCATTGTTGCTCAGATCCAACACCTGTACATGATAAAGTAGAAGGGAATGGTGGTTTATCAGTGAGTGTTTCTGTTGTGATGATGTCAAGTCTGTCAGGATTACGGCCACATGGTACACTCTCAGTACCTCAAGAGTTGTGGGTAGGCAGGGCGTGATGGCTGTAAGTTTAGCCCTGGAGATGTTGAGGTATCGCAGAGTGTGGGGCCATGAGCAGGACAAGGGCATGGAGCTATATCCGTTCCTGCTAAGGTCCAGGTGGGTCAGTTTGGAAAGTTTCACTACCAGCCATCTCACCATGGACAAAGACTGGAAAACAGAGAGACAGCAAAGTGTTCAGTTCAGTCTTATTTGTGTTCCTGCCAATTTGACTTCTTTGTAGTAAAGTGTCACCATAACTGATACAATGAATGGAAAATCTATAATCACCTTCAGAGCATTTCCGCTGATGTTTAAAACTCGGAGGTCTGTAAGTGGGCTGTGTCCTCCGCACAGTGTCTCCTTCAGAGTCATGTCAGTTAGCAGATTGTCGGACAGGTCCAGGTACTGAAGGTTCTTTAGCAGGCCAGACGTTTGACAGGGCATCACATACGCCTGAGGGTTAAAGTCAGCCGTTGCTAATGAAACTCTTGAGAGTTGGAATAAAATGCAGTGTTCCATGATTCACACAAGGATTTATTTATTAATTTTGCTAATAAGAGGACTAATTGCCTGAGTCATTTGCATGTCCTCACAAAAGAAGTGGTGTTGGAAATTTGGCAACATATCTGGTACAGTTTTAGAATGTTTTTTGTCTTACAGATTCAAATTGGAGGTTCTGTATGTCTTTGAACTAAAACTACTTCAAATACATTTGATGTCTGAATTATGTTGTTTTTATGTTGTTTTTTTATGTATCTTTTATAGCCATTATTCAAGGAAAGAAAAACACCACTATAAGTTGAGTCCAAACTTCTAAATGGTATTGTATAAAGTTAAATAATGTAGAACCTACCATGTTACATACTTGTGATAAATAACACCTTGTTCTTTACCTTGCCATTAATAAGGGACACCTTCCTAGGATATTGCAGGAGAAATCCCAGGTTAAGAAATGAGACAAAGTGAAAGACATCCAGAACGACAATGTTTCGAATGAAGAACTCGTCGAAGCTTTTATGATAGGTCCAATTGGCTGGCGTCCACCTAACACCAATCAAAAAACAACAGATTATTAAACTATTCAAGTAGTTGTCCGTTCAAGCAACAGTTCTTTCCTTACCGTACAGTACTGTATTAAAATTTGGACAAAGTGAAACTATCTGCACCCATATTTACTGTTCATGCAAACATACTACATTTGTAAACAACATAGCAAATTGGACGGACAATTTTAGAATTTACCAAAAGCTGATTATGCTAACAGAAACATTACTTTTCAGCAGTGCTTCTGGTTCATATATCGACAACATTTATGAGTTTGATCACAGTTCCCAACTGTTGTTGTTGGTTGCTAGGTAGTCAATTCATATTTCTGTCTGGCAAATGATGGGTCGATCAAACACACTGCTCCTCTCCCCATTTGCTAAGCACAGTCATTCCAGAGAGCCATAGCCAAGTATGAGAGCGAGCGAGTCCGCAGATCTAGTGAGATGGACGCTTAGTTGACAACACTTTGAGTTTGATAAATCATGTTGGTTTCCTACCTGCCCTCGCCCGTCAGCGTGACACTGTCCACCGAAAAGCAGGTGAGCGGCACTCCATTAAACACCACCAGGAAATTAACGATGGCCTCATCGGACACAAAAACGTTGCGCAGGGTGATGTACCTTAAGATTGACATTATGAGAGGAGTGACTGGTCAGTGTGTTGCCAAACTGAAACTTTTTCCGGTTCAAAATGGCAGGAAGAAGTTTGAAATTTGAACCTAAGTCACTGAAGCAGAGAAAGAAGCTTTGTGTAAAGTGTATACTTAACCTGAATAATAAAAATACAATAAAAAAAAATTACGTACGTACGCACGTAATACAGGATGTTGACAGACAATGATCAGAAAGATTCCAATGTTCACAAGAGTTCAGTTAGAGATGGTTGAATGATTGCAAAAGGTGGATGTGTAAGTGTTTAATATACTGTGCAGTGACAATATTGCACTATTTATTTTCTCTTATTTACTATTTTCAGGAGCTTGCCTATTATTAAGAGTCTATCATTAAGAGTCAGAATTATAGCTTGAATGTTGATGTGTTTTGTGGCCCCTCTTAGCCCTAAAAGCATATGATCAATGATATTTTGCTAACTTTGGCAAACATGCTTTACCAGGAATTCCACATCCAAAATTAAAACAGAAGAAAAGAAGATTGTGGCCAAACCTGACTCTCCTTCTGGCTGATGCGTAGAGGGGCTGAACAGTCTCTTTCCCAATCAAATGGAGGTCCTCCAAAATGAGTGGCGTCTCAGGGTATGACACGTCACTGAGCACATCTGAGGCTAAGGGTACATTTGTTAAAAATGGATTGTGGAGGCTCAAAGTGACACGACCCAGCGGCCAAATGTCTGCTAGAGCACCAGACTCGTATCTGCAGACAGAAAAAGAGAAGTATAGTGAAACACTAAAGCACTAAATGTGGATTAATCTGCTGTTATATAGTTAAATAGTCCCAAACAAATGCTTGTAGGGTTTGATAAAAACTACAGTGACCAGGTGGATTATTACTGGGCATTTAGAAAAGATAATTGTGATATTTGAGTGGTTTTTTTTTCCAAATATTTCCATTTTCAGTAGCAAGCAATGGGCTTGGAGCTGAGAGTCTCAGACAGGGATGAAAGTATTAAAAGTATTATCAGCAATTAAAATTAGTTAGTCATCTATATACACTGGATATGCACATTTTTCTCAAGATTTTACTGCTACGGCTAAATGCTACCAGAAGGCTTGAGGTGGCTGCACAGTCAACAGTCTGTGTGCCACAGTGGTGGTCAGTTCAGTGCTTCAGTTCAGTTACAGTTTCAGTCCCGAACCTCGTCAGGTTGTTGGCGTGCACAGTGAGCTCCTCCAGCTGAGTGACACCAGACAGATCTCCTATCTTTAGCTCCTCCAGAGCAGGACCTCCAAATGCCAGTGTCCTCAGCCTGGCCAGCCCCTGAAACACCGGAGGAGAACCCAGGCAGCTGGAGGAGAGGAGAGGAGGAAAGAAGAAGCTTCTTTAAAAGGCAAGAAGTATGTGGACACTTGAGCATCATACGTATGTGGAGGTTTCTGTTTCGTCTTTATACTGTAACCTGTATGCTTTACCTGTATGGGTTGTTGAGCAGGTTGAGCTTCTGCAGAGCTCCCAGCTTGCTGAACCATTTGTGGTTAAGAGCAGTCAGCTGATTGTCTGACAGATCCAGCTCCTCCAGGCTCCACAGAGAGTCAAATGCTGACAGGTGGATTACAGCTAGCCTGTTACCTGAAGGTCAGTAATATGTACATATAACGACACCATACATTCTTACCAAAATGTTATCAGGTGTTCCACAGAGTTCAATCCCTGGACCATCATTAATGTCAATGATCATTATTGTTAGGGTCCCTATTATTATGGTTTCTTATTATTATGAAGAAGATCCAGATCTGAGGGGTATTGCACAAAAGTAGAATAAAGAAATCCAGGACAATTGAGCAAGCGCGGCTTGACCTAGCCTGCTCGGCGCATCCTGGCTTAATTAGTTGCACGTTTGCCGAGCCAGGATGAAAAGGCGCAGCTATGTTAAGCCAGGTGTAGACAGTCGGGATAAGTGCGTGTTCACGGCATACTGAAATAGACCTTGTGATCGCTCACAGAATCACCGATGGGAACATGGATAAGAGTTGCGCTTCATATTTCACGGCCGCTGAAAAACAGCTCCTGATGGAGTTCTATGAAGAGGTGAACGATATAAGAAAAAAAGGCAATACCAATGCCATAATTAAAGAAAGAGAGAAAGCCTGGCAGACAATAGCGGACCGGCTTAATGCTTAAGTAGTCCAAAACTGTACAATGAATAAACAGTGCTCCACTGGAACTGTCATCATTAGGCTCTAATTAAAGGACTAAAGGAGTTACTTTAAGTCCACTAATCAACTGTTGTACACTTTGCTTTAAATGTGGCAAGTAGAGGTGCATGTTACTTAAATGTAGAGTATGATTAAGTGCAAACAATTATCCACAATGTGTGTCATTTTATCTATTTTTCTCATGTTACATTTTTATCTACTTTATCTTTCTATCCTTCATAAAGAACAAACTTGTCTGGCCATAAAAGGACCTGGCAGCAAGTTACATTAAAAATGTAAAAAAATAAACATTTTGCAGGCTGGTAAGTGACTATAAAGTAGTAACAGTGAACAAATGAGGTGAATAGATTAGGTGTCTGCTGACATGTTGAATGTCTGTATGATTGTAGCAGTTAAAAAAAAGCCCATAGAACTGGCACAGGGAGCGGCCCACCAAGCCAGGATATGTGCGGCAAATAATGGTTCCTTTATTGAGGTTCTCTGCAACCCCAACAGAATAAAGGAAGCTCCCTCTTGCAAAACATCTCAATGTAACACAGACCATCTGTGGTAGAGTGAGAGCATGGCTTCCTGCCGTCTGGTGCTGTATTTTTGGACCCAGCAGCCTACATAAATATCTTAGTCCATCACCTGAGAATCTGTATCTCTCAATGAGATAGTCATCTCCAACGGCCAATGGGTCTGACCTGTCCCAGAAGACTCTTTCATGCCTAAATGCTCGTCTGACGATTAGGGCTTCCTCATCCAGCACATCCTCCAAGAAAGGGCAAGCCATTATGAAGAGGGAACAGGTGAATGGGAGTTGGATGGATGGATGGATGGATGGATGGATGGATGGATGGATGGATGGGTGGATAGATAGATAGATGTGTATATATATATATATATGTATATGTATATATATATATTATATATATTGCCCTTGTCACAGATTTCATTGAAAACACCTTTGCAACTTCATCAGCTGTGTTTTGTAATCTCAATTACTGCAATAAAACACATATTTATGAAACCTCTGACAGGCTTTTGACAAGCAGTCTTCATTAGCATAGCAATATAACACTTGGCCTGAGTAATAATACTACCACTTGAATCAATATAAAAAGACTGTTGCAATTACAAACAGCCAACAGATTTAAATGAAATGAGAAATGACAATATATGTGTAATATTTTAATGCAGGATAATTCAAATGATGCAACATACTTAGAAAGACCATGGACATGCTGTAAAACACATTAATTCCTCACAGGACTGACGGTGGAAATACAGGTGAATCACTAGGATTAATGTTAGCCTGGCTGTTAGCCTGGTCTGGAGCAGGCTAGCTGCAGAGAATAAATCACCATAGTAACTTGGCCAGGATAAGTTTGACCTGCTTTCATGCAACCAACTTGAGGCTAAATTCAGCCAGGATAACCAACATATCCCGACTTAATCCCTTATCCTGGTTTTGTGCAATACCCCTCTGGTAAAGGTGCTTTTAGTTACGTTGGCTTTGCTCTCCGGAACAAGCTTCACAATAAGCAAATTAAATTGTTCATGTTGTCTGTGAAGCGCTAAACAGTGTGAAAGGTACTATACAAATGAAGTTTGATTGATGATTGTCAAAGCTTTAGAGCTTTCTCATCTTTAATAAAGACAAAATTTTTCTGTCCAATAGATATCTACTTAAGCACTTAATCACTTATGCTGAAGAAATTCATCTGACTTTTTATGCACTGTGCAAATGTATTATATAATATGTTTGGGGATTGTTGCCTTGTTCCTATACCCAATAACATCCTATTAGCCTTACCATGGAGACTCAGAGCCCTCAGTTGTCTGTGGCCTGTCAGATCATCAACGGTCACCATGGTGATGTTGTTGAAGGAGAGATCAAGAGTCAGGGCACGGTCTGTTACCACAGGAACACGGGTAAATCCATCATACGAGCAGTTACAGGACAGCCGCAGGTCACAGCGATCGCACGAGGACCTCTCATCATCTGGGTTTGACCTCTGAGACCAGCAGAGAGAGTGGAGGAGGAGGAGCAAGGGTAAGGTGAAGTAAAGGTTGGTCTGCTGCTCCATATTGTAGGGGGGGGATCTGGAGGTGATGGAAGCAGGGAGGAAAGGAAAAGAATGACTGAGTGGGTGAATTAATCCGATAATGAACCGTAAAATAGGGAGAAAATAAGGGAAGTCAGAGTCGGTCAGCGGGCGGACACTCAGACCAGAATAAAAGTGAAAAAACAAACAGGGAGGAAGTGAGATTTGGATAAAAGAGGAAGTTTTTAACATTTTATTCGGACTTTACCACCATGTGGAGACCATTTACCAACACAGTATTCCCAAAGTGAGTGAATAGATCAACAAGCAGACAGGATTTAAGTTTGCCATACATCCTGTACTGAGGGCTTTTAATTCAGTTAAATTTTATCAGTGCCAAATTATAAAATAAGTTATCACAGGATTTAGAGAAGGTCTGGACTATTACTCCTCATAAAATAATTTACAGAGGCCCAACAATTCTGACCATGAGCTGTTCACATACTAGTAGGTAGTTTTGTTTTATGATTAAACATGTGATTCCAAAATTGGCATTCATTTGCTGCAAAATTATCATCCACTCCTCTGGTTTCAGGTTTTTCAACCAATTTTTGAACTGGACTAAATTAGATTTCAGTCGTTTGGGTAATATCGATATGCTAAATAGGGTTTTCATGCAAAAATACCTTTAAGAAGGATATAGTTCACTCATCTGTGAAGGTCAGATGAAAAGTAAATGTATGTTTAATTATCTCTGTTTTTACACAGAAGAGCATGCAGGGGTCGACCTCAAAATACTTTGCAGTGGTGGTGTGTGGTGATAGTTTGGGTGCGGTCACCTTTAGGTTGGGTGGTGTATTTTAGTTGTAGTGATTAATAGGGCTGCACGATATGGTAAAAACATCATATTGTGATTATTTTGACAGACAGATGTGATTGTCATTGAAAAAAATCACAATGATATTTTCCTAAATCTGTAGAGCAAGTAGTTGTAGTTAGATTAATATATTTATTAATAATAAGATTCAGATCTCCTTTCAGAGGGACTAAGACTAAGCGCAAACTAGAAAAATAATTTTTAAGCACTGGAGAAATAGAAAAAGACCCTTAAATTAAAATGAAACTCAGCAAATTATCTGTAAAATTAAGAAAGGGTACCATAAAAACTGCGTTATGTATTTTTTAAGTATCTTTGCTGGAAACCCCCATAAGGGACATTTAATTTTATTGCCCTTGTTTGCTCAAGTGCTTTCCTTATTCTGCTATTTATCTCTTTGCAACCGAATAGTTTCTGCTGTCGTAAAATGGAAAAATTATAACTGAAACAGCATCGTAGCCACAAGTCAGACAAAAAAAGTATATAGTATATAAGTCTGTGTTGCCTTACCTGATTCGAGCTGAGTCCTGATAATGAAGGGGAAACAGCTCAAGTTGCGAAAGACGAGAATGAGTTATAGAGTCTCTTTATGACTACATAGGGAGGAAGTAAGAACTCTGAGGTGACAGCTGGAGCTGACTGCTGAAGTGTAAAAAGAGGTAGTGAGCATGAAAATTTACTCTCGGGGGGGAAATCTCTATGTGTGCGCCTGTAAAAGTGACAATAAATTCATCTTTTGCATATTTTGTAAAACACCTAAGGACAAAGTAGATTTCAAAGAAAATAACATTTGAATTGTTTTGTTTATTCAAAAAACTACATCTTATGAAATTTGATCAACTTCTTTATTTATTACATTTATTATTCATAAAAACAAGCAAGTAAGGCAGTTAAATGTATTATGTAGTATGTGGTTTGTGTTATATGATATACTGTTACCGTACTGGACCGTTACCACAATGACTTCTGCTTGTTCTGACTTTCAGACTCTAATCATCACTTCCTCTTTGTCTCCACTCATAAATACTTTATACTTAAAGTAATAATTTAAAAGTGACAGAAATAATCTGTTACAAATAATTCAGTGTAAACGAGAAGAGTGCACTCAATGCGGATGAGAAAGCACCTAATGCAATGCCGCCACAAGTGCCAGATGCAACCAGCAGAGATTTGCATTTCATATTACAAGTTTCTGTAGAGTCACATCGTATTGCACTCGATCGTATTGCATCATATAGCCAAACTGTATAAACTTCATAAGGAAACAATAAATGACAGTCATAGATGCAGTGTGATCTAAGAACAGTGGTGGAAGTATTCAGATCTTTGACTTAACTTTTGCTTTGTCATTACACTTCCTATGACCTTAGGATCAAATGTTACACTAACAAAGATTAATTGAAAAGTGTAACAGCAGACCTGCAGAGATGGATATTGCATTCTCTTCATTATTTCTTCATTGTGTATCAGCAGACAAGGACCTGTGTATACAGATTTTCTTGTAATTATGGTGAGTGGGGTTATATCGTTTTCATTTCATTGTTCAGTGTCTCATTGTGTCTTGCCTTCCTAGAATGTCTGTTTGTACTCTCGAAAGCTGCTTTAAGACCTTGTATTGTGCAAATCTGGGTTACAGACTATTTTTGCAAGTAAAAACTGGTTCTCAGGTTACTTGAAATTGTTTAAAAGAAA
Organism: Dicentrarchus labrax; assembly: GCF_905237075.1. Taxonomy (NCBI): domain Eukaryota; kingdom Metazoa; phylum Chordata; class Actinopteri; family Moronidae; genus Dicentrarchus; species Dicentrarchus labrax. The sequence continues at coordinate 288,042 of NW_026136928.1, read as the reverse complement.
TATTTAAAACAAAGAGTGAGACACATTTTTTTGATAACCTGGTTACTAGACCAATCTGGCAAATACGTCCCTCCACACCCTAATTTAAACAGATTTTCCACAGTCCTAGATCCAATCTGGATAGGCACAACCAAGTATCAAATATGGGGCCGGTTTTATACGACAACTGTATGGATGAGCAACCTCATTGGCCATTGAGGCATTTCAAAAAATACCTGGCAGGCAAACATCAACCATTCAGATCAATGAACCAAACAACGTAGTCAAACTCTTAAGGAAGAGATCGAAAACATCTTTTCCATCATGAAAAGCCTTCATTACTGTTCTTTGCTCTTCTTTAAATGAAGAAAGTCAAGTTGTTAACCCTAGATTTGTGTGCCATTAGAAGCATTGTTTTCTTCCAAATCCTGGTTGCAATGTAGTTTAAGCTGACCTTTGACCTTATTCCCTTGCATATCTAGGCTAGCTACTAGATGTTACTACGATGTACAAATGTGAACCAAGTTGTTTTCAAGGCTCTACAACCAGCAGAATGGACTGTTTATTGCCACAAATAGCCTACCAAGTAGCCTCCAACAGCATGGTTTTCCTACTTCAAGACTCCCATGACTGTGAATTACTTTGGTTATGTTCAGGCATTCAAAACTACTTTGTTAGGTTTGGGTAAACATCGTGGTTTTTGGGTTAGAATCACTACTTTGTTAAGATTAGTGGACCTTCGTCACCATGGTTACATTAATAACCACTTGGTTAAGGTCAGGGAACGAATCAAAGTCAGCTAGACAAGAATATTTTGAAGGGGCTCATGGATATCGGTCATTGCTATTAATGCAGAGTCAGGTGTATATGTGCAAATACTGAGTAAAAATGCGTTTCAGATAACGCTTCTGCTGCGGAGAGTCTTCAGCCTCATCCAAGGGTAAACCTATAGTGACGTCACAGTACATTAAATATGTTTGTGATCTGAGGAGAGAAATAGTCAATGCAGTAACAGCCTAGTTTGACAGTTTGATCTGAGTTTGGTGCTGGACAAGGTAGCCATGTCCTAAAGCGCATACCCTGCTTTATTGTCTATTTTACTCTAGATAGGACCATAATTTACTAAATGAACATCATGCTGTATGGAAGAAGACTTGAAACTAGAGATTACACTCATTAGGAAATTGTCATTTCTCCATAAGACTTAATGGTACTGGTCTTTATTGTAGCCAATGGAGCAGCTGGCCTTTACATAGACTACAAGTTTAAGACACTTCCACTTCTTCCATCTTAAAACATAAATACTGAACATGATGGGATGATTTTAGGGCTCGTCAATAGTGCGGAATTTCATTGTTGCAGTTATCTTGACAGCCCTACACGACACTTGCTTTTTCCTGTCTACACCGGAAGTCGGGATGTGTTGTGCGATGTTGATTAGAGAAAGATCATCATTAGCTGCATTTCCACAAATAACAGTTTTATAATCTACAGTGTAAAAGACTGACAGAGCTGGAACAGTAGTTTGACAAACAGATGAAATCAGTTCTCCTGCAGTTCTGGGTATTAGCTGGTCATGATGACTGGGCAGAATGTATTGGATTTTACAGCTTATGTTGTACATGTCTCGGTGTTTACTGCAGTCTGTGACCCAGACTTGCACAATACAAGGTCTTAAATTAGAGCCAGTTTAGACAGCACGAACAGACAAGACAGCCTGGGAAGCCGAGACACTGTGAACAATGCAGTGAAAGGCCGGTATAAAAAATGATGTAACCCAAAACTCATCACGATTACAATAGTCTCGAAAAGAGTATCTATATACACAAGGGCTCGTCCGCTGATATACAATAATTAAATAAGGTCATTGTTAGTGTAACATTTCATCTCAAAGCTGCACTTCAGTCGTGGGAAATGAAACAATGACACAGCAGAAGTGATGTGCAGGATAAAAGGCAGAGAGGCAAAGCTTTGGCTCAACACAGCAGCTGATCCTCAAACAGGTGAGTCTACTTTAGATTGTTTATGAAAACTAATTATTACTTTATTTGATTGCAGTGTGATTAAGGGCTGCATTTTGAGAGGAATATATTATCACAAGATATGAAGAATTGAATTTAGTGCACAATAATAGCCTCTCTCGCTCTTCTCTAATTTAACGTAAACATAATTTCAAGGAAACTGTCTTCAGTGTGTTTTTTAATTAATATGTCAAACCTTTAAAATAAGTTTTGCTGACCTATAATATTTTGTTGAGATATGTACTGTTATGCTTTAAAAAAATTTTAATGTTTGTGTTTTAGAAGCAAAATGAGTGACCTGTGACCCTCATTATTTGGTTGCTTGAAAATTAAATAGTTGCAATTGAGATTTGTTTCCAAAATTATCATTAATTATTTGCCTATTTAAAAACTACAGTTTGAGTCAGTTGCCTTGAAATTATAATTTTCTCAACTGTTTTTTTACAGTGTATATACTTACATTATGTTACATTATATATATACTGTGTGTGTGTGTGTGTGTGTGTGTGTGTGTGTGTACTAATATCTTTCTCTGTGCTAAAAATGTCCCATAAATATAAAGCCAACAAAGAGATAAGAACTCTTTAAAGCATTTCTACAAATTACCATTGCTCATGCCTCAAGGAAACAAACTGAAAATGCAACAAAAACACCCGTCTAATAAAAATGTCCTGACATAACTTTTGTTATGAATTGGTGCTATAAAAATATAATGGGCAAAGCTCCATACATGACTATAAATCTGGGATTGACGCTTTTAATCACACAAGTTATTAGGTAGATTAACTGATTTGGGGCCCTTGGCAACCTCAGGTGTGGAGCAGTTAAATAAAGTTGTAGACAACAAGTAACAAGTACAATGTTTCCCTCTGAAATAGAAGGCCAAGTACAGTATTACCTGTATCTGTTATCTGTACCAACTAAATTATCCATATTTGTACTCCTTACTGGGTCGTGCTTAAACCTGAAATGGGTGAGGCTAACCAAAAATTGTTAATTTAAGCCTGAAATTGATATGGGTTGATGCAAAGTTGTTATATTCATTAGGAAACTCTTTACAGAATTGAGCTTAAGCAATTACAAAAATGATAAATTATCCAAAAACCTTGCTGACAGGCCACACATCATCATCGTCATCATCACCATGAAGTTGCTCAGTGTGTCTCTTGCACTCTGCTACCTCCTGACGCTGAGCCGAGCCGCTCCGTTCAACTCCTCTGTCTCCACAGAGAGGCACCTGGGCCTCTGTGAGTACACGAAGGACCACACCAGCAACCTGCCTGGGGCGTTCGTCCCGCAGTGCGACGCCAACGGGAATTTCCTCCCGCAGCAGTGCTGGGCGTCCACCGGGTACTGCTGGTGCGTCGACGTCATCACTGGAAAGGAGATACCGCACACGAAGACACCACCGGGAACCGTGCCTGTTAACTGCAGTGAGTGATGTCATATTTTGTTCTAGTTTTCTAAATATGAACAGTGGTGGACTTAAACTATATGTACAATTTTGGGGTGCTCATAGGCCAGGTGATGTCTTATTTACTGAAACTTTCACTGTATCCTGATTTTAGTACACAAAATCTGGATCTTCCTAGTGCTCCTAATGGCATTTGCAAGACCCAAATGAAGACAATCCGAACCGAGAAAGATATAAAGACGCTTTGGGTTGGAGTCTTGGCTCCGATTGGTTGTTTTTGTTCAGGTCGGGTGGATTATTGTAAATGCCATTAGGAGTACTAAGAGGAGCCAGAGGAACTTGATTTTTTCACAGACTATCTGTCTCATGTACTGCTGTCAGGATATAGTGGAAGTTTACTACTGCAGCTTTAATGTGCAACATTAAGGAGGATCAGTTGACAAAAATGAAATGTAATATCCATAGGTATGTTTTCATTACATTAAAATAAAAAATGAACCGGCATGTTTCTACAGTAGCCCAAAAGGGACAAATCAAACACTGTAGGCGGGGAGGGTGAAGCAAGGGAGTTGTAACCTGCAACTACACTGCTATATGCCACTGAATACTACACACTGGTCCTTTTAAAGATGAAGATTTTGCAAACAAAACACATGACCAGTTTATACAAAAAGCTGCATTGTTAAATATTGAACTATCCAAAAGTGAACAATTACACTCCACTGCAAACAGCTAATGCGATGCTTACACCTGAATGCATCAGTAATCCGACACGGGTCATTCTGTTGTCTAATGAGTAACATAAACTTTTTATGTTGGTATACTGCTGTACTTAAAAGTAAAATTATAATGAATGCATAATGTGTTGTTGCAACAATGGTGGCTCTTTAAGAGGTTAGGGTAGATGCTGCTAGCATCAGTTATATCAGAACTTGAGAGTATTTCAGGCCTGACTAATCCTACCTATTATGCCTTTGAGTAAAACCTTTTTTTAAATGTATTTAATTATTGTTTTTATTGTGTTGAAAGTGTATTGTTTTTTCTTCTTTATGCATACATTAAATTCATGTTTTCCATATATAGGACTGCACAGTGATTGCAAAAATTATATAATTTATTTGATGATCACTTATAGTGACATTTATTTTTATTTTAAAAGTTAGATTATTAAATTTTAGATCGAGTTTGGAGCCATCTTGTGGAAATGTCAGGAATTAGACTGTAGTAAACAACACTGAGATACATGATAGCAATTTCACAGGGATTTTTCGACAAACAATTAAGTGCTCTTGTCACATAAATAAGGTTACGGTACAAACCTTTAATTCAGTCTGTAATATTTCAATCTTCTAACTGAAACATTGAATCAGAATGATGACTGCAGTTATTAAATTGTTAATTGTGCTGCACAACTTACGGGTCAGTAAAATAAAATATTTATTTTATTTTTTTCTTTTGTAGAGAAGGACTACTACTGCCCCTATGGCTGGTCCCGTTTTGACAAACGATGTTTCGTCTTCATCGACAAACCGAAGACATGGATCGAAGCCGAGGTAAGGACTGACGGAGGGAGCGCCCCCTGGAGGCTGCGACGTACATGTGACAAAATGAAAGAGTTGTAAAGAATCAAACGTGGTGAACACTCTTTCTCTTGTCACCTTCAGATTTACTGTCTGTTTGAAGGTGCAAACCTGGCTTCAATCCACAGTTATGACGAGAATCGCTTCGTCCAGGATCTGACCAGAGGAGACACCCACGACTTCCCTGAAACCTGGATCGGTGGCTTTGATATCATAATGGTATGGAAATCTTTTAGTTTAGTCGACGTTAACTAACCTTTCTAATCCAAGTTTTCACTCTGATATCTAGCTCTGTAGGAGTAAAATGTATTTTTTAATGTCAGCATATATGGAATATCTGAATAATAAAATTCAGTGTCACAAAACATAGATTTGCCTGCTAGTGCTAGGCTAATCTATGTTAAAAAGACAAACACATTTTTTAAAATAGTTGTAAATGGTAAGTTTTAATGGTAAAATCGGTATTTAAGTCACATCTTGAATTAGCTAATCTGCATCAATCATTAGCTGGCTAATTAGCTAATGTTTTACTAACATTAGCTAACTTAAGATCTTTGAACTATCTTCAAAATGTGGTCGTCTGTTGAACATAGACTAGCCTAGTGCATAGCATATGTAAGTACAGGAAGGGAGGAAGGTGACCTAGGTTTTGACTGTTATTGGAGCACAGAGACAAAAGGGGTGAGACATTAGGAAGGGTCAATTTACAAAGACAGCGGCAAATACTTTCACAAGGAGCAAAATCTGATGATTCAGCCTATTTTTCAGCCGTACAATGCGATTACAGATTTATACCTGGTATAAGTGTTCATATATTTCTATCCATAGCACTACTATTGGTTGTGGAGTGATGGCTCCAAGTTCAACTACAACAACATCGGCAAAGAAGACGACGCAATGGAGGAAAATGAGCACTGTCTGAAGATGAATGATGGATGTAATAAGCACACACATGCATACAAGCTTTTAAAGTCCAGGTGAAACAGAAACAGAGTGAAGGTAGTGACATTGTTGATTTAAATCGGTTAATTCTTGCTTACATAAGCACGCGTCACAAGAATAAATTATTGTATTTTGATATAGCATTTTCTTTTGCTTCTTTTTTTTTTTTGCCATACATTGTTAAATAGGGGAAAATAACTGAGGATGCATTCTGAAAGGCTTAAAATGACATTTCACCTGGACTTTACCTGACACCTGTGTGGAAAGAACTGCAACAGAATTGACTTTTTCGCGATGACATTAGTTTTATGCTGTTATTGATTATCTTGCTTAATTTCAACTGTAAAATCTGTGCAAGATCTTGTGAGTCAAGTGCTTCTTTCTTCCCCATTGCAGATGACTGGAAGTGGGACCCTGCCCGTTGCAATGAGAGTCTCCCTTTTGTTTGTGCGAAGAGGATGTGGGCCTGACAAGTTCCTGGCTACAGGATGCAGAACAGTTAGAGTAACATTTCCTCTTCAAAATCAGTTCCCGCCACTCCTTGTCTTCCTTGTTTTTGTCAAACGTGATCGATATATATGGGTAAAGTCTGGCTATAATCCACCAGCACCACCACCTTTCAGTCTAACTTCTGCCACGCATATCATATCTTCAGCAAGATTTGTAATTCCAATGTCAATAAAAATATCATTGAATGCATTAGAAGCTTTAGAAATGATATCAATAAAAAATTGCACAACAAAGATTTATGTGTTTAGTACTTGTTTCCGTCTCTCCATTAATTCAGTAAAATCACACACCTGACTTAGTATAGCGGTTATTTGTAGTAATATGTTTGTTTTTTTTTTGTGACTTTTCAGTTTTTAATGTCAGCACATGTGAAATATCTGAATCATAGAACATCAGTGTCACAAGTCAAATAAAACTCGATTTGAAGGTTGTACAAACAAACAAAACAGGTTTGTCACTTAGCAGCATTTAACAGCAAACAAATGAGAAAAACAAGAGAAAATAGGAAGGCATAACAGATATTGTGGGGCCATCAATCTGTTCACACACGAGCCGAGATGGGATTAAAGTTTAATTTACTGCAAGAAATTAAGTTCTGGTTAGGCAAGTGGTTTTGGTTTACCAGAAAAATATTATTCATGACTAAACCAATGTTTGTACAAGTTTGTGTTTGTTAAGGCCTGTGATTCCATAACGCAGCACTTTTCAGAGTTCCTTTTGGACTCAAACAAACACCAGTTGCTCAATCGTCCTAATTTCCCGACAGTGATGGACTTACTGCTACGTCTTCACAAAAAAAAAGCTCAGACTGTGAAGTGAATATTGATCTATTGATTCAAAAACAGTATTCAGTGTACAGATGTTTTAGCTTATATGATACATACAAAACACCAAATACTCACAAGAATAAAATAATAAAAACAAACAGACCTACTGCTGAGATCTATCTATTACCTGTCTCTCTTTTTTAACCTGTCCCTCAAAAAGCCAATGAACAGCACACTATGTCTCTCTGGAGGACAGCATTGGCTTGAAAGCAAAAATGGTCAAACTGGAAACTGATTACACATATGTTCAGCCAATTCTGACTAATCATAAAGCCTTCAGTCCTTTTGCCCTTTTGTTCCTGCACAAACACCAGATTGACCGTGTAGGGGAGTGACTCAGGTTGGGTAAACTGTCCCAGCAGTCACCGACCAATATCAGAGGATCAATAAACGTGGGGGAGGACATTGAGTCGCACACAGACGGAGGATAAATACCTGGTCAAATCAGATTTCAGTGACAGAATAAGGAGTGAAGGCACACTGAAGACAGCTGAGTGATTGACAAGGCTTTGAGCACTTAACAGTGGACGATGAGGACGCTACTGTTGCTGTATCTGTGTGCGTACACGGCCTGGGCTCAGGATAATCTGGAATATGATGACTATGACACGGTGAGTGAATACAATTATATGAACGTTTTCTAAAGATACCAGTTGAAGCCACAAAACGTAGTGTGTGTGTGTGTATATTTATTTTCTAAACTTAACATTTAATGTATTCAATTTTAGTTTGAATTCTGACATCCTAAAATCAAAAGGCGGATTTAATGTGTATTTATTATTATGTTAGAAACAGAATTATGATTATGGCTGGGCATCAGTATTCTAAGGCAGTGGTTGCCACCCTTTTTCTAACATTGAGTAAACTGACGACCCCTGATTAAGTGATTTTACAGATATTTCATATCTTTAAACTCTAATTATATTATATCACTATTTTAATTAGCTCTTCAGATGTTTTCTTATGCAGGATGAGGTTGTTTATCAGAATGAAGGCTCTGTGAATATAGCTAAACCTTAAAAACAATAACAATTTTATTTCAGTTCAATTTACATAAATGAACAAAATTCTGAGATATCGGCCTACTGTGTGCATCACTGTAATCACTGCAAGCCTTATCTTATTAAGTGCGGTGTGTATGTACAAATGTTTAAGCGTAATAAATATTTCAATAATTTAGACACTTAAAAAATGTATTCATGTAAAAATTGTTTGGATGGGGACAGATCCACAACTTAGATAGAATGTGACATTATGAATATAATGTGTTGTTGACAAAACTATGTTGTTTGAATTATGAAGCATATTTTATTTAAAAACAGTACACGTGATTGTAAGGGTCTCTTTGTTTTATATGTTTGTAAAGTTTTCAGGGGAACAGTTGATTGCATCAAACATCAAGTTGTAATTTTTGCTCTTTACATACCATAGATTTATATCACAAAAATACTATGATGTTCACAGTTGTGTGATTTTTATTTATGACAATCCAGACCATCTAAAATGTCACATCATCTTGTTAATGCACTTACACACAACAGCATTGTATTCAACATTCAGATTACATATATTCTACATTTGATATCAGATACAGCTTTGTCACCTGCAGTAGACTCATACTATAAACTGTCCTAGATAATGTAGCTTTTAAACAACTGTTTAAAACACATGCATGAGAAGAAAAAGGATTTGAATGTTCAAATGTATTCACAATAGTTTCCTGTTATCTTCGACAGGATGGCAAGAGCACACAAGCAAAGAATAACACAGTAAGTAGAATACGTTGAAATGGTTTGACTCATGAATTTCATTTATTTTCCTATTTTGTTATTTATTTCATCCATCACGTCTTGTTTCCTCTTGTTTCCCTGCAGGCGACTGTAGATGCTCGTGGTCACCGTCCGCTATCAAGAGGGAGGGATACCTACAGTTCCAGCCGCTATACCCCGCCACCAATCGGTGGTAGTGGCAGGTACATTCACATGAGAAATAATTAAAGGAAAGAATGACAGAAATACTTACTTACTAATGCAACCACCCTTGATGCATATAGAGATATTTTACTTTGTGAAAATACTCCGTTATGAGTAAAAAGTACCAGAATTAGCAGCAAAATGTACTTACAGAATCAAAAATAAAAGTTCTCTCTCTTAGAATGTTATATTATTGGATCAAATCAAGCACCTCAAAATTATACTTAAATAAAGCACTGTAAATGCACTAAAATTATACTTAAATAAAGCACTGTAAATGCACTAAGTTACTTTCCACGAGACAAGTTAAGACAAACTTAAGACACTTCACAGACCTGGAAGCTCTGTCCATTATATATACTGTCAATGGTGAAGTGCTTCTTGCTTTTTGTTGAAGGTATCGCGGCCGCCCCACCCCGGCTCCAGTTGGACGACCACAGGCACAGGAGAAGGAGGAGCAGCCGGAGTCCGGAGGATGCACACACGCCTCAGAGGAGATGGTAGGAGGACACCGACAAATGGTCACCAAAGGGAACAAGCACTGATTTTAGCGCAGTAACAGTTTGTAGACTCTTCCTTTCCAGGAGAGCCTACAAACTTGAAACTATACACAGTGCACTGTATTGTAATCAGTTGTTTCAACTTAAAAAATGGTTGAAACTGATTACATTAAAAATTGTAAGTAACAATTTTACTAGTACAAGACACAGTAAATTACAGAAATGTTCCTATGTATGTACTTTTTACTAGATATTTAGTTTTCACAATACAAATAAAAATTACAAAATTAAGTAAATTAAAATTAAAATTTACTTAAAAGTACTTGATGTACTTTGATTTTTTTTTTTGTGAAATTAATATATCTGGTTTTACAGTGTAGGCCTCTATTCCAACATTTGGCTCACTTCTGTAAAGAAAAGTAGACAAGAAATATTGAATTTGTCAAAAAAAAAGAAGCCCTTAAGTCTGTATGATTGTTAAACATTATAAAAAGTACATAATACAAAATTCATCCAAGTCACTTGTTTTACACATATTTCTTGAGTTAATTTTACAGCTTTGAAAATAATATAAAAAATTCATAATATATAGTACGTCACTTGGTTTACTAAATTATAAAAAAAGGGCTCCTTTTAGGAAAAAGGATGGGGACCACTGGGCTAAAGCATTCAAAACCACAAGAATGACGTAGAATGATCTCAAACATTTTGAGATGGTGATTGAAAATAGAAAAGGAGAACAAAGACAAAGAAAGTTACTGAAACACAGAAAACTAACTAGATATTTTTCTGTCCAACAGGGTGTTTTGTGCCCCAATGGCTGCGAGCTGAAGACGGCACTGCTGAAGCAAGAGAGGAACGTCAAGGCGGTAAATAAAGCTGATTTACTAATTTTTTTTTAGTCCAATTTGTTTTCATTGTTTTTTTGAACTACCAGAAGCTTTTTCTTGGTACAAATCGGGCTAGAAATTAGTTTAAACCAATGTTTAGAAATGTAATTGCATGGAATTTATTGCTAGCGTTGTTGTCACATTGAGCAAACATGTATTCATTGATCTCTCACAGAGCATTAGGGAACTCAAGCCTCATGTGGATGAGTTGTCCCGATCCTCCAACGTCGTTTACAACTACGTCAACAGCATTTCCAACTCCCTGAGGGAGAGGCAGAGAGTTGTCAATGGTGAGAAAGATCTGATTAATCATCAGCCAGATAATGTTGGTAGATTGTGTTGCAAAAGGGATCTTCTAAAAAGCCCAAACAGGTGTAAAAAATACTGCAATTTCAAGTTAAATGGTGAAATCAGGACAAGGAGTCCATTGCCTGTGTTTACTGAAAATAATACAAATCCATCATTTTTTACTGCTTGTTCAGGACATTTTCTACAATTTCAGGAAAAATTTGATGTGCCCAGTGTATGATTTTTCATGTGATCAAAAAATGTACAACTATTACTGATACTTAGTATGTTGGTAACAAATTTGGTTAACCTATTGTTCACTTAAGAATTAATTTATGACAAGTCGTGCACTTATTGAAGAATAACGTATTGCGTAGAGGAGTAGAGGGTACTCTTACTGGTTGATAACCAAATTTCAACAATGGCTACTTTTATCAGATAACAATTTTATTTCATTTTCGGAAAACATGCTCTTTACAGGAAGTTTCCTTTGCTACTAGCTTTTTCAACTCTGACATTAAAATCAATTTAAACTTAGTGGTTTGGCAATTTTTTTTATCCTCAATCGGTCCTGTCAAATCCCTCAAGGAATTTTTTTTATTGAAACTTCTGATGACATCTGCAAATTATTCTGTACTTTGTTTTGTATGATCTAAAACATTTTAGTTAAAATCTTTCCTTTTGCAACTCTTTTCTCTACCTGTCCATCTCTTCCTCCTCAGACAACAGCAGAGTGGTCAGTCAGTACACCGATCAAGTGGAGGAACAACATGCCTACATCAAGGAGACGGTGGACACTGTCTTCCCCTCCAACATCAGAGTGCTGCAGGTAAATAAGAACTGGCACGAGTCAAAAAGAGTAAACATTTGATAAGCCCTCCCTAATCACAGACACATCAAAACCTGTTAATTCAATTATTTAAAAGGGATCTAAAGACCTGAAATAGCCCTAATGTAATGTATAATGTGCTGTGGCTGCAGGGGGTCCTGGACAAGATCAGGTTGAAGATCCAAAGGCTGGAGAAGGCCATCCAGGCCCAGAGGCAGGAGTGCAGGGAACCATGCAAGACTAAATGTCCCATACCAGTGGTGTCTGGTAAGTGTGGTGCCCCCTAGAGGTTACATCAGTGTGAAAGTGTTGGACTGAAACAACAAACACTTGGTCTGTCTTTGATAAAGCGATGTATACATATGTACATGTGCAGAAGTTTTTCTGTGTTTAACTGTTCTCCTGTGTGATTCAGGTAAGGAGTGTGAGGACATCTTCCGTCGTGGAGGAAAAGACTCCCAGATGTACATGATCCAGCCCGACACCTTTTACCCTCCATACAGAGTCTTCTGTGATCAGTCCACCCAGAACGGAGGTGAGAATATAACTCAGGCCATCAGTACCTTTAAACTTTAATTTTGTTTTTGTTGCAAATAACTTTGGTAGCAGGCCTTGTGTTTTACATAGAACGTTTTTTTTTTCCCCCAGGATGGCTCCTCATCCAGAGCAGGCTTGATGGCAGTGTCGACTTTGGCCGACGTTGGGATGAATATCGACGCGGTTTTGGCAACATCGCCTTTGATTCTGGCAAGGGTCACTGTGAGACTCCCGGTAAGACTTTCACAGCATCAGTCAAGGGAGCTCATCCTTGGTGCGATGGCTAGGAAACCATTTTGTTACCATTATTCCTATAATTTGTGGTTGACTGACATACCTTTCTTATCTGTCATGTGTGACAGGTGAATACTGGCTGGGTAATGACCGCATTAGTCAGTTGACCAAGATGGGCCCCACTGAGGTTCTCATTGAGATGCAAGACTGGACAGGAGCCAAGGTAAGATTTCTATTAAGAGCACAAACAATTATTCTGCAAATATTTTAGATTTTTTGATAATCAACATTTTCCGGGTTTGGTTTTCAAATGTAATTATTTTCTACTTATGCTACAGCAAAGTGAAGGTTTTTGGGTTTTGCATTGTTTGTCAGTCAGTCAGTTAGCCCTCGTGGGGGTTTTACAGTTGGGACTGCTATATCAGGGTTCCATGTCTTTTATTTTTATTTTTTAAACCCTGGTTCCTCAATTGTTTTTTAACAAACAAGCACAACTATAGAAATACTCCAAGCAATAAATTATTTCCAATCTCTTCAAGCACCATTGAATGACTGTACTTCTAACACCCATTTTAGTTTCATTCTGACTTTGATTGAGGTTTCCTTATTGATTTTAAAATTAAAAACATTAGTATTGCTTATTTAACCATGCAAAAGTCACATCATTAACAAACCTTGCCTCGATACGGTTAGCAATCATGACGTACCATGAGTAATCAACAAATTTTGATATCTCAGTTTGAAACTCAAATGGTTACTGCTGTCATTTAGGTCCAAGCCCAGTATCAACAGTTCACCATCCAGTCAGAGACGTCCAACTATGTGATGGCGGTTGACGGTTACTCCGGTACTGCTGGCAACGGTTTCCTGCAAGGATCATTGGAACTCTTTGGTGAAAACCGCACCATGACCATTCACAACGGCATGATGTTCAGCACCTATGACAGAGACAACGACAACTGGTAGGTGTCCTGATGGTGATGTATACAGGATTACCATAATGCCATGTGACAAAACCCCAAAACCAACAAATCCTCCACGCAAACTGAAAAAAACAGAAATTCCTGTATGTAAAAGTGGGTTAACACTAACTGAACATTTTTGTGGCTTACTAACTCTACAAGACACACTATAATCAACCCCTCCAGGATTTTGCATTTAAATTTTTTTGGGAGTGTTGCAGCCTAAAATGCCAGATTTCATGGCATCTTGTTTTTCTAAAAATGTATGTTGTGATGTATGTTGTGATGTTTTTAGGCTTTTTCTGCAATGAAATTGTGGGAGGAGAGTAAAAAAAAAAAAAATAGTTGTGATTTTTTCTTCATTAAAAGTCAAAGGCAACTTGTTAACTTGTACGCTAGTAGTTTGTACATTTAAATGTACTGTAAAAGCTCTACTCCAAGTAAGATAAGATCAGATCAGATAAGATATTCCTGATCCCCCGTGTGAGAAATTCAAATAGCAGTACCGCTGACATATGTGTGCGAAAAAGGTGGTACAGGAAGTGAGGTGACGTAGGGACTGCTCACTGGGCTAACTGGGGAACTACTGTACAGGCTAGCCAGCTGGAAACATCATCTTAACATGTTTCTCTGTCTGTTTCCTTGAACCAGGACCCCCGGTGATCCCTCCAAACAGTGCGCCAAGGAGGACGGAGGCGGCTGGTGGTACAACCGCTGCCATTCAGCCAATCCCAATGGCCGATACTACATAGGCGGAGCCTATACAAAGCAAATGGCCAAGCATGGCACAGACGACGGTGTGGTGTGGATGAACTGGAAGGGGAGCTGGTATTCACTCAAGGCCATCAGCATGAAGATCAGGCCTTTCTTTGCCTCCAAATAATCATGTCGGAGAGCAACAATGCACACATAAAGGAGAGCATCAGAATAAAAGACACCACCAAAGTATAATGTTCCAACAAGTGTTTCCTTTATTTTAGCTCTAACCTTTACGTTGATGGACACATTTACACACAATTAAGTCTGGGCATGTGCTGTGAAATTGAACTAAAGGAAAACTTAAAAATGTTAAGAAAGTAAAATAAAACATGGTTTGATGTCAGGTAAATGTCATGTCTACAGATAAAGAGAAACATCTTATTGGTTGTGAGTGAATGAATGTGTGACGTCTTCAGTGTGCATTAATAGGACGAGTTGATGTTAACTGTCCTCCGCTACTCAATAAATGTATTGAGCAACATACTTCCTGTCTGGTCTGGTTGTTATTTCACTGCATTTCAGAGACTGTAGAAAAGGAAACAAATGTACCCACTACAGTCATTTTTCACATTCCTGCTGCACAAGAAAGTAAATCCCTTCTGCTCCATCTTGAATAACTAAAACAGAAATGCATATTGTGGAGAAAAATGTACAGAACTAAAATTGGTTTCAATACAATAATTTACCACAATAGTGGAGGTGTCTGGGCACCTCACGATTCAGTTCCGAGGGCTACGATGCGATTATAAAACAATTATCGATGTATAAAAATGTAATTTCTATGTATGATTTATTTTTACGTATAACCTCTACCAGATATGCACTCTTATGGAGAAATGAGCTGACTTCTGACTTAATTTTTCAGCTCATTAAACAGTTTATAATGAGTTTATGATCTCAATCTCTAGTTCCAAGTCCTTTTTCATACAGCATGATGTTCATTTAGTAAATTATGGTCCCATTTAGAGTAAAATAGACCATAAAGCAGGGTATACTTTAGGGCGGGGCTATCTTGTGATTGACAGCTTTCAGCATTCTCAGTGAGTCCTTCCAGCTCAACACACCAAACTCAGATCAAACTATCAAACTAGGCAGTGCTGATTAAATATGAAGAAAAGATTCTGTTACTTGATTTCTCACCTAAAATCGTTTCAGAAACATGTTTTAGTTAACTGTTTATCTGTAATACGAGATTGTGTGTGACCAGGCAAGCCACCATTGTTTCCTGCTACGAATGAGTCAAAACTGTGCAACCAATGAGAGCAGCTCAACTGTCTCCAGACAAACTGTCATGGCAACGACCATAATGCTAAACTTGAGGATACAAAATGGTCGGTGGATGGTAATAGGTTCAAACTTGGTTCAGCTGTTAGGAACTTTGTGCCGAGGTCCGCTATTTCATCTGCAGCTAGGTGTTTTGTTACAGGTGATCCCAATGTCGAGAATTTTGTTTTAAATTTCTAATTGTTTACTCTGACTGTTGACTGTGGCGAGACCCAATCGTTGAAGCGATAATCACGATGCATCAGAGAAACAAGTTTTTCTCCCACCCCTACGCAGTAGTGCTTTGATTGAAAAAAAAAAAAAAACACAAGCAAAACAGGTCAGAGCTAACTCTTTTATTAACTGATCCGTGTATAATAAAATGATGGAAACCATGCAGCTACTTCAATGTATACAGAAATGACAGTACAGTGTGTTGACAGGAATTGTTTCTGTGCCCAATTATGGCAAAACCGTGAAATAAATAATGATAAATAATGAAACGGAGGATGAAGAGAGGAGTGTGCTCTCAGGGATAAAATCTGTTATTGGACAGAGGTAATAAGAGCTTTTGCCAATGTGCAGTCTTCAAATGATGTGTTCATTAGGCTGAACTAGACACTCTTAACATGCAACAGTCAGTGTACAGAATCCAAGAGCATGGTTATACATCTTCAAACAAGAATAAAAAGAACAATTATTAGCTTATTTGAATAGCCCTGTCAGAATCTAGTTTTTCAAGTGCTGTTGAAATGAAAAACAAATACCCGATTTTCTCTTCCTTGCTTCCTTACTTCTTCATTCCAGCTCTGCAGCATCCACAAGTGCAGAGTCCTCCAGCAGCTCCTCCAGAACTACCTGGTTCTGTCCGATATCCTCAAACTGGGTCAACAGCTCTCTCTGGACCACTGGGATGGTCTTATACTCTGCAGACGGAGCCGGGCCTACATCTACAGGCTGCAGCTTGATATGTGGGATGTCTTGAGGATGCCGTGCTGCCTTCCTTCTCTGGTTCAGAGTCTTGTCTGTGTGGTCCATGTCAGTTTGAAGGTTTTGATACTTGGAATGATCTACGCTGAACGGTAACACCAACCGGCAGGAGCCATGGCAGGCTCGCAGCTTCATGTCAACGTCCACCTGGTGACGTAAAGAAGACATCAGCAACTAGCACCTAAAACTCCCTCAGCTATTACTAACCATTCAACACGAGGGAAATATCTGGCTCTCTAGCTGCTAAATGCTCCACGATGTTCACCAGCTCGTCTCCAAAGCTGAAATTCTACTTTCCACATTGCACTAGATGGCACTAACTCCTTCATACTGGTGCTTTAATACTCTGTAGATTCTGAAGAAAGCCTCCTTTTTAAGAACAACCTCTCACCTCTGTTCGATACAAGTCCTCCATTTGTTTTTGGACGTTGAGGCGCAGCTCGACAAGTTGCTTTGACAGTCTAGAGGATCGTTTCCGTAGCGACGTGAGGTTCCTGGCCAACGCTTCGCCATGTTTCACGAACTTGAGCTCTGAAGCTGGAGACAAATTCGCTGTTAATTAGTCTTGCATTACTGTAATCACTACAAAGAGACAGTCAGGGAGTCATAGTCAGTCTTACTGTATCTGTTGACTATGACTCTCCGGTGGTCGTTGTAGATGTGCGTCATCGTCATCATGGACTTCTCAGCCGCGTCTTCGTACATCACTGCTGTCTTACACACTTTCCTCAGTTTTCTCGCCACCTCGTTCTCCATCTGTGAGATCAAACCCTGGAGTCTGCAGCCAGAGGGGCATTTAGAAACCTTTGGGGAAGAACACACAATATCTGAGAATTTGTACCAGGTTTGCATACCAATTAAGTTCCGCCGAAGGTAAACTTGTTCTGTGCGTTTAACCCATCCGAAGTACGAGGAGCAGTGGCCAGCGAAAATCCACAAATTGAAGACACAAACCGACCTTTGTCTAAATACACAGAGATTGATTTATAGAAAAGTAAGAAGTGCAGATGTGTGCGTGTTTCTTACCCAATCATCATCTGAACACAGAGCGATGTCGGGTTTCACCCGACAGCGCTGCCCTCTCTGGGACTGGGTGTGACTGTGTGGCCCTCGGCCATCTTGATTCTGCTGCCTCAACCTCGCACACACTGCAGATAAACAGACAGAACACAGACAGGACTGCGGTCAGTTCACCTTCAACTGAACACGATGTTGCAATGATAAATTGGCAGTTTTGTTGTAGTAGTCTAAAGTTTAGACAGGATTAGGATGTTTTTTTCATGTTAAAAACACTGCGATTTGTTGGATTTCTAACTTCATTCTCTGATGACGCAAGAAAATTGATTCAACAAATTGAAATTGAATCCATTTGCTGCTAGGTTTTTCTTCCTAAAATGGTAGAAAATGCCATACCATAAGCCTGTCACATGCGTGTACTAAAACAAATACAAATCCCTTAATTTGTATTGCTTATTCACAGCATTTTCTACCATCTTAAGAACAGTTGTCAAAAGACTAAGTATAGTATGATAAGAAATTGTCTGTATCTCAAACTATAAGGAGCAAAAACAAACTATTTGGTATCTATTAACTCGTAACAAGTTAAATGTAAAAGATATGCACATATATGAAGTTATCAAAATATGTAATTAGGAAAACTGTAAAAAAAAAAGTGATTTTATCAATGAGTTATATGAAGTGTGAAGTTGTACTGTTAGATACTCGCTCGAAGTATGTTGGTACCAGATTTCAAGACTTTACACCAATCAGAACAAATATGTTTTTTTCCTTATCCCTCTAAATATATTCTTTTGGCCGAGTCGGTTGTTATTTTATTTGTATAAGACTGGATTACCAACTGGGCAAAGTGACCTCTGACCCTCAGGGGCCCTGGAGGGCTCTGGTTTACTGTGTGGCAATTAGTTTGTAGTATTTGATTAATAATAATCTGCACTAAAGAATAACATAACTGAAATGTAGATGTAGTCTGCTGTTTGCACTGGGTATTTGAAGGCAACAGGACTTTTGCCCTGGAGCCCCTCTATTTATCTGTATCACATTCATAACGAAACAAACTACCCTCTAAATCAATGGTTCTCAACCTGGGGGTCACAAAGTCTTCCCGATTTAGGATACCTTTAAAAATATACACAGTGGGCCTATATTTCATTGTCGTTTTTAAAGGGAACTTAAAAAATAAACACAGTACACTGTACTGCAATAAGTTGTTTTAACTCAAAAAACAGTGGAGAGGTTTACATCCATCATTAAGTAACAGAAACTCAGTTTATTTAGTTCAAAATAATTTTGATTAAGCAGCTTTTACGAGTAATTTTAAGTGACGTTATTTAGTACTTTTTACTCTGTATTTTGTTTTCACATTACAAGTAAAACTTTACAGTGTAGGTCTATATATAAGGGAAAAAAAATGTAAAAAAAAGAAGCCTATTATGTTTTTTGTTAAAATAAAGAATACAGAGAATTGTATAAAAAAGTTCGCCAAACAGTAAATTATTTAATATTTTACACTTACAAAACCTTAAAACCTCTAAATTCGACTGAAATAACAGCACAAACCACAGTAGCTGAAGTGAACATTGAATCTTTATTGATCGAGCAGAGTTCAGTCAACAGTGTGGAAACGTCAGGTCGTTCCAGGAACACTGGTCAGATGATCCGAACAAACAGGTCAATGACATTTACACAAGGAAGAACAGAACACAAACACCCATGACACGATTTTGAAATATCAGAATGATTTACGAACAGTCTAAAGGTCTGTAACTTCGATTTTTTTAGCCTCAAATATTTATCTGAAGCTTCAACCATCACGTTATGCTCTTTGTGCTCGTCGCCAAACTCTCTTTGGGTTTAAGTTCATAAATCCGTGTATATTTTACGTTATTTGATCATTTTTTCCTTTTAAAAAGCAGCGGATCGAATTAACATCCTAACGGTTTTCAGACTGTAAGTGGCCGTTTTATATGTCACCCAAACGACTCCGTTCTCAATCTCGTACGGCGTGTTGTTTTCCGGGTTGTATGTGCCTTTGTAATAAATCCCGTTCAGGTTAGCTGACTGGCAGTTGTTGTACCACCACCCGCCACCGTACAGCTCTGCGCAGTTCTCCTCCCACTTGTCATTGTCTCGGTCAAAGGTACTGAATTTCATCCCGTTGTGGGACAGGTAAGACGCCATATCCGACTGAGGCACCACCAGAGCGTCCCCTGCGTCCCCGGTGTACCCCGACACATGCAGCGGGTACCCCTCCTCCTCAGAGCCGACCCTGATCGTGTACTCGGCTTCGGCTACGCCCCCTTCCCAATCCTCCAGCTCCACCTTTAATATGGTCTCACCCTGATTAGTCAACAGGTGGAGGTTCTGGTTGCCTAGCCAAAAGTCCCCCTTGCCCTTTGCATCGACCGACCCGAACCCGCCGCGATACTCGGCCCAGGTGCGGTTGAAGCTGAGTGCGCCGCTCTCTCTTTGCTGGACTAACAACCACCCACCCATTAGCCCCTCCTGCTGGCAGTAAACTTCCACTACCTGTGCTGAGTCCGCGCCGCCAGGTCTGATCTTAAACAGGCCGTTTGTTTCCCCGTTCAGGTGGTTCTGGTAGGCTGCGACACAATCTGCAAACAGAGAGGGGCACACCGCAGACCGCGAGTTAGCTTGGACCGGTTTTTGCTTGGCTGGCTGAAATTTACTGCAATGATAAAACGGTAAAGTTTTGTCAATCTGCACTTGGAGAATGAGCAGGATTTTACGGCGCTACCATTTGGAGGTTTCAACGACGGGAAGAAGAGCATACTTTGTGCAATTATAGAGATACAGCGCATTTAAGCTTTTCTAAAGACTGATTATGATCTGATATATATTAAAGCCCATTTCTGGCAATGTGGCATAAAAAGTCAATATTTTGAAAACGTTTCTCAGTATAATGACTTATACAATCTTTTTCTTTTACGTCACATTAGCGGAAATGGGCTTCCATAGATATATGACTGTTTTACTTTATTTAAATAAAGGATTTAGCATTCTTATTTGAGTTTATTTAAATCTTCATTAAATTTGTTAAGGAACATGAAAAAAAATGTTCTCAGTCATAAACACACGTTCAATGCCAAACGGCTAACACTTGTCAATCTGTATTTGAAATATTTGTTGTTTTTAAAGTTCCTCATAGTTTCTATTTAGTTTTTTGGATTACACAATGACCCAAAATTTGTCAGCAACAATCCAAAACATCTAATTAAACTTAAAACTCCTGCAGTAAATAACAATTTACAGAGTTCACTTCTTATTTTTGGTACATAGGGCTAGCTAGCGGATGCTAAAGCATGCTGTCTAGCTGAATGCGCCGTTCTCTGCCCTCACAGATTTTACTCCAGGTCTGATGTTGGGGTACCTTTTCCTATATAATCGGCCTGCCTCTCAACGCGTGCGGTCTTCACACTCCGGGCGTGGAAATCGGGAACGTCGTCCTCCGTGACATCTGTCAAGAAACCGCCGAGGTCATCGCCGAATGGATTTCCAAATCCACTTTTGGTATCCCCTAAGAGACTTCCCTTGGCGCCACCGACGTGGGACACAGAAGAAGAAGAGGAGGAAGAGGAGGATGATGTGTGGGTGAGGGAAGGGAAGAAGGAGCCCATCCCTCCCTTAGTGAGTTCTGCTAATCTCTGGCACTCGGGGCCTCCTCCTATCACCTCCTCCACTCTTTCCACAGGCCCTTCCTTTGTGTGGACGATGACCCTCCTGGTGCTTTTGGTGCAGGTGACGCTTTGAGTTGACACGTGGCTCGTGCTGGGCTGGCTGAAACCTTCAAACCCTCCACCCGTGCCGAAGAGATCCCTGTTGCCTCCGATCTCGGTGATGGATTTCGATGAAGTGGAAGAGGAGGAGGAGGAGAAAGAGGAGGAGGAATCTGAAGAGGACAATGGTGGGGCTGTAGACGAAGAATAGGAAGTACCTGGGACCTTGGAGATGGTTGCTGGGGACGAGCTGGAGCCTTCCCTCTCTAGGATCAATGCAACCGTATTTACCTGAGGAAGAGATTAGCTTAGTTAAGAAAAGACAGACCGCAATGTGAGCAGGTTGCATGTAGGAACTATTTTCTTACTTGAAGCGTGCATTTTCTCTCTTTTTGAGATGACTGCTGGCGGCTAACTAGCTAAGCACAAGCCCACCTTTCTTAAAGGGGAAGTATCCATCTATTAAGTATTGTAGCAACTTTTACTTAAAGAAGTCATTGTGCAGTAAAATGGGTTTGACTATTATTTATGATTTTTTAAAAGTTAATATTATTGCTGCATTAATGTTGCATTTTACTGCTGTTGAGCAAATTTTTTCTATAGTAGGCTATATGTACTGTTTGGTAATTTAGGCCTTGGTGCCCGAATACATTTTTATTTATCAAAGTGGCCCTGCCCTAAATAATTTAATCTTGATGATTTCTGGAAAGAGACTTTGAAATGCCATTTTGAGCACCACAAGTTCCATTTGGTTCCATTATATTGGAGTGAAGGTCGATATCTCCAAAACTCACACCAAAACAGATGGTAGATGACAAATAGCCCAACAGGTAAGAGGGAAAAATATTTGATTTGGTGTGAACTGTCCCTTTAAACAACCTTCATTTCGTAAAATGTATGAATCAGGTAACTTTCATCGTAGTCACAATCTGGTAGCTGTCAAACATAGAGTCCCTCTCACCTCCGGGAACATGTCCTCTCTCTGCTGTGCTGCCACGTCCTTGGATTTGTAGATGCTGTCCACAATGACGCCCTGCAGCGGCCTGCTCTTCATCACGTACAGCGTCCCCACAGACTCGATGTTCTGAGCCGACTGGGAGTCCAGCTGGCTAATCTGTGAAAGAGAAAGTGTTAATGACAAACCTGATACTGGAAGTCCACACAAACTGATGATGTTTGGTGTTTCTAACCCAGTGGCTCCCAACCTTTTTCTTTAAGGGACCCTTAGATAGACCCTTTCTATCATTTATTAAACTATGTGACATATTTTATGAATATTTCATATTCAATTCAAAACTGTATGATTACCCCAAAGAATTAACTCTAAAAAGGATTGATTTGGATGGTTTTTGAGCAGATTATTTCCTGTTTAGGGAACTATTTATACAATTCTGTTTATTTTATGGATTTTTAAATCACAATCCTACAAACTTAAAAGGCGTCTTTTTTTTTATAATAACAAATTCAGTGTCTACTTTTCTTCACAGAAGTGAACCAAGTGAGATATTGGTCTACACTGTAAAACCTGATAAGTTTATTTAACAAAATAAAAAAGGTTTAAATTTAGTACATTGAGATGTTTAAGTAAATTAAACTTCCATTTTGTTGAAAAACATTTTTGAACAAAGAGCTTTAGTAACTTTAAGTGACACTGACTTCATTTTGAAATGTTTATTTATTCCTCGTAAAAGGTCCTTAATCAGAAATGTTAGTTAGTTAAATATGAAAGGTAGTGTCACTTAAAATTACAAATAAAAGCTCCTTAATGAAGAATCTTTTTGAACTCTTGACTGAATTGAATTTGTGTTGCTTAAAATGTATGTAATTTGTTTCAACAGTTGAAGAAAATTAGACAATTTAGTTGTTTTGTTCACTTTTCACTCATTGGATCATCGTCGTAGCAGCTACGAGTTTTGCATTTAACTCTTTTTAACTCTACATAATGATCCTCCTACGCTCCTTAAATAGATTCCTTACCTGTTTGTCCAGAGCCACGTAGTCCTCATGGTCCACCTGGTACTCAGAGTAGCCTTGGCAGGATCCTTTGCAGGAACGGAGCTTAATATCGATATCCACCTGACGGATGAGACGAAGAGCAAATGAGTGAGTTTACACAGAAATTATGTGTGAATTTATCAGATTCCCCTCTTTCCCAATGAGCACTTTTCATCCTACTCTTTAAGGAACTCTTTTAAGAAACAATTTTTCCAGGACATTTTCTTGACACTTGCTCACCAACAGTCATAAAATTTACCATGAGGCCGCATATTTAAACGTTTAGCTTCAGTTTTCATACACATTATCCCACCGACGGTAGAGTTTCACACAAAATATCCACCCAGGTTTATGTAGGTTGTAATAGGCTAAAATACAATTAAAATTTCCCAGGATTTGTTGGTAATTTCCAGATGTTTTCATGACTGGAAAACAAGTCTATAAATGTCATTTTTTTTCTGGCGGGTTATTGGTACCCTGAGCATACACAATAAATGTAAAAATTTGTTTCCGTACCTCCAGCCTCTGCATCTCGACGACTTGGTCTTTCACTCGATCCTTCAGGGCGCCCAGGATCCTCAGCTGTCTGTCGATCTTGATCTTCATGTCTGTGATTCTCTGGCGCAGACTCTGGGCCAAGTCGTAGTAGCTGTTGTCACTACCTGGTGGACGAGGGGAGGATAAGATTATGTACTAGGCTCACAGAGCTACAGTTTTCTTTAAACCACAACATTTCAAATCAATTCAAGATTTATTTTATTTTACAGAAAATGTTTCTTCTCACCTATTAAAAGTAGAGGCTAACCCGCTTTGCATCTGGTAAACTATCTTAAAAGGTCTTAGCAGTTTGTGTCATAAAAGAAAATTAAATTGCATTAGATGATTAAACATATTTTTAAAGTAACCCTGTAGTGTATATAATATTATCTGCAAGGTTAAATTAAATTACCATATTATTTAACGCAGCTTTAAGGACATTTCTCAGGGTAACGTCGGTGGTATCACACACAAAAAACACACACTAACCAGCGTCGACGATGAGCTTTTCCTTCAGGTAGTCGTAGGTCTGTTTGGACACCACGTCAGTGGAACGGTGCTTGGCCCTGTTCTGGTCCAGGAGGCTGCGAATCTTCTCGATCTTCTTCAGCAGGTTGTGGTCGTATTTGTCCATCAGACCCTGAATCCTGCAGCCTGACGGGCATTTGAAGTTCTGATGGGCAATGGTAGAGAAGAAGAGATGCTTTAACCTCTAAAGCTTAAAGCTTTTGCTCATTTTATGGTTCACAAATCTCAAGAAAAATCAAAGTTTGTATTCTAATACTTAATAATAATAATGAAAGAAACGGTGAGAATGAGTTTTGAGCTGTTACCCATTCATCGTCTGTGCAGAAAGGCCACTCCCTCTGAGTGGCGCATTTATCGGCTCTGTTGCCCTGCTCCACCGGACGGGCTCCTCTGGGGTCGACCACTGTGGTCTACAGACAGACAGACAGTTTTTTATATATGGATAAATGCTAAAGTGCAGGTCTTTAATAGGAAAGAATTTATTTTATTTTTTATGATCTCATTTGGTTTTACAGGGATCATAAGTGCAAAGTTAATATGACGCATACTTATCTATTAATATAATAACTAGAAATGATCATATAAGAATCAGGTTGAATAGTAGCATATATATAGAATTAATTTAATTAGCTCTTTTCTTGAACAGATTGCTAGAGAGAGAATTTAACTAACATCAGTCGATTAAACGTATTTTTCTAATAAAAGAAAATGTAATTACATTGGTTGATTAAATGTATGTTTACTATAACAGATCATTAAATTACATTTCTTATTTGGGTCGTTATTAACAAAAACAGCTTACAGGGCAGAAAATAAATCAATTAAGTAGCACATCGTAGGTAATAATATAAAATTATAAAACATAATGACAAAAAGAATAAGCTGAAAACAAAATCTAAAAAGACAAGATACACTTTTCTACTGCATTAAAAACTGAGACCTGACGTGAGACTCACCACAGCTGAAGTCACATAAATCAAGCCGAGACAGACGAATAAACTGAATTGTTCCATCTTTGTTTCTGTCGTTCTTTCTCTGTGTGAAGACCGGTCGCTGAATGCCGCTCTGACGCCGCCGTCCGATCATTTGAAGCCTCCCTGGTTCGGTCTGACAAACCTCTGACTCATCAATCCGTCCGTCAGGTCACATCAGAGTTGAGCAACCGTCTGCTGTTCACACTGATCGATACGTTTGTTGTACTGTGTGTGTGTGTGTGTGTTTGCTGTGGAAATGTACACAAACACCACTCAGTTCACTGCAGGCCTTACTGGCATCTGATCCAGATTGTTTCCTCAGAGCAAACAGTGACAAACAGCGCTGACAGTAACATTTATGAGACAACGATGAGTCAAATGAGAAGAAAATGAAGATTACAGCAATTATTGAGTTTATTTTTGTTGTTTGAAGATGCTTTGAAAGTGTTTTCATCACCTTATTTTCAATGTTTGTTTTTTTTTTTGTTAGTGCAGTTTTTTATTAAAATTGTAAAGTTAGACATTTTGGGGAAAAATTCACATTCATGTTCTTTCTTCCGAGAGTTAGAGCTGCTCACTCCAGCTTTTTCTTCTATCAAATGAGGTACTTTGTATGAGAGCACTGGTTCCCAACCTGGGGGACGGCATACTTCACTGGGGGTCACGAGGCTTTCTTTAATGTAAGGGGTTTAAAAATGTTTTCAAAATATACACAGTACGCCTTTATTTTAGCTTTTTTTTTTTCATTTCTGTGAAGAAAATTAAATGCAAAATAAACTGTTAACCATTGGGGACAAAAAACACTTCATTTGTTAATTAAAAAAGAAAATAAATTGTTCACTATTTTGGAGAAACTTTCTTGCTGAGAGATGAGAAGGTTGACACCGATTGCACGTCTGTCCATCAAATATGAAGCTGGAGTCAGTTGCCAGTCAGCTTAGCTTAGCACAAATACCACAGAAAGGGAAACCGCCACTCCGTCCAGAAAATTATACAAAATACTAATTTGCAGATTATATTTTGTGTAATCTGGACAAAGTGAAGTGTAAAAATGACCAGTTGTCGTTACGTATCGGACTTTTAGCTAAAGTGAGTTTCTTGGCTCGAGTTTCATATTTAACAGACGGATATATTAGATTCATCTTCTTATATCAACTCTCTAACACATAAAATGTAACCCTAACTATAAGAATCTGCTTTGATATAATCAACTTTATTGTGCATTCAAATAAATGTGATAGAAAACCTGTGAAATTCCAATATTAATATTATATTATATTAACTAATATTCAAAAACAGAAAACAACAAATATGCAAAAAAATAAACACAAAAAAATATATAGAGTAAAATATTTATAATTAACATGTTTTTCTTGTCCCTCGTTGTAATCATGCCTGGAGAGCAACAGTGAGCATTTTTCTCCATAATCATGACATTAAACTGTATTAAGACTCTAACATTAACTGATGAGTCAAAGTCTTATTTTCTTGCAGAACAAATTAACTCATGACTCATTTTCAGGAAAGCACACCAAGCTTATAAGGGTCGGACCTTGGACAGTTTGTTTCCCCCCAACAACAACACGATGATGAGCTGGAGAATGCAGCAGTGGCGCCACCTACCGGAAAAATGACTGATCATTTAATATGACAAGCAGGTAAACCTGTGTCTTTTCCTTGTTCTCAGTGTTTGATATGAATAGGGTTGAGTTCACATTTGAACCAATACCAGGAGCCAACGGCCCCTTTTTTCTGTACTTTACACTCTAATAACACAAATGTGATTTAAGTTGCAAAAAGAATAGGTCCAAATTCCTGTCACTACTGCAGTGCTTTCATACTGTGATTTTAAACCAACTAATCGGGTTTGAATTGTTATTCGAGTTACACTTCCCACTAGGAACAAATAAATAATATCATATACAAAAGAAATAGTGGAACATGAGGCCGAGGGCTGATCTTTCTAGTAGTCAAATATTTATGATATTATTTAATTATTTAAATAACATAAATGCTAAAATAGACAGCGGTGATGATTGTGAATGTGTCAGAACAATCAACAAGGAGACATTGAACATTAAGTCAATTTATTTCAACACAGTGTAACATCACAAAGTCTGGTTGTTCAAAACACGGAATAAATAACTTCCAACTTCACTAAAACTAATCCTGGCGGACTGATCAATGCGATGGATGATGGATAACGTTAACAGTTACAAGTCATCTTGCTACAAACTCCCTCCTCTCCTGTCGCTGCCTGAATCCGCCATATCTTCCACCTCCCTGGAGTCAGAGTCCTGGTTGGAGCCGCTGTGACGAGGTATAGTTCCCCTTTATAGTACTTAAAGTAAAAAAAAAATAATAATTTAAAAAATACTAATTTGTGGTACAATTTAACAGTCTCACAGCTTGAAGGAAGAAGCTGTCTTTAAGTCTGGTTGTACAGCAGCAGAAGCTTTGTACCTCTTCCCAGAATGCAGCAGGGTGAGCAGGCTGTGGCTGCTGTCTTATAGTTCAGTGGTTCCCAACCTGGGGGGTCAGGACCCCCACTAGGGGTCGGCAAAACTTCATGGGGGATTTTAAAGGGTAGAAGAAAACTTTAAAAAATAAACACAACAGCCGTAAATCTTAAAAGTAAATTGTGTAATAGCCAACAATGGCCAAGCGTCAGGGACAAGAAAGCTTATTAAATCTCTATGCAATATACAAAATATATAAAAATAGACAGAATTGTATAAAAACTTGCAAAATATCAGGAAGAGTCAAAGTTTGCTTTACACAAACTTCGTAAAACATGTTAATTATATAAGGAAAACTGTTGATTACTGTTATATTATATTATTTATTACTGTTTTACTATCTTTCAGACCCGAAAGTCGCAGCTATCGATCAAACCAACTCGCTCTCCTGAGCCATGGCGGCTGCCACAAAAGATAAATCTCAGATCTAGTGTCTCTAATCTTTCTTCTTGTGCGTTAATCGGTGGATTCTGAGGTGCTGCAGGAGCCTGAAGCCCCTCTTACAGAGTTCACACTCAAACGGCTTCTCGCCTGTGTGAACACGTAAGTGTTTGGTGAGGTTACTCTTATGGTTGAACTGCTTCCCACACTCCTTACAGTCATAGGGTTTCTCCCCCGTGTGGATCAGCTGGTGTTTCTTCATGTTCACGAGCTGGGAAAAGCACTTGCCGCATTGAGAGCAGCGGTGTGGTCTCTCCGTTGTCCCAGAACACTTGTGACTGCTCAGCTCCGCTCCATCGGTGAATTCTCGCCCACACAGGGAGCAGCGTGGCGGTTTCTCCTCATGAGCGGACTGGTGTTTTTTCAGACTCGTTGGATGGGCGTAACCTTTCCCGCACTTGTCGCACTTGTACGGTTTCTCCCCCGTGTGGCCGCGTTCATGGAAGATCAGGTGCTGCAGTAGTCGGCAGCTCTTGCCGCAGTGCGAGCAGCGGTGCGGTTTCTCCCCAGTGTGTATCATCTGGTGCTTCTTCAAGTTGTTTCTCATGCTGAAGGCCTTGGGACACAGTGTGCACTTGAAAGGTTTCTCTCCCGTGTGGGTGTACTGGTGCGCCGCCAGCAAGAGTTTGACTCTAAACTGCTTCGGACAGAACTTACACTGAAACGGTTTTTCCCCCGTGTGGACCCGTTCGTGCTGCTTGAGCTTCGCCTGCTGCTTGAAGCTCTTCGCGCAGTAGCTGCAACCGTACGGTCTCTCCTCTGAGTGACTGAGCATGTGTATTTTGAGGTCTCCCCTCCTGGTGCAACTCTTGCCACACTGTTCGCATTTAAACGGTTTCTCCCCTGTGTGGATCAGGTGGTGCTCCTTCAGGGTGCCCTCTCTCCCAAACTGCCTCCCACACACGTCACAGCTGTGAGATTTTTCTCCCGTGTGAATGGGGAGGTGCTGTCGGAGGTTGTGCAACGAGTAGAATCTCTTATTGCATTGCTTGCAGGCGTGATGTCTCTTTCGTGGAGCCTCTCCAGATATTTCCTCCTGATTCTCCCCGTTCTCCCTGTCGACGCGCACATGCAGTCTCGAAATGCCGTTCAGTCTGTTCCGACTCTGGCCGGCTTGGCGTAACTCTCGCGGGGCCGCAGTGATACCGCTTGTGTCTGACAACGTTGCTCCTCCTCGCAAAGGACTTCCCACAGTTCTCACAGCGGTGATGTCGGGCTTTGGACGCACCTTCCGGCTGGTTCTTCTTTGGTTTGTTTTCATCTGTCGAGGAAGGAACAAACACACAATGAATATAGTTATAGTTTAAGATTATTCAATAACACCGAGCTGGATATTTTATTTATCGTTTTGGTGATTCAGTTAATTAAATATTCTCTCTTCAAACAAAATGAAACATCTCTGTAGGCTTTGGGCATCTTTCAGTTTGCAGATATTTTAGACATAATGATGAATAGATTATCTGAAAATAATCATTAGGTTTTCATTGATTTCCCACGAAGCTCTTGAGTCAGTTTCTTGATTGAAAGCACACAGAATGATACCACAAGCAGGAAATGTCACTGCATGAAAAGTGGGATTTTCATCCCCGTAAACGCCCGGAAATCTCCCTAATTTTCGGCAGTCAACAACAATTTACAGCCTGTGAACATCGCGTTTGTCTGGGCCACATATTGCTAATGCCTCTATTTAGCATATGAATAGCAGCGAAACCGTGCCTGGCCAGGCCTGGCTTGAATTTCCTTACTCAGTATTGGATGAAACCACTACTTTTAAACAAGAAAAATCACTCGTGATTGGTTGGCAGATCAAAGGAGAAAGGAAAATTTGCCAGGAACATGTTTATTCAAAGAAAGAGCTTTATTAGCACAAACACACAACTATGTACAAAGCGAGATCTGCCCACACAACAAATGGGAAGCTCACGAGAAGCCCAAAATCCTACAGCACCGTGAAGTGGCTGTTTGCCGCCTCGGAGCTGTAGTTAACTGCGGTATTCTGTCTTAATTTGGCCCGTTTTGCAGACGTTTGTGGTGCGTTGTCCTGTACTTCGGAGTCGCCTCTAATCTCGACTGCAGCGTGGCACAGAGCTCGGTGAGCTCCTGGCTGCGAAAGGACGGAGGTCGCACAATCCATCCAGACACCCCGTCAACGATGCCGTCTTCCTCTTCAGACATCAGGTCTATGGTGGCGGACTTCCAAAGTTCCCTCTCTCCCTCATATAGCACACTCTGTCTCCCTTCCAGCAGCTGTAAAAACAATCAATAAAGACAATCAGTACTGCGCGGTGCACTGCGTATGGACACAACACATCTTTTAATGCACCTGAAAAATAGTCACCAAAAAAAGTCTTACCCTCTTTCTTCTCGATCGACTCCGAGCTGAACTCTTCACAGCTTCCGCCTGCGGTGCAAGGTCTGGTTGTTTGTACCTGAAGTTCCTGCGTACTGTCTCGTAATAGGTCTTACAGGCGGCTGGAAAACAATTAAATGAGAGTGGTTTGAATAAAATAAAACATAAGTCGCAGTAGAATTAAACAAGGAAGGAGAAAACAGTAAAAGTTACTTACACACAATGTCGTCATTATCAGCATCGTGTAAATCCGGACTTGCAGACATAACTCCGAGCAAATAGGAGGTCACGGCCTCGTTATGAGGCGAGGTTAGTCTGTGGAAACAAAATGTACGGTTAAGATCGGTATATATTAACGTATCTATTTCCTTATACAGCAGAATGAAAGCATATTCTTTAAATCCTACCCTTGCTCCGGTTCGTAGCGCCTACAATTTGTCTCCGAGTTGTGAAGACGGCGTACTGCTTCCTGTAAATTACAAGACAAAAAAATACACTTTTATAAAGCGACTGACACTGGTTCTGCTCACTTGTTCTTTTACAACGCTACTAGGCTAATTTTAGCTTAGCTAGCAGTCACCGAACATATTCTTACCGCAATCTTGGGGTTGTGCACCCGTCTTCTCTTCTTAGAGTTAGTCTCTCCCGCACAGTTTTTCGACTCCAAAGCAGCCAACCTATCCTCCATGGACAGCAACCTGGAGTTGAGTTGAGTGAACTGCTCATTCACATCGGCAGCAAACAGAGTAAGCTGACGAGACAGCCCACTGAGAGCATTCAGCAGTCTCTTCTCGCCGGTCTGCGGACTGGCTGAAAGTGGTTGATCGCGTCCATGCAGAGGAGTCGAAGGGGAGTTGAAGGCGAGACGCCGTCCAGCCATTGTAGATCACGAAACAGCAAAGCAGCAAAAACACAGGAAATGGAGGAAAAGTTCTGAGTACAGGAATAAAAACCCAGCATCGCTTCTGCCTGTTGAGCGCATTGCTGGGAGATGTGTGGTTAACACATCCACTGTGCACTTAAGCAAAACCGAAGAAAAGGTCACTGTAGTCAAGTGACCATGCACAGTGGTTGTTTTGTTTATTTTCTTTTTTTTTACATAACATTTGCCATTGCTAACGACATACACAGTAATTAATCTAGCATAATTTCATTAAATAAATCAATTCAGGATCAAATTTAAGAGTCTATAATTAGGCCATACTGAGTCTCATCTATTTATACCAGAGATTTTCTTACCTTTTAGAAAAATGTGACCTGGAGTAAAACTCCTCCTGCTACCCTGATTTGCATTTGTATAGCTCACAGCATTTTCATTTGCATGGTAAAGCCTCCCCTAGAATTAGGGGGAGGGTGGTCATGGGGGGGGACAACTGCCAAGCAAGGCCCGCGTCAATTTCCGACAATTCACGGCAGTTTTCCGTGTTGTCTGCAAATTGCCGAATGCAGTCGTAAACCTGAAGTTCTACGACGATCTACAGTGCCGCTTACTGACGGAAATCCCACTTCTCATGCAGTGTGTCGTGTTAACATTAATAAATAAATATTAAATACCTAATATTTTTTAATTCAAACTATCTCTGGACTCCTCATGGGTTTATTTTGTTTCTTATTTATGACTGAAGTTTAAGATTTACTGTCTGTGTTTTATGTTTCCAGAAGCAATTATTCTTATAAATCTAACTCTCTAACTTTGGATGTTGAATTTTCATACATTTTCAATTTTAACATTTCCCTTCACCTTCAGGCTCAGAGGCTTCTTCATCTTCAGCTTCATGTTGCTCCGGCGTGGGCACGTCGTCTTCCTCCCGTCGTTCCTCTGAATTACAGATCAGGGCAGCTTTAGGGGACATTTTGAAGTCCCGTATGAGCCCGTCGGAGCCGCCGCCGTCCTCCTGCCTCACTAACATTGAATTACTCCACTGCACTTCATCCGTTTCTTCTGTTTTAGTCTCCTCACATTTGGGGATTTCACAATCACAATCGTTTTCTGCTCCAGCGTCACAGCAGTCCGGCTGCTGGTCCGGCTCCAGCTTTATCGCGTCCGGCGTCCGCTGTAGATTCCCAAAGTCCGCCTCCGACTGCTCACACTCGTCTTTTGGCGTCACCTCGGTGCCGGCACGACTCCGCTCCGCTGCCAGATCGACGGACGGCTCCTTCAGAGAGAGGACTGAAGGGAAGACAGGTAGATTTATGAAGCACAATTCATACGCCGGGGCAGCCTGCGGACACCAGCAGCCTCCACCAGATTCTGAATACCGAGAGATTCAGACTTTAATACAAAATCAACAGAAACTTGTTTCATTCTGAAGCGTTTGTCATGAAATTTGTTATATTTTTTAATAAACTTGAGGAACTGATCGCTGGTTACTGGTTGGGATTAATTTAGTCACTGGGAACGTGACAAGAGTCAGCGCTTGGGAAAAAAAGCTGCAGTGGTTTTTGGCTTTTGGATGTACGAGCAGATGAAATATTGTGAACTGTAGAAGTTTTCAGAAGCTTTGTTTCTGGAGTGATTCTCACGTCGGCTGCTCACCTTCTGGTCCCGGCCTCACAGCTGGTCTCACGTCTGCCGGGGCCTTCAGACAGTCGACCAGGTAGACCGACGGCTGCCTGAAGGCCTGCAGGGACACACCGCTGGGCGACGCCATGATCTCCACCGCAGCGAGTCAGAGGTTCATCGACCTACAAGACTGAAGATTAACAGTGAATTATACAGGTTGGATATAGGAGGAAGATCGTGGTGAGTTCAGGGTTGGACCCCTAATTAGGACAGTAGTTTAAACACACACACACACACACACACACACACACACACACACACACACACACACACACACACACAAAAGGGCATAATGCCTGATCAGCCCAGACATTATTAAACCATTAATAAAACTAATAACTAACAGCAGTGAATGTCAGACAGCATTATCAAACTTTAACATTTACCTAGTGGCGACAAAACGTCCACCAAAAGCTCCCTGCACCAAACTCCCTTTAAAAAACATCACATTTTAACTATTTCTAACGTGTCCGCAAAAACAGTTACCTCTAGAAAGACAAGATAAAGTGTGTTATATGTCCACAGTCTGGCTGTCACTTCGGCAGTAAAATAATCCATAAAGATAAAGTGTATCCTGTACAAACTTTACATTTTGTCTCCTCGGCCGCCGTCGCAGCTGCGCTCTTTTAGTGGGAAACAGACTCGTTAAATGGGACTAAACGCTTACGAGGTTCGTGTATTAACTCCAAGGTTCACACGTGTTTTCATTGTTGGAGGGAAAAGTAACCAGTAACTTTACAAAGAGGAACATATTCTACAAACTTACCAAACGGAGGTGAATCCGGTCTTTTACCGGACAAACGTTTGAGTCAATGTGCTGCTGCTGCTTCGTATGAACGTAAATAAATTCACTCTTTTGTTCTTTCTGCTCGTAAAACTTGTTTCCGGTGTTTTCGTAACGTTAAATCTGAAAAGTCGCCAGAGAACAGGAGTGTTTGTTTACTTCCGGGTTCCTGTTCTTCGAGTTATCTGGCGGATTGTTATCGAACTTAAAACCGCACATCGCCCCCTAGTGGACAGTCGGTAGAGCAGCAGCCTGTAAAGGTCACATTAGAGTCTATTACAAATAAACTAATTCATTAATTAATACATCTTAATAATAATGTTTTATAATAATTATAATAATAATAATATATTGTGTCTAATTAAGTTTACATTAGTCTATTAAAAATAACAAATTAATTAATTAACAATCCTGTGTTTGTTAATAAATCTTAATAATAATGAGAATAACCGTTATAATAATAATGAGTCTACTTTAGTCTATTAAAATAATTTTTAAAAATGTATAAAAACACCCTAAACTAAAAAAAATAAACAATCCTGTTTATTAATACATCTTAAATAATGATAATATTTGTTTATTATGTTGTATGTGACATGTAATAATTAATAAACCCTTTTTTTAATTATATTTGAGTTTACTTTCCCCTGATAGAAAAAGTGTTTTAGTTCAACCAGTGTCATAAATTATACCTTAATCCAGACAGCAGTAACTTCTCTCTTCTACTTCTTACTTTAACACAAACTTCGGTATGTTCTCCTCTTACTGTCCCACCTTCGTCTTTGATTAGTGCTTTACCTTTCCAAAAAGAAATGTTCTTTATATGCTTCATATTTAGCAAATCCATTATCCATTTCTACAGCCAACTTCTGAATTCTGAACAAATATTAAAACGTTTAAAACATTAAAGAGCTGCTGCAGAGTCGTGTGAAATTGTGTGTGAAGGTAAACTCCCTTTGATCTATTGAGCCCCCAGTAAATATCTGCAGATAATTATAATTATAGAAATGATTTCTGTCTTTATTTAACTCCATGAAATTACAAGTTCTTCTTTTGAGTTTTAAAGGCAGTTGGCAAAACCAACTTACAGGTGCATTAGCGCCACCTACTGGGCGGGAGTGTGAACGTATGGCTCATGCATGTAGTCAGTTATAAGCAATTTTAAGAGAATCTTTTACTTAAAGTATTCACTCTTTACATTATTATTACACTATTACACTACTTTAATGTCATAAAACAATAAACACTTAACAATCTTGAAACATGGACATAAAAAGCTGAAAAATATCAACAAAATCAAACAGCACAAGCAAGATGTTTTGCATAAAACTGAAGCATAAGACAGGAAAAATGATCACGTACTGTATTTCTATAGAGCTCCTCCTTGCAGCCACTAGGTGGAGCCATACGATCTGTTTTTGTCCTTGTCTTCGCTGTGCCTTCCTCTTTACAGTGGCTT
The DNA here is from genome assembly GCF_905237075.1 of Dicentrarchus labrax. Classification (NCBI taxonomy): domain Eukaryota; kingdom Metazoa; phylum Chordata; class Actinopteri; family Moronidae; genus Dicentrarchus; species Dicentrarchus labrax. The sequence goes on along the minus strand of NW_026136928.1, from coordinate 252,640 downwards.
TCATTCAGATAATGAATGGTGTGTAAAAATATAACACAAAGGAGAAAAATCTGCGTGATGAAGGTCTGTTTGGATGTGTTTATGTGCAGGAACTCATCACCATTCGTGTTTAAATAAAGCTTCTGCACTGAGATATAAAAAAAGAGCCTTAAATAGATTCTGAGCCTCAGAAGAAAAAGACATCCTGAGGGTCCTGATATCGGATAAAGACCTGAACAATCGATAAAACAGTGTGAAAGCGGTGGCACACACACACGCCCACAAACACACACCAATCCATGGGTCCTTTGATAATTCACTCTTTTGAAGATGGACATTTTTGAAGTTCCCTTTGAAGTGACTTTAACTAATGTTGTTGGTTTGCGAGCCTCAATTAATTTCAATCATTTCAAAGTCTTTTTTTTCTCTTTTATAATTTATTCATATATATGATGTAGAGGAACCACAGTAGGCTGGAAGCGAGGAGCAGTAGGTCTTTAATCCTCGGAGCTGCAGGGCTGGAGTTTCCTGAATGGTTTGTGCATAAAAAGTACAAAGAATTAGCTTTTAAAAATGAGTGTGGAGGTGCAGGAGAGCTCTTAAATCCTGACCGGTAGAACAGTGGTTTCCAACAACAATGATTTCCTACAATTCTGTAAAATAAAACCACAATCAGATACAAAAAAAAAAAAGTTTTGCTGTGTTTCTTTGTTTTATGTGAAAAACCAACATGGTCACTTTTCGGTGGCCCTCTTCTTCAAAATGTGATGTTGGTCGCACTCCAGGGTCATTTCTGGATGAGCAGTAAAGTTAGCAACAATAAATATGAAACGTTTACTTACTTTACTCCACGTTAGTTAACTTAGCTACAACTTTAAGTTTACAAAAATGTAGTCTAGATATTTGCAGCTATTCTTAATGGTGTTTCAGAGTTTGTCATTTGGGTAATAACTTTTGTAAATTCAAAATTTTCTCTACTTTGATGGTAAATATCACTGAAATGATCCGCGGGTGTTGCTGCTTGAATGCATTGGCAGTGAAGCACTATTTTCATTAATTACCTCAAATGTTGAAGTGTTCCTGGTTTAAGGCAATAACATTTATTTTCCTAACCAGGCACTTTCATAAAAATTACAGTTTCCCAGTTTTAATTACAACTTGGATGATGATGTGAGCGCCTTTGACTGCAGTAACTCCCACATGTCCTGAACGTGGCGTATATTTCAGAATGCATCATCACTGCAGTCAAGTTGAAAAACAAAGTGAACATGATTCAGACTATTTAAAGGTCTGTGTGTAACATTCAGGAGGATTTATTGTCAGAAATATTCACAGGTATGTTTCCATTCGTGTATAATCACCTGAATACAGGAATCGTTGTGTTTCTGTTGGCTTATAATGAGCCGTTTTAATCTACAATCTCTTCCATGGAGTCTGCCAGTGAGTCCAGGTGAAACGAAAAATTTTTTAATAAGATTAAAGATGCAACTGAACGGGGCTCAGCAGCCTCCCAGTGAACACTCTGAGACAGACAGAGGACAGTTTGATGACAGCGGTATCGAGATGCTGCATTCAGGCCCGGTCTGGTTGTGCGGTTCACTGGGAGCTCCCAGTCCTGGCAGAGTCTTAAAGTCTATCTTAAAGTTTTCATTGCTTGTAATAAGCACAACCTGCTTAACATTTGAGGCCCATTACAGTCAGTCATTTCAGTGGCTACATTTTTTGCTCAATGCAATGAAATTTGATCATATCTAAGAATATTTGTTTCTAGTAGGACTGTAGTGGATAGACACAAACCTTCATTCACATTTGCACAAGAAGTGCTGACTCTCGTGGCTTTTTTTTCCACAGTCATCAGACAACAAACACTGGACAATGAAACTTTCTGTAGCACACTCTTCTGGGTTCCCACTGCGACTTCTGTATTTCACTCTAAAATCTGGATCCTGTGTGGAGAACATTTCCCAGAGGTGTGACACCAGACACCAAAGATCTCACTCTGGCATGCAGAGCAAATCCCCGGTGTCTCAATTAGAGAGATTGATGTTTTAGTCAAAGCCCCAGTTTGAGTAGATTTTTACATAAACCTCTTTAAACATGTTAATTTCAAACACAGGGAAGCTCCACTTCGCCTCCTTTTTACACTTTAAACAAACTGATCAACAGATTCACTCAGCCAGTTGGCAGACACACACAAAATAGAGAAAATCTGCGTATTCCCCTCAGGTATGGTGGCTATGGTGGAACATGGGACTAAAACTTAGAATATTAAAGTAATTCACAGCAAACTTTTTGATGAAAATCTCGCAAAACTTGCCAAAGTAGATCACCGATTTCTTGCCTCTAAAAAGTAAATAAACACAGGGAAGGAGATCTGTACAAAGGGGAGAAAATGAGGGTGTGAATTAATAGTTTAAAATCTCTGAAAGACAAGAAGCATCAGAGTTTTGCAATATTTCGCAGCTGAAGAAGAGACGACTAGAGTTTTGTACCACAATGCTCGAAGACATATACTCATTAACTCACTAAAACAGCCACCAGAACAGATCGTACACATCTCTGGACCACCACCAGAGGACTGAATGGCTTTCTTACAAAACATATTCCCTCATTGGGTTTTTTAGATGATAGCGGTGGAGAGCGCTTCCAAACCATTCAGTGAGACCTCGTGCCCTATGGATTCAGGATAGAAATGTTTTATCACAGGGTAAAGGTGATCACTCAGAACAACTTTGTATTGATTTGCAGACAACCTTCTAGGGCTGTCCTCGACTAGTAGTCAACACAGAATATAAACTTCCAACTACAAATTCAAATACAGGCGGACTTATCGATACGACCGATGATGGATAACGTTAACAAACTTCCTCCGTTTCATTCCTCTCTTTTCATTCCTAGTGGTCCAGACCTAGACCCCTTCCTGCAGCAAAATGCCCCCCACTGCATAACAGAGCCACCAGATCCCCCCACCGGATCAAGCATTCAGGCCTGCACCGTTATCTTGCACTTGTGTGTGTTTTTCCATGTCTCTGTAGATGGTTTTTGCACCACTGATCTGAACGCTCAAATGTGCATTCATCTTTGTAATGAGGAGTTTCTGCACTGCAAACCGGCGATAATATCCCTCTGACAAAATCAGATTCATTTCATACATGAATGGATGTTAAATGCTTAATTGTACCAGGCAGTGGACCTGTGTGCAAGCATCTGCATTCATTATGTTTCTCCACTTGTTTCTTCTCTCTGTATGTATAGAAATAATTCTGTTATTCTATTCTAATGTGAATATTTGCATTTATGTTCTATGTGTGCGTAGCGTGACGGGACTATAAGAAACATTTCATTGTACAACCCTGTGTTGTAAAATAATATATTTACCCTCTGAAGTGCCTCCTAGGGCAGTGGTTCTCAACCTTGTGATATTTTAAGGATATTTCATATTACACAACAATAAGTAATAAATAGTGAACACAATAACTGCAGGAAGTTTGTATAAAAATGAACAGTTTAGATGAATTTTGATCAGAGTTTTCCTGATATTCTTTTTAACTTTTGACACAATTTTCTCTCTGTCCCTTAAAAGATGATATTCCCATGTGTCTTATATCAAAATGTGCAGAAAGACTTCAGTTATCTGTATAATGCGGCAGTATTTGTCCTAGAGCACTGTATTAAGAGATCATCTGACCATAAAGCTGAGTCTGCAGACGTTATTCAAACTATATTTTTGTTGCTGTATTATCGCAAAGATATTAATAGAAACATTCTCCACCGCCTTCTACAACCTCAGGGGGTTAATAGGCTTCTTTTTTTGACAAATTTGACAAAGTTTTAGGCCTACTGTGTATATGTGTTAGGTTTTTTTACACCGCTTAAAATCAAGAAGGCTTCAGAAACTTTGAGCAATCATTAGTGGATCAATAATATAGATCAATAATGAGCACACAAACAATTATAAGAAATTACATTCTTCTTCGAAACTGAGATGTTTAAATTCAGTTGTTAGTATTCAGAGTCTGTAAACTCTGTGTGTACTGCCTCAACATTTTGACCTCAATTTCACATCTTCCCTAGTGAATGTTTAACACACACACACACACACACACACAAATACACATAAACACACACACTTCCTTCACCCCTGATGCCCTGTGAGATTACAGGTTTACATCCTCCTCCTCCTCCTCCTCCTCCATCATCAAAACCCTTTTACAACTTAGAACCTCAGATACACACATGGTTCAATGCACATACACACAGCTGGCAGGTCAACATTTGCACACAAATTGCCTGGCCGTGGTGCGTTTTGGTGAAACCCGGTGGGGATTCCCGTCAGCCGAGAATGTGTTTGAAGAGACGCCGGCATGTTAGCCTGGAAATAAAGTTACAGCAGGAAACCTCGTCTGTCCTTGGATTATCTAATGGAGAGCTCAAGGGTCCCCCCCCCCCTCCATCCCTGTCTGTCTCACCTTCTTCCATGAGTAGTGGAGCTCATATGAATGTGTGTAAGAAGTCTCTTTAGTGTTCCAATATTTTTAAAATTTCAATATACTACAATATATACCACGACTTTTAGTGTATTTTGTTGTTTTGTTTATTTTCATATTTTGGCAAGCTTGTGTTGTACGGCGGCCGTGTTTCACACCTGTAGAAGCAACCTTAGGCTCAGCTGGTAAGTCGGTGGTTTCCAACCTTTTTGGTTTGTGACCACTGGTGCTGAAATACGGGGTACAACGAGGCTTTTTGCATGAGCTAACGGCATCTAACATTACTGTTGGCGACAGTTACCTTCCTTTAGCAACAAGTCCATCTGGAAACTCTATAAATCGCCTCGGTACTGCTGTCGTCAAAGGGTCCTCTGTCCGTCTCGGACGTTGTGTTCACTCGGAGGCTGCTGAGCCCAGTTCTCGCTCATACTCCCCTGCACTAGTTGGCAGACATCCATACTTAGACCTTAGCTCAGAAATACGCCATGCTTCAATGCAAAATGTTCGAGGAAGTCCCATCCAAACTGTTGGGTGAGAAACCGGAAATAGTGTGCCACGATGCTATTTATGCTGAAGCGGTATTGCTGGATTTAGGAGTTATTGAAACGAAATAAACGAAAATGGCAAGCAAAAAGTTGACGCTTAGGGAAGTGATGGGTCTCCTATTCGCTGACTCTGATTCTGAAGGGGAAAATCCACCTTTGGGAGATGACGGCCGGTCGATTAGTGAGCATGCTAGTCACGGTGCGTCTTTGCAATGGCGCTGCCGGGCAAAGCGAGGAAAACACACAAGCACACTTTGTCTCTATCTCAAACCACTTTCAAGCCAGAGCCTTCTGAAATTTAGATGTCAAAATCTAGTAATTTTCAAAATAAAACCCAGCGCCTAAAGGGTTAAGAGCGAGAATGTAAATAATGAACAGTAATGGTCCAAGAACGGAGCCATGTGGGACACCACACAAAAGGGAAGGGATGTAGGAGACTTTAATCTATCAATGTTCACATCCCTCCATCCTCCCCTAGTTCAATTCATTCCTCTTCCCTAAATGAATCAGTTTCCTTCCCTCTTTCTTTGTACATGTTCCTTTCCTTCCTTCTCCTTCCTCACCGTCTTTCTGTCTCTTTCCATTCTCTCTCTCTCTTTCTATCTTTCCTCTCGACTTGTTTTCTTCTCCCCCCTCTCTTGCAGGTCCTCGCACGGATGCTAATTGGCTTCTGATGCATTTTTAATGTTCAGCCACCCAAACCACAGTCTGCCTGCCACCGTGTGTGTGTGTGTGTGTGTGTGTGTGTGTGTGTGTGTGTGTGCGTGTGCGTGTGCATGGGACATTTAGATTGAGTTTGTGTATTGTGTGTGTTGGAAAATGTACAAAATTCATGTTTATGTTTGTGTGTGACAGGAAGTCAATTTGTGCTCATCTTTTCGTGCTTCAATCCACTCTCCCAGCGGACGCCCTAATGGCAAACAGAGAGAGTTTGAGTAACAGGAATTCAGACAGGAGTGCTTCTAGTCCGTCACTGTTGAAAGTTTGCGGTTAACAGCTTTTTCCACAAACAATTTGACGGGTGGCTCTGCTTCATTAAATGAACTTGTGGCGCCCCGTCATGCTGCTGCAAACTGGGTCACTCGTGTGTGAGTGTGTGTGTCCTTGTTCTCATGGGTCCAAACTATCCTTAAAAGGGTTGAAACATGAAAACAGTCTCTCCAAAGCGAGAACATTTTGCTGTTCCTCAGTTCTTTAAAGCAGTGGTTCCCAACCTAGGGGTCGCCAAAGCCTTTGTTGTTTTAAGAGGTGTAAGAAAACTATGCAACTACGAAATATACACAGTAGGCAGATATCTCAGCTTTTCAAACACTGAATGTGTCAAAAAAGAAGCCTATTAAGTGTGTATGATTGTTAAATAAATAAAAAAAATATACAGATTGTGTAAAACGTTGCTAAAAATATCAAAATTTATCCAAATATCTACTGTTATTGTTTTGTAATATAAAATATCCATTAAATGTCACTTTTTAATGGGATAGTTCAATATTTTGTGAAATACACTCATTGGTTTTCTCTCAGAGAGTGATTATATTGATCTTATAAATAAATCAGAGATATCATCTCACCCACAATGCCACTCAGCCACCAGATGGCTCAGCCTGAGATTTGGGTGTGTTGCGCTAGTAGTAGTAGATGTTGTTCATCTCTTCTCTCCTTTCTAAGACGATCCGATACGTATCTGGATACATGGGCTACGATACGAAATGATGCAATCTGATAAAGTTCTTAACATTTGTTTAATGGAGACATTAATTTTATATTCTAAATTAAAATGAACCAACTATAAAAGTGACATAACTTACCTTTAAATAGATATATGGAGCAGAGCGGCGAGAGCATTGCCTACAACGGGCGAGAGTTTGTGGTTTTAGAGCCACTTGTTTTAACAACAGGTGAGCATCAGGTCTGAAAGATTTTGTACTGTATGGGTCTTAATTATGCAAGTGTTTGTGTGAATACAGTTTTAAAAAACCTCAAAAACACAATATGTATGCTTGTATGTACAGATTGCTCAAGAGTAAATTGATTAGGTAGTACGTGTGTGTGTGTGTGTGTGTGTGTGTGTGTGAGTCAGAAGGAAGATGAATGAGTCAGGAGGAGGTTTTCATTAATCATTTGTCACACATCAATGGTTTCTGCGTGTGCACGAAAGAAGGAGATGAATTACAGACAATAGATGCTGGTCTGAATGAGTTGATTTTGCATTGTTTCACACACTGCTGAATCGTGTTTGTGTGAGTTTGCGTTAATTATTTTTGCATTATTTATTGTGTGTTAGAGAAGGAGTGCCTTCTATGTTCTTGATTGCTGTTTTCAGTCTTTATGTTGAGCTGTTGCTTTGTATTTATTATTTGTTCCTAACCTTTTTCATTAGAAAGTCCCCCTTTTCTATTCATTCATTCATTCATTGAGTAAAATAACTGTACAAAGAACACAAGAACTGCAGGAAGTTTGTACAAAACACACAATTTGGAGGAAGTTCTGGCAGATTATTTACTCAGTTGTTTTTGTTTTCATGATATTTCTAGTAACTTTTTATACAAATCTCGTGTTATATTTTTGCTTTATTTTTAACAACCATACAAACCTAATAGACTTATTTTTTGCCAATTCAGTGTTTTCTTCTCACTGCCACTCTAATGCAGCAGCCACACCTGATGTGATGTGTCTCTCTAGCTCCTTCTGACAGAACCTGTCCAAATGCTAACGGTCAGCTGTCGTGATGAAGAGAAAGTCGGTCTTTTCTAAAGAGCTCCAGGAAGCTCACTCCTCCGTACTCAGTACCCAGCAACGGCAAGGCAAGGAAAGGCATTCATGGCGTCCATGGTGTTGGAAGGTGTGCTTGGTTGGCACGCTAAGTGCTGAAATAATTGTCTCTCATCCTGATGAAAGAAAGGCAATGTCATCACTTTGTATCAAAATGACATTTTAGTGTGCATCAAACACATTTGGTATGAATATGAATCCAAATTCTTCACAGGACTGTGTGTGATTGTACAGACAGGGACACTGCTCACTTAATTACTGTATGAATAAAAAGGATGGATTCAATTTTCTTACATATGACACTCCGAGGTGTGTTTGTAATGAGATAAAGGATTGCTGAGATATTCCTGCTGATCGAGCAGGTTTTTGTATTTTAGGTTTAAAGTAATGTTCCCTGACTTCACGCATGGCTCTGCTTGATAACCCGTAGGCAGAGATGAGACACACACACACACACACACTTATTCCTACACCAGTGAGGACCCTCGCTGACATGATCAATCTGACTCTACCCTCAACCCCAAAAACCAAGCGTTAACCCTCAAACAGCCCTTTGAAGAGATAAGAGCAGGACAAAGTGTCCTCACCTGTAAAAATGAATCTCACAATTTCTTTTCCCAATTTCTACATCAATCCAATCCAGAAATGTCGTCACTTTACAGAAATGCTCTGACTTTCCTAAAATGTCGTCACCTTCCAAAATGCCTTTATTTTCCAGGAACATCTCCACTTTTTGACTTTAATTGGCCTTTAGAAAATAGAGTTGGTTGTACAATTATACACTTGTGCGTGGCATTTAAATTAAAGGGGGCCTATCATGCACATTTGCAGCTTTGAGTGATTCACTCTTCAGAAACATGATTGTTTATCTTATACTGCATGCAGCCCTTCAGTTCATTCTCTTTTAGAACTTTATTCACTGATTTTATTGAACATATTTTATGGATAAAATATTTTCTGGCCTTCCCTCTGACGTCCTCCGGCTTCTCTGCTTCAAATTGCCGGGATTTACAGAGTTTCCTGATGGACAGTCTTAGCCAGTTGTTGTTAGCTACTTTAGCCACTGACTAGCTGCTCCTGTTAGCTGGTTAGCTGTGCAACTAACTTAACCATTGCATCTCTATAGTACAGACGGAGACTCAAGCTCCCAGTCCGTTAGCAGCAGTCACATGAAGTTACATTTACCTCATTATTTTACACTTTGGTTTAATATCAGCATCTAACATTGTCAAATGATATACTGTATATATATATATATATATTTATATATGTGACAGGAACTAATAAAGAGCATTGTACGTCTGTCACGCTCTCCTGATCGTGACCCTGGCGGGGTGTGTTGGTGGTTTATTTTTTGTCCTTTTGGGTGGTTGCTGTGTGATTGGTGGGTTTTGCTTTTTGTCTGTTTTCTTTCATGTCCCCTGGAGTTGGGGGGCGTGGTCTCCGGCTCGATATGCTGTGGCACACCTGATCTCTCACCCATCAAGCACCTGATCTGCATTTCCCTCATCACGCACTCTACTTAGACCTGGCCAGCTCTCCAGTCCTCGCCGCATTGTTGTGTAACCTGTGATATTCACCCTGTCCCCCTGGATTTACTGTCTTCCCTGCCTGTCTGCACGCCCGTCGGGATTATCCTCCACCTCGCGTCTCCTGCCAGCCTTCCCAACTTCTCCCTCCCTGACAGAACCTGGACCCAGCCCTGATCCCCCTCAGCTCATTTCATCCCTGTCAGTAGTTGTCTAATAAACCTCTAAAACTTTCGCCATTGGCTCCAGTCAGCTTTTGGGTCCTGTTTTCGAACCCTGACAACGTCCCCTATATATTCTATGTATAATGATTTACAGCATTTTAGCATCACGTTGGTGGAGCTTTCATACTTTTAAGTTAAATCTGCTTTTGCATGTTTTAGTCAATTAACAACAAATGCAATGTATATATTATTCAGCGAGGTTTGTGAATTATCCTGAGTAACACTGTTATAAGGCAGAGTCAGAGTTCAAAAACTACTCCTGAATAATAAATACATTTACATTAAACCAACTATATACAGAACATTCATCCTGTCAGGATTCCCCACAGAGCGGTGCAGAGGTCGAAAGTTCAGTACAAAACAATAACGCTGTCTCCAACAGCATTCGGGGGGTTGGAGTCTGTGGAAGATTTAATGATTTCAGACGGCATTATAGGATTTGGATACTGACTCACTGAATTTGCTGAGCTTATAAATTATGAATGGTCTGAAGGTAGAGCTTGCACATGGAACATAATATTTTGACATCAACATAAATTTTCTCTTAGAATTGTTGTGCTTCACAATTCATGGTCATTGAATATCTCTGAATCTTATATTCTAGTACTTGCTATCGTTCTGTTTATCATTTACTCCACCACAGTTGGAATAACCCGATCTCACGGTCAAAGCTGGCTTGTACAGTGATTCCCAACCTTTGTCCTTACTCCATTGAGTAAATTGACAACCTCTGACTATATTGAACAAATACAGAACAACTGATGAACTGTACAGTGAACACAGTAAGTTGGAGTAAAATGAGTGAATTATTTCCTGTGAATACTTAATCAGAGATGAGGTTTTTTTCTGATATTTTAAGGAACTTTTTATACAATCCTTGTATTATGTTTTCTTTTTTTAGATTTTTAGTTTTCAACTAAATCATACATACTTTTTTAGGCTTATTTTTTGACCAATTCAGTGTTTTCTTCTTCCTGATACTTGGCCATTGTTCTAATACAGTTTGTGTTCAGGTCATCAAAGTTTAGATATTAATTAATACACTGTAATGCAATACGTTATTTTAACTTCGAAAACATTTTACAGTTTACATAAAATAATTTAAGTTACACAAACTCACTTTAAAGAAGTTAAAAAACATAATAAGTAATAAAGTGGTCAAGCGGGTGTGACGAAACGTTACAATAAGCAACAGTACCAACCATTGTATTTTTGCTTCTCGATGTAGAAAGTCAACTAACAACACTGAGAGATTACAGCCACTGTTGCACACCTGTGCTCTGCAGGCTGATGTTTAGCAGATACAATGTTCATTATCTTAGTTAAGCATGTTCACGTTTTCTAATTTGTACAAAACACAAAGTACGGCTGAGGCTGGTGGGAATGTCATCACGTTAGCAAGAACTCAACCATAAACCAAAGTATTAGCCACATTTGATCTGATGGTGTTAGATGAAACGTCATAGGTTCCCCAAAGTTATTGGGCTTCATCCTCTGGAACCTGTGAACGTCTGAACCAAACTTCATGGCTATCTGCCCAACAGTTAAGATATTTCACTCAATACCACAAATATCAAGCTCAGCCAAAGGAAAAGTGCTGGGATCACCAAAGTCATTAGACATAGCCGCTGTAAGAGACAATTATTTCTGATGTAAAAATTTCTTTTTTTACATAGTGATAGTGAGATAGTATAACATTTGGCACAAATGTACCCCAGGACACAAGATTACAACATGAAAAATGCATTTTTCATTTCATGAGGGCCTCTAGACGTCTCAGCATCATGGCTCAGTTGCTCTGATGTAGTGTGTTTAATAAGTAGAACAGCTTCCCTAAGGAGAACAGAGGTCCTGAGTTCAGCAGGAACAACAGAGCCTGTCTCTTAACATTATGCCAGCATCATGAGGTTTTACCAGGCTGTGGCCTCAGCTCCGTCTGCAGCTTCTCTCTGCTTTCTTCAGCTTGTATTCTGACTTGTCATGCCTCTGTCTCAGGACTGTGCCCCGTGGTAAGATGCTGCTCTTTGAGTCCATGAACAAGCGCATCTACTAAATGATTGCTAAGATGTAAATGCAAACCACTTTCTATTTAATATTTCAAGCTGCGCTGGTGGATTTTTGGCCACTAGGGGGGCAGGAAAATTTTACTAGTACTTTTTGCTAAAGATAGCTGCTTGGAGCTGCTGAAAATGGCATTAGTTACTATAATTTATAAACTGAAAGTGTATTAAAAGACCCATAGAGCTGCAGAGCAAGTTATATATTATTAAGATATTGTGAGGTCCTGGAGTATACTTGTTTATCAATGTGAGAAATTAGACCACTAAAGGTCATCAAACCAAAATTTTCAGGGTGTGTTAAAGAAATAGGAGCTTTATGAAAACGTACCTCCTGGAAAGCAGTTCATCTTCAATGGAGACCTCATGCTACCATGGCATTCATACCTTTAAACATCTCCACACATCTCCAGTTCCTACAGAAGATACGGTATCATATGAAACTAGATTACCTAACGCATCCAGTGGTACCAACCATGTCATGCTAGCATTTCAAAATTGGGCTAAATATTGGCGATCGAAAAACTGAATGGCAATTTTCAAAGGGATCCCAGTATTGGAATTGCATAAATTGGGAATGAAAAACTGATACACATACTTCATGCCACCCCTGCATAAAATATATATAACTGATATCCCAATGGTCCCTGAAGATTGGTCCCTCTCCATCATCTTGTTTCCACATGAGATACCTCACTTTAGTAATGATTCAGCTTTATGGGACCTTTACAGCATACCCTGAGTCATGAGTCAGTCAGTGTGTGTGGTTTTGAAGATCACCTCAGGACCTTGTTTCCTCCCATATTGATAAGATACTTTATCAAAACTTTTTGGATCAAGAAAAAAGTTGAAGAAAACAACAAAAGCAAGAAATGTTTTTTTGTTTTACAGTCTGTTGACAGTTTGACCGGATGAAATTGGAACAGGAAATCTCCCCACCCACCTGAAGCAGCTCTAAGTACTCACTAATCTGGGATCAAAACAAACCCACACACACAGATACACACACAGCTACCTCTCCCAACATCTCAAAGTAATTTAGAGAAACAAACAGCGGTAGCTGCAGGGAAATAAAGGCAGGATGAAAAGAGAATGTTAATGATCTCACTGTGGGACGTCTGCACACCGTTTGCACCCCTGAACCAAACCTCTGATGGATAAAAAGAAATGAAACTCTACAGTAAAATGTAACCAGACACAGAATACTTCTCACTGTAGAATCCAATATAACAGATGATACAGTCTATTCAATGTGTATTAGGTTGAACACAAAGCCATTTTATAAGCAGCCTGGTTCCAGACCTCATCTTCAATTTATGGAAGCCCATTTCCGCCTCAATATGTTGACTTAGTATCTTTAAAAAAAATGACTTTGTGAAGTTATTATTTTGAGTCTAAATATTGAGAAAGTTTGTCATTACTTTGAGATACTAAGTCAGTATTTTGAGAGAAAGGAATCTTCCATATCAATTTGTCCATCCACATCCTTTCGGCCAAATTCACATTGAAGAAGAATCCTACATCCACCCCCAACAATATTTATACCACCTTCATCTACACCTGCACCTGTAACCTGCACCTGATTCCTAATGCGTACCTGCCTGCCTCTTCACCTTAAGATTTTTGACTACTGTGTGGATTTGCTACCCTTACCTGTGAGCTTATGTATCATAATTTTTCCAATAAATCTTTTTTTTAAAACTACTTGTATGTCTTTGCCCACTGATTTTTACTGTAGCTGTTTCTTCCTTTAGACAAGATTTGCATCAGAGGAAGGTTTGTCCAGACTGCACAAAAATGAAGCACAACAGATTTATTTCACTAATACTTAAAAACTGTGTTGAATCAGCCTAACTGTCCTTAACGGGATGGAGAGATGATGATGTAACTGTAAGCAGTCTGTTTATTTCAGCTGATAAGAATGTTTTCATTTGGGATTTTCTTATCTTCTTCTGCCCTACAGAAGGTCATCCATAATAATAGTAACAAGAAACGTATTTATCCAGCAGGAAAACAAAGTTAGAAAGTGCTTTACATGACTAAATTAAGACAACTCAAGACAATAGCAGATAAAATCAGGCAGTTAAAATAATACAGAAATAAAATGAAATAAAAATAAAAACCCCAACAATTAAGATACTTGCTAAGATTTGCTTGATAAGAACTACAGTGAGTGGCTGTACTGAACTAGATTTACTATTTTATTTAATGAAACTCAAACACCTGTTTTTCTTCTTGCTCCTACAGTTGGATGTCCAACATTCACTGTCCAGAATTATGTAATAAATGAAAGTGGAAAGTTTCTCTGAACTCACTGAAAATCACATTTTAAGTGGCAGGCCGTACAAGTATGATTGGGGGCATCACAAACAGCACTAACTCAAAACCCATGTTACAAAGTGCTTCACAAAAAATGAACTTAAATAAAATCATTACGTTTTAAAAGAGGATTTCAACCAGATAAAATAAGAAAAAAAGTTAGGAAATAAAAGAGACAAAACATTTTTTTAAGTAAAATTAAGAAATCCTCTCCAATGGATGTATGTTGTTTCATGTATGTTTTAAGAAGGGACTTATCACTGTTTAAGCCAACCTGATTTCCTCTGGTAAGTTGTTCCAGATCCTCAGGGCCTTCACTGCAAACACAGAATAGACAAAAGACCTCTTGAAAACACTCTCTTATGTGACACCATGTTATGTTTGTTTTATGGGAACGAGAAGCAAACACAGACTCAGGGGGAAAAAATTGTATGATTTAATAAAAACTATTTGGAGGATGGATGAGGGTAATGGGGATTCAAGAAGGCTGGGGCAGGCAGGCTGAAGCTGCGTGTGGGTGATGGCGGAGCAGTGGCGTAAGCATAGGAATCCTGAAGCACAGGAAATAAACAGGTTAAAGCAAACATGTTCACAAAAAAGCTCACTAGAAGTAATGTACTAAGTAGTTTGGCCCGAAAGTCTCACTAACACATGGTCAACAGAACAATCTGGCGATGAATGGTTTGAGAGCTGATGAGTTGATTGTGACCTGGTGTGGAGATTAGCCAGGTGCCGGGAAAGAAGGCCATGCCCACAACACGCACAGAGAAACAGGGGAGGAGTAGACAGGGAAAACACAGACAGGCACAACAAAAACATTTCTAAAAGTTCAGATATAGTAATAGGATAAAACTGGTTGAAACTACGTTGTTGTGAGGCATCTGAGTACGTGGCTGTACTGTAGATAGATGTCAGAGGTCAGTGCTATAGATACAAGACAGCGGTCATTACTGTAGATACAAGTCAGGGGTCATTGTTGTGGATACAGCTCAGAGGTCAGTACTTTAGATACAGGTCAGTGCTGTAGATACAAGTCAGAGGTCAGTACTTTAGATACAGATCAGAAGTCAGTAAATGTTGCAGGCCATGGTAAATGGTCATCACAAACAGAAGCTAATCCATTCACTCACATTCATACACCAATGCACAGCATCAGGGTTTAGTATCTTGCTCAAGGACACTTCGACATGCAGCAAGGCTTGAACCACTGACTTTCTCATTAGTGGCGACACGCTCTACCTTCTGAGCCACTGTACTTACATACTGTAGATACAGGTCACAGGTCAGTACTTTAGATAACAATTTGCATATTCATAGATCTGACATTCTTCTGCTTCTGGAGGTAGAAGGAGTAGATGCCTTTTTAAGGATTTTTTATATGGAAATTATACTTTTATATATATACAGTATGTATGTATGTCTTTTTTACGTGTCTGAGGAGAACTTTAAGATTTACATCTTCAGTCTGAACCAATGGGCTCAGAACTGCCACAGGGGAGTCAGGAAGTACTGCCAGACAGTCTAACACTGCTGATTGTGGTCTTTTTATGTGACTTGTAGACAAATATAGAATATCACCAGGCTTATCCTTTAATGGAAGCCACACCTGAGACTCACCTGAGAGCCTCCAGTCAGGATTAATGAACCTCACCGCTGCAGGACAACACCATTAAAAATGTGTTCCCGATGTTTAAGATGAACAGTGGGAGGGGAAAATGAGGCAACTCACAGCCTGGTTTGAACTGTAAGCATGCGTGTGTGTGTGCCTGTTTGCAGCTAATGTGCCAAATGAGGAGGAAAGAGTGAAAATGTGCTGTTAATTATTAATAAGGAGAGTGGATGTATCGGCTGCCTCCTGCCTGAGTATGTTTGACACGCACTGCATTTTTAATTTAGTAAATAATTGTATTCTGTGTGTGTGTTGTCTGTGTGATTTCTGTAAATAACATATATTTGAGTCCAGCATGTCTCTATTCTGAGCTGCAGTGTCAGATTTTGGTCCAGATGGAGCAAAGTTAAAACTTGACATTGATTTGATCTTTTGTGATCAGGGAGGAAAAGGTCAAACATGTTCCTGCATTTACATGATATGGACTGATATGTGGCATAAAATCACATAAAGTGGCATGCAACATACTAAATCTGAATTTCTAATGAGTAAATCTTTCCCAGCTCGCTCATGGGAGAATTTGTCATATTTTTGGCGATGGGTTATCTGCCAAGACGCCTCCTTTTAGTCAGAACAGAGTCACAAACTGGAACTGGCATGAATTTGAGAAGAAATTAGCATTTAAACCAGTATTGCTTATATATTCCAAGTAGATTTTCTTTTGCACTGCCCCATGGTGGGAGTATATCATTTGAAATGTGTCCAGAGAAAACAAAAATGGCAGCCCTTCAAATTTCGTGTGGCAACAGAATCTTGTGAAATTTAACACAGCTATATATCAGCAGGACATATGACAGAATATTTTTCTTTCTTCAATAAAAACCCTTGCAATAGCTTCTATTTCACAAGTTGATATATATATATATATATATATATATAAATATTTTATTCAACTCCCTATCGGGGTTTCTAAAATGGATTTTTAGGAAGATGCGTGTGATTGCTCATTTTGAAAGCTTTATTGGATGTGAATGGGCCACCATAAGTCTTAATGCATTACGTGATTGATAACAAATTGGTTATGTATGGTTGATTAGAGTTAATTATTTAGCATTTTGAGTTTGTACTGTATGCACTGTCTGGAATGGGATGGAATTCATTAGAAATAACTCAAAAAGGGAGAACTGGAAGACGAGATATGAACCACAAAGTGCCTCTGTTTTCTTTAACAGATATGTCATACATACACATATATATATATATATATATATATATATATATATATGTGTGTATGTATTTCATATAGGGAATTGTACAAAGTAGAGGTGAGAAATAAGAATTATACCGGCAATAATAATGCAAAGTGCAAGAGAAGATGTGGTACTGCTGTTATTTTCAGGGTTGCAATTAGCAGAAGAGTGATGCTCCTCTGAGCTGCATCCCCTCTGTGAGACTTACATAAACAATGTGGACGGTGCAGCTTTAAGGCGACACACTGAGATTTAGATTAACAGGGCGACATCTCTTCATCTTAAAAATCCTCCAAAATATCTGTTTCGTGCTTGTTAAGAAGCCTGTGATCTGCAGAGGCCAACGGGCCGACTGTGAGCTTTCTAATTGGCACAGAGAACGTGTGCGTCCAGTCGTCGGCTTCATTTGGCCTTTGAAGGTCTGATGATTGTTTCTGCCCCTGGGAGGTAATTAGTTCCACCATGAGACCAGAAGGTCGGCATTTATATTATATGAGAAATTAACCAGTGACAATGATGTGTGTGGGGGTGATATAACTGTGGTGTAGAATTGAGGTCCCACTGTGACATAAGGTCACCTTATTGAGGATTGACAGCCACTGCTGCTGTTACATGAGTGTTTTATACGTCAAAATAAAATCTATTACAAATGTAATCCTTAAGTATTATTTTATTAGCAGTAATATAGCTGCAAAGTGGGAGGAGCTATTTTTGGTGCCCCTGGTTCCTGAAGTAAAAGGTGCACTTATTGTTCCTTTAGACAGTGACTCACACTAACTCCTTGCTGAATCACCAGTACAAAAGATGAACCACTGCATTAGAAATTATCTTTGATTTTAAAAAAAAGTTCAAGGAACAAGCATGTGTACATAAACACTTTGAGGAAGTTAGCTATGACTCCCAAGGTGCATTTCTAAAAATCCAACAACCAATCTTAAAGTTCTGTTACGTGCACTGTTTCTCAGTTAAGTCCCTGGAGAATTTTTTTGCCCTGAATTGAGTCTCCCAGACAGCCCCTTCTCTCATATCCTTACTCCTTTGTTAGAACTGGTTGACCCTAAATCCAAGCAGAGTCTGAACTCTCCATGTGATCACCACAGGGAGGCTGATGTGAAGGTTTTTTTCCTAATTTGGCAGCTTGTACGTATGCTAAATCCAGCATTATGTGAACACAGCATCACTTCCAAGTTTTTATTTGGCTCATTTAAACAAACTGCTGCCAGAAATAAAACACTTATTACATGAAAGAGGATTTGTACTGGAGCAAACGTGAAACCTTGTAGAATAATTCACAACTTCAAGTAGATAGACTAGTCATCCAACCACAGTACAAACCCTAACTGGGGATATCTATGAAACTTTTAGAGTTGGTAAACCCATTGGACTTTTGGAAGTGCTGCCTACAAGACATACCATAAAAGTGAGTTAATGAGTTCTACAACTCGGAAAAGTCTGATCCAAATCCAATGTGTTCTGGGGGCCCCTCATTTGGTACAGTTGGTCCAGTTGTCGTCTGTCATCCAGGAGGCATCCAGATCAGATGCCCCATCCACCTAAACTGTCCAAACTACTCACTCCATCAATAAAGCGGAAAGTCCAGTGATGTAAACACACACAGGTCTCTTGCTCCAGTTATACAAGAACTGGATGACTCTTCCAACAGCCTCAGTACACCATATTCCCTCAGCTACCCCACAAAATACCCCAAAGGAGATAGTCATAAGCTACAGTCTCCGAGGCCATGGGCACTGTCTTCAGACTCACTAAGAGGGTATATCAACCAAGACAAACGTTGGTTGGGTTTAAGAGTTCCTTCGCCTGACTGTATTTCCAGTTGTCAGCCCAGTCTGATTGAAACTAACATAACTCAGATGTCAGACAGCAGAACAGGGTGTTTTATTTTGAAGAGAAGGTCGATGAAAGTTGTTATTAAAAGGAACAAAAGTCAGAATGAAAAGGCAAAAAAAAGTTTGAACGTATTAATTTCAGGGGTGGAAACATCGGAACATCTGACTCGGAACAATGAGTCACATCAGAGACTCTGACAGAGATGAATGTCAGATGGCAAAAAAGAGAAATGACGACACGGAGAGGAAGAGATGATTAGTCTTTGCAGATGGGTGTTGGAAAGAGAGAGAAAGGGGTGGAGAAAGGGAACAAGGATGAAAGATGAAGATGAAGAATAGACACAGACAGATGGAAAGCAACTGAAGTGTGTCTATTTTAAACTGCACTGTCCCATTCTTTCTGTAATCAGTGTGTGTGGGTTGTCGCCTTTCATAGTTGGTGGAAGGTTTGTCTGATAGTTAAAGTTTCATCGAGTGTCTTTGAGTGAAAACTGTTGAGTGTCTTCGGCGTATACATCACCAGAAGCTAATACTGTAATTTTATACTTGCCCTAAACATTAACCTGAACCAAATTCTACTCTTTGCCATAAAATCAACTCCAAGGTCAGAGAGGAGGTCAGAGCCCTGACATCTTGGTGCCAGGATAACAACCTCCATCTCAGCATCAGCAAAATAATGGAGCTGATTGTGGACTGGAGGAAGCGGCAGGTACACACCTCCATCACAATCAATGGGACTATGGTTGAGGTAGGCAGCAGCATCAGTTTCTTCAGGATCAGTGCTTGAATTAGACCAAACAAGGTGCTAGTATCCTAATTGACTATAACCATAACCCTAAACACAACATAACCCTATTTCAGTCAGACAACTCACATTTGAAATGTTTATTACAGCAGTATAACATTAGACTTTGGCTTCTAGGCTCCGACCTCATCACTCCCTGCAGATATGTTTGCATAGAGATATTGGGGAGTGATGAGCAAATACCTTAAACCCTCCCCAGCCGGAGCCTACATGTGGATGCTGGAGTGGTAATGGGGTTTACAGAACGACAGGCAGCAGTACTGATGCAGGGCAGCAACAGCATTGACAGAGCAGAGGGAGAGCTGGGAAATGTTGCAGCTTGAATTGCTAGTTGTGGCACTTGATTATATTGTATAGTAATATATCCAATTATATTAATATTGAGATATTACTGCTAAATTATCATACTTACTAAGAATTATGATTGTTATTCATCACAATGTGCGCAGGAGCCGGTTTTCACGATTACTGCTAATTATAGTAATAATTACTAAGAATTATTATTACTAGTAATAATTTTATGATATAATCTTCAGTTACAAATGTTGTAATATTACTATCCTAAAATATACTGTCAAATATTCCCATTTGATAAAGAAGAAATATGATATTGTACAATAGGTTTTAGCAGTACTGTGCTTCTAAATGTACAGCCACATCTAAAAGTGTAGGCATCTTGTTGGGATACACTATGGCGCTGGAGGTCATTATCCAAGCCCCAAAATCAGTGGTGGTTGAACAGCAGGTGCAGAGGTTTCGTGGCCACAACTACCACCAGATCGCTCAAGGACCTGGGAATCAGAAGCCAGAGCTTCCACTTAAGTCATCAGAGCTGTGTCGGAGGCAGCAGGGAGAAGCAGCCAGCGGGCAGGCCAGGACGGCACAGAGGTGCGTGTTTCTGGAACATCAGAATTCACCGTTGAGCCTACCAGAGCCATTGTGGGCTCATCAATGTAACGTCAAGAAAGAAGGGTGCCCTCTTGAGAACTCTTATGTGTCAAGTCACTTGATTGTTGTGTTTACCATCAGCAAGAAGACTCTTTTGTAAGTGCTTGCACAAAAGATACTGACATGTTATCTTGTGTTTTTGAAATATAGTTTTTGAAGCAGGGACTCAAACACTGTTCTAATCTTGTGGAGTGGGAGAAAGATATATTCACAACCCACAATAAGATAACAAAGCCATGGTGATGAAAAGGACAAAGATCTGATAGCTGTATGTATTTTAAACTCTGTTTAGCTGTTGTAATATTGTACTATAGAACACATGATATTATTATTATATTATAATTATATAACAACACAGTTGGTGCTTTAATACTTGACAGTAGATGAAGGCAAAGTTTCACTTTTATCTGCGAATAAAAAGAAACAAACACAAAACAAACAAAAAAATACAATTGATTTTCAGTATTAATAATAATAACATATGTCGAACAGATGCACTGAGTCATAAGCAACAAAGACACAGACAAAGCAAACCAACCACACAGATGATTAGTGTGGAAAAAAGTTTAATTCATTTGTTCATGTTGATTATCATAAAGTGCTGCTGGCATCGTCTCTGTGGGTCTCTGGGTTTATTTTAGCTTTAAACTCCAGGTTGCTCGATGTGAAAGAAATATGTCTGAACTTTTCAACTCGCACGCAGAGGGAAGAAAAATCTGTGAGAGACAACAGAGACAGCAAAGGGGGAGGAGAACGAGAGGAATGAGTTAAAAATGAATGATTTAAGGAGAAAAGAGGATATAAAAAGGAAATGATGAGAGATGAGTGATGGAAGAGTTTGGGGTCATTTTGGGGGGAACTGAGGGGAAAACGTGGAAGAGGGTGAGAGATTGATGTCCTTTTGTCCACCCTTCCATCCATTCACTTTCTATATTTATGATAGCTTAAGCTTCATAGTCATTTAACCTGCCATCCATCCGTCCATGTTTGCAACTATAAATTATCCATCCCTTTTATTTTATGTCTGTCCATCCATTTATCTCTTTGTATTGACCCATTTTCCATCCAGATATCCATCAATCTTTTTTGTCTACTTCTGTGAATGAGTCAAAGACCCTTTGTTTCGCTAACAGGCTAATAGGTTTCCAATGTTTAATGATGTGCATTTAAAGCTATGCTCCAGCAGAGCAGGTTTACACAAGACTGGCTCATGTGACACATCTGATCTTCCATTTCGGGCTCCCTCCTTATTGATCGCCGTGATTCCATTGGTCTGACATGATATGGGTGTAAAGTACTGCCATCATAAATTTAGAGCTTTTGGGTTTGTGAAGTGAAGTTAATGCTAAAGTGTCGAAAACATGTATGTAAAGGTCAGCAGGGGGCAGCTCCAAAAAAGTCTTAGAATATTCAGTCTTATGGAGATGTGAACTGACTTCTCAATCAATTTATGAGCTCAGTAAACAGTTACATAATGAGTATATGGTCTCAAGCTCTAGTTTCAGTCTTCTTCCATACTGTCCCTGAAAATGTCATGGCGATGACCACACTGCCAAACTCAAGGCTTTAAAATGGTACCCCACAAACCAATGGGTGACACAAATACAAGAACATTTCAATCACCCTTGTTCTTTTTTCCAAGAAAATCTAAACTAAATATTTCATTGTTTAGTTGTTACCTGGCAGTTTCTGTTATGGATTGATTCATGCAATCATCAAGTGCATTTCATCTGCCGGCTGATAAAACATATGAAATGCCAGAGCATTTCCAAGAAAACCATCCACAGTTAACTGCCCTCACTCTGTTTTTCCATTTGACGAGATATCAATAACTCGTATCCCATTTGTTTTTACATCAAAACTGTTTGTGCTTTCACTCGCTCCACACCTCCTCTGCTCTCACCCAGCAACGGTCACTGACACAAGCTCAATAACCAACATGTGCAGCAGTCAGATGAGAATGGAAGCATTTAAAAGGCATCTCTGGAACGCTCACTGATTTGGACAAGCTATTAAGTTGAGGAAATTGATTTGCAGATTGAAAATCCATTTTGGTTTTGAAAAGCTCACAACCAACTGTAACGACCTTTTAAAGTCCGGGAAGCAGAGGTCATTACGACTTTTTTTCCCACGTGAGATTGATGAAAATGTACACAGAGAGACAGCTCTGGTGATGTGTGTTTGACATTTACTCCTACTGAAGCTTAAGTTCCGCAGCCATCAACCATCCATCTGCCTCCCAGAATACATTTCACCTCAACATCTGGTGCCAGATGCATAAGACTTTGTGTATATTTATTTTTATTTATATTTATTCTGTTCCCACAAATCTTTCCGTCATGCATCTCAATCATCCTGAAATTGTGACTTGAAACACACCCCCAGTTGCCTGATTTGCATATGTAGGATCAGCATTTAGATACGTTTTGGGGAGAAATGGCAGAAGCATTGAAGAAGGAAATGAAGAAGAAGAAGTACACATATCTAAGTACAGGAAAGGAGCAAGTTGGAAGATGCTCTGACCAAGGCTTGCTGAACTGTTTTGCAGCACAGAACCAAAAGACTCCATGTGTGAACGCAACATGACTGTTTTTTTGGTTTTTTTTGCTGTAAATTGCTGCAGGCTAATTCGAGGTGTCAAGTGAAGCTGTCAGTTTAAAGTTCATTTCGGACTTTTGACCAGGAAAACAGAGCCTGGTTAAACAGGATATAACCGATTATTAAAATACGGAGGAGGAGTTTGTCTTCTGGATTATTTTAGCAGAGCTTTAAGAGTAAACAATTTTTCAACTTTTTTTTCTCTTCTCTCTGTTCTCTCCAGTGCTTCATATTAAGTTTGTTGAATGAAAGCTGTTTTCCTCAACTGGTCTGACACATCTCTTCAAACCAGTGATTCTGCTGTTCAAACTGTAAGCACAGCCATCCAGACACAGGCTCTCATTTTGTAAAGCAGTGCAATTTCATTTTACAATGAAGGAAACCTTACCAGTAACATTGTCATATTAAAAAAATTGCCTGAGAAAACCACCACATTCACACGTACATCAGAGGCAGCACAGGTGTTTTTTGCCCAACCATCTTTCAACGCTTGTTAAACTAAATGTCTTTTGGAATGGGCATTTCAGTTTTGTATGAGATATTCTGGCACTTCTGTGCGAGATAAAGTACAGTGGTAGAAGGTTTGATCAACATGGCAGACGATAGTTGGCTGACGACAAACCATAGATAGGTTTGTTTTTCTAAATAACAAGTGCCGATCGACCAGGTACTGACCTCTGACCGCGTCTACAGCACTGACTTATACCCTGTATCTACAGCATCTACATTGCCACTCTTGCAGGCTCAGCCTCACTCATTATGGTGACTGAAGCAGGATGTCCCACAATGCACTGCTCCAGTCCTGCACCCATTGTCTCACTGTGTACGAGATGCAGTCCACTGGTTTGATCAACATGATAGACGACAGATGGCTGAAAAACCATCCACAGATAGGTTTGTTTTTCTAAATAACAAGCACTGATCGATCAAAAAGTCTTTGATTTCTGTCTTGTCAAATTTTCTTTGAAGAAATGTACAGTAAAGTCTCCAATCACACTGCCAGTCCCACGGCACTGTAATGCTTGTTAAACAGAAAAAAAAACTATCGGATGAAAAATAGTTCACTGTAAGTCTTTTGGCCTTTTTCAGTGGGCGTGAGTATATTTGTGTTGTTTTGGTTTTTGTACTGTATTATATTATTTAAGATAAGGATCTCATTAAAAACGAGATGTTTCATCTTAAGAGGCTTACCCTTCCAATATAATGTTAGTAATTACAAAATATGCTGGATAATTAATATTGCCCACTCACTCAGTCACTGAAAGTTTGTTCTGGCTTACATCAAACATTCATCAGAAAGTTGCTGAAGAACTCCTTTGTGTGTCTGTATGTGTGTGTGAAAAGTAATTTAAAAAAGAAGCAGCATTCAGTTGGAGGAATGATTCATCTTTCACTCTGCACCAACAGGAGACACAAATAGTCAGGGATAATTGTGTCTTCACTTGACAAGCCAAACGAAGAAAATAGTGTTTCGCTTCAACAACTTTTCTTTTTGATGAGAACGTGTGTACACAAGTAATGAGCAGATCAAACAGGGAGTATTCAAGACACAGTCGTTCAATCTGAATGGGAGATTGGGGGAGGGGTGTGTGTGAAAATCACATCGCTGAAGTGCAAAGATTCAGAGTGCAGTTCAGGAGTCAGTTAACATACAAGTGTGATTATTTTTATTAGTCACTGACATGAAAAAATAAAATACTCTCACTTTGTTGGCCTGAAGTCTGACTTACCTGCCAGTAAATCAGACTTCTCTATTTTAAACTCATATAAAACCATTTGTAATGATTCAAAGTCAGGTTTGTAAAACTGTGATTTGGCCAGTCTCTTTTTGCTGGGACCTGCTCTCCTTCTTTACTACTTTCCATCACTTTTGTGAACAAACACCATGAATGTCTGCAAGGACAGACAGCTAATGAATGGTACAACTGGGGATTCCAGCAGACACTTTCAGACTTAGACTATAAGGGCATTCTTGGGGAGGCAAGAGGATGAAGCCAGGCTACGACAGCAGTTGTGGCTGGATGACACTTTGTACGAACCAGTTTGATTCAAATACACTGAACTCTTTGACAGGTCATGTTAATCATCTTTTAACATTTCCCAATAATACCAACAGAGGCCTATCACTTTAATTGTATTGTCATGTAATTTGTTCAAATTAATTAGAATCTTTGCTGCCTGACTATAGACTGTATAATTAAAAATGAATGCAGTCTCAGTTAGGTCAACCATATGTTTCTGCAGCCTTAATTATGCATAACTTTAATATAATATAAGCAGTTATATAAAAATTCAGACTAAACATGTTCTAGTCTATGTTTCTGCTGTAAAATTGAGTATTTTAATATGGGGCCTTATGGAGATTGACTTACTGATGAAGCCAGCCTCAAGTGGCTGTTAGTGGGACTGCAGGACAAGCTTACGTTACTGTAACACAGTTGCATTTTACGTCAACAAATAATCGTACCTTTATCCCTACAACACATTTATTTTAATTAGCACATTAATCCTCATGCCTGTGATGTGATGTTCATGATCGAAACAAATAAAATGTTTGATATTAATTGCAGTACTACAGTATACTGCGACTGTTGAATTTGAACAGATCGGTACTCTAGTCACTCTACCTTTTTGCATGGACACACACACTCACACACATTATCATATAAAACATGGTATTTTAACAATGCCCAGATGCGACCAGTGAGGGAAACATTGGATGAGGTTAGTGACTGAGGTTTATTTTTAAAACCCACTTTTTGGCAGCCAATGAACAAAGCCTTTCGCAGCGGGTTGCTTTACAATGAGCTTTTTAATCTAATCCAAAACACCCACTTCTGAGCTTCCTGCGCCAACATCCTGGTTCAACTGGAACTCTGTCAAATCACTCCAGAATACCACTGACATGCTTGTTCCCTGTGACACTCATGTCATAGCCCACTGTACTTGATATCACCGCCAAACATTTTCTGTATTGGAATTAACCATAAAGTTGATTTTCAAAGCAAACTGAAACGAAACCAGTAGCTGCTGCCAATCTGAATATTTTTTTTTTACCTATGGGCTAACACCAGCCCTATGTTTTTAAGTCAGACATGATTTGAACAAAATGATTTCCCCAAGCACAAACAGGCCCATTTTTTCAAGCGTGGTGAAAAGGTTCAGATGAGCAAACCGTACAGGAGTGAAAGTGAAGCCTGAATGTGCCTCAGAAAGCTGCAGAAAGGAATGGGCATCATCGCGTTGACGGAGCTCACTGAGAAGGACATTAAAAGCGAATTCAAGCGGCGACGGTGCCAAACGTCGTCTGGGCCCCACGGGGACAATGTCGCAACCGAAGAGACGGCCAACAAAATTCTCTCATTAAGCAATCAGCTGAACAGTAGGGGACTGAGGCTCGGGACGGCGCGGCACTTGGCAGAGCTCAGAGACAGACAGCCTCAAACCAACAATGCTGGGATGCTGTCTCCTTTTGTTAGAGTGAAAGACAAAACACCTCCAGTTCTAGTCGCTTTAACTGAGGATGATGGACTTTTCTGCTGTGTCAAATGTACCTTCTCTGTACTTCAAACACATAAAACAATAAAATACTAGTCAGTCCAGGCTGACTCAGAGTGTAATGTTCAGCTTTCCAAGCAGGAGGATCTGCTGAGGACAGATACATAAATCTATGCAGGGCTCAAAAGCAAAGCATGAAACCTGCTCAGTTCTTTGAATAACTGGAATACAATTATATTAATTGTGTGTCTTGGTTGTAGAAAAACCTGAATGTGATGTTCGTGGCGGATTGCTCCATTTTATTTTATTGTTTGTTTGACCTCTAACTGAGAGATTAGACAAGTCTTTTTCAAGAGTGTCCTGGACAAATTAAGCAGCAGTAACAGTGAGTTACAGACCATTATAAAGGAGATCAGACTTACATTCATTTATTCTAGTCGTTGGAAATAGTAGCTTTACTGTGACACATAGAAACCTCCAGAAAAGCTACTAAATGGACCTCATCGTCAGACTGTGTCCAAGGTCAAACATCAAGTCAATTAATCTCAACTCTCATGTGCTCTGAAAAACACGAGTTTGGTGCATTGATCAATTTACGCACAATTTACTAAATGAACGTCATGCTGTATTGAGGAAGACTGAAACTAGAGATTGAGACCATAAACTCATCAGGAAACCGTTTACTGAGCTCATAAATCCAGTGAGAAGTCAGCTCATTTCTCCATAAGACTGCATGGCACCTGTGTTTTATTGCAGCCAATGGAGATCCCCCTGCTGGCCATTACATAGAATGCAGCACTTTGACGCTGGCTTCACTTCAGAGACCCGTAAGCGCTGCCCATTTTATATACTATTAGCTATTCAGACCGGCAACAACAGGAAGGTTTTAGTCAACAGCACCTCTGAGAGGACAGAATGTGAGGACTGTTTCATTGGGAAGATTTGCATTTGATTGGTTTCCCTCTTGAGAAATGATTGAGCATAATTATAGGCAGTAACCAGTAATTTCACTGATCAGTGTGATCATTGCCCGAGTAATTTCCATAATTTTCTGCACTTTGCTAAATTGGTTGAAAATGTTGACAGCTGCAATCAGACGTATCAGCCTCCCCCTGCCTCTCAGACACATTCAGACACACATCTCTACCACTGGAACTGAAGCAGGGTACTGATACTTGCATTTCAGAGGCAATTACAAATTTGCTGCTGTAACAGCTATGTATAAATAGATGTCATGAACCACTGGGATTACCGTTGAAAAATATGTGAACACCCTTATCCACGTCATGTACTTTTGATCTGGGTCTGTCTTTCCAGGTTTGGATCTAGTCCCAGTGAGGGGATATCTTTCAGACTTTGTTTTTCACTGCGGTGGCACAAGTGGGGCACTGCCTTATGCAGAGGTGGCATGAAGTATGTGTCTCAGCTTTCCAGTCATTCCCAATTTATGCAAACTTTGTTTATGGTTACCAATGGATGCGTTAGGTCATCGAGTTTCATATGTTACCAGTATCTTCACTCTTGCCACAACTGCAAAAAGACGGAGGAGGAGTGGAGGAGGTAGAGATAATGGGGTGCCCAGTCTCTCTCTGGAAACGCCCAGGAGGAGTTAATTTCAAAATTCTCATTCAAATTATTTATTGAGCCGAATACATGAGTTGAAATTCCAGGAGCTCCTTCCACTATTCCCCACACTGCTGTGCGATGCCGCTGCAGGATACATTTCCCATCACAGTTAAAGAAGAAAGCTGATAAAAATTAACCCTCACAGGGGAGAACTTAACCATGTACATCCTCCTCGCACCCTCACACTCCGTCACACTGTTTTAAAGTTAAACCGCTGCCTGTTTTTTTTACACGCATCTTCCACCTTCATGTCGGTGAAACATATTTAATGCATGTGGAATCTCATTTTAAACAACTCGGATCTCGCTGCAGAAGACGTCTTCAGACCGAGCAGAGTAAAAACATGGCACGTGAGGAAAGTTATCTTCAGTTTGCCCTGTGGGATGTTGAAATATTTCTAATGTCTACAATGTATCTGAACACATGGCATCTCTGGAGAAGGTGAACGTATATTGTACTCACTTTCCAGCCAATGAGAGGCGAGTAGTATTACTGAGGGGAATCCCCAGGGATGAAAAAACAATCAGAAAAGAAGATCCATCATCCATGTTTATTAATAATCAATAAAAGTCTTAATGTTATAATGACATGACCAACTCAGTGGGGAGACGTTCAGCCTTTGAGAGAAGCACTTATGAATAATAACAGCAGTGTTATATTAAAGGACACTTAAAAGGCAGTCGTCCATATTTTAATGTGAATATAGAATTACTCTAAATGTCAGCACTGTCTTCAAACTTAAGGACATATGGAACACATTAAAGCGGAGAAAACAAGAGCATATTACCCCCGGCTTCTGTATTAGCATAATAAGCAGTTATATATAACTGCCAGCAGCGGAGCTTTATGGCTATTATTGGCACAGCTGGAGAGGCTCCAACAACTGGTCCAGGGGCCAGACTCCACTGATTACATGCACATTACAAATTATTTTCACATTTGGGACAATAAAGTGAAACATGCTGCAGATTTTATGTTGTTGGTGAAACGGGACATAAGACTAAGTCCACCAGATATCATAGAACATAGATTTTATAGGTAAACTATTTTTGTTTGATCATTTAGATTTTTACCCATGCTGAAAAAAACAGATTCTGACACGTTACATGTTTTAATCTGGTTCATTTCAAAGGTTTTAATATGTTATTGAATCCTACCCTTACATTTTAAAATGTACTGTAATTTCCACACACTATGCCGTCCTTTGTTCTGGAGACAGTGATTGTTGTTTTGCACTTTAGTTCAAAAGCTCGGTAAATTCTGTACAGATGAGAGCAACCCATGAGGGTTTTTTGGCTCCGCCCCTTTTTGGGTGAAAGCAGTCTCTCTAATTTGATTTGCGGTAAATGCTAATTCTGAGGTCTTTGTCAATTTAATAGCATAAAATAAGAATATTGTATTGCTTTTGAGTTATTAGGAGCTAGTCATTAACGATCAACGAAAAATAAAAAAATAAAGAAATTGTTATTGATGAGTGTCCTGACATATATGACTACCTTATTGAATCTCATATTTCTTCTGAAAGAAGCAGATGAGAGCCTTTTAATGTAAGCATTTGCTATTTTATTTATACCATTAATCGATTGTTTGATTATTACAATAATTAAAAGGTAATAAGCAGATTAATCCATAATGGAAATAATTAGTTGCAGCCCTATACAAAAATATAAAAATGTACATCTGCACAACAGATGTTTATTCCACACTTTCAAAATCATAAAAAAAAACATACTTACTTCACAAGCTCTCAAGGTCGGTGTGTTTTTGAGATTCTTCTTTTCAGATGTAAGCTGTAAAAAAATTTAACTTGTTTTCCTCCTCCACTCAGATTGATTAAACGGCGGCTGGTTCTGAAACTGGATAAGGCAATTTCTTTTGCTGGTTTTAGGGTATTAATCACGTCCCCCAGGTCCCGGTACCTGCAATATTGATGAAATCTGACTGATTCTTAATCCTTCTCCCAAGCTCACCAAAGAGTATCTTTCAAACCAAGACAAATTACTTGTATGTGAAAACGTACTTAGTAATAAGCCTGATTCTGACGTGATCCATTATTTATATAAAAATACTGACTATAAAAAAGAAAAAGAAAATCAGTTCAATAGAACATATTTGGAATTAAAACTGCAAGAAATTTCGTGATGATTGCCATACAAGCCTTACTTCCTGTTGCCAGTATGTAGTGCTCTAACTACGACTGAATATTGACATGAAGATGTGGTCAGGGCGGGGCTCTTATCAGACATATACATTTTGGTACAGACTGGACAAACTACACTGAAGTTACATCAACTTCCTGTTTCATGGCGAAAAGTACATTTTTGACAACACACCACAGACAAGCCCCTAACTTTTCATCATGAACGTCCTTAGAGTGCATCAAAACAATCAATTCCCAAGGAGGGGTTCGTTCGTTCGCAGAAATGGCGCCAAATTTTGACATTAAATTCAAAATGAACATTGTGTTGGATTTAGGATATAGCTCCATATGTCCGTCGATTTTCATACATCTCTGTGAAACAGGACATTGTAGCTGCTTCATTGAAATGTTCTATGGGGCACTATGTAGCTATTTTGCGCAATTTTGTTACTTGTGAAAGGAAATTCATGAGCTTTGGAGCATATTTAGCCTTGCAAAAATGCGATAAACTGTAAAAAGAAAACTTTTGCAACATATCGTCAACGTCTTAAGGGTATTTTGACCAAATTTTAACTGGATCTGATCAATCGGCAAGTCCGACGGCGACGAGCTCAATGTCCACCTGTTGTTTATGAGCACTGCCAGTCCCCCTCCTTTCTTCTTGCCGGTCGCAGTGGTGTCCCTGTCGGCTCGAACCGTCTGGAAGCCGGGAATGGTGACGTTGGAGTCCGGTATCTGCTTGTGTAGCCACGTTTGTAGAGTTTAAACCTCCTCTTCTTCATCCTTCGTTTAACTCCCGCTCTGCAGCCTCGCCGTCTCCTCAGCTCCTCCGGTATGGAGGCTCTCTCTCCAGTCAGGATGATAGGGTACCTCAGGGCGATCATCTGGTCGCGTGTGTAAACAATGCGACTCACCGTCGCCATGAAGACCCATGCAAACAAAAAATAAAAAGTGCTCAAAAACGCCAAAAAAGTATTTAGGCGACGTGAACAAAGTAGTAAGAAAGTAAGAAAATAAGAAAACAGTTAAAAATAGCAAAAAACACAGGCTAAAAACACACTGACAACACACTAGGGGTTCTATCTTGCACTTGACTTTGTACACTGGCGCTTGTATAATTCCTACGCACATTGGAGTTTTCCCTCCACAGATGCAAGTCCTTAAATTAGGGAATGAACTTGCGCTCCGGGGGGCGGTTCAGCGAAAAGAGGAGGCGTGTTCCGGCGCAAACGTTCCCTGGTGCTATTTTGCTGTTTCAGAAAACAATTCCGCCACAGACCAGGAAAAACCTAGTCTAAAGTCAGTGGCGCTTATTCAGATGCTATTTTAAGGGCGGTCAGGACGGGCATTAATACTTTGCTGCATCTCGGACAGCTCCCTGCAGGAACAGGTGGTCCTCCGGTGTGTAGCGGGTCTGGATCCTCTGCACCTTGGTGTTTGTGCTGCTCCCTCCTCAGCTGGCCGTTGCGCACTGCTCCCGAGGCCAGGGTCTTCTTCCTGCGAAGCTGCATTACATTGTTTTGATTTATTGTATGGCTGTGTTGTATTTATTTCATGTCAATAATGACACTTCTTGGTATTTTACGGCCCTGACGAGAACGTCGGACTCCTCGGCTGTGGACCACTCCTGGCGTGCGCCTGGCAAATCCACCGTTATAATAGCAATCCACCATGGAACAAGCGCGCCTGCTTTTAAAGGGAATGTGAGATGACGCTCTGATTGGTTTATTGCACGTTACGCCCAAACCACACCTATGACTAATGTAGCTACTTCAGACCAACCCATTTTAGATTTGCGGGCGCAAGAGTCATTTATCCCACCGGCATAATAGCAACAGCGCCCGAGATCCGCCCACAAAGCTACATGCATTTTGCGTTTGATAAGATAGGGCCCTAGAACTACAACAATGATAGGAGCTGCCATGACAGGCTGCCGTTGTCGCCAGCGCCATTCCATAGAATATGTATTTTCCTGTTTCCAGTAGGGTGTGCTATGAGTATAAACACCAACATTTGCCATACCATGGACATGCCCTTCAACAAAAACAAAAAAGATTTACTTACATTTTCATTGTAATGGTCTTTAGATTTCGCTGACCAAATTTGAAGTTGATTCGATCAATTCTCTAGGAGGAGACAAGTCTGCACTGAAGTTCAAAATGACTGACTTCCTGTTGGATTTGGGGTTTGGTTCCAAGAGGCTTTTTTGTACATCTGGTCAGAATATAAATGCGCAGTGTTTGTCATGTGTTATACTTTCATGTACTACTCCTCGCAGGTTGATTTGATCCAGCT
This sequence comes from Dicentrarchus labrax, assembly GCF_905237075.1. NCBI lineage: Eukaryota > Metazoa > Chordata > Actinopteri > Moronidae > Dicentrarchus > Dicentrarchus labrax. The sequence continues at coordinate 220,115 of NW_026136928.1, read as the reverse complement.
GAAATTTGGTCAGAAGACCCTTAAGACGTTGATGATCATATTTTATAAAGTGTGCAGCGAATGGCAGTGTTATAAATATGCTCCAAAACTGGAGTGTTACATATCGAGTCCACTTGAAAATTTCAACGAAGCAGCCCCGGCATACTATTTCACTGAAATGTATGAAAATTGGCAGACAAATTTATCATCTCTAGATGTTAAAAAAAAACTCTTGGAGCCATACCCTAATCCCAACAGGAAGCTGGCCTTTTTGAATTTGCATTTTATTGCATGAAATAACGAGGGATAAGAATCTTACAAGCAGTTTCAATAGAGCCTTCGCTGCTCAGGCCTGTAGCCAGTCTGAATGGATTACGATGAAATTGACAAACATCCAGAAAAAAGAGAAGACATTTTTTTAAATGAGAGAGGTAACTTCCAGTTCCAGCAAAACTACATGGTTAGTTTTGGTTTTCAAGAGTCGTCACTGTTGTATTTCTTTCCATAAACGACTCATCTTGACCTGCAGGAACATCTGTGACAGTTTTACAATCAAAGCGTGTTTGTCGAGAGCTGCAGGCTTCGTACTATCTCTGCGTTCTTCCATCTGTCAGCAGAAAGAGAAATCCTCCAGTAGAAGAGAATTTAAACATTTAGCAGTGTGATTTTGATATCTTAACTTGAAATGAAACAGACATGCAGCATGACCCTCTGGGCTCTGAGAAAGATTGATAACCACCAAAAAATAAAAGTCTTTTCCCTCACTTATGAAAGTTGAGTCAGGTAGGTCGACAGCTAAACTGATCAGGGACACAGTTGAGGTCGTATTGATCAAGAGCAGAGTGTGTTGAAATAAATCAGATGCATTTTAGTGTGTTTTCTGCACCGCTATGTGGATATTGACAGAATGTGCGTGCTTCTGCACATTTCTGTGTGTGTGCAGTGACAAATTATTGATGTTTTCTTGGCTGCTCCAGTGCAGGACTGACTGACAAGTTTCACACTGAGCTGAGCCTGAGGGGACAGTTGTTAGGCCTCAAATCTGACAGACTCACACCAGCAGAAAAACACTCGCCTGAGGAAACTCACAGAACTCTGGTACAAACAGCAGGCGGGAAGGGGGGGGCATTTAGTAGCAGTTGCTGTATTTGTTTTAGCTGTAGTAGCAACAGTTGCAGTTTTATTCCCATATATATATATATATTTATAATATATGTTATTTATTCAGCCTGCTTCATTGTACATAATCAAATTAGGAACTTCCTTATGTGTATACTTTATAATGTACTGTTGGGACCATGGGGACCTTTAACTATGAATTTGGATCAAGGTCGTTCTAGACAATGCATGAAATTCAAGCAGAGGCGCCATGACATGTCCCAGAAGCCTCTCCCTGCTTTGTTCCACGTACAATACGCGACACTGTGGCACCAGACCAGATGTCAGTCAGTCAGAGGCAGGTTAGAGGAGTAACACACTGTTTTGAGGACAAAATACACAAGTAAACGTCAGCAACAAGCTCTGAAGAAGTCCGCTTCTGAAACTCTCTCGGTAAGATTTGAAGACTTGCAGATCACAGAGCCAAACCGTGCCGCAGAGGGGACGTCATAATTAAGATTATATTTTTTTTTTATTGCTTTTATTTGATGAATCAGAGACAGGGGATGACATGCAGAATGTATGTAGCCAAACCCCGGCCGCTGTGGTAAGGACTTGCGCTACCAGGCACCTTCAATTTAACATTAACAAGTTTTATTATGACAGTCACTACAGTCACGGGTCTCTTCCTTTAAGAACTGGGCTTTAATAGCTTCACGTAGGTTAAAGGTCCAGTGTGTAACATTTAGGAAGCTCTATTGGCAGAAATCTAATATAACTGTTTCCCCTTCTTTACGAGTGGTGCCCTGAGGAACTTTAATTAAACTTATTTATTATCTTTAATAACTGAGGTGCAATCACTTAACTGAAGCTTCAATATCAAAGTTTGGTTCCCATTTAAACCATTTAATTGTCTTTCTGAACAAGTTTGCCCAATGGAGGATAATAGCACATATATCTGCAACAGCGTCTGAGCAGAAGTGGCATCCATGTGCCACTGTGAGAGACATGTGTTACATGTTCCGGCGTGGTGATGGATAGCAGGAAACAGATGTCCAGACAGCTGAAGGCTAAAACACAGAAACCAGCATGCAATCCTGGACTTTGGACTTACCACAGCTGCAGAGGACAGTTGTTAGTGTGGTGGAGTTCCCATCATGCATTTATCATGGATTTCTGCTGCAGTGCCAAAGTGGAAAGAAGGACAGAAATCAAATGTCCTGATTCTGTCCTCCATTTATTCTACTTTTAAACACTGATTTAATGTTTCATCTACAGTTTCAACCATCCATTCTTTTATATATGAGGGCAGTAAGATGAGCTGTGATCGAAAAGAGAGACATAACAGTGAAACTGATGACTGTGTGACCTAAATTTCAATGTACCATTAAATAAATCAATTTTGCTGCAACCATTATGGATCTGTTTGGATTTCAAACTCATTCCAGCACCAGAAGCAGAACATCAGCTCAGCCAATTTCCCTATGTAAAACCCAGCAGCCTGCCGTCCAACAACTATTTTATCAATCCCATTTTGTTAATATAATGTTTTTAGAAATAAATGCACTCAATTTATAGAGAAGTAAACTTTGTTTAGCAGTTTGTTTTAGATTGCAGCAGGAGTGTTTGAAATATTTGCACTGGTGGTAATGTATGGACATTATTTGATATTTTAAGGTCTAAACACTAAATTAATGTGCTGAATAAAAACAAAATCTGAATATCTCATTAATTTATCTGACAGCAGAGTGTTGTCCTTCGGTGCCTCAAAACAACGACACTGCCCCTCTGAACTCACTGATACTTTCTAGAAGAAGAAGAGATCCCTTCACATCCCGTCCACTATTCATCTCACTTCTTCAGGCTGCGGTTGTCAGGCAATATTGTTAGTGAAACTCATGATATGGATTTCAGGACAATGACATGGCTGATAACTAGCCTGTCTTGTTAAACCTACATTCATATTATATTTACCATTTATCGACTGTACGCAGAGTTACTTACTTTGGAGCTTGCTAGTGTAACATTAGCTCTTGCCAAGTTGTATCGGACGATTCTGCAATTGTTGGCTGTGTCAGTGAGGGGAAGGAGGAGGAGTACAAGTGTGTTGTGGACTCCTTCGTCGAGTGGTGTGCAACTAACCATCTGCATCTCAACTCCAGCAAGACTAAGGAGCTGGTGGTGGATTTCCGCAGGGGGAAATGAAACTGCACAGTAATTTCCCTCGGGATAAATAAAGCTTCTTGAATCTTGAATCTGAATCTATCTAAGGTTCGTCCTGTTTACTGGAGTAGTGAATGTTTCCATTGCATTAGAAACGTATGGTACTGTTTGTTACAGGTATTGGTCAAACCCTCAGGTGTTACCGGGGAAACTGAGTTACGACTTGTGAAAAACTTTGGATTTTGATTTCAAAACACATAAAAACAAATGAATGGTCCTAATTTTTAGCATAAAGATAAACAGGATAATGCCCTTTGAGATGTCAATAATCAGGAATTAGTTAACTCTTTCATCCTGATAATGGAAGAAAGGGCAATTAATTCACTTACTTTTGACAGTCTGATAGTATAGAATACACATTTTTGAGAGATCACATCAGGTTGTGGATTACTCCCAGAGAATTGCCAGAAAAGTTTAAACTCAATAAAGAAATACAATTAAGACCCCCGTTTTAGAACTGATGATTAAATGTGAATAAAAAAGAATTTGACAGGATGATTATCAACCATGTGTCTTTGTCTCCACTGTCTTTGCCTCAGCATGGTTTAGATTTGTAACAGAAATCAGACAGAAACCTTCGAAGGCCTGATTGTTCTTGTATTACGATGACTTACCTGACATTCATGGCATTAATTTTTTTCATTTAGTTGTGGTTTTTCAGTGTATTTATCAGTTTAATGTCAGTGTCCTTATCTGGGAAAGGATGCGTCTGGGACACGATGTATTTAATACTGAGGGCATTAAAGGGCAGGCAGGATAAAGAAAATTCCCTTAATGCATTTCAAATATTTGACACCACATTTATAATCTCTGCTTTCCAGGTCTGTCACTAATCTTTTTCCTTCATTCAGTTTTGTGTCCGGCTGCATATTTAGCTTTTCTACAGGGCACAGGACCAGCTCTTTGTCAGTGCAGAGACCAGATGAACACAACAGATGACCTACATGAACCCAAAATAATAATACAATCCTAAAGTTAAAGTTTAAAGAAAAAGTAGTGGGGGTACTAAAGCTTTACACACGCTTTCCGAATTTACCTTTTTCACAGCAACCATTTTGACATGAAATAGTAGGGTAAACATAAGTGTTACCAGTGATACCAATTAAGGCTTCTTTCGATTTAGAGTCTTTGCAGTGAGCCAACATGTCCACAGAATGGAACGTAACCTTAATTGGTAACACCTGTTTTTACCCTAATATTTCATGTCGAAATGGTCTATTGACTAGAGCTTTTACGTTACATATTAACATTCAAATAAATAATTATACTTTTGTGATTGTTTTACACCTAAAAGTCCATCCATGACATCAGGTTCAGTGAATAAATTAGTAAAAAGAGTCCTTCCTTCCACCAACAGAGCAATAAACGGTTTCCCACTGACAGAGGAGATATGAAAGATCCCAGCAGCAATCAGACGTCACGCTGTTTGAGTTAGTGCCGACAGATAAACAGCCGCAGTGACATGTTTGCTGTTTGCCTTGGCAGTAAGCCGAGCATCAGAACTAGATATCTCATTAATAGAGTATGAGCTTCATCTTGTTCTTCTGCTTCATTGTGTTTTAATGATTTGACTCTAGTTTCTCTTTTTGTTTTTGCTCTTTTTGTTTCTGTATTTGTCCACTTTATTTCAGGGATTGACTACGGATTTGGACGAGGTTGTAGGTCAGTCAGCCAAGTAACATTATTGTTATTTCCTTTCAAACACTATGTTGTCACTGTTGCATTATGATTGATTATGCAAGACATTTGTTTTGAACCATTGCCAAGTCGTGGCCAATAATTTGTTTTTGTGCGTCCGCTCCTGTACTTCTATCTTTGTGAGTACCAATTTGAAAGACCTGGAGAGTGGTGACGTTTTAGAAGGTGAGGTTATTTAAGAAAGTGGGGATATGTTTTGAATGAAACTAAGAATTTTTTTTGGGACAAGCACAGTTTGAATAGTGAAAATATTCTTTGGAAAGCAAGGACATTTCTTTGAGTGGACACATTTTTTTGGTGAGGGAAGGCATTTTATTTGATAAAATGAGGATGTTTTGGAAAGTGGGGATAATGTCCAATTGTTGTATTTGCAGTCTGTCATGAATGCAATGGGGCATTTTAGCATATTTTATCCTGACAGACACATTGAGAGACACATTTGTTTGCGACTTTTTAACACATTTAGCAGCGCTGTGTGCTTGTGTGAGCGAGTGCCAGCAGGCATCTTCCCAGATCACAACAGAATGATTACAGATGGGCAGACACATTGTTTCCTTGGCAGACTCTCTCTGTTCAACTCTCTCTGGAAGACAAACTTGAGTCGAAGAGTGGCAGCTGAGTACAGGGACTTCAGACTATCCCAGTTTGACCTGTCAGCGTGTCCTCAATGATGCAGTTAGTAATGAAACGGTTGTCAGCTGAGCGAAGAACGGGAATGTTCTTTCTTCCTCGCTGGAGTCAGTGTGTCCTAGGGCAAGGAATTTCATCCCTAAAATTTCCACTTGGGCTGCACTGTGTAAGGCTAGAATATTGCAGGTCATAGATTTTAAATAATGATTTTATCAATTAATGTAAAGAAATAGTCTCTCGCCATTCAAGTTCAATGCCTTTATTTGTCCTTGAGATGCAATTGATTTTGACAGATTAACAGGGTGAGACATACAGATAAAAAGAAAAAGCCACCACAAATACGTGAGTTCAAGGTCAGGTATGCATCAGTCCCTTGTTCATTTCATTCACTTATTTCATCATTATAAGTTTTGATGTTTCTTTTAAGAAGATTTTATTTGCATACTTTAAACTGCATAAATGCACTTTTTAAATGTGCAGCTACAACAACACTGTTTTATCACTTCAGTACATTAAAACAAACTGAACACTCCAACAACCAAGTTTTCTCTGCTGTGTAGGTACGTCAGTACCCTCTTTGATATCTCACAAGGTTTCACCTTACCTTCTTTTTATGACATGAACAGGAGTGCAGCAAAAGCTCTTAAGAAGAGAGCTCTCTCTGTACCCAGGGAACAGTAATAAACTGCAGAGGACTGTAGTGTGACCTCGTGACAAGAATGTAAATTGATTTTTTTCTCTATGAAGGCTACAATCTGCTGTATGTGTAAAAGCAACAAAGTAAAAATTCTAAGAAGGCAAGGTTACTCGACCATTTTCACAAGAAAGGGGAAAATGGCTGAAAGGTGAGGGAGAGGAGGTGGAGGTAAGAGTTGAGGTTGATGAAAGATGAATTAACTTTTCTTGATTTCTGACTTTGAGGGCACCCTTAGAAGATCATCATCCACCTGCTGGTGAAACACTTGTTGCCAGAGGTGAGGGTTAGTAGGGGTACATCTCTTATGGTCTTGAACTTTAGCCTTAGGGACTGGGTGAGGAGCTTGGTTGGTATCAAGAAGGAGCTCAGAGTAGATCCACTTTTTGCATCCAGCTGTTGTTTTTATGTTTGGTCTGATGTGGTGCCTTCCTGTGGAGGTGTTCTGGACCAACTAGTTGTACACCTGGGGAAGACCCAGAACACATTAGAAGAATTATCCCATCTTTCCTCTGAACACCTCTGGATCTTTCCAGAATGTGCTAAAGAATGTGACTGAAGTAGAGACCCAATCCGGAAAAGACCTGTGAACAATCTGGTCAAAACAGAGCTGAGAATTATTAGACCCAAGTTTTAAAAAAAAAAAAAAAAACACAAAATATGGTCCACGCAAGTACTTGATTCTACTAGTTTCCTCCTTATTTTGTTCTTTAGGAATTCATTTTTCTTGAAGAAAACAACTATTGACTCAACACAAGCCTCCAGCCAAGCCATTCTTTCTCCATCTCAATACGTTAAGCCAAAATACGCTCATCCATGCACAGATTTCTTTTTAATGTATTACCTCGCTGCAGTGTAATGACCAGTTCTCAATCCACCGACTATTCTATTTCTTCCCTGACCACGTTAGAAATGTACTCATGGGAAATTATTCTTCATTACTATAATATACACCTTAATACATCCAACCAATTCAGCCCTGCAGGCTATAATTCCCTCCCGCTGGCTGCCGAAATTGGAATCCAGTGTTCAGTTTTAAGGGTCAAAGCCATTGACTCTGTCCCCTAATACCAACCATTATCCAATAAACTAAAGACAACTGGGAACATATGGAGTGAAAAAAGCTATTACTTTCTCTCTCCCCTGTGTGGACCCCTTGTCTCTCTCCATCTACTCTCCCTCTCTCCTTGTCATTCACTGTCGTCGTTCTCCACCACCTGCTCTTTACTTCCCATGGTTTTCAATCAATAGCTCGCTCCTTGTCTTTATTTTCTTTCTTTTTTCTTCCTTCCTTTCCTTCAGCAATCAATAAGAGATTGCTTGAAGTAACAATTATGCTCCGGCTTAGCGTCAGGCTTTTCAGGGCAAATAAGAATGGGTGAATAAAGGTTAAATAATGATAATAAAATGAGTTGACCAGAGAATCCCATCCCATACTTTTCATACCATGACAATAAATTATTTGCCATTATGAGGCAATAAGAGAGAAACGTTGATGTGCATGTTTAGTCCTCTGTATGTCTCAAATGCCATTGATCTGTTCTTGGACATTTCTCCTCACCTGCTTAAGTAACCCGTAAGTAAGCCGTTGTTTCTTGTCCGTCATCCTGCTATTTTGGAAGTTAAACTGTGAAATATGTTGAAGAAGCTGTGCGCCAATAAGCAGCTGCTCAAAAGCTAATCTTGACATGTTGGCTCCCTTACTCTGGTGAATGCAAGCTTCTGTCTTGCTACAAACATGAATACTTCATTCTCATAACATACATTTTCTGTGAAGTATTCTTTGAACCTTGATGTTGGAAATCACTGCTTACTATACGTTTCTGTCCCTACATAAGGTTTCTCCCTGAACCTCGCCTTCATTTTGTCTCTAAAATCAAACACTTGAGCCTTGGATCAGGTGCCCTCTACCTGTTTTGTTAAATAAGCAAATCAAGCGCTCATAAAAAGGTGTATGTCGTAGTTTTTGTATGTTTTTCGGGCCTGAATGTTCCCTCACTTACTTAATCCGTATGTCCCGTGGTGTTTAGAGTTCCTCAGTGGATGTGAGGAGACATTTAGGTTTGATCAGGTTTATTGTCTTTCACAGTAGGAGTCTTGTGGGTAAGGGTGTGTGTGCGGATGAGTCACTCAGTGTGAGTTTCTGCATCCGAATGAGTCATCCAATCCGTCATTCAGCCTTTATTAAGTCCGTACATGGTGGAATTGTTCCGCACGGACGTCGGTTGTTCATAAATTTAGCCGCTTCCTCAGAAATCTGCAGGCATGACGGCTGAATTCCAACTGTTTAATTAGCTCTTTTAGCTTTGGAGAGTTTCAAAACGACCTTTTCGTATGTGGATAGCATCTTAGCAAGCACATATGTCGCTCCATTTCTCGTACAGTTTTGCCATTTAAACTCTACATGGGATGTAACCCCAGTTTTGCAGCCTTCAGCAGGTCTACTGGAGCATGGAAAACATATTACTGAAAGCAGTTGCTGAGTTGTATTTGCGTATTCATTCTCCCAGATCACTTTTCCATGAATGTCAATTAATAACCCTGTGGCGTATGGAAGTCCATAAGTGACAATATTCAACTCTGAGCTGATTTATTTTATTGAAATGGGAAAGGGTTGAAATGGTTCTGCAACAGCTTCCAATGACGTGTTGTACTCACAGATAATGATTTGTAATTGATACTTTATTTGATAGGCTACTTTTTATACAAGTAATAATCATATTGGTTTAAATTAAAGGAGTTAAAGGACTGGTTCAATTACAGGCCTGGACTATTAATTGATGTTTTACACATTATAACACAATTTAAGGGATTCTTGTCAAAAAATCTTGTAAACATTTTACAGTTAAAAACAAATGACGAGATCATTAAAACATATCTTCGGCATTTCTCTCCTGTGATGTTGTTGACGACATTCCATGCCTTCTTTTATTGATTGTAAGGAGAATTTGACTATATCCGACCCTGGCATTAATACCTTCAGCTAAAGGCTATTTCTGTGTAGTAATTTCTTTTTGTTTATAGGTCATATAAAGGCATCAGTATTAAATTAAGACTTATTTCATAACCAATTTTTCACAAACTTTTTTAAATTTACCTTTAAAAGGGGACTTCATAACATGATACACCCATGTCTTTTATATCAAAATGTGCATAAAGATCTCAGCTATCTGTACAATTAGCAATATTTGTTCTAGAGCAGTGTGTACAGAGATAATTTGACAAGAGTTTTGAAGAATTTCAAAAATGTGATAACATTTGTAATGGGTTTATCAAAGTTTTAGATTCACAAAAACACTGCAATATATTAATAAAATAGTATATAAATGTATAATAAATTAATGTGCCGGCATGTTCGACAACCCCAGGGGGTTAAAAACTCTGTAGTATGTTCAATTAAAATTTTTTTACTGAAAACTATATAATTAAACGTGTTTTTTCGCATTACGCGGTTACATATGTGGGTGAAATTTAACTTCTATGATTTTTAACTAAATAACGTCATCACTGACCTTCGATAACATATTCTCTGAATAGTTTCAGGTGTTTGCCATGATGTAAACTTAAAGTAAAATCTCCCCAACTCAAACATTCAGAGCTTTTGACGCAAATTAAAGCTCCTTGATGGGGAAATGTGGGAGTGAATAAACATATTAGAACTTCCACAATTATAAACTGTGGGATTTTTTTGTATAAATGCGTGCTGCACAGCGAGCCACTCTGACTGCTGACTGAGCATCAGTCACCTCTGGTGTGAAAAAATATTTAGATAGATGTCACAGTTGCTAAACACAAGTGGTTCCCAAACTGGGGATCAGGAAGCCCATTCGGGGCTGCTAAAGCTTCATAGGGGGTCATGAGGCCTTCTTGATTTTAAGGGGTGTTTGTGGTCCTTGTAGTTTCTGAGACACAGCAAATTTCTTATCATACTGGATTTAGTCTTTGGGGACACTTGACAACTGTTTTTGAGGGATCTTTTATTACTTTAGTACACACATGCAACAGTCTCCTATCTATATATATTACATATAAATAAAAGATGTACAACTAATATTAGTCAGGACAAATTCTGCTTATGCTTTTAGGGAAAAAAGAACAATTTTGAACTTTTCTTCAGATTTGTGCTTAGGCAAACCCAGAGAACTTCAGAATTTCATTTGCAGGCACAAATGGGTTAAAGGGATAAGCATATAAATGTATTTTGTGGAACACTGGAAACCCTTTATTTTATTCCTCAGAATGAGTGTTGGAGGTACCCTAACATAAGGAAACCTTTCTTAAAAGCGACACATGTAAGCGTCAGTCCTGAAACAAGAATGACAATGATAGTTCACATCATGTTTGAATGCATTTTTTACTTTTGTTTGTATACTTATTTTGGTACTGCTGTGTTGTTACTTTGTTTGGTTTGTTAGACATTGTTGACAGTGTTATGTCCAAATGGGTTGAATGAATGGGACAGATTGAACTGAGAAGGAGCTGAAATATCAGCAGAGGACTACAAAGTGGCCTTTTTCATAAAAGAGAAGCAGTTTGAAGAGTTTGCTGCCAAAATTACTTAAAACTGTTGTATACCTATTGGAAAATTAAATTTAGGCAAATTCTCTGTAATGCATGGTGATTATACACATACCATCTGCTGCTGAACCAAATTGTATAATCCATTTCAGACATCAATTAGAAACAGTAGGGCATGCTGTTTGTTCAGTAAAACAGGAACTCAGTCATCTAAAAAGCAATACCATTATACTCCTACAGGATTGATAGTTTAAGTGATGTAATATAACAAAATGCATAGAAAGTTTAGTTTCTTTGAGTTTTAAATGCAAAATTTTTTTTAATCTGTATTTATGCTGTGTCACAGTTGGAAAACAAACTGAACTCGAGCTCTCCGCCTGTTTGCACAACGCATATCAAGACAAAGTTATACATACTCCGGTTGCCGTGGAGACCGGCGCATGCACTTACAGCTAATTAGGATCTGTTGAGAATAAACTAATTAGATTTGAAATGGAACAGCTACCATGCAAATTAACCCTGAAACCAACACACACACACACACATACACACATACAGTACTACACACAAACACACGATTTGAATTCCTATGCCTGTGAGGACCTCCTCTCAATACATTCATTCTTCAGCCTTAAAATGGTCCAGTGGGTAACATTTAGGAAGATCTATTGTCAGAACTAGAATAACATATTTATAGGGTGTTGTGATTGCGTTGCACTATGGGACACACAAAAGACTGGAGCTTTTCTTCCGAATAAGTACGACATCCAGGTGTTTTTGGCATACTGCAGAATTTGCTTTTGTTTGCATACTATATTTTGGTCAAATCAGTACATGCTGCTAGTTTAGTAGGCATTTGGAAAAGTCTGAAAAAGCAAATACACTCTTATGACTGTAGCTATAAATATTAGTGATCCACTAACACATTTTCTCACCCAGTAAACGTGCACAGGGATGCTGGACGTCAGTCAGACTTGGGAGTACTGAGAGAAGTCTATCTAAAATGAAATTCATAGTTTTTGCTTTAATTTAAATGGCTAGGATCATTTATAGCCTTTTTAATAGTTATAAATCCATTTTACGCAAGTTTCGTAACTTTTTTACAGATTAAAAACGAGATTAAACCTCTGTCCTGCCATAAATACCACTGTGTACATCCCAATTAAAAAGGACAAAGTCATTAAAACGTTTAACATTTTTACAAACTAATGGTTTCATTATGGCAGATTAGAGTGTGCACCTATAGTGCAAATACATAATAATAAGAATGTCTCACGTTATAAACCATCAGCAAAAAATGGAAATCAAAGTGTTATTTGCTTCTGCACATTTTCATATTTCCTTTGAAAAGACAGGCAATTAGGGAGGGACTTCTTTTTACTATGTGTTACGTCCCCCCAGTCCATCAGCGGTAGTGGACATCAGAGGCAAAACCAGACAATATTTCGTCCATAAAATATGATCCAAATGGGTTAAAATTACATTTTTCATTTCACCTAGACAGTCATTAATTAGGGGTTCTTACAATAATTCATAAGCCCACAGTTATAATTAAATGTTAATACACTATGTTCTGATTTGTTGCCAGTTCATCAGCACCTTGGCAGCATATGATATTCAAGTTCATGGTTATTGTTTCGAAGCTGAATATGGTCAAATTTCAACAATACACACAGAAAACACACACACATACAGACAGTAAGAAAGAGTCCAGAGGCGTGTTTGTGCTTGAGAATAGTACATCTGTTGTTGGACGCAGGTAAAGGCCAACAGTTTGTGCTAGGTTACAGTCTTTCACAGAGCCAATATTTACACAAAATTATACAATATACAACATTACAGCCATGTTACAAAGAAGTTTACATTCATGTTTGATAAAGGTTGAGCAGCATCTGTGTCCTCCCATCGCAAACCTCGCCAGAATACATCAGAACGTCATCAATGAGAAACTAAATACCTGTTCAACTCTTTTCTTCAAATAATAGAAAACAGGCTGACTTACACACAAGGAGCAATTAAAAAGGTGAATTTCATAAAAGTTTGACGCCATCTTATTTACTTTCAAGCTTGTCCCACAGTGCTAGCGTAGGCACACTTTACGAATGTTTGTAGCTAACGTTTGAGTCCACAAGCTTTGCAAATTCCAGCTGAATTTATTAATCTTGTCAATGGGAATAAGTTAGCTGTGTAACTCACTACCTTTTTTGTTTGCCAACAGTTCTAAGTTTAGTAACTTGCTAGTAAACGCTACGGATCTAAATAGCAGGTTAGCGAGTGAGCTAGCGGGTAAGTTAGCTCGCTCGTGTGGACCCGGAAGGAAAAGTTACATTCATTTTTCACGTATAAAATGTCACATGACTCAAAGATGGAGTGCTTCAGCAGCTTGGATGGGTCTGAAACTTGAATCATCAGAACAAAAGATTAACAAATTTAAGGGAAATAGTTGGAATAACAGGAGGTTTTCTGTTCTCCTCTTTTTCCAATGTAGCATCCATAAAATAGCAAACACATTAGCTGACATTGTCGGACTGGGAGCTCCCAGTGAACAGTACAGCCAGATCGGATCCCAATACAGCATCCAATACCAATGGAGGACCGTCTGGTGACAGAATATGGTCTGGAGAGCTAAAGAGGCAGAATGCATCAGTCGAAACGCAGTCTTGGAATCCCTGGCTATCGTTTTTTTTTAAAACATATCGGCATTCCTTTCCCGATATCTGTAATTAGAGATTAGCTGAAATGCATCTAGAAGAGGAAGTTTAAGCTTGGATATCATTATTCAGATATCTGCTGGCGACACTGCAACCGCCAAGACATTGGCCGTTGCCAACAGGCTAAATCGGCGTCAGACAATAGCTGATGGGTTCTGAGATTGCAAACAATAGCACCTGGATACTTGTTCAAGTCTTTCCTTAGATTTCCACAGGCTTATACCGTTTTAACTTTGATTAAAGAAGCACTGATGACTCATGTCCATCCAAGCCGTTCCAGTAAATCAGACTTTTACGCTAACAACCCCAAAATAACTCAAATCCCAACACTATTGTCGGGTGTATGATGACGAATCCATGCACTGCATTGTGGCATAGCTGTGGGGATCCAAAGCAAACCAGATGGCGTCAAACTGTCTTTCTGCACCTCCATTTGACCTGCTTCCACTCAAAGTATAATGCTGTTCAGAAGTCAACTGTAAAACTCAAATCCAGGGATTATAAACTCAGGATGCTGTTGAACTAAAGCACATTATGGTTTAATATTAAACTTCTTAAAATGTTTTGTCATTACCAGAGAAAACTGATGTTTGTGGTGGATACAGTCAAATGTGTGTAAAATACTTACTGATGACAACATTTCAGCTGTTTTGAAATGAGATCCCTCATTGGAAGCTGTAATTTTTGACAACATAATGTAGCAGCTGTTGTTTTCTATCAGGACTGTTTGTGACTCTGCACTTGGTCAAAATGAAACAGACATTTCTCATAATTATCCTCCATTTCATCCTTAGAGGAAGACACCATTTCTAGCTTTCTGAGGCATGCATTCACAGGGAAAGAGAGCGGAGAGGAGACAGACGAGGAGCTGAAACGAGGACGGAGATAAACAGCTGGTGCGGTTCAGTGGGAGGGAACAGAGGGATTGCGGGACTGCGGGTCGAGCGAGGCAGTGACGCAACTCAGAGAGGATCGAGGGATTTAAAGAGGAAAACACAAGAGAGGTAGGACACTAAGTCCAAAAACAATGAAGGATTTTATCTTCCAAGCATTTGATCCCCTTTTACACCTGTGTGTGTGTTTGACTGTTTTTCAAGCTTTAGTCTATTTCTGATCAATTTACGTATTATTTTTCGGTTTATGTTTAAACCAATAGCTGCTGTTGTGTTCATGCACACTGTGCAAAAATGTTTGCAGGTCATTATTCAGTCTGCTGTGTTTACACTAAATTACGGTGTTGACACAGCCCCTGCCAAAGGGAGACTGAGGGTTGCAATTACAATTAGGCAATTAAAGTTTAAACACATAATGAAACAACCTTTGGTAATAACATTTTGAACAATGCATTTAATTTGGAGCATGGAAGTTAAGACCCAACTGCAGGGTTTCTTTGTGTAAGCGTGTGAAAACACAATGATGGCAACAAGTGGAGCCGCAGGAGACCCGATTGTCTCCTATACAGCTGTCAGCATGTCTATTGCCCTCATCACAGACAGTTAATGAGTTCAGTCTGTCGGGCAGTGCCAACACTGGAGCATAATGGGATGGCAGAGGCGAGAGATGGTCTGGCAGCGCAAATAAATGAAAAGACTTGAAAGAGGTGGAACTTTTTTCATTTACACCTGACGGCATCTAACTATAATTGTGTGGCACCCACCACTTCGAATAAAAGCCCTTTTCCGCTATTGAAACTTTAACCATAACGTACCTGAACCTGAACGTACTTGGTTCTCAGTTTAGTCACGTTTTTACTCTATAGCCTGAGCATTATTTGTCATTAAAATAATGGTTGTGGTAATGTATTTGAGAGCCCCACAGATGTATGATTATACTACTTTGATGGGAGGTCAGCTCCCACACAACACAAAGCCTGACTATAGCCACTTTTAGTTCCAGGAACTACTTTTCAAAGATGTACAAGGTTCCTTCATTCTGGCCTTTCTGATTTTGTGTCCACATGAGTATCTTACTGAGTACCATGACCTCTAGGTAGGATGTCTGTACCCACTACTGAGGTCACGAAGGTCTGGATTTTTCCTAGGAGTATTCAACAAAGGTTGTGAATAGTGGTGGGCGATACAGCAGGATTTGGTATCGATCCGATACCAATCCGATACCAGTCGGTATCGTTGGTACTGATACTGATACTTACAGCGCTTCCCCGCTGCTAAGAAACGCACGCTAAGAAGCACTTTCACTGTCCTTGTTAAAAAGGCTCAAAATGGCAGAAGAATTAAGGTTAGGGTTATCTTATCTGGGGGATTAGGATTGTGCTGAAATAGCGTACTGGCATCTTATTTTGGTCCAATTCAGGCACTGCCCCAAGAGTACCTAGAACATGGATTTAGTACCGGTGCTGAAGTGTAAGTTCAGGGACTTGCTCCCAGAGTGGGGGGATAATAGTGGAAACAAAAGCAGAACCTGGACAAGTTATGGGTCGATCAGTTCCTTTAGCGGAAAAGGCCAATAAAGGCACCATTTATAGAGGGTATAAGTCTGCGGCAGACAACAGGCTCCAGGCTACATTAGCCATTACCAGCATAAAACCCCCCAATGTATGACCAAAGTGTCAGCTGTGCTTTTTAGAACTTTATATCACGAGTCTGACGATGTAACAGGAGTATAATGCTAAATTACTGGAGTACTTTATTAGTTAGAGTTAGAGTTAGAGTCTCCAGAATTAGTTGTAAGTCATGGTGGTCATGGCAAATACATTGATCCTGTTTTGCATCTGCAGGCGGTTTTTTTTTCTGTATAATGAGCAAGTAAGAGCTGCTTGAGAGGCTCAGTTCAGGGCCAAAAAGGTCCCTTGATGTCCAGGTGTGGACACGAACAGCTGTATGAATGTTAACACTTCATTAAAATGGTGTGTTCGAAATTAGCATTTTTTCAAAGTGAACAATCATATTTTAATCATATTTTTTTCCCCATATCTTATTATGCAGTGCTGATTAACATCAGTAATGACGTTTGAAATGAGTAGTATTAAAAGCAGTATTAAAAATATCAGGACCTGTGTGGCTTTCACAAACTGATCTGAGAGACGTTTTTCGAACAGGTGCAAAATCTCAACCGCAAAAAAACGCGACAAACATTCATCTGTGCGCTTGTAAGAACGGATCTTTTCTCCGCTGTTTCACACCAAATTGCAGCTTGTTCTTTTGAAATCGCCCTCTTGCTGGGACTTTTTTCTTTCGCCTCATTATCCCACATTTCACTTCTTCCCCTCTTCCCACTGATCCTCTCATCGTCATTGCTTTTTCCCCCATCTGCCCCGTCTCCCATTCTCTGCTCTTTGTCCTTCATCCATTTTAAAAAGGAAAAACAAAGCCATTTTGATTTAAATCATTTGTAATTTGATCTCCCCCCCCACCCCTTTCCCTTCTTTGTCTTATCTTCAATTTGACCACCTCCTCTACATCCGGCTTTCTTTGTAGGATAATCCACATTAAAAACACACAATGTAATTACGTAACAATGTCTGAGATTTCACAAAGCTTGCATCATGCATCCTCGTCGTCCTCGGCTCCGTCTGAACTCAAGAATACGGGGTTTTTTTTTTTTTTTTTTTTTAAACAAAATCTTTTTAGATGGTTACCGGCAGCCTCAGTTTCGGACTTTTCGTTCACATCCCTCACGGTTACAAAGGAAGCGGTTGCCGAAACGTCGCCTGCAAACCTGATAAGCGTCCTTGTGCCCCCGTTTGTAAGCCACTCTGGGTTAAATGTACGAGCTAAATGCTTCACGTGTGGAATGAAGATGGAGTAAAGCCCTATTTTGACAAGAATTGCATTAAAAGTTTGTAGAATCTTTCAACAATCCCCTCAAAATTTCGTCAACCGAAGCTTCAGTTCTTTATATCTGCTCTTGTTGTCTTTCCGGATCAAACTTTTGTCGGTGTTACAAATCCGTCGTAAGTTGAATTTCGCTTGAACACCCCCCCTCCTCTCGGATTGCCAGGTTCCTCCATCACGATGAGGTCACGTCCCCAAAGTGGCGGTGCCTCGTTTGGTCGAGGAGGCCTTGAGTCATTCTTCTGTCCCGTCATTCTTCTAATCCCTGCCTGTCTACGCCTCCTCCTCCTCCTCTATTTTGGTTTCCAAAAACTCTTTAATCCCCCCAGTCGCTTTCCTCTCACTCTGACGTTTCTATTTTCTCTCACATCTTTATCTCCCCTCTGTTTCTGTCTCCATGTGGAATCTCGTTTTCTTCTCTATTGTTTTCTGAGGAACAAAAGATTTCCTGACAATTTTCTTTTCCTTCCCGCCTCATCATTTTCTTGTCATCTCTCCCCCTTCTCCATCACCCTCTTCATTTCCCACCTCCCTCAGGCCTTCACACGTCTGTGGCGTTCAAGTGGGTAGACACCACGTCCTGGGTTTCAAGCACTATCTTCTTCGCCCTCCCTCCTCCTCCTCCTCCTCCCCCTCCTCCAACGGGGTGAATGCTGTCCAGCCGGCCGCTTCTCCCCCTCTCCCCTCCCCTCCCACACTTGAAGACGGCGAGGAAGGCGGCGCGGTAGTTGCGGTTCATCCAGCCGTACAGCAGCGGGTTGGCGAAGGTGGAGCACATGGCGACAACGTGGAAGACGGTGTAGAGCAGACGATAGTCGCGCATGTCCAGTACCGAGCTGTCGATGTCCGTGGCCAGCTGGAAGGCATGGAAGGGCAGCCAGCTGACAGCGAACACCACCACCATAGTCACCAGCATCTTGGTGGTTTTGCGGCGTCGGCGATGGCGCTCGGAGCCGGCACTGCTGTTGCAGACGTTCTCTGCTGGGCTGACGTGGCCGCGCAGTTTGGACCAGATACGGGCATAGGCGAAGGAGATAATGGACAACGGCAGGAAGTACTGCAGGATCAACATGGAGATGCTGTAGACGGTGCCATCTGTGTTTTTACCGGGCCACTTCTCAGTGCACACCTGGGAGATAAAAGAGAGATATTCAGTTCAGTTTTATATGTTCGCTTTGATTGGTGCCTGAAGTGGACCAAAAGAGGTGCCAGTACCCTAATCCAGCAAAACCTTAACCACAACATAATACTGGCCCTAATTTTTCAGTGCTGGTTTTTCCAGCAATAAGCCAGTTTTGTATTTACACAACAACACATTTTTTTCCCACCTGTATTCCCCAAAGACCGACCTCTACTCTGCTTCTGATTGGTTCTAAACCCAAATTCCACCAGAGATGGCTGCAACATGGTCCACAAGCAAAACCGCTCTGCACACATGGCGTAATCAAGCCTTGCCCAGTGGAATTTCGGGGTAACCCTGACATTTTTTCTAACCCTGACCATCTCACTCCAAGAGAGGTCCTCCAATACTGCCTAAAAATGTGGTATTGGGTATCGGCAAGTAGATGTGTCTGAGTAAGTCTTTTAACCTCAGTCAGACCATACTACAATGAGAGCAATCAATACAGGCTTAGAAGTATATGCTTTAGTACATGTATTGGTAGACTGGAACTTGGTATTGGCCAATTTGCAAAGTTCAATCAATATTAAATGGTATCTCTAATGAACACTAGCTAATCAGAGGCGTGAAGCGGTGTGTACCATTGACAGCATATACTTAGTCAGTTTGTGTTTTTGAAGGAAAGCTAATGCGTTTTTAAGCCAGTGTCTTAAACCTGCATTCTTTCTAAAGGCCAGCAGGAGGAGCTCCACAAGCTGCAAAAAAGAAGCCTAAAAGTATTGAGTGTTATGGGGAAATGACCTGGCTTCTCACTTGATTTATGAGCTCAGTAAACAGTTTCCTAATGAGTTTATCGTCTCAGTCTCTAGTTTCAAGCCTTCTTCTACACAGCAAAGCTGCTCTCAAGTATTAATCAAGAGTAAGTCCCCACAGCCTGTGCAGTAGGTGATCTAAAAAAACCTGAAATCAACTCAGAGGAATATTATTCAGCTAAAATACAGCATATGATCAAAAGATTCAGACCTTTAGAATGTTTTATTGACGAGTAGATTTGTTTGCATTAATTACTTTATATAAGTTTAGCTTGTTAGTTCAGTTTAGAAATAGCTGCAAAGAGTCAATATCCAGTGTTTAGATTTGATTTAAGTTTGGTTTATATTCATTTAGATTTGATTCATAAATTGAAATAAGATTAAGAAGTTAAGATTATTCTACATTAATTTAAATTAGGCTTCTTTTTTATTTGATTGGCCTGATTTGGATCAATACATTAAGATTAAATTTAAAATTAAAAATTTATTCAAAATTAAAAATTATTGTTATCCATTAGATTGTATTTGATTATCTTAGTTTGGTCTGATGTAGTAGATGTAGTTTATAATATAGAAACATAGATACCACATTCTCAATTTTATACACGTCTGCATGGTCACCATACTGTGGAGGTCAGCTACACTACTTAACAATACAACAAATTGACTGTGACTCATTTAATTCTGAACAGATTTGAATGAAATTCGGTTTGTTATATACATGAGAAATTGAACCTGATACTGATTACTGGAATTAATTGAGTTACTGGGGGCAGAGCTAATCAGCTCTATGCCAAAAGACAGTCACATCCTATAAAAATGCTGCAGGCATGTACAGCATGTGGATAAACAAACCCTAAACCTAAAAAACAGACACTGCTAGTCAGAGCAACACTTAGGCCGAAATACAGAATTAAAACAATGAATAAATGTATAATAGTGTTTGTGAGCTGGTGCATAAAGAATCAACACATGCTACAAATTACTGCCTAAGCCATGAAACTGGGAAGAAAAACTGTGTGGGGAAAATAATTCACCTTAATTATGTTTTCCTGTGGATAAATTTCACATTTTATAAAAACACAGCCTGTATGTCCCAGTGGAAGTTCAGAAGTTTGGTTTTTTTTTTTTGGCATAGAGGTAATTAGCTATTCCCATAGTGACTGAATTAATTTCAACCAGTATGAAGCTCAATTCTTCACATTTATGAGAAACCAAATTGCATGAAAATCGGTTCAGAATTAAGCAAGTTACAGACAAGTTTGTAGCAGTCTGAATCTCTCAGTATTGTTAGCTAGCGGCTGTTGACCTCCGCTATATAGCAACTGCCCAGACAGCGGCCAATGAGGCATCTATGTTTCTATATTATTTTAGATTTGATTCATTACATCAGATTTAGTAGCGTAGAGATTAAGTTTGTTTGGTTCTGATTAGATTCAGTTTAAAATTGAAATCCTTCCTGTGGGCGGTCGGATCAGCAGAGCAAATAAAAGGATTTGAAACTAAAAAGCAAATACCTGTAACTAAAGCAATAATTCCAAGATGAGAACATATCGAATAAGATTATAAAAAGAAGCAAAAATGATACAACTTTACCTGCATTCAGATAGAGAAAAGGGCAGGACAGGATGGAAGGATGGAAAGATGAAAGAGATGGAGAGGAGGGAAAATGAGGGAGGCAGCGGGGAGCGAACAGGAGATCAAAGAGGCGGTTGAGGACGGAGGCGTGGGCACTGGTCTGTACATATGTTACAGTTGCATGTACCTGTATGGTGTTACCAGGCTCCAGCGTGAAGGAGCCGTATTCTCTGAAGATGGCCAGAGGGCTGGCGAGCACGGCGCTCAGCACCCAGGTCAATGCTATCACCCCGAAACACACGTCCTTACGCATCCTGGTCTCCAGGTGATACACGATACACCTGAAACACACACATCACTGTTACACAACTCCACATAGCAGGTTTTTACTTTGAGATCAATAATGAATGACGGAACATGTTTACATGAACTGCACCAGTGGAAGAAACAAAGTACAGGTTAGACTCTTGTAAATGTTTTATGCGACTGTAATCTACTGTTTTCAAAGCTCTTGTAAAGTAAATAACATAACTCAAGAGACTTCCTGCTCAAATAAACTCAAGAAATCAGTCAACAAACAGAAACTGTATCTGTAAAGATCAAATAGTGCACTCAAAAATGAATTCATTAAATCACGGAAAGTATTTCCATTGTACTTGCTACTGATATTTTGAATTATCTTCAGCTGGAAAGTGAGTTTTGTGTGTGAGACAGAGTGGTACTTATATGTATCTGAGAGTTAGAAGTTAGAAGTTATCTATCTATCGGTCTGATACAAGTAAATGGACACAACCCCCAGGTAGAGTGCCGGACTCTGAAGCCAATTCGACATAGTGTTTTTCCCAAATGCTTACAATGTGAAAGAAGCAGCTACCACAACTCACACGAAAAGATTCCTTTCACTGTCGGAAATTTGATCTATTTTGATCCAATAACGTTTTTAAAGTCTAGAAGATCTGCATAACAAAATCATTATTCCTTCAAAGTTTGTGTATGTTTGTCTGTCTCGTTTATGGCGGTATATGGGAGTTTTCGCTTTTACGATGTTATTGACGATAATGCAGAACCAAATAATCTAATGTTGCTTGGTAAATCCATTTTCAATGTTCTCTCACTGTTTTACTAAGTGATTTGTTATATTCTTCAGTTTCATTGTTTCGGGTAAGGCGTGTCTTTGAAGTAAAGGGCGTGTTAACCACTGTTCTCGCTGCTGTTCAAGCATCTACAATTTTTGCAGGTATTTAGTGGGAAACCAAACTGATCTGACCTCAAGATGGCAGAAGATGAAGACTTGGAGGAACACCAAGGTATGAATATCTGTAGCAAAATTCATCAATTCATTCAATACCTTTTAAGGAATTTCACTCAAAATTAAAATATCTAGAGGGGCTAGAAGCAACATCAAAATCACCAACGTCAGTAGAATTTATTTATGACCAGCAACCTACAGCGGGCATGAACAAAAACCAAATCTACACTTAATTTCCCTTTTTCCATTACAAGAAGAACCAAACTTCAATAATCACCTCTTCTATCTTCCCAAAGTAAAAGGTCTCAGCTGCAGCTTATTCAGCACAACAACAACGCTGTCAAGCAAAAGAAAGAGTGTACTCATTACACTGCTTCTCAGGATACTTCTGGCCTCCAGTAAGCATTAAAGTTGACTGAAGATTCAGCTATAGAGCTGTAAATGGACTGGCATCGTTTTTGCTTACTACATTTGAGCCAATTGGGTCTCTGCGGTCTTCTGGCAGCCGTCAGCTCGTTGTTGTTTGCAGTCCCAGCTGTGTAACCTATTTGATTCTAACTTTTCTTTCCTCACAAGTCTTGGACAAAGTTTACTTGTCTCAGTCTGTTGTTTGTTTGTTACAAGCTCTCGGGAACATTTGGTTTGAAAACCAGACTTATACCTTTCGTCAATTTACTTCTACTTTATTTTTCCTGTAATGGTTGTATTGTTCATATGGTGACTAAATTAGCTTTTTCACCTGTGCTGCTACACTGTCATCCCACAAGGCAACACAGAAAAAAATCTGAGATGCTCAGATCTTTAAAGGTTTTGTTTTTTTAATTTATTTGTCAGGAACCATCTGCCAAAGGCATCAAGTTTCAAACACTGAGTGATGCTTTGTATATTAGATTTCCATCTGTGGTCCCTGGACAGGTGGAGACAAAAGAGACAATGAAAACAGAATGTGGGCGCTGGTGAAAAATCTCAAAGGACCAAATATGTTCATTAAATAAAGTTTAAAGTTTGCTGCTTCTTAACAACTTAATTTGAATTGTGAATATTTAATCTTGAAGTTGTCTGAACTCACACGAGTTGTTCAAACGCAGGTCTGCTTGAAGGTTAAAATTACGTAAATGAGCCACTGTTCATCCAAATCTCACCGCACACTTAACACCTACACTCAAACTGCCAAAAAACAGCTAACTGAAGCTGAATTGTGCTATTAGTGGTGCAGCAAGGCCATCAGAGTGCCCCATTTGCATGTGAATCGTCATTGTAATCCTCCTTTCCTGAGAGAAGTTGTATTAAGGTGGAAATGACTTATATTTTAAATATTTATCATGCAGAGGATGGCAGCACTGACTGAGGACTCACAATAGACCTTTTTCACAGGTGTTACCGATGATACTTACTAAAGTGTAACAGAGTCAATGTGCACAATAGCAGCGGCAAGAGCTGTCTGTATGCTGAGACTCCATTTGATGGCGAAAATGTTAAAGAGACTTTACTTTCTTTTAGTAACAAGTCACCTCGGTACCGCTGTCGTCAAACTGTCCTCCGTCTGTCTCAGAGGTCGTGTTCACTCTGTCCCACTAAAAGTTGAAGATTCATTGACGGGTGAATGCAGTGATATTATTGGTTGCAATCAGTCTGTTCATGCTTACATAAGCACGCTTCAAAACTTAACGGAGGGTTGAGAGGCCTTCTTGATTTTAAGTGGTGTAAGAAAACATTTAAAATATAAAGAGTAGCCCTTTAAATCTGTCTGGATATCTACTCGACTCTCATTAGTGTAAAACCATATAAACGATCCCAGCTTTAGGCCACACCCACCTGTGGCGGTCCAGGGCGATGACGTTGAGCGTAACTGTGGAGACGTGCACGGCGAGCCCCTGGGCGTAGGGCAGCAGGAAGCAGAGGGTGCTGCCGAACTTCCACTCTCCCTGCAGAGTGTAGACGAGGGTGAAGGGGAGGCACAGTGTGTTCACCAGCAGGTCGGCTGCAAACGGAGAGAAAAAGTTATTGAAAATATCCTTCTGTGTGCATTTAGCATGTGTCTGTGCCAGTGACGTGCACGGGGGGGGGGGGGCGCCTTCCCATGTGGCCTAATTGTTGAAAAAACACGTGCTAAAGTACCCTCTTGGGAGCCAAAACGCGTGCTAAAGTGCCCTCAAGTGCCATCTTGGGAGCCAAAACACGTGTGCCTAAACGGTGCTTAACTCTCTCAAGTGCCCTCTTTGGGAGCCAAAACCCATGCTAAAGTGTCCCATTGGGAGCCAAAACGTGTGCTTAACTGCCCTAAAGTGCCCTCTTGGGGGCCAAAACCTGCTTATGGTTCCTAGGGGGAAAAAACGGGTGCAAAGGCCCTCCTGGGAGCCAAAAACACTAAATGCCCTCTGGGTGGAAAACACTCAAGTGCCCTCTTCTAAGTTCTGTTATTAGGTGAGCCCAAAACGCTAAATGGTGCTAAAATGCACTAGAATACAGGAAATGGCATCTACTTAAGTGAATCTGTCCCCACCCCCTTGGGATTTTCCGTCCAAAACTTGCTAATGCACACAGTTCCTATTGGGAGCAAAGCAAGCTAACTGGTGAGTCTGTCTAGTTAGTCGTTTAGGCTTTATGTGCCAACATATAAAACGTGCCCTCCATATTTTTTTTTTCTTTCCGCCCCTGCCCTTCAAAAAGTCTGTGCACGCCACTGGTCTGTGCTCACTGGCGTTTTGGACTTTCTGTTGATAAAGTTTTGACACTTCAGTGTCGCCACATACAACATTTATGACCCTTTAATGAATCGGCTCCTCTGCATGCAAACTTTGACTGCAAACTGCTGATGCTGCACCCACAGCTGCAGGAGGAGGGAGGAAGAAGCTTTTAATCTTCTCTTTATCACTACATCGACTTTTCCCATCTCAGCCCTCGGGCCGTCTCCAAACTGTGTTTTCATCAATCACACCTGCTGACCAACTGATTCACTCATCATTTAATATTTCTGGTGAAACATCTTGTAGCTGGTAAATTCTTCCACAGAGAAGCTGCAGAAGTTTAAATAAAAACTCTTAATTTCATGTTTCATTATTAATATTTCTGCTGTTTCTTCTCTCAGTGCTCGATAGGAACAGGCCGACATTTTGAGAAATATTTGCTTGTTTTCTAGAAGAAGTTAGATGAGATGATTGATTGATCTTTTCTTTTGAATCCCCATTAAGAGCTCTTTTAAATCCTCTCAGAAGCCCCCAGTCTGTGCACAACCCTGAAAATGACATAAAATAAGATTTTTTCTGGTCTTTTCTAAAAGGTTCTGTGCAGTTTATGATGGAAAAGTCCAAACTAGTTTAAATGATACTGAACAAGATTTACAGAGGCACAAATGTGCTAAAAACATGTTTTTTTTACTTGTGTTTTATCAATTAAACTGGATGTCTTCATAAATATGTTAACAGCCCCCCTACTGACAAATACTGCTGCTTTTTAAGGTGTTACATTTCCCATAATCCACACCAAAATTGCTACTTTAGACTTTTTACTTCAGAAAATCTAAGCAGGATGTGTGGCGCCCTGGTAGCTCACCTAGTAGAACTGGTGCCCGGTGTGAGGCCTGTGGCCCTTTGCTGCGTGTCATCCCCTCTCTCTCCCCCCTGTTTCCTGTCACTCTTCAGCTGTCACCATTGATTAAGGACAATGAAGCCCAATATGTATATGTATATGTATATGTATGTATTAGTGTTGACATTCTTTTACAACAGCCAAAATCCTACATCTCTCTTTGGGATCTTTATATTTTTTCCCTCGATCACAGATAATTGTGTGGGCATCGGGCCGTGTCAGTCTCAGCTGTTTGTGTGATGTTCAGGGACTTCCAAGCCACCTCTCCCCTGGTAACAAGCAGGAAGCAACAAAGTGACAAACGAGGAGGCAAAGAAAAGGCAAACAACACAGATCTGCATCTGAGCTCAAAAGACATCGTTGTATGAAACTGTCTGCCACCTACACATCAACACACGACAGAGTGATTTCTATTCTTAGATAAACAGTTTGTTTATCTGTTTCGTACACATACTTTAAGCTTTGGCTAAATGAAACGTTTGTGAAGCAGATGTAACGCTGATCTGTGGAGGATCGAGGAGTTGTCTGAGGACACAGAGAGAGAGAGAGAGATGCCATCTGCTTAGAGAGCTGCTGACAGACAGCAGGTCACATGGTCAGCACAATCAGATCCACCTCTGTATGTGTGAGCATCCACATCTGCTGCTGCTGAGCATCACTCAACATCTGGAACTAAACGTCTGTCACACTCTTATAATCTATGTAAATCTCTTACTCAGGGAATATAGACTAGAAACGTACACAAATTCAAGCTCCTCATTTTTAACTGAAAGAACGCTGTTAGTTAGTTCTTCCAATTATTTAAAGTTGTACTGCATGAAAACCGTTTTTTACGAGCAACTACAAATCAAGCTTAATCCTAGAGGAATGCTGCAGAGACATTTCCCCCCAGAGAGCTCTGGATTGAAGAGAGAGCAACCAGCTAACAAAGCTCCACTCTGGTGATACACACTTTTAATTTCCTGTAAATTCTTCACAATAAAAGTGGGTGGTCTGGTTATTTTGTTATTTGAACGATTTCATTGTGAAGTAACAAACTCAGCAGTATTGGGTTTTCCCCCTAAACAAACTGCACACATTTACGACCCCATCTAAAACTTTTATCTCCCCCACTTTGTACAGCCAAAAGTGTTAATGGAAAACCTGATTAGAAGCACTAAAGTTAGCTAACAATTGAGAGAGAGAAAAGTCACAGAAGAGGAACAGATTTGAGGCTCAGAGACCCGGAGGCTTTGTCCATTATACAGTATATACTATTAATGGTTGCTAGGTGACAATACAATCAGATGGTTTGAGGATGTGGATCGACCAAAACATCCTAGAAAAGTGGGCCCCTATTATGTTTTCAATGGAAGTCTTCACCTGAAGTACTAACAGAGGCTTCATCCTTCTCTGATCAGACCACCTGCTGTTGTGATTGATCAGCTATCAGTCTGCGATCGAGAAATTGTTGAACAGGTGCAGCTGCAGTCATCCAATTCCTCATTAAACCTCCATTGAAACATGACTTCCTGGTACAAAGAGGGTCCGACAGAGACTGTAAGCGGACAGTCTGCAACCCTCTGAACCGCGTCAGTTTGGGAAGTTTAATCTGGGATAAGGGCATTGTGCCAAATCATGTTAGACAAAAATAAAATCTGTGATGTCCACTCCCCCTCCTTTCCCCAAAAATTGGCCTTCTGCTTCCTGTGAGGCTTCGGGGCAGAGGAAGAGAAAGATAAAGAGAGAGAGAAACAGAGAGCAAAGACAGAGCTGTGGATACAGAGAGAAGTGAAAGACAAAGATAAACTGTGAGAATGAGAAATTGAAAAACAAACAGAGAGAGAAACCAACAGATTAAAAGGGCCAATGAGATTGAGAGGTATATAAATCATCGTATCATCGATAGAGGACGTCTCTATCGCAATGTGAAGCTGGACTTTTACATATAAATTAAGGTATGTTACATTCAAGCCCTTGCCCATGAATTCCGGCATCTAACAACAAAATACATAAACAACAGCCAAACACAAACATAAAGATAAACCTTATAAAAATGACTTTCCAAAAGATATCCCACAATTGAAATATAATAAATACATAAAGATAACAACACAACCCCCCAATGCAAAAGACACAAAACACAAATCCAAACAGCACTAACCACAGTAATCCAGTTCTCAAACCAGTAGTTTATGATCCACACACAGTTTATCTGCACTGTAAAAAACAATTCTGTATCTTTTTTTCCGTATTTTGTTAAAAACGTGGAAATATTAATAAGATTACAAAAATAGTCTGTGAATTTACATGTCTAATGTAAAATAACTTTTAACTAATAAATCTGTAACTGTAAACAATCATAAACATACTGCTTATTTAAAGAAAATTGTCCTTTTTTCACATAAAATTACAGTTAAAATACATTTGGAAATTAATATATTTATTGTAGCAAGCGAAAAAAAACCTCTGAAGTGATCATAGTTATCATGTTAAACTCAAGAGAAGCAGCAGTTAGAGTTTAGTTTTTTTGCTGAAGGAATTAAACGCCTGTCCCAAATAGAGGCCTGTCCCCCAAAAAGGCAGGGGGAGTTCAGTGATTTAAGCAAACAAACGACCGGGCTATTATTAGAAGTTTTACAGTAATGGGTTCTTGATCAGACTAGATATGTAAACTCAGCAGCAAAACAGCATATAAATTGTCTGAGGTGTTTGGGGAGAGAGTTCCAGAGGAAGGGGGCAGCAATGGAGAAGGCCCTGTCCCCCCAGGTCCGGTGCTTGGAGTGGGTGAGAGGGGTGAGGAGGTTGCAGGTAGGAGTGAGCAAGGTTGTTGAGGAGTATTTTGAACTGGATTCTTTGTTGAATGGGGAGCTAGTGGAGGTTTTGCAAGAGAGGGTGACCAAACAGGCAACTGAGTTTTGGATGTATTGTAGTTTTTTGATGAGGCGGGAATCAGTGCAGAGGGAGAAACTGTGGCAGGATTTGATGAGTTTGTGGTAGTTAGCTTGCATCCAAGATTTTATTTCTGTGAGGCAGTTTGTGAGGGTGGAGTCAGTGGCAGCCGTCATGGATTTGGTGACGTAGATTCCACACAATGCTGATTAAGCCTACAACCAGCAGGTAAATATGTCTGCATTTCGCAGGAATTTTTAAATCTGGGGGCTTTAGCGCTTTATTAATCTTTATTTAATTAGGCAGTCTCACTGAGATTAAGATCTCTTTTCCAAGAGAGACCCGAGAACAATAAGCACACATAATCACATTAAAAACAAGGAATTAATAAAAACAGGTGCAAGAATCACAGAAAAAATCTGAAAGTAAAGGTTAAAAATCTCCATCACTGAAGTGTAACGGCAGTTAACAACAAAACAGTGTGATACAGAGATAGGGCTGGGTACCGAATACTTATTTAATACCTTACATACTTACTGATCGAATTGCATCGATACTACCGACTATCAAAAAATGTCTTATCATTCAGTACCAAATTTTGATACCAATGGAGTAAAACTCAACAACATCAGTGCAGCAATAAGCACACCACAGGCATCTTAAAATCGTCTGTATGACTCACTCAGAGTGATATTTAGAGTTATGATGGCAGGATAGTCAGAGTCACCAGTGGAGGTGGAGAATATGATGTATTTGGTCTTTTCTGCAATTAGTCTGTGATTGAGAAGTTTTGGCTGGAAGTCAGAGGTCAGATGAGACAGCTTTAGATCAACCAGCTACAGAGCACTGCAGGAACCTAAAACCTGCAAATGAGTTAGGTTTTTGTTTTTCATTTAAATTACTTTATCTTCTTTTTATTTCTGAATTCAATTTTATTTACTTTTATTCCTTGTTTTTACTGCACATTGTAACTTTGTTGTGAAAGGTGTAATAGTGCTAAAGTTATTATTGGCATGCACGCTGATCAGCCTAAAAATCCCACTTCAAGGGTCTGTGAGCAGCCGAATACATTTGTTGTCCAATAACGAAACAGCTGCCTTTGTTCCCATTAAGACAAAGAAGACAAAACGACAAAGACAGACTGACAGAAATAATGAAAGCGAGCAGACAAGGCTGTGGGCGAGGCAGCGGAGCACTCACTCATCCAGTTCTCTGTTTGTTTATCCCAAACTGTCTGCTTGCCTGCCCACTCCTGTTTTGTTTCGGGGGGGGGAATTGAACCGACAACTTTCTGGCCGTTCTGCACATTTCACATCACATCAATCACTGCTGCTCTCTCTTTATCTCTGCTCTCTTTAATTCAATTCAAGCTTTACTAGCGGGAGAACATCACATGAACTACACATATGTAAAAAATGTTGTTGCATTCGTGCTCTTGTGTAAAAGTATCCCATTTGTACATACTTTACATACTAATCATAACCACTGGGGCCCCCATGTTCAGGAAAACAAAGCAACAGTGCCCTTCCAGTGAAGAAAACATAATGAAGCACCCTTCTACTGGAAAGAACATGATGCAGGGCCATTTCAGGTTCCCCTCAAATTGGGAAAATGTGATGCAGAGCCCTCTATGGTGCCTTTCCCATTAAGAAAAGATGATGAAGGTCTCTCTAAAGTTCCCTTCTAGTGGAGAAAACATGAAGCAGTGTCATATAGGGTTCCTCTGAGGTGGACAAAACATGATGTAGGTCCCTCTAGGATGACTATAGGCTGCCCTACATGCTAGAAAAGAGTCACCATAAATGCGTCCAACCAGACAGCCTGAGTGTATCGCTGCAGTCCAGTGAGGATCTTCAGAACAGAGACACTTGGACTTTAGATGTGGTCTTTTATTCTAGGAGCTGGTTTGAAGCATACTGAAACCATTAGTCATGATGTAGAAAAAAGAAACATTACAAAAGATTGTATATATTATAAAGGATACCCTGTTTTAGCTGCCATGCATTTTCTTCCAGTCTTGCCAAAATTGTAAAAAAAAAAAAACTTCTGTCACCTTCAGACAACCAAATTAAGTCGTCAGGAGTTTTATACCCCTACATTAGTTGCCGGGAGTTTAACAGATTAACAGCCTTTATTAAACCCCAGAAGGAAAAGTAGCTTGCTACTCATGCACAGTGACAAATAACAAAAAGAGACACAAGTCAGACAGGTCACAGCAGACATCATATGAAAGGCATAACACTCATAATCCAAGAGGACATTGCTCAGGAACCCGTCTAACAGTAAAAAACAAAAGAAAGAAATTTAAAAACTAAAGAACAAGGCATTAAAAACGTCCTCGACTAATATTATATTCTGTTATTCCACTATATTTTCTTACCTTTGATGTTAGAGGAAGTGCAAAGGTTTCATAGGAAATGAATTTTACTATCTGGTAATGTTTCTCATTTGAGTTTATTGTCTCGCTTAAATGTTCTCTCTCACTTTTCCTCTTCCTCTCTCTGTTCTGTATTTCTCTCAAGAAAACATAAAAGTGAACCGTTTGTCTCCAAAGGAGTAGGTTGTTATTTTCTGCTCCACTTTCAAAACACTTTTCATTTTCCAGCCGTGTCTGTTCTCTCACACACTGCAGAAACTTTTTTTAACCTTTAATGTAACCATGAAAAGACTGACAGCCGCACTCTGATTCACTTACACTTGATTTCATGCACTAATATTCCCTTGCTGGCTCCCAATATGGTTTCTATTGTTGTGCTGGAAAAGTACAAAATGGAACAGCTGCCACTTCTTCTCCATTACTGTATGTTTATTCGGCTATAAAAGGTGGCCGTTTGGCTTCCTCGGATGACACCGAACTGCACAAACGCGGTGAAGACAACAGGAAGAGAAGTGATGACAGCTGTGCTTGTGGCGTGCCAGGCGGGTAGAGACAAACTAAACATGACTTTCAGTGGAGACCACGCGGTGTCACGTCTTTGTATGCTCTTTGTGAAATGCTACAAACCCCAAATTAAAGTCCACATGATCAGTCACAAATCACAATCTGCCAGTAGCGCTGAATGTGTGTTATGGCCCCTCGTCACGCAGCTGTAGCGGACCCATTAACCGACTCTGGGAGCTCCCAGTTAACAGCATCTGCACAAGCTAATTAACTAACAGCAGCTGACATTACTCTGTAACGGCAGCTACAGCAGTGTTTTAGTAGGTTTACGTATACTTTGCTATAATTTATTGTTTCCTGAACTTTTAGTTTACGAATTGTGTATTTTAAGCTAAATTGTAAAAATAAATACACAAATATTCATTTATATGTAGATGTAGAGAATTCATCTTTATCATTTCCACATGTCAGCAGTCCGTGTGTTGTGTTGGAGACGAATTCAATGCAGATTATTTATAAAAATGAAAAATAAATCTAGTTTCTATGGAAACAGGAGTTAATTTGTGAGCACATGGATGAGAAATTGGACACGGTGACCCTCGAGATCAAGAAAAATGAGGTCAAGATCACATTTCACTCTCATATATTTATTGTGTTTCCTTTCCATTCAGCTTAGTAATTGTGTATTTTGAAACAAATTTGTAAAAATAAGTTAATATTACTGTTGAATCAAAGTATCTTAAGTTAATGTAGCAGACCTTGCTAGCTGCCATTTATCTGCAATTAATCTTCCACAACATGTCAGCAACTTCAGGTTTAAAGATTTTATTCAATCCAAATTAATATTTTAAAAAATTTACAGGTTCCCGCGAGTCTCCCCTTTAACTACATGCCCACTTCATGCTAATCCCATGTAGTTTTTGGGCAAAAACTGTGCATTTTTTTTGCCTATTGTATTTGAATATTTCTGCGTACTGGGGTACATAAACAGTTTTGGAATTATAAAGTTGAGACACATACTGGATTTGTCAGTCAGGTAGGATAGCAGAGTAAAACTACCTGGTAGCATTGTAATGCAGATGCAATGAATTTAACAGAAACTTTAATTGAGATTTTATATCCAAAAGTTGTAAAACTCAAAAGGCAAAAAGAAGTTAATAGATGTTTTTTCCAGGACACAGGCAATCAGTGTGTGTGTGTGTGTGTGTGTGTGTGTGTGTTCATTAATAATAGCCAGCAGTGAAGTTTTACTTTAAATCCAATTTTCTTTACACTTTTCAGAACAACTGATGCTTCAGGCTTTATAATGTGAATGCACACACTCACGCAAGCAAAGAGGTGCCACTTTACGCTCCATATAATTATTTATTCCTTCTACTTTATTAACCTATTTGTTTGTGTGTTTCTTTATTTTGGGAGAGCTGAAGACGAGGGAACAAACAAACCAGGAGGGTGGATTTTTAATTTGAATTCCTTCCGATCAGCGCTCCTCGGTACAGCTCAAACTCAAGGTTATTAAGTCACGGTTAAAGAGATTTTTAAAACTAGAGGGGACGAGATTCTGTCTCGCCTATAAAGGCAAAGGCAGAAAACTCCCACAGCCTCTCCCATTTGAGCTTCTGATTAGACCTTACACTGATGGAAAATAACTGTTCATAAGAACGATTTTGAGCATTTTAAATCTGAAGAGCACAACAAGACGCTGATTGAACGAGACTAAATAGAGATAACTGAACCTTAAAGGATTGTTATGGGGTGTTAAAATACACATGGAACAGAAATCAGACTGTTTAATTCCTCATATTTATGTATGTCCGGTAAAAGCAGGCAGTTAGGGAGGGAGTCGTCGCAGTATCTAATAGTACTGAATGTGTGTTACGTCCCTCCAGTCCAGCAGCTGTAGCGGACCCATTAGCTGACTCTGTCGGACTAGCTGAAGGCTAGCTAACTAACTAATGAATCTTCACTCTGTGTGGCTAAAAGTTGAAGATTGATTGACGGGTGAATGTCAGGATATTATTGGATGAATTATTGGCGTCATTTTGTTTTAGAGAAATTATTGGATACGTAGTTTTCAAACATGTTTTGACATACATGGTTAAATAGAGGAACAATAATATATATATGATAATAGCAATCTGAAAGGGTTAAAATTATATTTTTCATTTCACTTTAACTTAAAACTGATGGTTTTAACTCCTTTAATTTTACAAAGTGATTTGTATGTTCTGATGTAAATCACCACAAAAATGTAATATTAGACTATTAGATGAGGAGAGTCTCATGGGCTGGAATTCTTTATTTTCCTCCAGACCAAAAACCAACAATAAGTTATGAAGGTGTCAGAAGATATAAATAAGATGGAAATATATAGTTTCTCAGTTTTTTCCTGAATCAGCTGCCTCTCTGCTGCCGCTGTCCGTGGTCCTGAAGTCTCCCTCTGAGCCCGTCGCTCTGTCCATGGTGCTGAAACCTCAACCTGTTTGTTCTGTTATCACCGTTACGTTTGCTTTCCCTGGAGTGTACATTATGAATAAAAATATGCATTATTGTTTATATTGAGAAAGCGGCAATGATTTCCACCCCCCACCGCTTCACACCCCATTACTTCTCATACTTCTCATCATTTACTCGCGTGGAATGTTGATACAGGCAATTATCATGATGTGATAATTCATTTATTTACAGTACGCAATCGTGTTTTTCACGTTCTGATTGATATTTTTCCCCACAGAGACATTGTTTTCTATTATTTTATGATGACATTTTAATTGACTCACGTGTGCCGTGTAATAAAAAAACGCCCCAGAAACACATCTAAAGATCGACTTTGAATGGATTTGTTGTCTCGAACACCTCCAGTGCCTCTAAAACAAGATAATCCAGGCAGTAAAAGTATGATTAATTATCCACCAGCGTGAAATTTCACAATTGAGCATCGTGTGTCACTTCACAGGCGGGGGACCTGTGAACACGCGTCTCATTAGAAAGAAATAGAGCGGAGGTGACATCACCCGCCGCGCGGCGAGGCTGTTACTCTGAGAAAGCATTGCTTGTGTCGCAGTGCGGAGCAGATGATTGGTTAAGTGCCAGCCGTGGCTTCTGTTTGTTGTTTCACTGCCTGTTTAAATCCTGTTTGATGTGTTTTGGAGTCAAAGTTGAGATATTCTCCAGCTCGTTAGAAACACGTGAAGCTCTGCAGCCTGTCATAAATACACAGTTATGAATCCTTTCACGCTGGGGAAGTGGCACGTGGCTGTTGGAGCCGCGCCGATGAATCGGTGGACTGAAATTATCAACTGTTTATCACGATGTTCGCAGTTACTGGCAGCACGGTTGCCAGAGACTCGTTGAATTTCTTTATTTAATAAACTTATGTAATTGTACGATGATGCAATTTATAATCAGTGTACAGATTTTTGTTTTCAAATGAGGAAACTAAAATCCTAAAAAAATTAAACATAGAAGGGAAAAAACTGAGAATGGGAACAAAAAATTAAAAACAGTGCGTTTTGAGGGGTTTTCAGTTTTTATTTGGATGGAAAATGGGTTATTTTTTTGTTCTCCTATTCATGAACGGTAGTTGGGAAACAGCTTATCACTTGATTTTGGTTTTCTAATTTGAAAACAAATATCTGTTGACCGGAAAGTACACTGACCTAATTTCCATTTATTCATAACAACCCAGAAAGAGAGAGCGGCATGTAACAGATATTCTGAGCAGCATTATAACATTATAATGATATTAACTGATGAGGAAACAGAAGATTATCTCTCTCCTCTTTGTCTCACATTAAAACTACATTCAGCTCACAAGTAAATTATGTATCCTGCTTTATATCCCACAAAAAAGGAAAAGTAGAGTTAGCATAAACCATTAAAATACTCCTCTGTGCCTCTGGTGAGTCTCTATATATTTCTATTCTTTCCTCTATTTCACGGATCGCATTTTATACTCCACAATAAAACGCTGCTTCCTCCTCGTCAGACGTGTCAAATGCATGAACAATAAATGTTTGATTTCCTCTCTCTCTCTCTCTCTCTCTCCGGCACGCTGCAGCAGACAAATCACAGCAAAACAGCTTATAACAGCTGACAGATGTCTGAGTCACCATCACAGGCGACCTACAGAGGGCACACACACACACACACACACACACACACACACACACACACACACACACACACACACGCACAAGACATGCAAAATATGTTTGTTTTTATTGTATGTGAACGTACCGACAGCCAGGTTGGCGATGAAGAAGTTGGTGACGGTGCGGAGCGTCTTGAAGCGGTAGATGACGTAGATGACCAGAGAATTACCCAGAACCCCCAGCACGATGATGGTGCTGTAGGCCAAGATCAACACCACCTGCAGACAGACAAACAACAACAACAACAACAACAAAAACACAGCTGTCAGAGGAGGTTATTCGCAGCAGCTCTACTGTAAACTGGCTGAGACACAGAGTTAATAGTTTTCAGTTGTGATCTGAAGGTTAAATTAAAAGTAGAACTGAACTACTGAGGGAAAAAACAGGCTTTAATTTGAGACCAGCTACAATTAGAGACACTGAATCTTTCCCAGACCTCACTGCAATTGGTAAAAAAAATCTATAAAAAGATACATTATTTATGACATTTTATCACCTAGAATGCTTTTATTTTGGAAAAATACAAGGAGCTTAGCACAGAGAAAGTGTGCATTAAATAAAGTGAATCAGCAACATTTCCTGTTTCTTTGATTTGATTTGAAAGTTTTTAGATTTATTACATTGTTGAACTGCTGTGAAGGTACCTGGTTTATTTTTATAAATGTTTTGACCAAAAAGATGAGTCTAACGGATAAGAGACGCCGGTGCCGAAGCCGGTGTAATTTATCATTTCAGACGAGGCGACTCTGTAAATAGGACAGTGGCGTGAAGCGTAACAGGGGGCGGTGTGTCTCCAGCAGCTGTTTTAGCCTTAATCCACTGGTTTCTATCAGTGAGTAAACTATATTTTATGTCTATTGGTCAATAATAATAACAGTCGAGCTGATAAACTGTACAATGAACCCAAACAGTGAACACAACAGTTATTTGGATGAATTTTGAACAGATTATTTCCTGTGAATATGTATATTTTTTATCATTTTGAACAATCATACAGACTTAATAGGCTTTATTTTTGTCAAATTCAGTGTTTTCCTCTCATCTCATCAACTGCAGGACGAGGCTGTTTATCAGACAGCGAAGGCTCTGTGAATATATCTGTTCAGATCTTTGTGATCTCTGTCCACAATCCTAAACAACAATGTAAACTTTAAAAATAACAATTTCATTTGGTTTTCTTCACAGAAATGGATGAATTGATATGATATAGGAATATTTTTAAAGGACTTACGACCCCTGTCAAGGTTTGTTGGGGTCCCACTGGTCTAATCTAACAGTAATCACATTTTACAGCACAAGCAGTCCATGAAAGCTCTACAGCTTCAGTGCTGACCTCCCACAGGTAGAGAGTGTAAAAGGTTTAAACGGCCATTTTGTAATTGTATTTGTACTCAGCATTTCCCGCAGTAGTTGCTGCTTGGGCCCTAATTATGCTAATTATGCTAATTATGGTAATTATGGTAATTGCAACATCCTCACCATACTACAAGTAGACTACGATACATTAGTGCCCTCAAATTTCCCACAAACATCAAGATCCTTCATCGTCTTTTTTAGACGAATATGAAATCATAGAATACGAAAGCTCTACCTGTACACTCAGCAGTTTGATGGGGTCTTCTGGAAAATTCACTCCCTCAAACACCGTGGGCAACGGCCGGTGGGTTAGCGCCGGCATTTGGGTTGTAGTCGTGGTAGCCGAGGTTGCCGAGGTCATCGTCAGGCGGGGGCAGGAAGCGAAGCTCGTCCTGCGTCCCGTTGACTGCGCTGACAGCCTCCATGTTCGATCACGCGTGTTTGTCCAGCAGCAGCATTTTTACAGACACACTAACACGCACACATAGCCTGCGGGATGACAGAGAGACACGAATGTTAATAATGTAGGTAAATAACAGGTGAGAAAGACAAGACAGGTAATGAAACTGTGAACGGGGGAAGAGTAGAGCTGCAGGAACGAGTCTCAGAACTGAGTTAACATTTTAGATAACGGAGTCAATGGAAGTTTAAGAGAAAAAAAAACACTACAGAAACACTAGGTAACTGCTAAAGTATTATAAGTTTGTCTGACGTTGACATAAATGGTTTAATAATGTGTGTATGAATCACTGACTCTGGTTGATCCGGCTAATTATACACTTATTGGAGTGATGCTGACTCCAGCAGTCCAATATTCACTCCCAGTATTTGCTCTGTTTTTGGTCTCCACCAATTTCTGGGGGAAATATCTGGTTCTTTAGCAGCTAAATGCTCCACAAAGGTCACAAAGGACATAATTGCACTTGTCCACCATGCAGTTTGACTAAAAAACCTGTCTTGGACTTTGTTTTCACGCAAGCAAACAGCAGATTACTGCAAATAATCATACATTTGAAAATGTTTGGTCTCTCTGACATTGTTTCACTTACAAATGAGAAGCAGTTTTGGCTCAAAAGTTGAAAATCCCCAACAGTAGACAGACAATATACTGTATGTCCTTCTTTTAAGCATGTTTTAAATTTTCCACGCTCAGCCAAAATACATTATTTCAATGGATCAGGGTTTTTTTGTGGCCACATAATCAGGTCAGTCAATCATAAATCTATCAGTGTTACGGAGTTATTCTCAAACCCGTAATCTGGAAAGAAACCTGGATTATGTGCATAAATGAGATCAGATTACTGCCAAAAGCAGGTCATCAGATAATCTCCAGGGCATGTAAACACACCAACAATAACTCTGGACGACATTTCATCGGCACATCAGGGGCTGCTTTGGCACTGCATTGTAGAACGGCTAATAAAAGTGATTATCAGATGTAACCAAGTAGCCAACAGTTGATGTACATTAGCTAGTTTAACTTAATTTAAGATGTGACTATATATATGTGTCTCTTATCTTTAAACCATATTTAAAATGTGGTTGTCTTTTCAACATAAATTAGCATAGCACGTAGCATATCTAAGTACGGGAAAGGAGGAAGTTGACTGAGGTTCGGGGCTCATGAAGGGTATATTGTGGTGTTTTTAAACAGCCAGAAACTGCTGTACCATCCTCAAGAAACCAACTTTAGCTAAATAATGTAAGTAGTGCAAACCTGGTTATATCAGAAGTGGAGAGTAATTCTTTATTAAAAGGTTTTTGTTTAAATTTTGGCTCTTGAGATTTGACAAATACATCAAAAGTGGATCACACTAGAAGAAAACAACAACTCTAAAAACAAGAAGAAACCTAATTTTTATTGCAAACTGTCAAGTTTTTCCTGTTTAAGAGGCTGACAACTTTCTAAAAAAGAAAACTGAGTTCTCAAGGTGCCCTGGAGCAACGCAGTGACTCGTTTAGTCCGGGTGATGCAGAGCAGCAGATGGTGGTTGTACTGGGCAGCTCCCAGTGGCCTCAGACCCTCAGGCTGCAAATATTCATGCAGAACTTAAAAAGAAAACCTTTTGCAAGCTTGGACTGATTCAGACCATGTGGGTGGAGAGAAAGTTTGAGATCCAGCAAAGTTTCTGTGTCTCGGCTGCCAAAATTATCCCTTTTACTTTCTGTCTGTTTAATGTATGTAACCACAAAATGTCCTCTCGCTAAACGTAGAGAAAACACAACACCCAAGAAAAAAGTAACTTCAAATGAATGATGACAAAACAGATAAATTAGTTTCTGGAACTGTCTTATACAAAAGATCTAATTTATTACCAGTTTAACTCATAGATGACTCTGAGATTACAGTTTTTCTCTACAATAAAACAACAAACACACACACATACTTAGTTGTGTTATTTATAGCTGACTTGCGGGGACACTGTGGTGTGTTCAGTGTCAATCAGTTCAGTCAGATAAGGACCACTTTGTAATCACTTCAGATTTATTATTTGAAAGAGGTTTTTGTTGGTACTTCTATATCTGTCTTTATCTTTCATAATCAGGAAATATGCCTCCACGTTGCCCATTAATTCCTGATAATAGACACCTGCGTTATCACATATTGGAGTAAAAAATACACTTACAAGTACATCGTGGTGAATTTGCATCATAGGGATAATTGGGAATATCCTCACACAAGATTTGAAAAAGACGTAGTGTGCAGGATTGATTTCTTGAATTACTTTTGAATTCTCACAATTGAAAAATCCTACACCATGGCTGAAGACTCATCTTGCCCATTGTATCTCCCACAGAAGTGCAGAAATAAACTGTGTGGAAACTCTACTTTCTTAACTAGATTTAAGGTAAATTCCAGTACGTTTTTGATGATTATCGCAATAATATTGTGAATCGCAATTATTTTGTCATTTGATTTTATCTATTTCACATCTCAATTAGATAAATATATACTTTGTCATTGTGGTCGTCCTTCCAGTATGACGAGATGGTAATACTAGTCACAGATGGCTGATCTTAAAATATGTCTGTCCTTTTATGTCTAAAGGAAGTCTGTTCCACTCTACCGCTGATGTCTTGAATCTACATGGAACAATATCCTCAAAGTCAAATAACCATGTGAGTCGCTAACTAGCTCAAAATAATTTTAAAAATACCTTCCAACATCGTATATACAACTCTCAGTTTCAGTTGCCTGACCCTATTTTCTACCATCAACCATTTTAATTCCTTTAATTGGGAAAGTTTCGTTTTAATCCCGTAAAGGGTGCTACTGTACCAGGTAGTACAGGTATAGTCAAAGTGTGGCTGGATTCAAACAGAGGCTAATATTTTCAGGGTTTTCTGGTCTAAAAAAATGGTCCTCATGAGCAAGAATCTCTATCATACTCTGTTACGCACGAGGAAGCAAACCAGGAAGTGTAAAGCACTTTTTTTGGCGCTGGGTGAGCGACTTTTATTTAAACGATCCACATCCACGGTTGGAATATCCAGATGTTCGTCACAGTGCAGAGGCTTAAACTTAAAATCTGAGTTTCACAGGTGGAAGAACGTCACACCAGCTGTGTCATAACTTCTTCATACACACACACACACACACACACACACACACACACAGCTGTGACCTCTCCGTTTCACAGCTCTGTGATGTGGGCCAGTCGCCCGGCCTCGGGGGATATTAGCGCAGGAATACTAACACAGGCACAAACACCAACGACGAAATGAACGCGCTCACAATCTCAAAGTCACACAAACCCACGTGGGAATAAGCACACGCACACACACACACACACACACACACACACACACACACACACACACTTCAGTGAGCTGATTCACTGAGCAAGTTGCCCGAGGCTGTTCAGCTCCCTCCCGCTCTGGCTTTGGCGCTGACAGGATCAGCGACGATGCCAGCTCACACTCGCCAGAAGAAACGAGACGCAGCAAGACTGTTTTTGCAAACTCACCTTACAAAAGGTCTGAGGTCTTTATACCGCGCCATCTTTTCCATATTTACATCTCTATAAACAGACAGAGGGGACGGGCACAGACACATGAAAGGTCCTATTCTCCTCCTGATAACGAGCAATATCTGTTTAAATAGAAACCTCTTCAGCGCAACATCAAAATTAGGCTCAAGTGGGACTTTAACATGTAAATGAAGCATTCTAGAAGTGCACTCTGGGATAATAATAGTATTTTTTAATTAAAGCTGCTGTGGGTACATCTGAGGCAGTTGTTTACATTTACAGACTGGTGCTGCTGCTGAGTTTAAAATTAAAATGATGCTGATGCTGAAGAAATTAGCATCTGAAGTCTGAACACAAAATAATTAATAAGAGGAGTGTAGCAGAATGGCAGCCGTCAAACCGCTGCCAGACCTCGAGCTTCTCTCAGTAGATGACTATACTTCAAAAATTAGGGAACATGAGTTTGTAAAAGAGCTGACACCTGCTCCCTGCTCCACATAATGACTGCTGACCTAAAAATACAGCATCCACTGCTTTTTAAAGAAACATATTGATTGTTCCCCTCAGGATGAACTCGAATTACTTTACTTATCCTTTTCTATCTAGCGCCATCATGACGAAATACCTACAAGAACTAATGACATACCCATCAGCCTCAGCTGTACTTTAGTGCTAATTAACAAACTAAGATGTTAACATAAGCACGTTAGCATGCTTACGTTAGAGTTTAAAGAAAAAGTAAAGCCTCCCAGAGCTGCTAGCGTTGCTGTAGACTCTTGGTCTTATTTCTGTATGTAGCTTACAATGAAGTCAGTCGATTCTCAATCCAAACTGAGCAAACATCCATCAAAGATGAACAAATTGATGTGTCCAGTGATTCAGAGGTCTGGAACATAGCTAACAAAGACTGCTTTAGCTTTGAGTGTATGAACATAAGATAGGATTGAAGCCAAAATATCCAGGATACAGCTGCTCCCATCGATACCACTGCATTATTGAGGTCCTGCCCATCAGTAGTGTGAACTTGAGTGAGACTCAAGTCACAGATTTGATGATTTTAGACTCAACTTGTTTAATCCAACTTAACACCAATGTCTTGTGACGTGATGTTATTTTAAAAAGTGTGCCACCAATCAATTCATCCAATCAAGTTGAAGATCAAACGTCACATTACTGAGCCCCAGTTGGAAAAAAGGACACCAAAGATACTGGCAGCCTACATAACAATTCTTATTTTCAGATAATTATAATGAAAACATACATATAAATATTACATTTCTGACAATAGATAATGTTACACACTGGACCTTTAAGTAGAGCTCCACCAGGTGGGAAGACGGTGAACAAACCACAGGTTGAAAATGCCATCCATGAAAATACTAAATGCTGGTGTTGTTTGTAATAACTACGTAGCTTTAATGTAATGTCATGTACTTGTCTTGATGGCTGCACAGTAGTAAGCCTCTCAATCATAACCAGCTGCACTTTATCGCTCCACTTCATTGCCTGTTTTGACTTTCCTAATAGAAAATCCTGTCAATTTGTTTCTCCTTTCTAATCTTCTGCTCCCACCTTGTAAAGCTGTTTACATTGTATGAATATCATGTCTTATACCTTTCCCTTTAATTGTCTGAATTTAACATACATTCTGTTATCTTCTAAAAACTAATCTCAGACTTTGCTAATACTCACCAAACAAACACCAACGCTCTGCTTGCAGCATTATCTTTTGGTCATGCAGCTGCTCAAAGTCAAAGGACGCTTTCATTTCATTTATTTTTTGTCAAGTGGCTTCATTGACATTCAGCGGACGACTGAAATCTTGCTGGATCTCTCTCTGAGGATGGCTGTTGATTATTTATTCGTACAAGCTGGCCCGAGTGATTAGCTGGGTCAAATCAAAGAGACACAATTATTAGAAAACATCAAGAGGCCCGACATGAAAACGTACACAAGATTATGTATCCACCCCAGAGTAAACCGAGTGTGGGAAACTCTTTAATTTAATCATACAGTGGCTCTCTGAGGTGTCTGCATAAAACTAAGGGACCCAAACTGGATCCAAGGTTAATAAAGCTCTCCTGACTCAGCTTGCATTATTCTGAACTCTCAGTGTTTCCTTTTGAGGCCACTCAGAAGCAGAAATCCTCCGGGATAAAGCAACGCCGCAGTTTGAATGTTTTCAGAACAAAGCGGCGGTGCAGAGCCGAGCATGAAGGTGATAAGATGAGTCAAGCGAGAAGCCTGCAGTTTTAAAGTATCGTGTGGTGTCCTCATTCATCCTCTAATGCAAAATTTGACACTGTTATTTGTCTATATTTTGGTAAACTGGTACCATTAAAAGTATCCCAAATGATCCTGTTTGTAAATGGTCTAATAGAACAATAGCCGACTGTCAGGGACAAGAAAACAGACTTTGTCAAAAAAAGAAGCCTATTAAGTCCGTTTTTCAATCTTTTCTTAAACTGTGACACAATGTTAACCACGCAATGTCCAACCAGATCTTATTATACTTCTTATTTCTAACTCGACCATGGAGCTCTGCACATCCAGAAATGACGCTACAAGGGAACCTACGGTGATATATTTTGAAGCGGGCCACAGAACAAGTGGCAGTATTTCCTGTGGGATGTACAAATGGGGCAACTACAACTTCCTGTTGTGTTTGGAATACCAGCATGCACCTGTCCCTTTCACCTCGCACAATATCTTTGCTTCAGATCTCCTCCGTCCTCCATACCTCCTTGGGGAGGTGCATCTCACAGCCCTCTGCTCTAATGTGTCTGCTCAAAAAGGCTGGAGATAAACGTGACAACTCCTCAGTTCAGTAAATAATTAACTGGCCCTCATACTTACTGATTCAACGGTTAATTGATTGTCTTATTCACTTAGGCTGTTGCATTTGAA
The DNA here is from genome assembly GCF_905237075.1 of Dicentrarchus labrax. Taxonomy (NCBI): domain Eukaryota; kingdom Metazoa; phylum Chordata; class Actinopteri; family Moronidae; genus Dicentrarchus; species Dicentrarchus labrax. Next base: position 176,283 of record NW_026136928.1, on the reverse strand, counting down.
GAGGGAAGTATGTCCACACAGGACGCTCGTACTGGTTTATTACAGAATATAAACAAAGCTGACCAAGCGTTAAATCTCACATATATATATTCATTTTTTTCATTAAAGAGCACAGTGGCTTTTATCGGATGTGGGGTCAACAAGGACGGTTTATTTTAATGGAAGAAAAAGCCTGATTATTATTAATCTGGAGTACCTGATGTGCATAATGTATCCGCACAGGGTTGGGAATCAGTCATTTAGGCATTGTTTAACCAGATATGTTAATTCTGAGTAAATTCATAATCGCTGCCAGTAACAGGAAAAAGTCCTCCTAATGGAAATAATGATGCAATAATACATTGTACTATTATTATTATTATTATTATTATTATTATATAATAGATGCTGGTTTTAGCAGTTTTTGTCACTTTCATTGGTTTGCATTTGTGCATTACTTGCGAGTTAGCAATGACGTGGAAGATTTAACATGTTAAAAATAAGTTCTTCCGTCCACCATCCCCATCTTTTATAGATCACAGCCCTGTCATCACTTTAAGATTATTTATCTGTATGTTGGCCTTCATCTAGTACTGTCCACCATTCAGTTCCTCCGACATACCTTGTTAACTTACATAACAGTAATTATAAGTACGTTTTCCTAACCTACAAAAACGTCTTAGCAAGGTACATAAGTCAAGTTATGTAACGTCTGTAAGTATCTTTGACTCAGAAAACTGCTAAGTAATAAGTTAACTAAGTTTTATTCATGTAACTTAAAATCTTTTTCTAATTCTCAGTAGTTTTCGTGCTTTTAGTTCTCAGCCAAATACAACAAAAAATGGAACTGTGCTGTTCACTTCACCTGACAGCAACCAAATAACATTAAGCACTTACTATAAGTGGATATAATACTATATATACTCTGTCCTCGACATAAAACATCTGCCTTTTTAAACATGAGATTGCTGAAATAAAAGCTGAACAGATTAAACTTAACCCAAAGGGATGTAACTCAATGATGTAACAGGGCCTTCTTCCAGGATACAGGTTATAGTGTTATAATATAATCATATTATTTTAGTATATTACATACATATATATTTAGTTTCAGACCAAAACATTATTATTATTAACATTATTAAAACTTGCTCTTTAGAACTAGCTTTTACTATTTTTGCTCACAGGTTGTTGCTGCTTTTCCTACAGTAACATACGTCTGCAGTTTCTCTGGCATTTTTAAGGTCAATGTCCTTTTTATCTGAATTGTAAACCTTAATGTGATGTGCTGTTTAGAGTCCTGAACATCAGCAGGAAGCTTCAGCCCGCAGCAGCTCATCAAACGCGCCTGATTCGTCTGCAGCCTGGTGGAACAGGAACTGGAGCAAGGAGAAAAGAGTCAGACGAAGGCGATAACAGCTCTGTCACCCTGCGGCCTGCGGCGCTTTAACACAGGAAGTCACACGTGGGGGGAACGTCCATTTACTTTTTTACTGCCGAGCGGGAAATGAAACCGTCCGAGTCGAATGGAAAATCCAGGCCGACATCATCTTTAAGGTCAGTTTTTGTAAATGTTATGTATCTGGGGAAAGATGACGGAGCAGCTCTGTTCTAAGTTGATGCCCTTGTGTGGAAAACGACAGCAGGGAGCTGCCCCGGAAAAAACCTCAGACCTCCCCTTATTAACACACAGATGTCTCACTGGACCAATCGGGAGCAGAGCAGCTTGTCCGAGGTTGTGCGGGTGAGAGCTGAGGCGTCGAACGGCATCTTTACTTTAGCCTTTGTCATCCCAGTTTGCAGTGAGAATCAATCACCACAGTAACAGTGAAACAGCACAATTAACACTTGAGCCTTCAGAGATCTGCTCATTAAAAGTGGATTTAATGAGATCACATCATCATGGAGTCACTCTCGGGCTGCTAGACCTGAGGCCGCATGTCCACTTCAGTGCACTTCAGTTCAGTAAAGAGGTTCAAAGAATAAAGAGATGAGATAGGCAGATAAAAGATATAGAAATATAAGCTCTTTTATCACAAGATCTGTTTTTTGTTTCCTGTTTCTGATCAGTAAGACTTAGCATTGACTACAATTACATGCACAAAAAAATCTGTTATTTTGTCCTTAATCCAAAATACAACAATAACAATACTCCTCCTATACCGACATGAAAGGATCTTAAACCCGCATTCTTTGTAATGGCCAGAAGGGGGCAGCTCCATTGGCTGCAGTAAAACTGATACAACGCAGTCTTACGAAGAAATGAGCCGACTTCTCACTAGATTTATTGATTTATTAATATATATAAATATATATTATCTCTAATTTCAAGTCTTCTTCCATACAGCATGATGTTCATTTCGTAAATTATGGTCTCATTTAGAGTAAAATAGACCATAAAGCAGGGTATGCTTTAGGGCAGGGCTACCTTGTGATTGACAGCTCATTCTCAGTGAGTCCGTCTAACTCAACGCACCAAACTCAGATCAAACTGTCAAACTAGGCAGTGCTGATCAGATATTGATCCAGATTTTGTTATTGCTTTGACTATTTCTCTCCTCAAATCTGTTCACAAACATATTTTACTGTTTATCTCGAATACCAGATCGTGACCAGGTGAGCTTCAATTGTTTCCAAACCAAGAGCAGCCGATGAGAGCAGCTCAACTCACAGTACGTCCCCTCCACTGGCTCAGACCAACTGTCATGGCGACGAACTCAAGGCTTCCAAGAGGTACTCCACAAACCAATGGGTGACGTCATGATAGGTTCACACTGGGTGCTTCATCAACGGTTTTGTTACTTCAGAAAAAAGAGACCAACTAGAATGTTTGGCAAGATCAAGTCCAAGACAAGTTCAAGACAATAGAAAAAGCCTCTCAAGTCCTACAGCACTGTCAAAACCACTGTGGTTCAGACACAAACACATGTCTTAAAGCCTTGCAAGATGCATTCCAGCAGAATTTTAAGCTTTTGGTTTGAGAAGTACAAAAGCTTAATCATCCTGAATTGGCAAAAAAAAAGGAAATAAACATCATCCTCATGCTCTGCTGTCATGTTTTACATAAACTCTGTTGGTTTAATAAAGACATTGCGTCGTTGCAATAGTGCAGACTTGTTGAAGGGTGAAGTATATCTGCAGTGAACTCTGACATCTATGTCAATTCAATCACATCACTCCTTTACCTTGGGGAAGACACTGACCTCTGACCGCTCAGCACCGTAAATCTATTTAAGAGTGACACACGACAGAACCTGTGCATAACAACCTCCACGACATCTATTCGTTAAGAGTTAAAGGTTGGTATCTTCCGATCCTCCGTGACTGCCATGAGAAGTGAAATGCATCAAGGAGAGAGGTGAGCTGCGGAGTGCACGAGGTGCTGTAAATTTAATCAGAGAGGAGAGCAGGGGACCTTGAATGCAGCACGCCAACACTCTCTGAATTACATTTCTGCTGGAATAATGGAGGCCTTTGTCCTCAAGAGCTGATGATGAGAAAACTGAACTTGAACCCCGAAATGGGAACAAAAATATTGATTTGACCCTTATTTTACATAACTGATTCAGTCATAAAGGTAAAAACAAAAAAAACATGAATTTTGTGTCGTTTTTCCTGCTTAACCCCCTCCTGAAACCTTTCCAAACACCCCACTCACCCTCTGTATTTTAATTATTAAGACAAATCAGAGGGTAGAGAGAATAAAAGAGATAAAATATTTACATCTCTGTGAGGAGTTTGTCCTCTGAGGCCAGAACAGCCGACGTGAAGTTCACCGACACGCTGATGCTGTGGCTTCTTACAATCATCACTCAAAATGCTGGGGTTTATGGGTACACATACGATAATAATCCAACCAGTACAGCTCTGTGTCAGTCAAAACCAAGAATATGCTCTGTGGATTGCCAATGTCACCTTGTCCTTTTGATAAACAACCTATTTTGTTGTTTAGGTATGTGTGCTGCAGCTTTACACTTATACAGCTTTGTAGCCTCTTTGAGTTCAGCTTTAACGGTTCTTTTACTTAATTGTTCAGTCTCAGTGTTTCCAGCTGCAGCAGGCAGCTGTTCTGATATAGTCACTGTTCAGCAGTGCTCAGCAGCAAACAGCAGACAGACACAGTTAAAGACTAGTTGAGGAAGAAAGTGGAACATTTAGAAGCTAAAGAGCCAAATATTTGTCTCAGGAGTTAGTGGACACGAAAAACTGAGATAAAAGGAGAGTGAATACGGAAATATCGCAGTAGAAGTAGTTGTTGCAGTAGTAGTAGTAGTAGTAGTAGCTACAGTAATAGTCGCACTTGTTACATGAGTAGTAGGTGTAGTAATAGCAATAGCTGCAGTTCCAGTAGTAGTAGTAATAGTTGTAGTAGTAGAAGTAGTAGTTGTAGTAGTAGTAATAGTAGAAGTACTAGTTGTTGTAGTAATAGTTGCAGTAGTAGAAGTAGTAGTTGTAGTATTAGTAATTGCAGTGGAAGTAGTAATAGTAAAAGCAACAGTAGTAGTTGCACTACTTCCTGTTTCAATACCAAACTTAAACAGAGTTCATTGATCCTGTTATCCTTTAGTCAGCGTGTGCTGCATCAACAACATAAGAAAAGTGAAAAAGTAACCTTAATATGTTTCAACGCAACACATTTTTGGCATTGTTCTGTAATAAGGGACTTTGAGGTGTGACTTAGTAATTCTTCATTTGACCTGAATTTACCTTCTTCCAGTCAAACACATAGTTTGATTATAAACAACTTTTTTCCGCTCCAGTTAAACAGAACACAGCAGCAAAAGGAAAGATGGCAAACAGAGAGGAAATGGGCAAGAGAACAGAATAGAAAGAGGTGGTGAGCGAAGGGATGTAAAACCAACAAGACAAAGAAATCATACTTTCCCAGACTGGTGAGAAGTGGAGCAGCAGCCGTCAGCTTTCCAGCAAATTCCAGCAGCTCATTCAACTTTAAAAAGTGACATTACTGTGCTGATTAAGAATTGATCGTGAAATTAAATTTCAAATTATTCACTGGAAAAAAAGCAAGAAACTTTCTGTCCTAACCGAAAGGCAAAATGTTGGCTCGATTCCAAAAACACTGTGTGGCTCAAACACTAATTACTGTTTTCATCGCCTTTCTGATTTGTAACTCAAAGGTTTTTGGCTGCCTCATAACCCAGGAAGATCGGGATTAATGGATTTTAACATGTAAATCATCTTCTCAGTATCAGTTATTTCAAATGCCAACATTGTTTAAATGTCAGAACGCAGCTGTAGATGGGCGAGAGAAAATCTTAGCAGCTACAGGTGAAATTAAAGTAATTATCTGTGACATTTTCATGTCAATGAATAAATAACCTTAATTCCAGATTGGCTGTTTGTGACAGTCAGGTGTCTGATAGATCTTTTCCAAAAAACACAAAGAAAGTAATATGTTTTACAGAGGTTTGTTTGTAATAAACAGTAGAAAAAGAAGAATTGAGCAATGATGTATTGATCGTAAGGATTTACAACAAATCAATCTTGAATATTAATGAAACTTACCTCTAAACTACTGACAAAGGTTGTCTTGATAATGGTGGAGTAGTTATTTGAATAACAGACAACAATATGTAGGTTTCTGGCAGTAAATGTTGGAATGTATGATCTATACTTTTTCACTTTATATATTAACCTTGTTTGTAAAATGTCAACCATTTCTTTGCAGGTGACTCACTTTTCTGTTTTCCAGATGATTTAGAAATGCCTAACTTAAGTCCTAAGTAAAATCTTTGGGCATAATTATAGATTTAGGCTTTCTTGGAAAGCTCATCTAGCTTATATTAAGAGAAAAAAGTCCAAAAGTATCACAATTATGAATTAAATATAGTACATGTTGGATTCGAGACCCATGAAAAAAAGCATCAGTTTAATTTTGAGGTACCTCTATTTGTTTATGATGTACAGTACCTAAAAGATAAATGGGATTTAAGTTGAGGTGGTGGTGATCAAAGAAGGTAGCAATGTAAATTTGAAAGTAGATGTATATTTCATTCATGATTATTTGTTATTTATTGTAAGAAGGGGAAAGAAATTATTTATTGTTTCTGCCCCTTTTTGATCGTGTAAAGTGTATTGTTTTCTTACATATTAGGGTTTTTATTTTAACATTATTGAAATACACAATGAATGAATGAATGATGGCCTTCATCTGAACAAAGGAGTACCATGTATGACAGCTGTATGATGCAGAAACATGACAGTAACAAGCTCTGAGATACAGAGAACTGAAACCTACAAACTTGCCACTTATAAAAACCTTTTAGTAGAAGCAATTTTTCAACAGACTGAACAGTATCCTGAGTAAAGCAGTGTTCACCTTTCATCCAGGTGTAAATCACTCCCTGATTATACCAAGAGAATAAAAGCCAACAGTTCTTCAGTTTTGGGTCTGCTCAACACTCTGAGCCTCACAGTGTGAGGATTAGTGTCAGACTGATGATTACAGATGGACAGACAAGCTGCTGTCTGGCACACCAGAGCCTCGTTTATCTGTCCTTTCTCACACAAGCATCAAAATCCATTTCAACAAAAATCACCTGTGAAAAATGAGCCTGAGGGTTGAAAGTAAAGTCTCTCCCTGCGTAGTGATTCCAGGTGCTTCAACATACTCATTCAAACAGCTTCTTATCAAACACCTCTTGTCTCTTTTCATTTGTCTGAAGAACAGAGGTAGATTTTTGGGATCTGCAGCTGCAGACAAAACCTTTAAAGCTCAGTCTTCCAGATATTGGTCTGAAACATGCACTGGAAATAAATGCTGGGCTCAATCGATTGACGATGATGAACCCTGACAGCAAAGCGGGACCAGCACCCAAAAACAATCCGATCCAGCAGTAACGGAGCATCAGGAACCAAAGTCAACACCAGGTGCAACTGAATTTTGATTTAAGACATCCAAGTGCAGACATTAGCACTCCATCATGAGGCTCAACAGGTAGGCTCCACATTCATTTCAATGAAATTACTGAGAAAAACAAATAATAACCCTAAACAACCCACCAAAAAAGCCCCACAAGGTATTCTTTCAAAAGTTGATCCCGAACGTTGGCCAGAGTAGTAGTAGTAGTAGTAGTAGTAGTAGTAGCCCGTAGTTACCACTGAGGAATTTAAAACATATTTGTCTCTTAAAATGTTAGTAGAAGAACTTAATTACATTATGTAACACAGTTTTGAATGCGCATCCATCCATTTTTGGTGGGTGTAGCGATCACCAAATTTAAGATTCATTATTTCCATCCTTGTCTGGCTACCTGGCTAATTATAAATTGCGCAGTAAGCTACAATACAATTTCCATCTATGAGTTTGCACTGACATTACTTCTTAAGTGATAACTGTTGCTCTCAAAATGAATTAAAAACCAGTATAAACTTCTGAGTAGTGTATAGAAGAGAAGTATAATCTTTCTAACTGGATCAACATGACCACACCACCTGATTTTCTTTTTTTTTTTGACATTTTCAATTGAAATACACCCTAAGGACCAATTTACACTTGTCATTTCAAGCGTCTCATACTTCCTCTCATCTTCACAGGCTCCGTTCCCTCACAGATCATTTAATGGTTGAACTGATCAGGGATCAAAAGTACTACAACAGCTCAAAGGGACTCAAACATCAGTCTCCCGGGTGGTTTATTTGACCCATTTGTTCACCCCAAACTCTTCCAAACGCAGACTTTGTTGCTCTTTATAGTACTGCTGCTACTGCACCTTCAAACATGATGCACTTTTCCGCTGACACAGTATAACACCAGTTATCTGTCAGTACTATCAAGATTAGGGATGTCATGAGAGCCGATACTTCGGTACCAAGTTGCTGCCAAAGTTCTGAAAAAGTCATTTTTCAGCAGTGCTGTAGGTACTGGGGGTGCAATTCTTTCAGATCTGACAGGGGCAGCATATACATCTACAAATATTCTAGTCTGCTGTTAAATGCCACAGGCACCAGCATGGACAACAACACATCGAAAAGGGTGACAAATGACAGCGGCGACAGCTCCACCTTGACTCACCGAAAAGAAAAACAGTAAGACTGTTTTCACATATAAACTCTGGACGACGTCCTGAGAATCAGGTTGGGACATTTGTCCGTTCACACATATTGTGTGCTATATGTGTGAAGGGGCAGATTTACTTTGCCTCTGTAGATGCATCCACTGAGTGCAGCTGTTCCACTGATATTGAATCTTTCGCTTTCATAAACACTCATGATGGCGTGATGTTTGTGGATGCATCACACCGTGCACGGCGGATGCTTGCCGTTGAAGACAATTACTGCAACTATTCTCAACAATTTGAGGAGAAAATTGCTTTACATTTATTTTCTCATTAAGAACCTCAAAGAGGTTTCAGAGACGGGAATGAAAGTGAAATTAAATCTTTTGAACAGCTGGAGTGTGAAGCCCGATGTCTCCAAACAGAGAGCATCCAGTGAAGCTCTGCCTCTTTCTGCTCGCGCTCCCTGGGACGAGGACGAAAATAGAGGTGCTGCAAATGACAGGGAAGTGAGAAAATGGAGTGATGAATAAATCAGCGCATGGAGATGCGTAGCTAAATGGAGAGAGAAAGGGGGAGAATGCATTAGAGAGCAGAGCGAGCTACAGAGAGGTTGAGTATATGTGTACGAGACGATGCCCAGTAAATACAAGAGCATGTCTAACATTTCCGGGATTTAGTCGACACAGCTAAACTGACAGAGGACCTTTGGGTGTTTTGCTAAATGTATGAAAAGAGAAGCACAAACATTCGGCCTTTTTAAGCAGAGTCATCCTCTGTTGTCTGGTGGAGTTACTGTTGTGTACTAGAAGACTGTGAGGACCTGAAATGTTCCTGGTACACAAGAAACAGACAATAGTCACAGACAGGGCGGCTGTGGCTCAGAGGCAGAGCGGGTCGTTCCTTAATCGGAAGGTTGTGGGTTCGATCCCTGGCTCCTGGTGCCACATGTCGAAGTATCCTTGAGCAAGATACTGAACCCCAAATTGCTCCCAATGCCGTGCATCGGTGTGTGAATGTGTATGAATGTTAGTTTCTGTTCGATGGACTTTGTGAAAGGGTGAATGTCTCACATAGCGTAAAAGTGCTTTGAGTAGTCGGAAGACTAGACTACCATTTACAATCAAAGCTCTAGTTACGCCTGGTCTTTCATGGAGTATCTGATTTAAAAAGGCAGTTGTCAGTCCATATTAACACTCAATAAAGGAACAATCTGATGCTTTCTGAATCAAAAGAAGATCAACACTAATTTCAGCTCTAGTACAGAGAGAATACGACTGTTAAGAGCAGAAAGGCATTAAGCAGCCTGTTTTTAATCGCAAGTCGTCAAATATGTTTTTAACTCTACATTCAAAGGATTTTAGTCATCAGACATTTGGATCTTAATTTATTTGAGAAACAAGCTGAGCTAACATTAGCAGCAGCTCCCTGTAAAAACCTCCATAGGCCTAGGATAGAAAATGTTTTACATTATGTATGTCATATTGCATCCTTATTTTATGGTTGCAAGATAAAACTTCTAATTTATTGATTTAAAATAACCCTTTTAAGTTGCAGACATAATTTTGATGAGCTGTGTTGACACAACATGGAAAAATAAGTTGCCTAACATAAAAACTTAAAAGAACGTGTTCATGTTACCAATTATTAAGGGGTAGTAATTAAATATACCTTTGAATCCCCTCACTCAATGTAGTACATTCGTTTAACATATTTACATTAGAAGTTGCCATAACTCAAAAAGGTGGATGCAAACTGTTTTTGTTGAGCCAAAACATTTGTTTTTAGAGAGCAGTGTAAGCCCTCTGGGACAAACTTTGTAAATGAGTTGACTTCATGTGGTGAATCTTCCCTCAGCGAGTAAAAAAGTCTGAGTTTGCTTTACAGTGAGTGAACAGCTATGAGATTCTTCCTCAAGGACTCTTTGACACTTTGATACACAGCAGACGGACTAATTGGAGAGTCAAACTGAAGGTCTGAATCACAGAGTTACAGTGCGCAAGCAGGTCAGAGCTCATTCTGGGAGATAAAACTGTTCTCGGCTTTAGAAATAAACTCACAAAAAAAACTGTGTCAGACTTCAAAATAAAAAGCAGACATGAGAGTAAACTTCACTGAAACCCACCTACGCTGTTTTTCGCCTGATGAGGCTTCTGCTCGAGGGTCAACGGTCTTCTTGCACTAACAAGAACTAATATGTGGAGGCTGTCAATCAAAAGGTTGCGCCTACGAGGTCCTGAGATGAGTTCAGATCAGGTAAAGTGAGAATACCTGTGTGGGTGGCTGTTTTCGCAGTCTTTTAATATGTTAATGTTAATGTATTACACCAAGCTGCTAACTCTGGACTTCTAATGATAACACCTTTTTAAAAAAGACACCGCCCCCGAGGGGAAATATTCAAACTACAAATGAAACTAAAAGAGAATGACACAGACATTTTTTAAATAAGGTAGTGAAAAAACATGAACATTTTCTAGAGAAACTGGAGCAGCAGGAAGAGTGTGAATCTTAGGAAGAACTTTAAAGAAAAAACAAAGGAACAGAAACTAGCAGGAAAGGAAAAGGGAAGCAGTAAAAGAGAGACAAGAAGAAAGAGAAGTAAGTGTTACAGGCTGTGGTTTTACAGAGGCAGAACATGACGAATACTGAGTAGAAGACAGAAAGGATGTGAGGAAAGAGAAAGAAAGGAAGCAACAGCGGAGCTAGAGAGGGAAAAGGGAGGCAAGGGGAGAAGAGAGGAGGTAGGAAGCAAGGGATGGGGTAAAGGAAGCAAGAAGAGAAGATAGAGAAAAAGAGTAAGCAACAACTGGAATAGGTAGAAAGGAAGGAGAGAGAAAGCATATGAGGAGGAAAGGAGAGAGGAAGAAAGAAAGAAAGCAAGGACAGGAGGAGAAAGGAAAGAAAAAAGGAAGCAACAAGGGAAGGAAAGAGTCAGAAAGAAAGGGGAGGAGAAAGGGAGGAAGTAAGAACGGGACTAGAAAGAAAAAGAAAAAGCAAGGGGGAAGAAGAGAGGAAGTACACAATGAGGGGAGCAGAGAGGGAAGAAGGAAGCAAGGGATCGGGTAAAGGAAGCAACTACGGGGAGAGGAAAGGAAGCAATGAAGGGAGGAAGAAGGAGGAAGAATAAGGAGGAAGAAGGCAGTGAGAACAAACAGCAGTAAACAGCGCATAAAAGCTCCTGTCTCTCTGTCAGGATGCCTGTTTCTGTCTCACCTCTGGCCACCTGTCTGACAGCCTGTAACCGGGATTTATCAGAGCAATAAAGGCGAGATGGGCTAAAGGTAAATTAAATGAAGGAGGGGGGTTGGTGTAAATGTCAGCGCTTCCTGGCGGCCCAGATCCTTCAAACTCGACTGAGAGCTAAGATAAAAGAACTGACAGAAATATTATGTCTTTATAACATTCAGTGTGAGACCTGTATTTACATGAGCTGGTGCACTGCTGCCTTTTTATGACACATTAATAATTGAGGACTCATGAAACTCATCCACTGTCATCGTGTTTAGGCCGTTTTTCTGTCTGGTTAACAGCAGTTTCTATGACAATCCTAAGTGTGTGTTTCCAAATATTTGCCTTGCTTTACTTGCACTAGTTTACACATGCAATTATTTATATTTAATTGTGTTACTCACACATATTTGCTCTTTGATTTTGCTTATACTTTGTCGGGTCTGTCAGCAAGACGATGAGCACACAACTTTTAAAATGCCTGTTTTCTGAATGGTGTTTGGTCGATCAATTCAATTCAATTAAATTTTATTTGTATAGCGCCAATTCATAACAGAAGTTATTTCAGGACACTTTTCAAATAGAGCAGGTCTAGACTGAACTCTTTATAACATTATTTACAGAGACCCAACAGTACCACCATGAGCAAGACCTTGGTGACGGGGGCAAGGAAAAACTGCCTTTTAAGAGGCAGAAACCTAGGACAGATCCTCCGGCTCTAGGTGGGTGGTCGTCTGTCTTGACCAGTTGGGGTGAGAGAGAGAGAGAGAGAGAGAGAGAGAAACAGACAGACAGGTGCACAGCAACAGTAGCAACAACTTCATTGATAGTAGTGACTGATGATGATCAACATGAAGAAGACAACGACGACGACAACAGCAACCATGGGGGACAACGAGCAACGATCAGGGCTATGCTAACTTAGTTCATAGTAAAGTAAAACAGATAAATCCACTTTTTAATAAATAAAATAAACTCTTGTCTTGCCCATCTAAAGTAGTACAAAACATTAAGCGAACTTACAGTGATCTTTTCAGCGTCATCTATGTTAAATTATTACAACTGAACTGAACTAGAGGAATTAGGAGACTGATGAAGAAGATTGTTTAGTAGTTTGTTTGTTAGTTGATTGACCGTTGTCTTGATATTATTGAAAACAGTTCATGCTTACGTAAGATTTTTTATTTATTTTTAGCATACATTATTAAGTAGGGGTACATCATGACTGAGGATGCAATCTTAAAGGGTTAAAATTAAATTCTTCATTTCACCTGGACTTTAAAAAGAGTGGGAACCCTGAGAAATGCACAAGTTAAACTGCTAAATCTTCGGGAAGCCATTGATAGAAACGTGTACTATGTGTTTGCTTCCTAGAAAAGCACAAGAGCGAGGATGAAACAGGGACTCCAGAGCGCCACTAACGGGTCTACAAACAGTCTCCATCACTATTTATCACGTTACATCTGTGAGAACTGAAAACATTAAAACAGCCTGTTTATTCTGGACTCTGGTCACATTTAGCTGTTTGTATTCAGCATCAGAGTGAGAGTGCAAAAACAGAGGATGGCGTGACTAAAAATACTTCCTGTCATCGATCCACCAGAGGACACACACACAGAAAGATGCCTGAAACTCATTAAACTCAGACCTCTGCCAGGAGGAAAATATACTGCGTGTGTGTGTTTGTTTGATAAGTATAAAAAAATAATGATGTGTGCTTCCAGTAAGCACCATAATGAGTCAATATATTTTGACTTATAAAACGCTGAAGCCAAGCCAGTGGCCATATGGCTAATAGAGCACTAATAGCCCCCGTCGATGTGTGTGTGGTAATAGGTTGTTGATAAGGAGCTGAACATGGTATTTTATGGCTGAATGTTCCAACCAAGTCGTCTGTAACCTCAATAATAATGTCAGCTTTAATTAATTCCCGATAGAGAGAGAGAGGGAGACAGATAGAGGAGTAGGCTGGAGGATTAAGAGGTGAGGAAGAGGGCAAGAGAACTGGGAACTATGGGAAGAGTGCGGAGCACATTGGGGGAAAGGTGAAGAAAACTGTTCACTACATGGCCAAAAGTATAGGTAGGGAGGGACGTGCCGCTGATACTGATCGGCGTTTACAGCAGCCGATAGCCGTGAGTGTGCAGCTAACGTTATGAGCTAACGTCAGTGCCTACCTTCCAGTGGACGAGGGACTGTACATGATCTCAGACACAAATGGTACTGAGGTGGTTTTCATGCCGGGTTTGGCTCCTGGCGTGCCAGGGCTGAGTCAGTTAGGTTAGCCGCATGTCCAACCGAGATAACAGTAGTAAGCGGCTGGCTAATCATAAATGGGTCCATGAGGAAACTCTGTAAATTACCTCAGTCTGTCGGTCTCTGAGGCTGTGTTTGATTCCGGTCCAGCTGCTGAGCCCAGTTCTGTCGCCTGCTAACGGCAGATACAGTTAGCTGCAGCTAATTAGCGGTAAGCAGCTTTAGCACAGAGAGTTGAAGTTGAGCAGCCAGAACGTCAGAGGGAAAACCAGAAAATAGCCATCCATAAAATATGATCGTTTGACCAAAATCACTGAATAAAATTATAAAGTTGTGCTAACTAGTTGTGCTAAGTTGAGCTAACTGAACTAATGACTGATAACTAGATAAATTAGATAACTAGTTATCTGGCACTTTGTTAACAATAGCTTTCAGATGGAGCTTGTTGGCAAACAATTGACGTAGATTAGCGTTTCATTGGACGCAAAAATAGTATACGCCCCCGAGTGCAGGATAAGTCATCAACAACTTTTTTATTAATTCTAAAATACCATTAAAAAATACCTGAGAATACCTTTAAAAAAAGACTGAAAAGCACAAGACGTGATAAAAAACATTTAAACATCATTTCTGAATTAATGGGGACCTGGGGGAAGTTTAAGTTTACAATGGAGGAAAAAGATGGTTCTTCAGTTTTAAGTCAATGATGCTCTGGGAATTATGCAAAAGGTCAACGTCAAGGTGTCAAAATTGATGTTTAAGTGATTTTATCACATATGTCTAGCACTATACATCACCTATATTGGCCATGTAGTGCAGGAAGAGGAAGGAAATGATACCGGAAGGGAAAGAAAACTTTAAAAAAGCACAAAAGAGAGACATGAGGGACACAACATGTAAATAAAAAAAGAACAACGTAAGTGATTCAATAAGAACAAGATAAGAGAGAGAGAACTGAAGCAGAAGAACGGGGGAGAAATGTTGTTCTTTGTGGTAACGAGTCGACATGTTGTACAATATTGAACGTGACCTCTTAATTAAACTGTCGGCCTCGTTTCACTCTCTCCTCGTTCAGACGGGTGATACGCTTTGACTCGCTCCAACGAGCGGAACAAAAGCATCGTTCAATCATGGCAAATGCCAAAGAACAACATGCAGACGACATAAATAAAACTGTACGTCATGTATTAAATAAACGAGGGGTGTATAAATATAACTGTACATCAAGTAGTGCATAAAAAAACACTGCTTTATGTAAAATGGATTATACAACAAAAGAAATTAAATTTGTTTTACTTTAATTTGACTTCTTACAATTTCACAAAAAGTCCCTCACTTTTTAAACACGTCCTCACTTTTCCAAAAGGTCCTCGTTATGCAGGCATGTTCTCACTATCTAATGATTTTCTCATTGTCCCCACATGACTTAATTTTTAAAAACATGTCCTCACTTTTCCCAAAAGACTCCACTTTCCCCGAAACTTTCTACTGTCTAAAAATGTCCCTTTTGGTATTACAGAGAGCATAAAGTACAGTCACTGTTGGGTACCGGTACCGAATTCCACAAATTCAGCTGTGAACCAAAAGACCCCACTTTTCACACAGTTCTCACTTTCTAAAAAGGTATTTTCTACAAATGTCCTCACTATCCAAAACTTTCTCATTATCCCAACACGTCTTTAAAACCTCACAATGTCCTCGCCTTCCACGAATATGCCCCAAATGTCCCAACTTTTCTATGTCCTCACAAACCTGCTCACCATAAAATGTTTTCTAAAACATGCCAAAATATCCTCCCTTTCTCACAGATTTTCTTCACTTTACAAAAGCAAAAGACCTTAAAAAAACATGTAAAATTCAAATTGCCCCGTACAAAAATAGTCACACAAGAGTCACATCACTCATGCCTGCCCTGCCTGCCTTTGTAGGCAGCAGAGTTAAACATACTTCACACCAGAGATGGTTAAGTGGAAAAAAATCCAAACATTGTCACCTTTTAATGACACCAAACCATTTTTTTCAGTGTTAAACCATCAAGTGAAAGTACTACTTAAGACCACTATTTCTGGCAGCCAGAAGTTAAACAGGCACATGTCTTAATGCTATTAGCAGTACCACTTTGATGTTTACTCTTAGCTTCTACTCCTGCTCCGCCTTTTTACTAGACAAAGCAGGTGGAGCTGAACATTTAGCGCTGTTATTCATACAGTGTTTAAGTTGCAGACATAAACACGGTGTAAACAGTCAGACTCTCTTGCTCTCTGTCAGCTCTGTTAGCGTGGTGAAGGTCAATATTCCCACTCACGTTTAAAAAATATCTTGCATTCTCTGAATCCTGAATCCTACTACGAAAGTCGAAGCAATCACTCTGCCTATTTTAGGTTTCTGAGAACAAAACAGAGACAGAAAAACATCAATAAAGTAACCAGTGTACCTAAATTTAAAACCAATGAGTGTGTTTTTAGCCTTGCTAGTGCTCAAGGGATGAAAATATGGGTTGGGGGAACCACTTTGGTCCATGAAATGTTTTACAAACATTCATGAGGGTAAATCCTACTGACATTTATAATTCCCTGACTGTTACTGTAGTAAACATGGATGTCACAAGGTAATAGTATTGCCCAAAATGATATAAAAGACATGCCTCATTTGGTACTTCTATGGCAACAATTTAGATTTTTCTTAGTATTAAGCCGTTTTCCTCATATTGAGCTGTTTTCTTAGTATTAAGCCATTTTCTTAGTATAAAGCCGTTTTCCTCATATTGAGCTGTTTTCTTAGTATTAAGCCATTTTCTTAGTATAAAGCCGTTTTCCTCATATTGAGCTGTTTTCTTAGTATTAAGCCATTTTCTTAGTATAAAGCCGTTTTCCTCATATTGAGCTGTTTTTAGTATTAAGCCATTTTCTTAGTATTGAGCTGTTTTCTTAGCGTTGAGTTGTTTTAGCTGTTCTCTTAGCATTGAGCTGTTTTCTTAAATCTGAACTTACTAGGTGGTTTTAGGGTCACCAAAAGCATCAAAGTAGTATTTCACTGCTTTTATTGTCTACCCCTTGGAAAAAATTAAATACTGGTGACCTAAATGGTCGACATGGCCATGCTCGCCAGACGTGGCAGTACTCGGTAAGAAATCATCAGAGACAAAAATCTGAAGTACAACGAAAACATCAAACATCCTCATCAGGGTGGAGGCAGGTGGGGATGCAAACTGACAGGATAATGGGAAATGTGGTGTGGTTGTACAAATACCATCACTTGTGCAAGATAAAGGCTAGGAATTCTTTGAAGTGTTTCACTATTTCATGGTAGTTATATCAAGACATTGCAAATCTGCTGCATACAGCACCTTCTTAAAATAGGGTTTCCCTGATTTTCCTATGACATTTCCCCTTATATCCTGGTGGGTCTCGTGTCTACTTCCATGAAACCTTTACAGTCCCCAGAGGGTCCAAACCAGAATGGAAATCACTGGCAAACTCGCCTGCCAGTGTGTGTATGTGTGTGTGATCACAGGGACATGGAGGACACGTGTTGTTGACAGTTGGAGGGCAGTAAAACAGAGATAGGGGAAAAAAAACAGAAGAGACATGGGGGAGGATGATGGAGAGGGGGCGAGAGACATGGCAACAGACTGGTAGGCAGAGAGAGAGAGAGAGAGAGATGGAGAAAGGAAAGTACAGAGATTCAGATGCACCTACACATGAATTAATTCATAAGGAAAAAATCAATAAATGAGAAGGTAACATTCAAGATAACCAGCAGGCAAGTGGCCACAGGGGGCGCTGTTCATTCAGAGGAAATTAACGGATGGATGGTGGAAGGAGGGAAGGAAGGATGACATACTTTCTACCTCCTTTCCTTCTCTACCTCCTTCCTCTCCTTTCCTGTCTAATTATTTCCTTCCCGATATATCATCATATCTTTTCCTACCGCCTCCTTTCTTTCCTCTCCTCTTTCTTCCCTTTATTGTACCTTCTTGTTTTCTTTCCCCACCATTTCCCTACTTCCTCCTTCCCTTTTTCTACAATCTCCTCTTTTCCTTCTCTAGTTTTTTTAATGCTTTTCTATGCCCTTATTTCCTTCTTTACCTGCTCCTATCCTTTCCTATGTTTGTTTTCTTTGCTGCTGCTTCCTTTCCTTCCCTACCTCCTCATCCAACCTCCTCTCCCTCTCTTCCTCCTCCTGTTGTTCCCTATAACTCCTCTTTGATTACCCTTCTTCCCTATGCCCAACTCTCACTTCCCTGCATCTTCCTTTCCTTCCCTACCTCATTCTCCATCCTTACTTTCTCCCTTTCCCTTCTCATCTTAACAATATCTTCCCATCACCTCCTTCTCCTCTCCTTCCTCTCCATTTGTTCATACTCTGACTTTGTTTTTTGGGGCCACAGATACCCCTTTTGGCGTCCCATGACAACAGCTCACTGCGGCCTAAAACAATGAACATCATGAATATCTATTAATAAAGAAAAAGTAGAATTCAAGAAGTGACCAAAAAACATTTGTCCGGGTCACTTGTGTCTCCTCCTCTTCGCCTCCTTTCCTCAGACATCTCTTCATCGCTGGCCTCTTTAACACACGAGAGATGATTGACAAGTGACGATGGAGGGCCGGGCTAAAAGGACACGCCTGTCTCGTGGTGAAAAGCTGCACGTTGAGGCTCAGCTGCCAGCAGCCATTAGATCAACCTCCCTTTGTTTGTGTGTGTGTGTGTGTGGAGAGAGCAGACTGTACTCTGTGACTTTAATTGCCCGACATCTGCAGCCCTGGTACACTCATTAGAGCATAGAGAGAGATAGTGAGACAATAAAAAAACACAGAGAAAGGGAGAGTGGCGTTATTTCTACATCCTAAGTCCGGGTGTGTGTTTTTGCATCCATGCAGATGTGTGTGTGCTGGTATCCAACTACACACACACACAAACACACACACACACACACACAGACGCACACCCGCCACAGTGGGGGGCCATTAAACGCCGATTGGCAGGAAGGCCTCTGCACAGCAGGACAGCCGCGGGCTTTTGTGATTACATAACTGTGTAAACGACTTGTCGCTTTTAAGCGTCTGCTGAGAGAAACAACGGCGGAGCTGTGATGTGTTGTCTGTCCACCAGTCACACTGGATTCTGATTGATCTGGCACTTTTTCATTATTTCCCTAAGTTAAAATGTTAGTTGCTTGTTGGTTTGTCCACTTGGCACTTAACTGTCCTGCCCTTATGTGGGTTTCCTGGAGCGTTTCCATTAGTTAATTGCATATTTCTTAGCCTCCAATTCATCAACATACTGGAGGCCAACATACATTATTTTCTAATTTTCCTCTAACTGCTTTGTGCAAGAACAAACACAGGCGCCAATCTAGAGAAACATTCATGGGATGTCCAAAGGGGGTCAGAAATATATGTTGATTTAAACACAACATTGCTGACAAACAATATCTTTTTTTTTTTAAATAATGTTTTTTGGGGCTTTTATTGCCTTTATATGATAGAGGGGGGTTAGGGTGGGCAGAGAGAGGGAATGACACACAGGAAAGGGGTGCAAGTCGGATTTGAACCCTGGGCCGCTGCAGCAAGGACTCAGCCTCAGTACATGGGCTACCAGCTCTACCCACTGAGTTAACCAGGCACCCGACAAACAATATCTAGCAACGTCACGATATTACAGAAATTTAACAAAATGTATATGATGGCATAATTTTATCCTTTGAGGAACTTCGAAGGAGATAGAACAAATGCATTCTTACAAACCCAAAATTTAGACTCCGTTCCCCAATGGGAACAAGATTTAAGGCAGAGGTAGGCAAGCTGCAGTTCCAGAGCGGCAAGTGTCTCCTTATGGCTTTGACAAACAACTATATGGACATAAATGGTCAATTTTATTAAGGAAATAACTAAAGAAAAACCAAAATCATGACATTGTGAGGCTCTGTACTGAACAAGCAGGACAGATACAGGACAGATGTCAGTGCTGTACATTTTAAGAATTTGAAAATAGGACTCAGCTTTCGGGTCAAATTATCTCTTTACACACAGTTATAGGACAATTAGTTTTAAAACATTTTATTATTGTAGGTCTAAAGTGATTCCTTTTTCCAATTTTTCAGTTTTGTGTTTTATTGGTAAGAGCAAAATATGCAAACAATTTTCTGTATTGTATATCTTGTGTAACCATGTGTTCTACAATTTCATAAATGCATTAAAACACAGTGTTAATGTTATGGAAGACAAAGACTAAATACATAGGGTGAGGGGAAGGATAACAAGAAGGTAAAGATAATCAGGGCAGGGCAGATAATCAAAACTGGAGGGAAAGCAGACTAAGACATGAAATGAATTCCGACAAGACAAGAGGGGAAGAATTACAAATAAAAACCTGGAAATAACAAAAGAAAACCAAACAAAATGACATTCTGAGGCTCTGTACTGCACAAGACAAATACAGGGCAGAGGTCAGTGCTGTAGATTTAGATTTAAAAAATTTGACTTTTTCAGCTTTAGAGTCAAATTATCTCTTTTACACACTGCTCTAGGACAAATGGTGCCTTATTATACAGAAAGCTGAGGTTTTTGATATAAAACACGTGGGTATGCCGTGTTATGAAAGTTCCTTTAAAGGTGAATTTCAGAAGATGTGTAAAAAGCGAGAATCAAATATGCCATTGGACTCCATAGGGGAAAGAGTTCAAATGTCTCTAAATTAATGTGTTAAATTTGAATGAATTTGACACCAAACCGTGGTGGCCAGGCACGTCTCTATATCTGCCCCAAACAAATCTAAGAGAAAAATTAGATACCATCCATACATGAGGTCCATCATGAGGTCCATTGATCTTTACCGAACTTTAAGTGAGTTCTGTGAGTCGATATTGGGATGAAAACAAATTAAAACCTTACTTTACATTCATTTTAGTTCAGCTATATAAACATGTCATTTCAAGACGCAGGCAGGTAAAATCAGCCTGAAAAAGATCAGCAGGCTGGAGGAATAAGGTCTGTCTTGATTATTTTCCACAGCAGAACGACTGAAGCCGTCAGGGTGACTCAGACCGAGCTCAGCAGATGAAAGCGACCAACCGATCGATCAGACTGACGCATCGACCTTGATTCCGACGTGATCAATCGGAGCAGCATTTCACAGACAGAAGAAAGAAAGAGAAAATCTCTCTGCCTCAGACTTTACGGGAAACACTCAGTGAGTCACAATCAGCTGGAATCTGAGGAACAATTTTCAGAAAAGATTTGTCACCGACTATTTGAAGATGTTGATTGAACCTTCGTATTTTGACAATATTTCATCAAGATAGTGAAGTTTTTCTTCCTCTACGATTGGTTCTCAACCTTTTTGGTGTCAAGGACGCCCAAATTGATAAACATCAGGCCACCATGGACCCTTATTTGGTAAGATGTAGTCTGAGGAATCCACATCTGATAAGATTTAGTTTTTCCATAGCTGTCTATAAGTACTGGTTCCCAACCTTTTTCCTTAAGGACCCCTTTTCTATCGTTGATTAACTGACTTTGTCACATATTTTATGGATATTTCATATTATACATAACAGTAAAGAACAACAATAAACCCAAACAGTGTTTAAAAAAACTGCTGGAAGTAATTTTTTATGAATTCTGAGCAGATTATTTTCTGTGAATATTGATCAGATGAGTTTTCCTGATATTTTTAAGAACTTTTTATAAAATTTTCTGTCTGTATTATGTATTTTATGAATTTCTAACAATCATACAGACTTAATAGGTTTCTTTTTGACAGATCCAGTGTTTTCTTCTCTTTGCTCTATTAGCTCTTTGGTGGTTTGAACTTTCATTCAAATATTTAGTCTCTTTCAGTTTTCATTTTATTTTTTTAAGAGAAATTAACTAAATACTGAGATATCAGTTTACTATGTATATTCAGAAGGCTTTGTGACCCACCCTGGGCTTTGGTAACTTCTAGTGTGGGTCCCGACCACCAGGTTATATTCACAGAGCCTTCACTCGCTGATAAACAACCTATTTACAAAAGTACGCTGCTAAAACAACTAAAGATGCTTATAGAACAATGAGAAGAAAACACTGAATTTGGTTTGATTGTTAAAAATACATAATACAGACAGAGAATTAAATAAAAAGTTCCACAAAATATCAGGAAAACTCAAATATGTGATCAATATTCACAGTAAATAATCTGCTCAAAATTCAATAAAATCTCTGGTTTTACACAAACTTCCTGCAGTTATTGACTTCACTGTTTAGGTTTGTTGTACAGTTTATCCGCTGTTCTCTACTGTTGTTGAATACAATATGGAATATCCCTACAATATAGTCAGTTATGATAAAACAAAGGCGTTGTTTAATGACTGGAAGTTTTGTTTACAGTTGTTTTGGCAAAGGTGCATGAACTATAACGGCATATCTGACGCCATATTTTACAAAAAGTGTTCCTGCTTAGCTGATTTCTCTCGTTTCGGACTATTTTGTGTTAACCGCATAAATAAAACATTTTACCTTGAAAATATACAGTTTTTCCATATGAAAATAACATATGAAAATATATATATATATATATATTTATAAAAGAAAACTTTATACTATATAAATTCATAGAAAATGCTGTATAAATAAAGGTTTTACCATAAGATATGATGGTGTTTTACTGTTGACTGCTGAAAGTGTATTTAACCTGTCTTTTACTGTCATGCTGTGACATGTTTACAGACTGGGGAATAGACACAGATGAGGTTAAACACACAAACTAAACACACAATGAACTAATTAACCATTGAAGTACAGGTGTGGAAGAGGAAAACGAGAAAAAGGTGAAGATATTCAGTTAAAATCCCTTGACACACACATCCATCCATTAACTTTCATCAGTGTGACAACAAAAAACAATTTCTGTAAAAACTAACATGAATATTCTGCAGGTTTCTGTCGGTGTTTGCTTTATGAGAGCTCCATCACAACGACTTACACCAAACTTAATGTGTAAAAACTGCTATTTTTGTATTTCTGAATCAGCAGGACTTGTAAATCTGAGCCCACAGCACTTGAGAAAACTCTGCTGTCCGGTCAAAAAGCATAACATGACGAATTCCTGGATATGCTGAATAATACCATCCAATGAGTAATCCTCCTGACACTCTGAGTCACAGATTCAATTTCTAGGAACAAAGTGCAGCATTTGAAGGTCGAAGATATTAAAACATGGTCAGAGAGATAAATCATTAGAAGTGGGTCACCAGCTGTCAGCTCGCAGGGAAACATTACGCCTCATTACGCCTGCTCTAATATTGTTTTTTACTAGATAAGAGCTCCAAATTGAAATTGCATTCAGGTTATTCCCTTGCCTGATGTTTACTCTCCATTACAGCCGCACAAACTGATCTGGACTTTAAAAAAGTTTCTCTCTCTACAGTAAAGACACTTTTTGGTTCGAAAGTTGAGGATGAGGGAACAAAACATTTTTTTGCATTTTTTTACCATCTCACGGAGAGGATAAAGAGCACATTTGTCGCTCATTAGACAGCATATTAACAGTATCCATGGAAATCCGGTACCTCCATAGTAATATATTTTGAGTTTTATGACTTTAAAATTATATCCCATTGGTTTTATGGACATAGGAGCTTAGTGCTGTAGATACAGGACAGAGGTCAGTGTTGTAGATACAGGACGGAGGTCAGTGCTGTAGATACAGGATGGAGGTCAGTGCTGTAGATTTGTAGAATTTAAAAAGTTTGACTTTTTTTAGTTTTAGGGTCAAATTATCTCTTTACACAGTGCTCTAGTAAAGAAATACTAAAGAGTGCTTCTAGAGTCTAGAACAAACAGTGCCTCATTATACAGATCTAAATCAATGTGTTAAATATGAATGCATTTGACACCCAACTGGGATGTGGTGAAAATGCACTACACTATCAGTATGGTCCAATTTTATTATTTTTATCCTATTATTTACCTATTTGAGTGTCCTTATGTTGTTTTTTTGTGCAATTGTGCTGCGTCTTCAAAATATATTTATCTTAAATCAGAGGTTTCTAAACTCTTTTAAGTCAAGGAGCCCTAAATTGTCTTAAGGAATCGCCTCTCAGTCATTTTTTGTTTTTATCTTTTAGGTTTAAATATTAAGTATTCACAGTCCATCAAGGATGAAAGCCCATCTCTTCCCCTGTTGTTCCAACTGCCAAAAAATGTGAGAAAAGTTCAAATATTACATTCCTCTTGTTGCTGGGGACCCCTTACAACCTCCTCAAGGACCCCCGTTGGTCCACAGACCTCAGTTTGAATACCACCAAGATTAAAAATATTTCAATGATAAAATACAGTAAAATACAATAAAAACTAAAACAAACGGTAGATACGCGGTTGTAATCAGCTAATCTTTTCCTGTATGCACGTGCGTTTTTCCAGATGTGTGTGCGCGCGGCGCTGCACTGTACATCACTGTGTCTGTGAGTCTGGTATGCGCGTGCGCCCGTGCTTGCACATGCGACAGGTCCGTGCGCTCTCCTAACCATGTATCCGCGCACGTGTGAGCTTGTGCGTGCTTGTGGATGTGAGTGAGTGACACACTGACCTCTCCGCGTGTCTCCGGGTCCCGGCGGCGCTCACAGACCCCGGTTCGATCCTCCGGACCCCCGGACGGAGACGCTCGCGCGACTCCCGGTTGCCATTAAAAAGATGTGGAATTCAAGCTCGAGGCTGTAGTCTGACGGTGGCTGCACGGTTGCGAGTTTAAATCCACATCCTCGTCTGGATCCTCGCGCGTCCGTCCCACCAGAACCTCCTCTCCTCGCGCCCCCCTCTCTCTCTCTCTCTCTCTCTGTTTAGAAGAATCTGCGCGGGATGCCAGGTCTCATGTTTGTTTCCCGTTTTGTAGAAAACCAACCGCACAGTTCCGCTTCAGAGTGGCGCTCGCATCCACGTCACTTTGGATTAACGGAACCCGCCGGTGAATTCGGCCATGAAGCGCCCCGAGGAACCGAGAATGTCTGAAGCTTTAACAAACACCAACCGTCCACAGGAGCGGGAATGAGGACAGAAACGCGAGCGATCTCCTCTTCTTCTGCTCGGTCTCCGGTCGCTCCGCCGCCGGTGCCTCCGTCCGTGCGCTCTGGACACGGGAGTGAAGCGCTTTACGCACCGCGCGTAAAAGCCGAGTGGAGAATCAGGGGAGGAGAGAGTTTTTTCTCTCTTTATGGAAGGTTGGGAGGCGAGCTGAGAGGAGGGATGGGTGAAAGAGGGAGGGAGTTATAGGGAGAAGGAGAAATGGTTTAAGAAAGAGAGAAAACAGAGAGGAAGTGGGGGTTGTTGGGGGGAAAGGGATGGAGAAAAAGAAGTAGGGAGGAAATAGAGAGAACGATTTGAAACAAGGGAGGAGGAAATGGGAGGAGAAAGAGAGGACAGACAAAGAGGAGAAGAAGGCAGACGGGAGGAAGGTGGAAGAAGCAAGAAGGAAAGGAAGAGGAGAAGAAAGAGGGTGGGAGTGAGGTGGAAGAGGAGGAGAAGCCAGAAGGAAAGGAAGAGGAGAAGAAGGAAGGGAGGAGAGGAGGTGAAAAAGTGGACAGAAAAAGGAAGACAGAAGATGAGCATGTGAAGAAATTGAGAGTGTTGGGAGGAAGAGGAGAGGGCAAGTAAGAGAAGGAGATGACGAAGAGGAGGAAAAAGAGGTGTATCTGCTCTCTTGAGGGTTTTTCTCTCTGTTGCTTCTCAGAGGCTCCAACCAGGACTCTGACTCCGGGGGAAGGAAAAGGTCACGTAGCTCAATCAATCCACAGTTTGGCGGTCATTTTAGGACACCTCAGACCACTAGGGGTCGCCAAAGCATCACAAGGAGGTTGGGAGGCCTCCAGACCAGGTCATCAAATAATTCCAAATAAAAGTTTTATTCCTCCATTTTACTACAGTTTTCCTCTAAACCGTAACTTTTGCCACAAGAACCAGTTCATATTTAATCATTTATGTGATTTTACAGAAAATGAACCTTCTCACCTTTTAGAGGAAGCGGTAGAAACTTTTTGTTGCACGTACATTTCACATTCCTGCACACGTATTTATTAACCTCAACAAGAACAGATTTTTACACCAGGACCAAGTTATAAATCTGCTTCTCCAGAAAAAATAGTCCCATTTGCATCCAAAGAGTATATTTAGAGGGATAAGGAAAAATGGCGTAACATTTGTTCTCATTGGTTTAAAGTCTTGAAATTTAGTACCGACATACTTTGGTCAAGTATCTAACAGTACACGTAGATTTAGGGGGGAAAAAATTGTATTTATTAAATGTTTTCCACAATTTAAAAACCACCAATATCTAAAAAGTGAATGGTAAAAACATGGCTTAAAACTGGATAACGGCTAACAGACTGAGCCTAAAGCCACCCGGTCCAAGGTCACGATAACGGACTGAGCCGAGCTGCTGCTAACATTAGCTCAGCTTGTTTCTCTGATGACTTAAGGTCCAGATGTCTGATGACAAAGATCCTTCATCCAATCCAATAAAATCTGAGGTCAGATGATATTAAATGCCGAAATACAGAAAAATATGCAAACAGTTGAATGACATCAACGTGTTACTCACTTTTGCTGCCCCGAACTTCGATAATTCGAATCACGAATCGAGAAGCCGACTCTAAAACTCACGCAGCTACAAAACTTACAGAGATAAAGAGAGGGCTGATGGAAAAGGAGGGCAGAGTTCCTCGGCCCCGAATGCTAGCAAAGTCAGCTAAACTGTTTTGAACCAGACGCTCGTGCCGCTTCCTCGACTGCTATTTAGCGTGATCATCATTTCAGCCGACAGCGCTGTCAAGAGTCCTGCAGATCAGCAGCTCTGTGGTGTGTTTGGATTTTATAACTCCACCATGAGCCAGACACACACTCTTTCCCCCCTCCACTTACAAATGTTTCCACAATTAAGACGTTAAAACACGAGTCTGGGAGGTGAAACGGGAAACTTTACATGTGAGCTCTTGATGGGTTTTTTAGACTGCGGGAATTTGGTCCTAAATTTCTGACTGTCAGTCAACAAAGGTTAGGATTTCTTCAGTGTTCATGGTTCAGGAGGTTTCTACCAGGAGCCAAGTTAAAGAGGTCTCCTCCTCTCCAAAGCAAACATACCTACTGATTAAAACCGCTAAAAACAGGTGAGCTGAGTCCTTGCTGCAGCGGCCCAGGGTTCGAATCCGACCTGCGGCCCTTTGCTGCGTGTCATTCCCTCTCCCTGCCCCCCTTCCCTGTCTGTCTTCAGATGTCTCTATCATAAAGGTAATAAAAGCCCCAAAAAATACTTTAAAAAAAACAAACAAAAAAAACAAGTGGATGGTAAACATGTGGCTAAAGCTAACAGGTCCCAGGTCATGATATCATGCCGAGCTTTTTGGGTAGAAAAAAGTTGAAAGTACACAACAACATATACAAAATAGGTGTAGTTTTTATAGACATTTTAATAAGGAAATGTAGCTTTAAAGCCAGTATATTGTATTTAATATAATAACATTTGAAGTGCATATGTAAAATAAAAAAATAACATGATTTTTGTCATTCATATGCCTGTTATTTTTCACCTCAGCAGCAGTGCAGTACACTCCACTTAATACGACTCGCAGAAACAAAATAAATACATTTTCAGGCCGACTGGATAAATTGTTCTGTGCAGTGACATAACTGCCAGTCATGCATGAAGGTAATTTGTCCTCATTCATCACACAGAAAGCTGTGGATAAAGATATCACAGCAAACCAAGTCATTTTCCTGACAGACTGAATGAAACGCGGAGGATCAAGTTAACTAACAAGCTGTCAGTTGTGTTTCACACGTCTACTCTAGTGCGCTGACACCAGCAACGGGAAACACCTTCAGTCCTGTCTTATTTTGAAAGATGCTGTTCGTCTTAGTACTTAATCACATTCACTTGGAGCTACCCAGCAGTCCACTGTCTGACTCCACCTGGTTCAAGAGGAGACTTTTCACCACCGGCGTCCCCGTATGATCCAGTATGGTCATAAACTGCTTCTCCAAACCTTTAAAATGCAACTTTTCTACCCTTTAAAATAACAGCTTCACTATCATTTTGATGCTAATTTGTAATAGTTTGAATGGTGATAAATTAGTAGCCCTACAATATTGTCCAATATTGTTGTATATTTAGGCCCTATTGAAACTGCTCAGGCTATCATTATTATTATTTTAATACCAAATGAATCACATTTTGGGAAGTCTTAACATGCTCCAAAACATGTGGTGGTAACAAAAATATATTGGCAAAATGGCTTAGCCACGCCCCCAAGAATCAGCCCCCAAGGCCCCAAAACGCATGTATATCATGATCAGTCAAGAAAAAAAAGCCTCTTGGACCCATACCCCAAACCCAACAGGAAGTTGGCCATTTTGAATTAGTTGAATGTCTGACAGGTCCACAAAACCTCTTGAACTGGAAAGGATACTACCTGGCGAGTACATAATCAATTTGCCAGAGAGCGAAATAGAAAAATATCTGTTGTGAGAACAGCCACAAAAGCGAGCTAATAAACAATAAAAGACCACCTATGACGGCTAAATTGTGTTTTCTTTGTGTTTTCATTAATACAATGTGGTCGCTGTAAAGTTAAAATTAAAAAATACGGCAAATGTTAAATATATAAATTAAATATGGAAAATTAAAAAGAGATTTAGTAAAACCAATAAACCTACTATAATGCCACACTCATGTATATTGATGAGTCAGATTAAAGCTGCTCTTTCACAATAAGAGCACAGTGAAGAGCCTGGTGATGGAAGTCAAAGCGACACTCGTAGAGGAGTTTGAAGAATCCCAAATGGACCAGCTGCTGCGGGTCATAGTTTACATCAACCGGTGGTGTGTGAGTGTTGTCAGGAAGCCTGGTTCATATCGACTTGTTGTGTGAGAAAAGCGTGTGTTTGCAAGAGCTTATGCTGTGCAAACGATAATGTGTCGGGGACTACAATGAGGATATCGCATGTTCACTATGTGTGTGGGAGTTCAGTTCTGTGATGCATGATGTGCTATATAGGTGTTATGTACCGAGTGTGAAGGTTGTTGGCAGGGTGCTAATTTAAAGTGAAAAGGAGTGTGCAGTGTGGTGTTGGTGTACCGGAGTTCGTGTGACAATGTGTTTCAAGAAACCGCTCTGAGGACGGAGTCAGCAGAGCGTTCAGGATCAACACAGTGCAGCAGTAGAATATTCATGTCATAGACTCCCAGTGTGAGAAAGTGAGAGAACGGAGATTGAAATCCATCTGTGAATATGTCTGTTGTTGAGAGGACAACGGTGAAATTATCGTCAGATTTTAATTTCTTGTCATGATAATTATAGCAAGATGAAGGCAGAAATCATAACCAGATCAAAACCGTGTTTTACCCAGGCAAGGCAGAAGCTCACCCACTGCCTGATCTTAAAAGGAAACTACTTAAGACCAAGACCTCGTGTGTAGGATTTAGTGGCATCAAGCAGTGAGATTGCACATTTCAACCAACAGAAACCACTTGACTCAACCAAGCGTGAAGGAGAAACAACTCTATCAATTTGGTTTTATTTATTCAATTGAAGTATTGGTTAATAAAATATTGGTTTGTTGTTCTGGGCTCCTGTAGAAAGATGTAAGTTCAGTCTTGAAACTCAGTCGGCAGAGGAGCCAAAAAAGAAATACTCTGATATAAGAAGTTCTGATATAACTGATACTAGCAGGATCTATGCTAACCTCTATAGGAGCGATCAGCATTTTCGATCTGCATCCCACCAAGCACCCATCCTAGTAGCTGCCAGTACTGCCTCAAAGGATGCTGATTGGTCTGGTACCACTGTAGTTGGGCCACAAACCCATAGATTGAAGCCTGGCAAGGTGGATTCTCACGGTCTCACACCTTGTGATTGACAGGTCATTCTCAGTCAGTCCATCCAGCTCAACGCACCAAACTTAGATCAAACAGTCAAACTAGGCAGTGCTGATTAGATATGGATCCAGATTCCGTCTTAAAGGAAGGATTAGGATCAGATAAAGAAAGACTTTCTCCAAAGATACGACTATGATCACCTCTGGAGATCAACGTGATGTACCCATCGCCTAGAAGGGAAACCTTTTGGAATAATATAACAATATTGTGCAGAGATCATGGGAAGGTATAAGATTCTCCCACCCATATTCCATACACAGTGAGCAAGAAAAGTCAGGGGAGTCTAAATGTTGACAAGATGAAGGATCCGTTTCTTTGAGTATTCATTTGGCTCATCGATGTGCCTGGAATAGATTTTGGACCACAATGGGGATTTATGGCACAGAGGAATAACATCAGGCTTTGATACGGACACAATACTCGTAAGTAGATCCATATTTGTGAATACTTAATCTCCACAGAAATAGGTTACATTATCTAAAAGATAATCACCCTTTTCTTGTCTTCATACATTCAACATGGCGGTGCAGAATCACATACATTGCTCTGTAATCGATTATTTAACAGCTCGTGAGTTGACCTCATTAAAAGGCCTATTAAGAGCAGCGGCCTTTGTGTTGTTTCTTCAATGAGCAGGGCCACTGTGCTGAATTAATCATAGTACTGTGCAACACATGTACACACACACAAAAGCATTGTAACCTCTAACAGGAATGCCAATCGAAGCCCTGACGTCCTTGTGCATCCACTGGAAAGCTTGTGAGTAACTTTTCATTCTACACTGCTGTTTTTCACAACTGATGTGAAAGTTTTATAAAAGTCGACCATCAGTATATAAAAGATGGAGGGATGGAGTAGAAGTATCCAATAGCGCTGTGTGTTATGCCTGCCCCCAGTCCAGCAGCGGACCCATTAGCTGACTCTGTCGGAATGACTGAATGCAGCATATGATGCTGACAGAGGACAGTTTGGTAACTGGGAGTAAAGAAATGAGCTGGTTGTATTGCTGGTTTTGGCTCCTAGAAGATATAATCTTAAAGGGTTAAAAAAGCATTTTTAAAATCTATGCAACCAGTTTGACATGTTTGAGATCTTTTAACCTGCAAATCACTGCAATCATGCTCATTGGGATGTCATTTCTTTTTTTTTTCAATCATTTCTGTATTAGTTCAAAATGTATTCGATCACTTTGAGGAAACACATCTTTTAGACAAACACAAATACTGTGGTGACTTAACAGCGGCCTGGATCCTCTCCTTTGCCAAACATCCCATCAGAAGATGGATTACACTTGTCAGGACCACCGGCTGAGTGTGAATAGCAGACTTAAGGCTTCATCTAGCCAACACACACTCACGCTCTTACATAATATAGGTCACACACAGTTCCTCTTTCCATCAAACTGAGACATTTTTGGATACTTTAATATCCATCAGTCAGTCCGAGGGAATTTAATTTCCCACGGTTGTCATAAAACTCAAAACACCCTTCCTCACACACACTCTTTCTATCCGTGTATTTTAATAGGCACACACGGAGAAGCTCTTTGGTAGCGGCTGCTGAGAACTTTGTGATGCGTCCGCAGTCTATATTTGTCACCGCGGCGGAGCAGCCAATTCTTCTCCTCATCAGTGTTTGAAGCCTCGCCGTAATGAGCCTGCCAGTCACAGAGTCTGGGATTAAAACACATGCAAGACGCCCCACAGATGATGATGATGATGACAGCTGCCTCTGAGAGAGCAAAGAGGGAAGAAAGAGACAAAAGAAAGGAAAATACTTTTCTATTTTCTATTTTCAAGAGCGACAGAACTTTTTGCCTGCAGGCGAGGAACTGTTTTACAAGTCGAGTCCCCCCCACCCCACTCACCTAAAAGAGGAGTCAAAGTCGGCTGGTAAAGTGAAAGTGATGGCATCCTGTGCACAAAGTTGAGGATATAGAACTTAATGTCATTGCTTTCACTTCTGTACTCTATATTTTCTACTGAGACACTTTTACATTGGATGTTGCTAACATCTTCCTTGTTAAAGCGAGTTTTGACTGTGGGGTAAAAACTGGGCAAAGCAAGCTGAAGTTACAAAAAAAGACAAGGTGAAAGAACGGTTTAGATGTTTCAACACAAACAAAATCAGACGACTTCATCAGTGATTTGGGTGAAACTGGATCAAATTTTTTATAGAATATTGTCTGGTTTTCCCTCTGACGTCCTCCGGCTGCTCTGACTCAACTCCGCTAACTGCTAATGTAGCTGCCGTTAGCGTCCAAACAAACAGGGACCAGTGAACACAACCTCCGAGACAGACAGAGGACAGTTTGACAACAGTGGTCCCGAGGAGATTTATGGAATTGCCAGATGGTCGCCAACAGTAATGTTAGATGCTGTTAGCTAGTTAGCTCGTGCAGCTAACGCTAGCTGACTCAGCCCTTGGGTGGCAGGAGCCAAAACCGGCAAAACAAACATCTCGGTTCTTTTGTCCCTGTCGTCCAACTGACCTCCGTTGGCGTCGGCCTGCTGTATTTGTCCCCAGTCTGGACTGCTTCTCTTTCACTATCCTCAGAGGAAAAATATTTTGAATTCGTCACTTTGGGCTCTGGGAACTAATAAGATTCAATACTTTATCGCTATAAAATGTAATGTAAAATGTTGTGAACTTGCTTCAGTGTCAAGACACATGTATAACCCGAAACCCAAAACATTACATACATTAATGGATGTAAAATATATAATAAACACCTGCAGTTGGTGCTTTGCAGAGTCTGGGAGCCGTTCAGTAATTGGATGCTTCTGCAGCGAGTGCTGTTGAGTAAACGGGCTGTTTTAGTTTTAAGTCTTTTCCCTGAGGGCAGAGTTATTAGGAGGGGTTTGGCACGGTGCATGGAGTCCTGCAGTATTTTTAGACCTCCGCCCTAACGCGGGTTGATGGGAGTTTGCAGCTGATGATTTTTGAGGCAGAGCGAGCAATTCTGTCCGGCTGCTTCCTCTGCTTAGCTGCCACAGAGATACAGAAAAGGTGGGAACACTTTCTCTTGCAGCTCTGTAGAACTGCTGCATCCACTCCCCTGGACACCGAAATCTTTTAGAGCTGCTGCAGGCAAAGGAGGAGATTTCTGTCCACTATTTCCACCTCCAGGCCATTAATGGTCAGTGGCAGGAGAGCCTCCCCATCTCTCCCCAAGTCCACCAACAGCTCTTTAGTTTTCATATTTATTCATATTTAGTTTTCAAATTTAAACATTTTAGACAATGTGAGATTCAGTCGTTTCTGTACAATAACAGGAGAGGTTATTGAATGCAACCCTGAGGGATGCCGGGGTTTATATGCTTTATGTATCCCCATTCCCAATATGTCATTTCTTAGAATAAATGTTGGCATGTATGGTGAGAGGAAGGTGTACATCTGATCTGCATTTAGATGAGCCATGAACTTGTGATGTTTAAAACATGCTGAGTGACTTGTGTTTAGTCTCTCTGCTCACACAGGTAATGTTTCCTGCTGTAGTCAATTTCTGCATATATGTATATATATATGTCACATCTTAGTGTTTTAACATTAGCTAACATTAACTAATTTAAGATGTGACTATAGGTGTCTCTTTTATCTATTAATCATCTTTAAAATGTGGTTGTTTTTCAAACATAGACGAAGCTGGCACATATCTAAGTAAAAGAAAGTAAAAAGTTGCTTCATTGTTATTAGAACAATCAATCTTAAAAAATAATCACATTAATCAATAATGAAAATCAGTTGGGTAAACTTGTTTATCTTTTGAATTTATAAAAGTCTCTCATATCCTCCATGTTTACTGCTCATCACTGAACAATAGGAAGTCCTTGCTGGTGCTCAAGTGTTCACTTCCTCACTCTTATTATTTTCTGTGGTGGATGTTTGCTTTCTCCATTTATTGGCGAGTCCAGGTTTCCTGTCCAGACAGGTGTATCAGTGAATTGTGTTTACATGGTGTACCATACATAGTTGTGAAGATGTTTTTCCCATGAGTGGCCAGAAAAATGAATTTCTCAAGGAGAAAATAGGGGAACATTTTCCATGAGTTCAGTTGGAAAACCTTCCAGCCTGATAAGATGGAAGCAATTTAAGTTTCAATCATCCAGGAGATGTTTTGCTGAGCGTGTACAATCTCAATGCGTGGGATGTTTTTCTATACTTGTGTGAAAGCTTAACAGTACCATACATTATGCTTGTCAGCGGTAGATTTGCCATTAAAATGATGCGTGAGAAGCAGTTTCATTTCCATAAAGCTGAACATAAGTGGAGAGCTACATTACATAGCACATTAAAACAAACACAAAGTAATAAATGACTTTGTTAAACAAGTAAACATTTTTTAAACAACTTTGGATCAGGACGGTTCACAGGTTCTACGTGCAAAGTTTCGTGATGATCGGACTTCTCGCCTAGTGTTCGAAAAAGTAGGTTTCACATAATAATAATAATAATAATAATAATCATTTTATTTAAAGGCGCCTCTCTGGGCACTCGAGGACACTGTACAATACATAAAAAATAAAAACAGTAAGAAATAAGAAACATAAGAAAAGACAATGTAGATTGTTAAGTGGGGTATGCAGTTCTGAATAGGTGAGTTTTTAGTCTTGATTTGAAGAGGGGGAGAGAGTTCCTGATGTCCGGTGGGAGTGAGAGAGTCGGGGGGCAGAGCAGCTGAAAGCCCTGCTCCCCATGGTGACGAGGCGGGTGGGAGGGACAGAGAGGTGGACAGAGGAGCCAGATCTGAGGGAACGGGAAGGGGTGGCGATGTGGAGTAGTTCGGACAGATAAGGAGGGGAAAGGTTGTGGATGGCCTTAAACGTAAACAGGAGGATTTTGAAGTTTATGCGGAGTTTGACCGGGAGCCAGTGGAGTTGCTGCAGAACGGTGGTGCTGTGGAGGATGGAGGGGGTTCTGGTGATGATTCGAGCTGCAGAGTTCTGAACCAGTTGAAGTTTATGGAGGTATTTGTGAGGTAGACTGAAGAGAAGGGAGTTGCAGTAATCGATGCGGGAGGTGACAAGGCTGTGTACAAGAATGGCAGTGGAGTGGGGAGAAAGGGAGGGGCGGAGGCGATTAATATTGCGTAGATGGAAATATGCAGACTGGGTGATGATATGGGATTGGAAAGATAATGTGCTGTCAAGGATGACACCCAGACTCTTAACCTGGGGGGAGGGGGAGACAGAGGAGTGGTCGATGGTGAGGGAAAAACTGTCAGCTTTTGAGAGGGTTGATTTAGTGCCAATAAGAAGAAATCCTGTTTTATCACTGTTTAGTTTGAAGAAGTTGGAGGAGAACCAGGATTTGAGCTCGGTGAAGCAGTCAGTAAGGGAGGAAGGTGGGAGAGGTAGAGCTGGGTGTCATCCGCGTAGCAGTGAAAATGGATGTTGTATTTGCGGAAGATATTGCCAAAGGGAAGGAGGTAGATGGACATATTACATGATTTTGCTACAAAAGTGCCAGCGAGTGGTCGATTTGTGCCAAATATGGCAGACTGCCACAGTGGGACATGGGAAGGAAAAGTTTTGTCTTAATCGGAAAAACCTAGGCAGAGACATGGCATCTCTTCCTGTATTGAGTCCCACCTGCAGAAAGATGTTTTCCAGATTCTTTATACAAAGTTTGATCAGGACAGTCCAGAGATTCTGTGTGCAAAGTTTTGTGCAGATCGGACATACCATCTTGAAGGAATTCAAAAAAGTAGGTTTTTGCTGATTTCGTGGGGAAAAAAATCAAGATAAGATAAGATATACCTTTATTAATCCCCCGCATTGGGGAATATAGTGCAATAAAAAGAGAGTAGAGTGTACATACAATCGTATCACAAATAAGAATATTACAAAATATAAAACTATAAATGAAAAATATTTACACTATAAGCAATGTGCAAGTACAATGGTGTGCAATTTAAAAACTGGTTTAAGCAGCTCGCCATAAAATACTAAACTGTGCAATTTAAGATAAATAATATAAGTTAGGTTGAATTAAAACCAGTCTCAGTCAGCGGGGGTGGGAGGTACCGGGTGCTGTGGCGTTGTGGAGTCTGATGGCTGATGGTACAAATGAGGCTTTGAGGCTGGAGGCTGGATCACTCTGTGGCTGAAAGTGCTCCTGAGCTGCCTCAGCTCAGTGTAGAGAGGATGAGACAGGTTGTCCATGATGGCTTTCAGCTTCCCTCTCATCCTCTTCTCAGTCACAGCCTCCACACTGTCCAGCTCCATCCCCACCAGAAGATGCATCTTAATTCAGGGAATATGTGTACATAAAGTTTTTGAATGTGCAAAGTCATATGTGGGGTTATCAGCCAAAACGTGTTTATGTTGATTATAGCGCCACCAGATGCTGCTTTTTGAATCGTGCAGGGGTCTGTAACAGCTCTTACCGTGAGTACCCACCATTGTTGGTAAGATTTAAAACTTTAAGAAAAGTTATGTAACAACACCATTATAAGTGAATCTGTATCTGAAAACAAACAACTCAGTCACCTTTAAAAGTAAGATTCAAGAAAATAAAAATAACTGCACGACACTCCCTGTAAACTGAAAAACATCCCACTCTGGTGCTGTCACTTCCTTCCAAAGCTCCACTGTAGCTGCAAGCCTTCAAGGAAAATATTTTCTTTTCATATCAATGAATGCTCAATATCTGCCTGTTCAGTTACATCTGACAGTTTGAGCTTGTTGCAGTTTCTCCCTCCTGCCTCATCCATTACATCAAAGTAAATTGAAGTTGATATTGTATCTGGTGTGTAGGCTAACACAAAACAGCCTCAATGAATGTCAGTCCACCTACACTCTGATGTCTGACTAAAAGAAGCCTACACAGTTCTCTAAAGCTGATATTTGTGCCACAAAGTGAGCTTAAATCTGAAAAACATATAAAAGCTGCATATTTGTGAGCTTTCCCTCCTCTGCTACAATGAAACTCTGCTGCTGTCGACATGTCACAAACGTTGAGGATTAGCTCGATCCCTCTGGTGTGTTTCACATTGTGTGTCAGTGGCGGTACATCACTGTCCTAATGACAGCAGTGACAAATAGAACTGCCTTCTCAGCAGCTTTGTCAGTCAATATCACAGTTAACAATACCTGTTTATTACGTTTTATTACTACTGGTTCAATGGCATTTACAGCGTCTGAAAGTGGTTTATGGGCGTGCGATTTGTGGGGACCCTGAACTGTAGGTCCTCACAAGGTTAAAGGACAGTGAAACAATGGTTTCCAGCCTCATTCCTTAAGAGACCCCTTTTCTATCATTGAGTAAATTGACGACTATATTCAACAAATACAGAACAATGAACCCAAACAGTGAACACAATAACTGCAGGAGATTTTGGTAAAACCAGAGATTTGGATTATTTTTTTAGCTCTGTTAAAGGGTTACATTTTCTTACTTGTTCTAAGAAAAATACTGAATAAATTGACTTGATGAGGAGAGTTTTTTCAAACTTTGTATCACAGTTTGTATCCCAGATGAGCACAACAGTGACATAATTGAAACGTCAGAATAAATGCATTAGCAGGGAGTGTTTTACTGCGTCATTGCTCCCCTGATAACCTCTGCAGATGTCATTAAACCTTTTAAAGCTCCATTACTTTGACTTTAAGACCTGTCTCGTTTTTTTTATTTAATGACAGCTGCTAATGTTGCTGCCAACAACGCTGCTGCCTCCCAGCTGTACCGCCATGAGAGTGTGAATCTCAGTCAGGAGGGATCAGCGCGGTGCTTTTAGCCACCGGCCTTTGCATTAATATTGATGCTTTTTACATTTATTGATTGATTCTAAATCTCTAATTTTGTGCCTTGAAAAAAATGTGGAAACCAAGTTTTAAAATAGATGCTGCAGCTCAGCGTGACCTGATTCTTCCCTCATTTAAAAAGCTAATTTTGACCCAAAGACAAACTCCAAATTTTCAAGCAATAGTTTGTCTGTTTTTAGGAAATTATTTCACTTTTAATTAGCCTGTTGGTCCTAATAATGTATCTCTATATCTATATCATAGAATATAAACTATAAAATAAAAACTCTGGCATCATGTGTGGAAGTTTAAGAGTGATTTCTCTCTTTGTTTAATAACATCAACAGCGTCTTCCTTTTCTTCACAATCATTCTTGGAGTTA
Source organism: Dicentrarchus labrax (assembly GCF_905237075.1). Classification (NCBI taxonomy): domain Eukaryota; kingdom Metazoa; phylum Chordata; class Actinopteri; family Moronidae; genus Dicentrarchus; species Dicentrarchus labrax. Next base: position 138,766 of record NW_026136928.1, on the reverse strand, counting down.
TTGTCCATTTCAGTAGCGCCCCAATGCGTTTACTGAATATGATAATGGAACAAACTAGCCAAATATCTAATAGAATAACAGTCTGCCTGTGTGTTTACATTATTTAAATTGTGATGAATTTTGACTGTTTTCTGAGCCCTTAATTACTTCTAGACTAGTCGACTTAATCGAAATTTATATTTTCTGTTAATCGACAGCAAAATTATTCGCCAGGAACATCCCTCGACATGATTTAAAGGGACAGATAATCTAACAGAGACTTGAATTTGTCCATTATTGTATTGTTTTTGTACTCTTTTTATACACTCTTTATACAGAACGTGCTTTTTCCAAGAGAGTTTATGGTCAATTGTTACGCTCAAAAGTCTGATTTGAAATCCAATTTTAACATGAACTCCATCCATCATCCCTTTTTCAATTACATGATATCATGACAGACGGATAGAGCACACAACCAAACTTAATAAAGGTACAATAATTGATGTAAGTAAGGATAGTGTAAGCCAATATATATGCAGAGTACCAACAGTTTATGTTTGGTGATGGTTTTCTCATAGCGTGTCATATTCGATCAGAAATTGTGCTCCTTGCTGAGGTGGACAGATTGTTTTGCGGTTTCCATATGTCAAAGGAGGAATGAGGTAAAAACACAAAGAGGGAAGGCCGAGGGAACATGTGTGTCATGTTTGACGTTTGTTAGAGGACCAAATGTTGAAGGCTTTGCAGGATCTGAGCTCATAATAAGCACAGAGGACAGCAAGGAGGAGGAGGAGGAGGTAAAGTGCATTAAATGATAAATGCAGCTCCAGTGATGAATGAAATACAAGTTTAAAACCAAATCACATTAACTAACCTGTCAGTCGCTCTGTTATAGATTATACAGATGGATTTATCAGATCACCTCTATTTTTAATCAAGTTTGGATTTTTTTCCCTTTATGGGTGCTTTCTTTATATTTGTTTTTCCACTCAATAGCATTAGTGTCATATTGTGTAGTAGTAGTGCTGGGCTCATATCATATAAATCTGTATTTTAATATTCTTTAGATCATGGTATATGATGGTATTTGTGTATTTGTTGTTTAACTGTCCCTTTATATTCATTTAAAGGGGCTTATTCAACTACAAGGAGTACACAGAATATTCACATTTTAATGTCTTTATATATATTACATCATTCTGTGGGGCTAAGATATCCATATAGTAATCAAAGCCTTCAGTATATACATAAATTATCACACACGTTTTACTGTGAAAACAACTTAAAAATAAACGTCAAGTTTCCTTCCACTGACCCCATCCTCGCTATGTCGGCTGCACCTCCATACACGTGTAGTTTTCACGTCTAGACAAGTTGAAACTGGTTCGCAAGCTTCACGGTGGGTGGCGAGGGCTTCTGGATTTTAAGAGATCATGGCAAAGAAATGAATGTGAATTTGTCACAAAAGAAACCTATTAAGTTTGTGTGATTGTTAAAAAACCATAAGCTAGTGTACTGTGGCCAGCAGTGTATAAAATAATAACACCTCCTTTAAAAGGATTCCATATGAATTACATTCTCTCTTTGAGCAATGGGTCTCGGTTGGCACATTTCAGGCTGTTGAAACTTTGCTGCAATATCACAGACACCCCGGGCAGTTTTGAGTTGTTGCAATCTACTTGATACGACTGTTAGTTAGTTAGTAGGCTGCTGTGTGTGTGAAAGAGAAAGTGTTGGACCTTGTAACGGATGAGAGCAGCCATACTTGTCACTTTTCACACATAAAAAAAAGAGATCTGTGTCCTTCTCACAGGTTAGTTAATGATGTTACTGAGTCAATGTGAGCAGATTGTGTCTGTAGATTGAAGAGAATCAGAGTCTCACTGATGGTGAAAATAAAGGTTTTACTTCCTTAAAACAGCCATTTTTTGAATGGAGTTTGGTGTGACAGTGTGGAGCAGAGGGGATTTGAACCTTAATAATTCCCATAAACTGAGCTGACCTACCTTCTAATAATGAACCTTGGAAACAGCACGTGGAGATAAAACCCACCTAGACAGTCAGTAAAAGCTTTATTCAATTTCAAGGTTAATAACAGTAAACAGTAAAACACCATTATGTTGTATTTTATTCACACTATATTTATAATAATATACTGTCATTTAATGAACTCTTTAGAGCTAACATACTAACATACTAACAAAAGTGTGATTTAGGAAACAATATAGTGTTGTGCTCATGCCACACTGCGTCTACATTTTAAATCCAAAGGTTTAGTTTTGTGGAGCGTCGTGACGTTCACAGTTCACTTTTCAGTCTTTTACTTCATCTGTGTGGAATATATCTTTCACAAACAAATGTCTTCAACTCTGGTTAATAAGCGTGTTTTCTCTGGCAGAATTAAGTCTTTTGTGAGCTTCCATCAGATCTGTCGTTCTGTGAATCTTGTCCAAAAAAAAAAAAAAAAAAAGCAGAAAACAGTCATCATCGGCAGCAGTGGGGAGTCGAGTTCGGCTTTGAAAACTCTGACCCGCTGAGAACTGAGAGCGAGAAGGAATGAAAGTGAAAGAGTCCACACAACGAAGAGTACTTTGAAATGGAAACCCTTCTTTTCTCTGTAACTTGAAGGTTATTGTGTTTGTGTGTTTTTCAGAGGCAGCGCTGTGTCTAACACCCTCCTCCCTCACAATGCTCCCAGCAGGACGCAACGGCTATTGCAAGCATGTTTAGGATTGCAAAGATGTGACTGACATGAAAAACAGCAACAATGTAAACAGCAAAGCACCAATACATCGGGTTTTATTCACACTTTATTTATAATACAGTAATATACTGTAGTTGAATGCCTTTTTTTATGAAAAACAATATAAACAGTAAAATGAGTGGCGAGCGTGGGACGCCCCATTGATTTGCTGATAATTTTGGCTGAATTCATTCAGGAAACATGAATCCAGCAGATTGGAAACAGCGTAAAGCTGCCACTGTTAAAGTGAACATCCTCTACAGGAAGACACAATGAACTGGTGAGGACAAACAAGCGTTCACTCTCAGGGATCGTGAACTGTATTCATTTTTGTGGAGCACACGAGCCCTGCAGATGTTTCTGGACCTTGTCGACCAGTTCTCTTTTTTTACCCGATCAACCTGTCAAACATACAGGTTGCCACATCTAAGACTCATCAAAATGATTGTACGTTAGCTGGGTGATGAAATATCGCAGGCATCTTTTGTGGCTGTGCAAGCTGACGGGACCACACATGCTAAGGTACATCACTGAAGCCTCCATGTTTCTCCCCGTTAGTGGAAAGAACTGAGTCTGACTCCGCTGCAGGAGAAGCTCCAGACCTGTCTGCACCTCTGGGGGATGTGAACTTTCTTTTTATCTCTTTTTCCCCACTCTGCCTTCATGCATGTTGATATTCTCTGCAGAGTTCTTCAGAAACGAACCACAGATTCTCTCAAAAACGAGACAGATCCTGGAGAATTTGTTCTTGCTCCGTGTCTGAACTGAAGCTGACCACAGACCTCATCAGCCTCATCCAGTGAAATAATGATCGAGCAGTCCAAAAGGCTCGCTTTGAGAAAGACTTTTGAACCTGTTGACCCTGAACTCTGTCCGCTGTTTAAAGAACATGTTCCCTCCAGAAGCAGCTGGACAACGTTACCCAACAGTGAGCTGATGGTGAGCAGCAGTGTTAAGCAAGGTTAACAACCACAACGTCACTTTTGGGGAATTCTGACTGAGAACAATCTTCCAGAGATCATAACCCCCGTGTCTTCAGCAGAGTCAGAGAGGTGTTTGAGTCCACTGAAGAGGATCAAGTACAATGGGACAAGAGAGGCTAAACGCACTGGCTGTGCTGTCTATTGAGCGGGACATTAATGACTTTAATGACATGGTGATTAACCTGTTTGTGTCCCTGAAAGGCCGTTGATGTGAGCTCCTTTTCAAAACTCTTTAACCCTTTAGCTTTACTGTCTGCATATTGCCTCTCTTCTACACCGACACTATTGTTGCTGTGGTTTTGAAAATAGTTTTATTTTTGGTACATTTTCAAAACAGTTTTTGTGTTTTTGTTAAAAACATTGTGGGTACTTGTGCTAATGTGCAGAGGGAAATAGAGAGAGAAAGTTTGTTGGCATCAGTCCATTGTTTCTGGTACTTCTCCCTTCTGTTGCTGAAGAGCACTTCTTATAACAAAGTATAGAGTGTTGAAGTATTCATGAGTGTAATGCATTTTTTAGCCCACCCACCAATTAGCCTAACCCTAATATACCGTAGTTTAATGTCCTTTTTTACTAAAAACAACGATATAAACAGTAAAACATTAATAATTGTGTTTTCTGTTAATAATACTGTAATGTACCATAGTTTAAGTTATTTTCTTCTATTTTAATGCTTCAATAGCTTCCTGTGGACACATGTTGTACACTACAGACACTAAATTCAGTGCAACAAGAACCTGCGGCACAAAGTTACCTGACGGTTAAAGCTCCTCCGACTAAAGTTTGTGAGTTAGAAGTGAGAAGTTGCATGCGGCGTCTTGCATCCCAATAAGAAATGGATCAAATATGAACTTCTACAAGCTTCACACAAGGTCAAATATGATCAATTTAGTTCTGCTTAAACAGCAGGGCTCTTCACAGCAGACTGTAGCAGAGTACTAATGACACGGCAGCACCTGGTGCTGAACCGTATCCTGATCAGAGCCACTTAAGACATTCGATTATTAAGGTCTGTTTGTGCAAACGACACAGTAAGATGTTAGGACTCAGCTTTCTTCCTGTCCTTTGGATGGTGTCTCATTTCTCTACGTCAAACTTGATTTGTGCAGCCATTAATCACAGCGACAGTATCAGCAACAGCTGCACAACGGTCACATTATGAGACGATTAATGAAAATGACAAACGCCAACTGTCGGGTTACACAACTCAGAACAACTCGCATCAAAACTTAAAGACATTTCTGATCATCTGTAAATGTTTTGATAATTGCTTTTAGCAAATGACCTAACCCTGACCCTTTCTTAGTCCCGCCCCTTCTTCGGTCTGTGCTCCAATAACAGTTGAGAAATGCTATGTGCTAGGCTAATGTTATCTATGTTGAAAAAACAACAACATTTTGAAGATGGTTAAAAGATAAGAGAGACATTTATATGATAACATCTTAAATGAGCTAATCACTAGCTAGCTAATCTCCATGAATTGTTAGCTAGCTAGTTATATGTTTAAGCCAATGTTAGGAAAACACTAATTAACTAGCTTGGTAATTGATATAAATCATCAGCTAACATTTTGCTAACATTAGCTAACGATACGACTGTCACTGGAGTTAAATCCACGCTGTGCAGATGAAGTCCTATCCTCACTGAGGGAAAGTAATTATTCCCCCTTAATTCAACCTTTAAAATTAAGAGGTTTTGGCTCAATAAATAAGTAAATATAAATCTTTAGTAGTTTTCAACATTAATCATTCTGTTAAGAGTATGTTTCCTCACTCTGGGTGTTTTCATTACGTTTAGATATGAAATTAATGAAACGTAATCATCTTCATCCCCCTGACGCTCGGTAGGAAACCCACTCACGTCTTCCGATGCTTCAGACTAATCAAATATTCTCCTGGTTTTACTCCGGTTTAAATAGATTTACATACATTATGAAATGCCCTTGATAGCTTCAGTTAACTTTGGGAGTTGGAAGCTGAGAAAACACTTAATTACAGGCAGTGGTGACACACAGTCACGTTGTGTACAAGTCTGATTATCACAGCGTCTGTCTGTCTTCTGGAGGCGTCTTGCAAGAGTCATGTTAAGGTTGTTGGATGCGTCTGTTCAGTTTGACAAAGTCCTTGGTAATTTGACTCATCCGTGCGTCCCCGTAAACCATGACAGTGTGAATTACCAGGACCCTGAAACTTAAGCAGCTTTATTGGATTTAACCATCATTCATGTTATATTTTTACCCCCACTGTGAAAAAGACCTACCTTTTTAAAGATGGAATTGGCTATTTTTGGTTCTCTGTTATAATTGACCAATCGAAAGCCCCGCGCCTTTTTGGATTGTGCTCCAATCACAGTTGAGCAAACCTCTGTCAACTTCCTCCTTTCCTGTACTTAGATGTGCTACGCGCTAGGCTAATCTATGTCGATAAGAAAACCACATTTTGAAGATGGTTAAAACATGAAACCAACATATTGGTGTGTATATAGTCATAGCTTAAGTTAGCTAGTTTTAGCAAAATGCTAGTTAATTTAAATCAATTTAATTCAATTTTATTTGTATAGCGCCAATTCATAACAGAAGTTATCTCAGGACACTTTTCAAATAGAGCAAGTCTAGACCGAACTCTTTATAACATTATTTACAGAGACCCAACAGTACCACCATGAGCAAGCACTTGGAGACAAGGGCAAGGAAAAACTGCCGGTTAAAAGGCAGAAACCTAGGACAGATCCTCCGGCTCTAGGTGGGTGGAAGCTGGTTCCACAGGAGAGGAGCTTGGTAACTGAAGGCTCTGGCTCCTGTTCTACTTTTAGAGACTATAGGAACCACAAGTAGCCCAGCATTCAGAGAACGTAGTGTTCTAGAGGGGTAATAGGGTACTATGATCTCTTTAAGATATGAAGGGGCCTGACCATGAAGAGCTTTATAGGTGAGGAGGAGGATTTTAAATTCTATTCTACATTTTACAGGGAGCCAGTGCAGAGAAGCTAGTACAGGAGAGATGTGATCTCTTTTTCTAGTTCCTGTCAGTACTCGTGCTGCAGCGTTCTGAATTAATTGGAGCGTTTTAATGGACTTATTGGGGCAACCTGATAATAAAGAGTTGCAGTAATCCAGCCTTGAAGTAACAAATGCATGGATTAGTTTTTCTGCATCTGTCTGTGATAGGATGTGTCTAATTTTTGTAATATTACGTAAATTTACATAATTTGTTAGTTAGTTCCAAAAGGAAAAATCTGAGATTTAACTTCATATTCACTGTAATAAGTAGACCATATTCTGCTAGAAATGGATGTTGGTCAAGCTCCTGCACATTTTATAAATTAACTGCACACATGAATTAAATACTAGAGAAGTCAACTCCAGATGCACCAACACATTCTCCATTCAAATCTGCTGTTACCCAGGTGAGATAAACAATGAATCCCATTTGATCCTAAATCGGAGGGTCGTGTGGCCGATTGTTAGCATTGTTAATGCCCCCTAAACTCTATAAGCAGGCAGGTAGTGTGCCATGTGCAAATACTCAGGCTCATTAATTGGAGAGATTCCACCAAAAAAGTGCTCGAATAGATGCTCAAAATTAGCTTTTACTTTAATTTCTATATGATGTGTTATACAGATCTGGATACATTTCCATAATTCAGGGGTACGTAGTATATATATCCCTGTTTTACACAGACAGGACCGGGTGAGGAAGAAGACGACGTTCAGTACATCTCACCCGTGCTAATGCTTATGGTTCCAGGACAAATGCATGAAATTCAGGTAGCTGATTTCCCAGTGGGGGCATTAAAGTTTCAGCATTTGAGCGTTAAAGCAGAGCGTTGTTGGGGGTTCTGCAGCTGAAGATTATTAAATCTTACATTTTCAACCACCATCCTTGCTCCTTTGGTTTCTCCCTCGTATAATAATCACAAACTCAACCGCTCTCTGTTTTTTTCCCACCTCCTCTCTCGCATTACATCTTTTCATGCCTCCCATTATTCCCTCTCTTCCCTTCATCATTATGTTAATGCTGACTCTCCCTTCCATCCATTTACCCGCCGTCCCTTTAGGTTAGTTTGCCGATGAAATTACCACTGACAAAAAAAAAAAAGACAAATAAACCCCTCTCTCCAGGCCAGGTGTATATTTATTTCTATATATATATATGCGAGTCAGAAATACAGTATGTCACATTTGTGGAATTAGCAGCATCCAGGCGTAGAAACCTTTCCTTGGAAAAAGCAACACTGACTCACAGCTGATGTGTCACATGAAACCAGGAGCACAAACTGTGAAATCCTCAGTTTGTGTGTCTGTGAGTAATTCCTCCCATCCTCCACTTACTGGTCTGTCCTTTCTTTCCATCTTTCTCTTTGTATTGAAGCACGAGCAATTTAGAAACTAAAAGGTGCTCCAATTGATGGGTCACTGATCATAAACGGCCGATATTCGCTGTAATTAGTTTGATACATTGATTTTATTCCACGGGAAGGTTATTCGGTCTTTTGACATTTGTATGTGAATGTTTAACAAGCAGCGCAGGTAGAATAATAAATAGGTTTTCAATAGGCAACGTGAGCTGTGTATGTGTCTGTGTATGAATGATAAAAAGATGAAAGATGAGGTAAAAAGCAAGTGCATTACTGTGTGAGTAAACAATAAAACACCAAAAATAAGGTGGATAATCAAGTAGAATTAAAGTGAGATAAGAAGCAAGCTTAAGAAATGGCAATGTACCCTCCACTGTTCCACACTGCTCCCAATAACCAACAACAGGCTGCGGTTTAAGTTGCCTGCCAATTCATGATTTATTAACAGTAATAATAATACATTTATTTTATAGAGATTTAGATTTGTGTTGGTGTACCTACTTACTATTTCCTCATTTATTTCCTTTTCTTTCTCTCCCTCTATCAGTTTTCATCCTCTCCGACAGGCTGCTTTTTATGCTGGGTAACCTGCATTAACCCAGAGGCTCTTCCATCACTTCAGACCAGCGGAGGGTAATTTTGATGCGTGGGCATCAACTCCAACACTAAAGGCATTTTTTCCCTAATCGCTGAGAGGCTGACTGTTTCTGTTGATGTGAGGTTTGCAGGTTTTTCCTTTTTACCTGTCAGCTGTGATCTGGCTGACGATGCCTCACTATCTCTATCTGCCCACTTTGGGAAGCAGATTGTGTAAATGGATCAACAACGAGAGTGGTGCTTTTTTTACTCTTTGTAGTGAATCTCAATGAATCTCAATGAATCTCCTTGTCATGGACGTACATGTGAAGGTCAGATAGACAGTTATTGTCATTACTGCTGATGGTGTAGTTTTGATTTGGCAGAAAACAGTAGTGTGAATGGTTTTAAGATCCAGTGTGTAACATTCAGAAGGATCTATTGGCAGAAATTTTATATAATATTAAAAATTCAAATATTTCATTAGTGTATAATCACCTGAAAATAAGAATTGTTGTGTTTTTGTTACCTTAAAATGAGAAGTTTTTATCGCCCTCAACAGAGTGCGCCATGTTTGTACAGTAGCCCAGAACGGACAAACCAAACACTGGCTCTAGACTGTCCATTGTAGTTTCTCCTATACGCTTCAAAGGCTGAGCTTTATTACTCCACCTCTTGATGCCTCTAAATCCCACACAGTGGTCCTTTAATAATCCAGGTTTCAGGACAGACCTAAAGTTTACCTCACTCTGTTAAAATGTTTCTCCAGTTTCTTCACCTTTAACATGCACATTTTAATATAAATTAGCTAAACAACATGATTTTCAGGGATTTTTCTGACAGGAACGTCCCAACAGAATTTGTGTTCTCGCCAAATTTGAGGGGTTTCCTAATGGCATGACTAATATAAATGCAACACGTTCTCACTCACAACTCGTCTGCGGCTTCAAGGTGTAGGTTCTCCTCTACATACAGGGTTCAAGATGGCAATGGGAAGCAGTGGACCAACAGACAGATCAACAATGCCTAGCATCACCGGTGTGGCTTAAAGTCTACATATGTTGGTGGAAATGGTCTTTATCTCTGTGGTGTCTAGTCTGTAGCTTTAAATGTCCATCTGTTGCATGTTGAAATGGTGCACAAAATGCATCAAAAGACAAATGAGCAGCTGGAAACTTCGTGCAGCAGTTGTTGAGCGAACCTGTGGTGTTCACAGTATACAGACACAGATTAATGACATGCATATGTATAGTGCAGATTTTCCTTTCCCTCCTGCACAAATACAACCATATGCCAGAAGATTGTGCAGGCTTTCACCTGATCTGCTTCCTAAGTAAATACTGCATGTTTGTCAGCTCATGCTTCAGCGAGTCAGCTGCTTACTAAGAGCGTCTGTAGATGAATGATTGTACGGATGAATGATTCTGCAGCTTAGGGCCTCGCCATCAGAAGATTTAGTAAGCATGTACTGCTCGGGGCTTTGTGTTCATCAGTCTGAGGGTGCCATGATGAAATAAGTGATATATTGCTGATGAGGTGCTGTTCAAGACGAATACCTGGCGTTGTTCTGTTATATATGACGGCTCGCTTGCAGATTTTTAGCTGATGATGCAAAATGTGTCAAATGTGATGGAGGTTGTCATCGCGCTGAATGGACGGTATGCTCTTGATAAAAGAGATTAATCTTGTTCTTTTTGCGCTCTGAGTAAGTGCGTGAAAATGTAGATTAAATGCAAATGTATGGTTGAATGCATGTATGGCTTTATGTTCAGTTGAGTTGAAGAAAAGCAGCTTAGTTAGGACGCAGTGATGAATGACGCCGTTTCTTGTCAGACGCATGTTGGGTTTTAGATTTAAGATGGTTTCCACTGGAAAAAACAGAAGGGATTAAAGATGAGGAGGAAAAATATGAAACTCTTGGTATCATTTCAGTAATCTAGGAGATTTTCATGTGAAGTTGGAACAGGCAGGTTTTAACAAGACGTCCATTCCTGTATATTTGGCTGGATGATGAGTTGTGTTTCTGGAACGGAGCCTTTTTGTGTTTTTGTACGAGCTGTAAAAATATTGTGTGATTTTGTAATGAAGCAAAATGTTTGAGCACTGCAAGTGCGGAGGGATTCTTGATTTTAAGGGGTGTAAGAAAACCTATATCTTGTTCATTTCTTTGAAGAAAACTAAATGTATTCTTTCAGAGGAACAGTTTCAAACACTCGATTTAAAAGTCTGTCCTGCTGTCTATTTTGCATTGCCAACTAAAAGATCACAAACAACCCTGGGTTGTTGTTTTTTTTGTTTAGTTTTTTCAGTTTGTTGAAGTTACAGGAGTGGAATCATATTTTGTTTGATCTAACTCGATAAACTTTATTGCAGACATTTCCCTTAGTTCGTACTGAAGGATGATTGAAGGAAAACGTCCAATTAAAAAAGTAGAAAAACAGAAAAACACTATGTGGTCTGATTTCTGGGCATCAAAACAAATTCAACAAAACTATTATACTTTCATTTTTAAGAATTAGTCCAACATTAAATGTCCTTGTTGGAAAGAGTATATAGGAGTTCATTTGATGTGGTAATGAGAGTCAGGTGTTTCAATCAATAGGATGAGCTGCCCTGCAGAGAGTAAAGAACATAATTTAGGGTCTTCAACCTCAGATCTCTGCCACCTCCGACCTGGAGAAAATATCCTCCAGCCTTGTCCAGATCATTGTAGTAAGGGTCTTTTAAAGGCCTGTCTATGCACTGTAAAGCACTTTGAAAAAACTACAGTGTGTAGTTAAGTTCAGTTGGTCAGTTCAAGGAAACAGTCGAACAAAAAACTCAAAAATATTTCAGGTGGCGGCAAAGAATTGTTGAGCCATTTCTAAGGTGCTGCAGGCCAGGCTTTGGCCGGAGGACAAATAATGCGCACACATGGATGGTTCACTTTAAGGAGGTCACGGTTCTCAAAACAGAGACTAAGACGCAAGTGAAGGAGCCTGGATACAATTAAGCGACATGAGACGCACCCATATATGTAACAAGGGACTATGAAGAACTCCCTGCCAACCTGAACTCCCACAAGCCTCCATTGGTTAATATTACTTGGCTAAGGCCAAGTGAATGAGTTCAATCATGACGAATGTTCAGTGAACACCAGTCCAAAAGCTTAAATGACATTATAAGTTCAATTAAGTAGAAAGGGTCTTACAAAGGTCAAAAAAGGACAATGTCACTACATTCTCTCCTCCCTACACTGACTTCCTGTTATCTATAATCAACATTTTCTTCCTCATCTTTTTTCCCTCCTGCCATATCACTTGTAATTGTCACCCACCTGCACACTTGTTCCCACTGATTTAAAACATACTTTAATATACCAACTTGTTCATAACTGTTTATAAACCAAACAGTCCCTGATGTTCTCCTTATGTCACTTTTGTCTGATTTTGTCTTGTGGTGAAGGGCAACTCAACTATATTTAAAACACAATGTCAGTGCACAAAGATTTACGGAAGGTCAGATAATGCGCATACGTGGATTTATGTAACGAGGGACTAAGGAACTCCCTGCCAACCTGAACTCCCACAGGCCTCCATTGGCTAATATCACTTCTATATGAGTCCGCTATCAGGCAAACACTGAAAAGGACAGGTTGTCTATGGCAGGATATCAAGGAGGAAGCAGCCAAGTAGAACATTGCTGCCTGTGTAAAGTTTGATAAAGACCAAGTGAATGAGCCAGAACATGACTGGACGAATGTTCAGTTGCACGGACGAGTCCAAAAGCTTTAACGAGAGGTGTTACATTTTGAAAACTGCATTCAAACAAAAGAACTTCATTTCAACCGTGAAAAATGTTGGCCGCATCATAGTTGCTTTACTGCCTCGGGACCTGGATGGCTCACCAACAAACACACATGCATTTTCCCAACAAACTGGAGTGTGTCTGTAAACTGACTCAGCCATTCCAAAAGACAGACTCTTAAACCTTAATCCAGTAGATAAGCTGTGGAAAGACCTGAATTGAACAGTTTTTGCAAGTAAGACCTCCAACATTTCTAAGCTGGAGCAGTTCTGTTGGACAAAAGTTCCACTTACCGAAAGTTGCCCGAAAACATTTGACAGGTAAAAATTAACAACAAAGTGTTTAATTAGGTTCTCTAGATTTGGGTTTACAACATAGATCCGATAGGGTTGGGTCAAATGTATCCTGAAACTTCAAAAGAATAAACATGGGCTAGAATAGGGTTAGCAATATAACTACCTTCTTTTCTGTCCCACAGTGTTAGGTAAGCTCACAGCACCAGTTAAACTATGTAATAACGCTGGGTTCGGCAGTTGCAGTAAATCACACTCATCATTATTTACATAAATTACCAGCTAAACTATGCCAACCGTAGTTGCTACAGTACATTCTAGCACCACTGTAAAGGGCAAAACAGTGCAGTGTTTCAAGTCTGATTCACCAAAAATGTTTTCCGTTGCACCACAGTGACGTCAAAGTGTACTGACACACCCCAGAGTACACTTCTACATTTGTAGAGCAAGGCGAGACATTGAACAAAAGCAAAAACAAGATTTTAAGCTGCTGTTAACAATCAAGTCCAATCAAGTGGCTGTTTTATCTATTTAAGAATCATCATCTTCTTCTTCTTAAGGCCTTTTCACAGCATTTTCACTATCAAAATGGAGACAGCAATTCCATTTCACCACCGCAATTATTATTACTAGTTTGTAGTAAGATTCATTGTAAGGTTCATGTAAAGTTTTAATTTGTTCTTGCTGAGAATTCACTTTGTGTAATCTACTATTTGGAGGTCCATCTAAACCTGGCTGGTCAATTAGTCAAAGCAGACGATGATGAACCAGCTGTAAAAGCAATGCGACTGCGGCCTGTAGTGGATATGTTTACGCTTGCTTTAGTCAGCTGGGTGAATGAATGGTGCTTCTCTGAAAAACTAACGGAAACAAACAAAAAGAAAAGAAGCCATTAGAGCAACCAGATGGGGCATCAAGTTACCTATGTTGATGAGTCAAGTAAATAAAGTTATACCTTTACCTTCAGAGGGGCCTTTGTGGCTGCTGAACTGATCAATGTGGACTGAAATGGAAAATTGATTCTGCTCACGGTTTCAAAAAAGTAGGAAAAACAGTTTAGTAATTTTACTATTGATGTTGTAACAAAGCCAGACCTTTTCTCCTTCTCTCTGCTTTTTCTTTCCCTTTGTGCAGCGGCAGGTCATCAGAGTGAAACGTGCAGACGTTATGATGAATTAATGAGTTTACGGGGGAGCTTTTTGCAAAGGCTGTTTTTGTTCTGCTGGACCCTCCCTCTCGACTGGGCAAAACAAGAGGAACGAAGACAAAAGAGACGAGCAAACAAAAGCAGTTTGACACAATATGTCAAGAAAGACGTCGGAGAAGAAAAGGAGAGTGTCTCCATGGTGGGGCTGAAATAAAAAGAAGCTGATGTATGGGCTGAACAAGAGATCACTGCTCCACCGTCTATCACTGAGAAACTAGAGTGTGTGTTTTTTAAGTCACATGTGTATGTATTTCCTGCTTATATTGCAGACAAGAAGAGACACAAACACTAGAGCTGTCTGTACTACTGCGCTGGAGCATATATTTTATATAATGCAGCACATTTATTTCACTTCGTTTCCTGTCACGTTTTGCATCAGTCAGTGTCAGAGTGTGTTGGTGCGTGTTGGTCTGTTGTGGGCAAGTTTTCTCAATTATTATAAACAAGCTGGTAGGATGCCACCAGCTTTTTTTTTTTTTTTTTTTTATGTTTCGTGTGTGTGTGTGTGTGTGTGTGTGTGTGTGTGTGTGTGTGTGTATGTATTTAGTCGTGTGGGGGCTTTAATTTCCATTTGAAAGCATCGTTGTGTGTCCTACTTGTTCATGTTGGCACACTTGGTTCTCTTATATAACAGCCTTTGTGGCGCTGAGAGAAAACAACTTCCAATCTGGCCCTGAGGTTTGGAGAGAACAAAGTAAGACTTCAGTATCAGTGAGAGGATGTTTTTACAATGTTGTTACTCGTGTTTGTACTGCAGGTTCATTTGTGTTTGTGTATTGTCGTTTCGTTTACTCATTTATCTACGAAATGGATCTGGATTGAGAGTGGATTTTTAGGCCAATAACAATATTTGAGAGTGTAAAGAATTTGATTTGTCTTATCATATTATTAGTTAGGAAGATGATTAACAAGATAGAAAATGCAGAAAAATATATTTATGATGTCAGAGAGGTAGAGTGTTGTATAAAACAGGAGGGACTCCAGGAAGTTCAAAAAATCAAAAAATGTGCAAAAAATCCCTAAAAACATTGCAATGTGCATTGCACATTTTTAGAAAAACTGGGCTTTTGTTGGGGTTGTTGTGGCCTAAAATGTTCACGATGACATTAAGTAAAACCTGACCATTTAGGGGATCATAACTTTAGAAGAGACATTAGTAGCTATGTTTGTTTGGGTAATGTTAGTTGACCAACAGCTATCGCCATATCTACGTCCAAGTGCTGTCAATCTTTTGTGATATTTAACTTTCACCACTGTCAATTCTGTTAGATGTCTGTGCAGCACCTAAAACAACAGTTTGTGAGTTATGTTAAACATATCCCTTACCTCAGCAGGAACATTGCATGGTGTGGATGTCCATCAGTTAATAGCCTTAAGTGAACAGTACCTAAACTCACACTGCGTTAACAAACTGAGTTAACAAAGGCTGCTTTTGTTTTGTTGCACATCCAAATGAAGCTATTGTTTACAGCGCTGGAGTTACAGTTTTATCCTTAAAGGCAGAGTATCGTAACTCAGTTTGAGCACAATGAAGCAAAGACAAAGAACCGTAACAGATCTTTAGGGATCTTTTGTGCGGGTTTTCAGAAGCTACAGCAAAGTAAATCCATTATTTTCTCTTAAGAAACGAAAATAAATAACTCACGTTTTGGTTGAAAATGATTTATTGTCATTGTCAGTGGCATGTAAATGGTTGACTGTGTATGTGCAGCAGAACTGGGATAATGTACCTTGTCTGTAGGTGGGACAGAGTCAGTGGCTGTTCTCCCTGTTAATCCCCAAGGTGCCAGGCGGATTGTGGAAGGGTGACTAAACCATCAAGGCCTTCTAGCAAAGGCTGCTTGAAATTGTTCAACCATCACCATCCAAACAGTCCACAGCAACCATGGTATAATGAGCTGGCTAAACCAAACGGGGGGGGAAACAAGGTGAGAATCATCCTCCTCCACCTTCGCCTGTGAAAGTTTCCCCCTATACCTTTTACACATTCCCAGATTCCCGACATTTCCTGCAGCAATCGCTTTTATCCAGCTATCAGAATTGTTTATATTTGCTTTACAAAAAGACATGTTGATTAAATGAGGAGCATTTACTGGTTGTCTTTAAAAAAACCTGCAAAAGATCAACTGAAACCACTTTGCTGCTTAATTGCCTCAAAACACTTTCCCACAAGGACGCCTTTTTTTTTTAACCAAGTAACTAACAGATGAGATCGCTGCTATTAACACTTTCTCCTCAGCTGTTTTTCCACCCTCGTCTTTAACACAACCGTTACCATGCTTGAGTCCCTGAATACATCGTTACACCATGTTACATATTAAAAGAGCAGCATGACCTCTGACAGCAGGGAGGTCAAGGGTCTCAGCTCATAGCTTATTAATGTTGGCCTGGATACCGCTGGTCTTGCATGTACTCCAAATGTGAAGAGACTCTGTATGTTCAATACTCAGTCGGCTGTTCAATGCAGTTGAAGACAATGGAGCCTGTGGGGAATTATCTTCAGTCAGAGATATAAATACTACAGAACAGGATCACGTCCACATGTGAAGATTTTATTTGAGTATGAAAGTAGGGGGAAAAAAGCCTGAATTCTGATTTTTATTTAAACTTTTATTAAAAATTAAATTTTTACATCCTCTTCGTAGAATAAAAACTAACACCCGCTACAGAATGTACTGTAATAAATAAAATACATTTAATTAAAGGGGAAAAACCATGATATTCTGCCTTTTTACTATCAATTCATAATGTTGAATGCATTCCAGGAGTTAAAATTTATGCTATTTAATTTTGCAGTGCATCCATTTAGGGTTGTTTTTTTTTCTGCAGTTAGCCTTTCGACATCCCGGGGAGCCTTGTATGAGTGTGGGTGGAGAGAGCGGTGGTGGTGTTGGTGTAGTTAAAACTCTTCATGCTGAGCTTTCTGGGCTCATCGAGCAGTGCCAGCACCAAAAATACTCCACCAACCCTCCACCGTTTTAGTTGTTATCCACGGTGTTAAGAAACTGTTTTATAACTGTGTTAAGTTTTTCTGCAAGGGGAATAAAAGTTCTTATCCTGTTAGATTCACTGATCGTCGAGTCCTGGAGGGGGGAAAAAGCTCAGATTCATAACAAGAATAAACCTATAGCTTTGTGGAACGGTCTGTAATAAGCAGAACGTGGAGCTTATACAATGCGGAGAGTCTTTGAAACGTTGCGTGGAGCCCACGGGCGAGAGCGAGGTGTGGACCCCCTTTAGAGCAGATAAATGCAGTTTAAAGAGGCTGCTCCTCCTCGACGGGAAGCGTAAATCCAACACGCCTCTAGAACGTTAACTGACCTAAATTTACTTATCTGCACCAAACAGATTATCTACTAAAAACACTCTGTCTGTGACTGTGTGTATTAAGGGCGTCGTGTGCATTAAAATACAGTAAACTGTGAGGTCTCTGTGTTCAAATAGAGACAGAACAGCCTATAAGATATAAACCTGTGTGTATTTACATTAAACAGCGTGTTTACTGTACGTATAGTAAAGTCCAGGTGTCATTTTAACCCTTTAAGATCACATCTTCAGTTATATTGATCCCCTATTTAACAATGTCTGACGAAACATTTACAAAAACTACATTTCTTTTTATTTCTCACCGCTTAAGGTCTTCATTGTGTAAGAATCTATAACCAATTCAATTCAATTTTATTTGTATAGCGCCAATTTATAACAGAAGTTATCTCAGGACACTTTTCAAATAGAGCAGGTCAAGACCGAACTCTTTATAACATTATTTACAGAGACCCAACAGTACCACCATGAGCAAGACCTTGGCGACGTATATAGTGTTTTTATTCTTCATTCAGTTATTGATGAAAAGAAAAGATTTTCACTATTTAACAGTTTGTTCTTCACTTAACAGGTCCATCATTCACAGGCTCTTAACACTAAGCCAACATGGCCATGGGTAGTGGTGCAGGAGGCAGGGACTGTCGTCATGGCACACTGCACTTGGATGGCTGGGCTGGGAGAGGTGTGCTTCCACGCTGCAGCACTAATGTTCTCTCACTCCTAGCTGCTGTTGAGCGCAGAGAGGGACAGGAATGCACAGACAAAGCATGAGCATGGGAAGAGCCAAGGCAAAAACTTGTGAAATATGATGATGATCTTTCAAAATAAGGAGAAAGCTAAAAAAACAAAACGAGCACCATCACATGAAACCATCCACTGATGAGCTTAAACCAGGAGGTCATCCCTAAGAGAAGTGCCATTTTGTCAGTTGTTGAAGGCCATTCCATCAGATACATGCCCAAGACTGTACAGTTGGACATGCCACCACATCCTTCCTACACTGCACTCAAGCACCAGGCTTGAATTGGATTTGCCCGCACTGCTGGAGGAGGCTGCTAGGATTTTTGAGGAGCTGCATCTCACTCCGGAGCAGGTAAGATATGAAAAAGACTTCTTTAAGAGTCGTTCTCAAACTTTTCTTGTCATTCCCCACCTTGAAGGGTGGGAATTGTCAAGCTCCACTTGTACCACATCATGCTTTTGTAATAATTACCATTACAACCCTTTTGATGATTCTTGTAGTGTTTGTTAGTTGAGGAGAAGACAAGAGAGCAGAGAAAGTCCAGGGTTCTCACTTTTCAACAGCAGCAACCAGGTATACAGTTTAGAAAGTAAGACATGTTAACCATGCCTTTTTCTTGCAATTCCATCATGAATACACTCCAGAGATTATATTTTATGTAACAGTGTCATAGTATATTTGGGACAATGAAGGCTAGTTGGTTTACATAAAGTTCGAAATATCATTGCTGACAGGCTTACATGTTTTCATCAGATGGGGTCTGCAAAATGAAGACACTGCCAGGGAGTTATACCTGAAGGCCATGCGAGATCTCCATGTGAACTTCAGCATTACAGCATCAGGGCTCATCATCAACCCGGACCTACCATGGCTAGGGGCATCGCCAGATGGTGTGGTGACCTGTGATTGCCATGGGACTGGTATGCTTGAAATAAAATGTCCTTTTAATGCTAATGGCCATGCTCTCAGGGACCCACATTTCTGCCTTACTGTGACCGCGGAAGGTATGACCCTCAAGCAAGATCATAGTTACATGTACCAACTGCAGGCCCAAATGCGTGTAGCTGAGGTAATGTATGGAGATTTTGTTGTGTGGACACAACAAGAACTTTTTATGCAACAAGTCCAATTTGATCAATACTTTTTTGATGAGGCTTACACTAGGGTGGAAGAATTCATTAGAACAGGGGTACTGCCTGAGCTGTTGGGTAAATGGTTTACTGTGCCACGCCTCTCCTCATGTGCTAACTTTGAGAAGACACCTGAGGGATGTTACTGTGGAAACCCTGTTGATGACGCAGACATCCTCTCTTGCACATCCGAGAAAGCAGGGTGCCAAAGAGTTGGAAGTGTGTAGAATGCAAAAAGCAAACAAACAAGAAATGAAGTTAAACTTATCTTTAATAAATGAATTCATTGATGTATTGAATTGATATTACAATCTTTTTTTTTGTCATTGTATACATTGTATGTTGTATTGTGTGTGAATGTGTTTGTAGTCTTGTGACAAATGCATTTGATCCATACATCCATAAATGGACAATAAACAAATAATAATGATTAATAATTGCATTGTATAGTAGTTGGTCATTGTAGTTCAGAGTCCACACAAATACTAAAGAGATACTATGTACATTAAAATTTACAAGGAAAGCAATTTGTACAACCTCCCTACTCTGCAGGGACGACAGATGGGCAAATGTTACAAAGAGCACAGCAAACTGTTACCATTTTGTCAATGGAGGGCTGTCCTTGCATGCCGGCTTGGCAGAGGGACAGAGGGATGGTGGTCTGAAGAATAGTGTACTTATTCCTCACCAGGCCAATGACTCGCTCCACAAGGATCCTGACAGCTGCAAGTCCCCTAGTTGCCTCTAGCTCCAGTGGATGCATCTGTTGCTTGCCTTTGGTCAACGCTGGTATTTTCAATTGAGCACAATACAGACCCACTGTCTCTTTCACACTGAAGCCTCTATCAGCTAGAATGACATCTCCTGGTGACAATTTATCAAGAAAGCCACAATTTTCTGTGATGTGCTTGTCACTTGTGCGACCACCCCATCCTTTTGACACATAAGATATAACACCTTGTGGTGTTATTGAAATCAGGTATTTTGCAGTGTTGATGATGCACTGGGTGTCTGGCACGCCCAGGTACTTGCTTTTCTATAGGGAAACAATCAATGATGGTAGTTCTTAAAGTTATTTCTAAACACATGTGAGACTATTTTGAATTTGTTCTTTTGGGTCCAGATTAATGTGATGATCTGAAAAACATTACATCTAATGTGCTATTGAACACTCTGACGACAGTTGACCTAGAAATCCAAAAAGTAAGCTCCTTAAGCCTCCGTCTCATTAATGTTGGGATCAAACATTGGAATGGGGTGATTGATTGTCCAACTTAAGAAACTCTGCTAGAAAATTAAATAAAACAATAATTTGGAGGATGGAAGACCTGTGAGTTCCAGCACCATGGTGTCATTATCCCTGAATGTCTCGTCATTCAAGGACCTCCTCTGCCCTTGCCTTTAACTCACGAACGGCTCGAGTCGTGCACACTCACTTTCCAGTGCGACATCATAGCCTGGCAGGTGGATTCACGCATGGTCTAGGCATGCCAGGGTCTGTGTCTTTAGAATAGATGTGGTCAGTGTGATGGTCCGTGGAAGTAGTGACCTCATGCTCCTCCACGTCAGTCCCATCGAGTGGTTAGGGTCAGCAAAACTCTCAGGTCTGGCGCATCTCCGCTTCAAAATCTGAGTCTGCTCAAACCTTTTGCAGGCATCTGTTGCTTCTGCCTCTCTGCTCCTAAAAGATGGCCACAAAATCTGGGCTCAAAGAAGTCATTCAAAAAGCAAAGCATAGTAAAAAAAAGATTACATGTGTGAGACATTGTCCAACCTGAGTAAATCTCTCTCTCTAAACCAGTAAAGAAGATGGAAGGGAGGTTAAAACACTGGGTTTAGCCCAATAGCTCATTTTAAATGATGGCTGATAAATCTTCATACGTACACATAGCAAACAAAGGGGCCAAGGTAGACAAAATAACTGATATCATCCACTTCAGGATTGTGTTTATGTGAAATATAGGTTTAAGTAGGCTATCAAAGGGAATAAGACACTGACATTAGCTCAGAGCGAGAATGCAATTCTAATGGGCTAACGTTAGCATCTGCTAGCCGCTAATACAACACACACGCATTACAGAGGGGCTGAAAGGCGTGATGTTTACAAAACACGTGAAACTCATGAACTTGACTGAATGATATAGTCAATCAAGTTTTGTAAGAGTTCTCTTGGTTCTCCAAACGTCATGTTATAGCTCTTGTTGTTAGCCCTAGCTGCTACTAAGTTGAGGCGAAGGCTAACCTGACACGAAGTGTTGGTTGCGTTTACGTAGGTGTGAGACGTGGGTGTCCAACGATCTCTTCCAATGACAGCTAACCACTTCTTTCTTCTTTCCTTTTCTTTTGGTATAGAATAAAATACCAGTTCGTCTTTCGGCTGTTGTTGTGACCGCTGCGCTTACTGTCTATGGCGCGATCGATGATTAAGTTGTGTGGACTGAACTTAATGTGTGCTGTATTTTAACTATTGGTGATATAGTTCCAGTTTGTTCCTTTGTATCATTTTAAAATAAAACCCCAAAATTGATTGGCCACCATTTTGATAACTGATAAATTGTTGTTGATTACACAGCAGTAAGTGGTAACATTTGTCTAAAAAAGATGCATTAAAGGTACTCTATTCAAATAAATAACATTTTAAATATGTTTGGACAACAATTAACTTAATTTACCCAAGTTGCCTTCACAATAAATACTTGAGTTACTTCTACTCAAATAAAGGATGTACTTAGTTTGAGTTTGGGCTTCACATATTTATGTGATGGAGAAACTCTAGAAGCCTCACGATTTGAGTTCTCATCCAATTAGTTATTTTTACTACAGTTGTCTACCATTACAGCCGATTGTGTAAATGTTGTGTTTTTTAACATTAATATTTGTGGTGCTGCATGAAATGTTCTATATTTGGAACAATATTCCCTCAGGTCAGAGCTGGAAACGGAAGCAGGGAACAACATGATGGGAATCTATTTCTCTCTCATAGTCTTTCATTCTTCACTCTATTTTCACGACTGTCATTTTCTTTTACACAATCTATCCTTCACGCTCCCTCTCTTCATTAATTCATGTTTCTGCCTTCATCCCTCTCTCTTATTCCCAGACTCGTTCTCCTCCTCTCTGACACTTGTGTTAGCCTGGTAGCTAATTATTGGGAGCTTAATGTGCTGCAGGTAAACTGCTCTGTGCTGCCGTCGCTTTGATGTCAAAGACTGTTTTTTTCTTCTAATAAGCAGCGAGGAAGAAACTCCACGTGAGAGCCTGACTTCCTCCCCAGTGCGTTTTGGTTTTTTTTCCTCACTAGAAGCAGATTAGCTGTTGGCTAACGCAGGAATTCAAAACAAAGTGGCTGGCTAATTAATTAGCTGCTAGCAGACATGGCTACGTTCTGTGTGTCCGACACAATGTGTGAAACATGTAATTAATTAATTGATAGGAAGAAAATCAAATTATACTGGGGATTTTTTGAAATTAATGTGAAGTTTAGTTTAAAGCAAATTACCAATATACTTCAGTCTCTGTGTTTCAAACAGCAGCTGGCAGTTTTTTTTTTTTTTTTCTCATCAAACAAGCTCTGATAAACCGACCGTACGCTACCTACTCAGCATCAAACAGCAGACGGACTCAGCTGGAGACTAGCTGGTGAACATAGTGGAGCATTTAGCAGCTAAAGAGCCAGATATTTCCCTCAGGAGCTGGTGGAGAGCAAAAACAGAGCTAAAAGTATTGAGAATGTGTACATTGTTTTACTGATGAGGTAAAAAACTAGATGTTTTTTTCCTAAATGCTCATATTTTGTTTCACAAAGTGCACATTGTGAAAAACCTTAGAAAATGAAACCTGTTAACCTCAATGCATTTATTTTGTTCTGTTTGTTCTAAAATGGCTGTTTTAGAAAATCGGAGCAGTTAAAATGGTCAGAAATGTTCATTTATGCACACATTGTCTCTTCTCACTGGGAATTGTGTCGCCATGGTTTGTCAGTTTTAGTAAGTGGGTCTTTGCTCAGCCTTGTAATTTAACTTTCATATATGAAAATGATAAAACATCACTACTAATATATAAAATGTATATGGACAGAGCTTATGGCTGTTATTCACTCCTTTTCTTCTTTTTCTGCCAGCGTTGCTCCCTTCACCAGATCAACAACCTGTCATCGTTTACTTCCACATTCTTCATCTGACATTTAAAAACGGGCTTTCAAAACAGCTCATGTTCATGTTTTTCTTCATCTAATGGCCTTTTTTCATGTTCTGAACTGTGTAATGCAGTTGCTAATGGCTGTGCAGCAGTGACCTTACTGTATACATGCCATGAGCCGCCCAGTATACAGACCTAATAACAGAGAGATTCAGGCCACTCTGATATTAGTGCAATCCTTAAAGCCACTCAGTGTTGTCTTTTTTTCAAGAGTTTCTATTACAATTACTAATCGGCTCCAGATCTAACAAGCGTGAAAATTGGCTCAAGGGGTTTTTTATCGAAGCTTTCTGTTTCCATTCTTTTCCCATTTGCAACATCGTGATGTGCTAAACGAAATTTACAAAAATCATTTGGATGTCCCTACACCTCTTCAGCTTGTATCCAGATGTGTCACTCTGTTTTTTCCTCCTCTCCTTTACCCTATCACTCCTCAATCGTTATCAGACCTTTATGTTGTTAGCCGCTGAAATGGAGAGATAAGAGAAAGCAAACATACAGCCACAAGCACAGACACACTCACACAGATATGTACAGTCAGTCTAAACAGCCTTTTAATGGTGTTTGGCAGAGACGTGCAATCTCTCTAGCGTCTGATTGGTTTGCAGAAAGCCAGTTTAAACTCGGAGAAAGAAGTAATCCGAGTGTGTTGACACAGAAATGTCCCATTTTTAAAATGCATATAAAGCACAAATAAATGCAAAAATATTTATGTTCACAATACTTACCAGGCTTGGGGAGTAACGGATTGCATGTAACAGAGTAACAAAAACAGGTAACTAAAATCCATAATAAATACAGGAAAAATGAGCTTATATTTACATTTACTAAAACTTGGTATTGTTATATTTAAAAATGAAGAACGATATACCTCGTACGTGTATCCTGTCTCCTTATAGTCGCCGAAAAGAGTCTCACTTTCATTAGTCAGAAAAAAAAAACATCAAACAAAACAAAACCAGGACCAAAGTATCAGATGATTGTTGCAATACGGACCTTTTCTCTTGTAACACAGGAAGTCTCTTACTTGTGTTTTGTTGCAAGTGCTAACTGTACTAGCTGCTATTAGCTAGTTAGCGGTCCTATTAGCTGCCTGAACCCGGACTGAGAGCTGGAAGGACAGGGGGAGTTTAAATACTATTAGCGTAGGAGTAGGTGACCCAATGGGGAACGCTGCCGGGGAGCGGGGCCCGAATGAGAAACATGAGGCCGACTAATTCCCAGCAGCTCCGACCAGGACTCTGACTCTGTGGTTGAAGCAGCGACAGGAGAGGAATGAAACGGAGGAAGAGGAGCCAGTTTGTTGCCAGTTAATTAGTCAGTAACTTTTGACGTAATCCATAACTCATTGTATCGATCCGTTGTTAATGTGAAGTTGGAAGTTATTTATTGGCTCTATATAACGACTAGTAGTCGAGCAGGAGAATCTGGGGGCGGCCCAACACCACTCTGATCGTACCAAATCATTATCATGGCATCTAAAGTTAAAGGAAATGCTTTCATTTATTGTCTTTAAAGCAGAAAAGAGAACAAAATCATTGCATTTTATGTGTGTCTAAATTAACGTGTTGTGTGACAATAAACCTCTAGATCCACTGGTGTTGACCTGATAATGTCCTCTTTTTCCAAAAATGTCCACAGTTTCTTCAATTGTCTTCACTTTCCACCTTGAAGGGTAGAAAAGCTTAAAAATGTTCCTCACTCTGTAAAAATTTCCAGTTTAAAAAAAGATGAAAAAATGTTGCCAATTTGGAGAAGAAATATCCCCTCACTTCCCAAAAAATGTCCCCAAAATGTCCTCATGCTCAAAAACTCAAGCTAGTCCTCACAGAGATAGAAATACAAGAGTGTGCGCACATGCACACACAATGACATAATCTCTTAAACACACACTAATGCGGACGTTCACACACTCTCTTTTCTCTCTCGGAGGAGAGAGGAATTGTACTCTGTGAGAGTAAAGTAGAGCAGTGCTGACTGAGCGTGCTCAGTGAGTCCACCCTGAAGACACACAGATTACAGACTGCAATGATCCTCCAGTGGACTCCAGCATTAAGTACATTTCATGAATATAAAACCTTTAAAAACTCAGATCTGGTTGAGGTGAATGTGCAGTTGGTAAAGTCACACAAAAAGTATTAAAAAATAATAACTGAATGAATGTCAATCGATATGATGAGTCAGTGATGTTCAGTGATCCCGGAGTTGCTTAAAGTCTTTCCCCTTGAACTCCATTGGCCTTGTCTGCTTCGTTTCAGGAGTTATTCTGGGTAACTGATTTTCCCAGAACGGCTCCTGACTTTCTGCGGGACTGACTACAAAGCTTGACATTTACAGTTTGATCTTCTTGTTGTCTGTCTTCACTGCAGCTGCTGGAGAACTCTGAGTGATGGGGTTAAGTCACCTCGGCTGGCCGCCAGGAATCCATGATACGTCTGACATACGAGATTGACTTGAACCTCAACTTTTAAGGTGACATGGATGAGGAGACCTTAAAATGTTCTGAACAAATCTACATCTGTAGGAAAACAAAAACCAGAGGAAAGCTTCTGATCTTGTTGGGATTTAACATGAAACTACTTATCAATCTCTCCATCAGGAAACTGTAAATTTTTTTCTCATTTTACAAAGCTGGAACTACAGTATAATTCGTATTTTTCTTTCACTTTCTCTCAACTGACCAACCATTGAATTGACGAATGGTTACATAATAATGCTTTGCGCGTCTTCACCCCTCAACAACCCCCATCCTGCTCCTCTGCTGTTAACAGGAAAGCTCTCAGAGTCGACTCGGCCCAGTTAAATAAGGCTCTGAATACACGGATATGTCTCCATAATCTGCTTAGCGACTGGAAATGTCAGACGGTTGACGGCGAAACATGAATTGAGCTGAGTCGGCCGTGAGCGGATCTCCTGCTGGGGAAGTCACGGGCTCTGAGTGAGTTTAATGTCGGGATCAGCGAGGGACACAAAACTGCTTGAGATTCTCTGACGCATCCTCTTGATTACGGTGGTGTACTTAAGCCGTCGGTGCTCCGCTCGCTCTTCTGCTGCCTTGCCTGCTTCCTCACCATTCGCCCCGAAGGTTATGTTATCATTTGCTGCAAAAGCCCCACCTCCACCCTCCCCCAGGACCTGACTGTAGGTTCACCTACAGGGGCAGTTATCATCAATTAATTTGATGCTTTGATGCCACCAGACCCCTGGATGTCTATGGGATCATGACTATGATATTTGATCCCATAGACACTCAACAATTAAGCCTAATGTTGCTGTTTGACTTCAGACTACACCAAAAACATTAAAAAGGCATTTTATTATGGTGCATTCTATTTACCTCTGAAGTCCAAAGTCAGAGCTGGGAAAGACACCTCACCCAAGTTGACCAGTACAAGTCAGAAAAGCTCTAGTCCAGGTTAGCCATAAGTCATTGTTAGCCAGTTGATACCAATGCATTACGCTGTATTTAGCTGTCTGTCTGTCTATGTCCACAGACAGACATTGGACAGTAATGTGTGTGCTAATAAACAGAATATTTCTACAGCTTTCATTTTGTTGATGCATGGAGTAGCCGTCTTATATTTTAAATTTGTGGGTTGGTGAGGTTCTCCTGACTTTCCTAGTTGAAATTTCCAACTGGGAACTGGGAAATTCTGACTTCCCAGTTCAAGTGTAACGTACAATTCAAAGGAAAAACTGAAATTCCCCCAAAACTGTAATCTCTAAACTATCTTTAGCCACATCACACACGTTTAGTCTATTCTGGGATCTCCTTCTGATAACTAATGCAATATTTTTTCACTTCCATTGAGCCTCCCCTGAAACAGTTTGGAGCCCCCCTCGGGAGTTTTCTACTTTGAAAACGTCTGCTTTAGATAAACACACTCGGTACACCCCTTCTTCAAATGTACACCACTGCTCAGACCATGTTTGCATTCTGCAGTTCAACCCTATCGACCTCACCAGCCTCGTCTGGTGTGAGTGTTGAGATTCGCCCACAGGGATGTAAACCTGGATGGAGGTTTGTGAGCTGAGACAAGTATTGGTGCCACAGCATCAAATGTGAAAGATGTGACCTGAATTTCACAGATGTCGAATGAGTTTTTGACAAAATGGGCGTCGGGGCAGAGTGACGGGCCTGTCCTTGTCGGTCTGTCACCAGCTGTTTCGTCTGAGGCTGTTTCCTGCTCTGTGTGGTTTCTTGCTTGTTCTGTCTGTACAGTTGCTTGAATGGAGCCAAAGTCAGCGTCCGTTATTGTAAAATCTGACATCTGCTTTGTATGTTATCATGTTGAATTTGCTGCGAGGATGTAAAAAATTATAATTTTTTTACATTTTGCCTGTTGTGTCCTGTTAGTGTTTCTTCTGTTTCCTCACATGAGTCACTACCGTTGCATCTTATCTCGCAGCTGTTGTCCTCTTTCGGTGCCTGTAGCTATATTTCCTGACCACATCGAGATGTGACCTTTCAACCCAATCCAACTATGCCTCATTTATTTATCTCTAAGCTGGACGTGTGTGTGTTAATGTTTGTGCCTTTTCTGTTGTTGTGTGCGTGTACACTAGAGACTCTCTTATCTAAATGTACTGTATGATGATGTGTGCAGGCCTGGGGTTGTATTTGTGTGTGTCTAGGCTATGACTCCAAATTGAGTGCCGCCTTGCTTCAAGGAACATAATGGATTTCCTCACTCTTGCCTGTAAAGTTAAATTATTTATGACAGAGGAATACGGAAAGGAGTGAAGGAGGATGTGAAAAAGAAGCGCACAGGAGAACCAAAAAGACAAAATAAAAAGCATAACAGAACACACAATGGAAAATAGAGCAATACAGAATCAATATTGAACTCCTGAATAACGCTAATGATCTACATGTCATGTAGTGAATGACGCTTTGCCTTCAGAAACAACCAATATGAGTGTGTTTGATTCCTATTAATTCATAGTTTTAACTTCAAACAAAAGTGTTTGAACAAACATACGAATGAAACAACAAAATAATAATTTTTATTTATAGCGCTACAAGATTCAATATCTGTACCGACATAAGAGCAGATAACAGAGCGCTCATGGGAGCACATCAAATGCATATTAAATAATGACATTACAAATGAAAAATATGAAAATAAAAACAGTGAATAAAAATAACCAAATTAAAAGCCAATATGTAATTAAAGTCGTGCCAGCATACTTTGACTCTTATCAAACATGCAAAATTTGGGGCCAATTGGACCAAGTACACTAACACAGTTACAATAACTCCCTGCTTTCATGGTGAAACACCAATTTTCGACGCCATGCCATAGGCACATCGTTCAGCAAAGACTCAAGAGTTTGATAACTGTTCATCATGAACATCTTTAGAGTTCACTGACCAAATTTCAAGACAATCAGATAAATTCTCTAGAAGAGAGTTTGTTAAATTATAATGCATGGAAATGGCTAAATTGGCGCCAAATCTGCACATTAAATTCAAAATGGACGACTTCTTGTTGGGGTATGGCTCCAAGAGGCATTTTTGTACGTCTGGATGTGATACATCAGCCTTCCAATTTTCATATAAATCAGTGAAATGAGACGCCGGGGCTGCTGTCTTAAAACGTTACAGGGTGCACTATTGAGACATTTTTGACAGATACATTATTGCATTTTAGTGGGCTCAAAAACTAAACAGTAAAAACAAAACATTGACATTCACCCCCCAAAATGTTGTCTTTAATATATATTTAGAAGAGGACCAAGGCTGCTTGTCATTATTTTTTAATTTTGGACAAACATAACATCCAACCCCCCTCACCAACCCACACCTGGAAGCGTCAGCAGGCTGGAGGCCGGAGTAGGGAGAAAGCCTAACTGTTCTTAAAAACAAGTCACTGTATTCTTAAGACCAAAACCAGTGCAAGGAGGCCAAAAACTGGAGAAATATGCTCATATTTTCTAGTTTGAGAACTCTGGCAGCAGCGTTTTGTACAAGCTTGAGGCGTTCGATTGATTTCTGGAGCAGTCCACTGAATAACAAACTACAAGAGTCCAACTGACTGGAAACAAAGGCACGAGGAACGTTTTTTCCATTCGGAAATGAAAGAATATCCACTTCCCTTTTTGTTAAAATTTTACCAAAAAGCTTCAAGAAGAAAGCTGTTCAAAAGAGGAGCTACAGAAATATTGTCTTCAAATTATTTAATTATTTTCCCTTTGCTCTGAGCTGAAGATCTTTTAAAAAAGCTGGGTGGCTCCCTTTAAGCTAATATTTTCCCAGAATAATTTTCTATTTCTTTTTGCCTCATTCCCTACAAAGTTCTCTTGTGACTTTGTTCCTTAAGTCTTTATAGATCAACACATCAGCGTTTCCGGTGGACTCAAAGCTTTCCTTCAAGCAGAATCTCTATTCTTCATCAGTGTTCACAGATTTAAACCACAGTAAACCCTTTTTTCTTTGATTTTGTCTAAACTCTTACAGTAAATCTTTTCCTTACAATTAATTCTACAATGGAACATCTATACTCAAGTCATAAGTATGGTGTCCTTAATGATGTAAAGTGTCCACCAAAAAGTCCTCACAGTTCCAACCTCGGTTCCCACAGGACCTTTGCATGGTTGCCTCACTCCTTTGAGGCTGAAGCCAGGTATGGAAAGCCCTGTGTCAGTCCCCTCCATAGGAGAATCCCCGTCGGACTCAGATGAAGCTCAACGCTGGAGTCTCATGATCCTCCCGGAGTCAGAGTGCCCCTATATAGTTGAATGTCTCTGGAGAGCAGGAGCACCATGAGCAGGATGAAGGTATCTGTTGAGTGGTACAAATAGTAGATAGATCGTTAGAATAATCTCCCTTCAGCTTGAGGTGGAAACTTTCAGCATCAGTATTCACTGGACATTTACAAGCGTATGGCCAGTTTTACCCTGCTGGGCCCTGTTCCGCTGATTTCCACGGCACAGATCAGCATTAATTGCGCTGAAAAAGCTGACATGCACAGGTAATGCAACAATGAGTAGCAGCAATAGTGTGAAAAAGCCAGGAGGGATAAGATTTGATAAGCCTCAAAAGTGTGCTTCAGCACAAGATGAACAGCCTTCTTGGTGTGATAAGTAATGTAGAGCAACATCTGCCAAGCTGTGTTTCCAGGTTGCCCCCATCTTCGCCACAATTTGATTCACCTGACTTGACTTGGTCCTTGACTGTGATTGATTGATTTATGTAGTAGTACAGGTATGTTATCTTTCCCCAACTTGACTGATGTTCTGAGGAGGAGGATTTCACCCCCTGTTGCTCCTCATTGCGCTCATTATAAAGTGTGCAGCCCCAATGTTAATCCTCACTGCTCAAAGCGCTGGCAAATCTTCTGGACATAGTGACGCACTCAATCCCTGTGATCCCTGTGGGACTCCATAGAACATCATTATAACCCGAGGCAACATTTTCGTTTCCCCAGCAACCCTGCACAGCACGAGCAGATAATGGATGAATGTTTGAAGGACGACAACTGAATGCACATTTTCAAACAGACAAAGAAGTTCCTCGTAGTACTTTGCAAGAACATGAAAAAAGGAAAATTACTTGATAATGAAAAGTAATGAACCATTCTGAAATGGAAGCAAAACAAATAATGGAGAGCAGCAACACAGGTGATCAAATTAATTGAGTTCCTTATTGAAAATGAAATTCAAGTCTGAAGGTAACAAAAGATGATACATGAATGTGAATCATTAAGAAAGAGGGATGGGAGGAACAGAGACGCAAGACAGCGATGGAAAGAGAAAAAGAAGATGGGAAAAGACATGAAAAGGATGTTTCGAAAAGGAAAGTGAAAGAATGAAAACAGGATGTTGGTTTAGAATAAAGGAAAAGATGAGTGATTAAAGGAAGAGAGGAGTGCCTAAAAGGGAGAAGAAGAATTTAGGAAGGTTAATGTGAATTGCTTTGTTGTTGAAAGATGCTTTACATCATAAAAGGAATGAAGAATAAAAACACATTTAAATGGTAACTTAGGATAAAATATTCTGTTGTTTACCAGTGGAAGCAGGAACAGAAGAGGCCCAAGAATTGAGCCTTGGGGAACTCCACATCATTTTTGTATACTCAGATGTGTAATTGATTTTCAAGTTATTTTATTTGTTTATAAAGCTTTAAATGACCTCCATACATCAGAGACTTTCTTTCATTTAATTTTCCAGACAGATTACTGAGGTCCTCCACTGCTTTTCTTTTAAATGTTCCTGATGTGTCCCATAAAAGTACCGGAGAGAGAGCTTTCTGCTTTTATGCCCTTAAGCTGTGGAACTTACTGGATATTACAACGGCAAGCTCTGTGTTATTAAAAGCAAATATCTGTCTCTTTAATCTGGCTTTTACTTTTGTGTAACGTTATAGCCTTAGTTTTTTCATTTTAATCTACATTTTATTGTAGTCCTTTTTAGCCTTTTTTTAATACATTGTTTCAATTTCAACAAAGCACTATGGGCTGCATGTTTGTTTGAAAGGTGCTTTAAAAATAAAGTTGTTGATAAACAGACATTTTTGTGATTTTACCTAAATATTAAAGATTTGATTTTGGCCTGTAATTGTTAGATAGTAAGGGAGGGACCCCTCTGAAGATGGAGGGGGGGATAGAACAACAGGAAAGTACAAAAGAAGGGGCACTAGAAGATGGTCAGCATCCTCCCAAAAGACTTCTGGGACTTAACTGGAGCACAAAGTTCTTTGTCTCTCCCTCTTCCTCCCCGCTGAATTGTACCTGAATGTGACGAGAAAATAAATCCTCCATCTTTGTAAGTGAAGATGATGGTGGTGATTCATCAGAGCTGCAGCCTCGATACTTAACAGAGCATGAACCTGCTGTCTCTCTATCAGTGCCAACTGTGGAAGCAGTTCTTTATTTAAATACACCAATATAACATATTATAACATATAACTTTATTTAACGTTACAGGACTTTATTAATACATATTTATGTGTTAAATATGTACATTTTCTTTAGGATATTGGCTTTGTCTATGAGAAATATTAGTAAATTATGTTCTTCAACTCATCTCTAAATCTCTTATTTTCTTAATCTCACAATATTCTTGAATGAAACACCTTCTTAATTAATATTTTATTGATCATACAAAAATCCTTTTCTTAATTTTAGGGTTTTTTGAGTTTTTTGAGTTTTTTTACAGTTTTTTTAAATACTCATTTAAATTTGTTTGTTTTAATGCCACATAAAAATGTTGTCCTAATCTCACACATAATTTTCCTTAATCTCTCCCAAAGAATTGATTGTTAAATCTCACAATATCTATTTCTTAATCCCTGAATTTTCCTCCTAGTGCCCTATTTTAATCCTTTGGTGTTTTCAAACATACCTTGCATACGTTTTAGTTCACGTGCAGCAGCAGGGCGTGCATCGATTCGATATGTATCAAAATACAAGGGCTACGATATGAGTCAGGGACGATCCATTTTGATATGGAAACAATTCGGTGCAGTCCTTGGCACCTGCATAGGGGACACCGTGCAGTGTCATCAGGCAAGTGTTAAGATCTGCTGTGCTACCTCTGGACTTCATTGCTGTCGGACAGATCTTATAGATGGACTTTTGTCCAACTTATAGAATCCAAATGTCTTCCAACGTTTAGACTTTAGATTTGATGGTGCCCTTTTATGAGAGTGGAGACGCTGTTAGCAGCAACGCTTCAGTCCACAGATTTATAAGTCGGAATTGGCCATCAACTAATTCATGGTACATTTAGATCGATCCAGGGGTCCGCGTACCGATGTAATCGCAACTCTAACGTTAAAACCGATTTCCAACTCGTATCGGTAAATCTTTACACCTCGAGCAGCAGCACAGAAGCAGATGGTTTCTTTTTACAGTTAATAAGTGAACTCATGATAGAAACAAATAATAAATAGTTTGGTGAAGCAGTTTAGTCATAATTTTACTGTATTTCACTTTGTAAAAACACATGTGTTAAAATGTGGGACAGCAGCATTGATTTTAAAGGCATTTCAAGAGTAACATATGAACAACAGATTCTTTTCTATTTTTTAATTGGAAAGGAGGTCATGATGCACAGGATTAATGGGCTCCAGTAATCCTGCGTCTCCTGCACAAACAGCACAATATGGAGTTATAGATCGAAGTGTGTGTGGTCATTACCAGCCTGATGTTGTTTTCAGATGATTCAATGAAGACAAACGCGGCCGTGTGTAACGACTCTACACTCTGAAGATTTATCAACACATGAGTCCTGCTGCCTTCAGGCGGCTGCAGGAATTCAATGAACTGAAGAAGAAGGTTTTCATACAGTTTAAAGCAGCTTGGATGCCAGATACTGCATGCATTTTCATTAATAGACAATTTACATACAGATTTACAGACGTTCCTGCTTTAAAAATAATATTTATGACGCAGATTTAAATTAATCTACTGGCTGAGGAGTGTTTAATTTAAATTATATTTTTATATTTTAAGAATTGTGAGTTTTTTTCTTCCAGAAGCAAACGTGGTTCTGAGATAATTAAGACACATTTTCTTCAAAATACCAACTAGTTTTGTGTTGCCCTTATTTGAATTTACCGCCCATTAGCTGAGCTCCTTAGTTCAGTAGTCATCTCCTTGAACATGCCCAGTGGTGTGTGGGAGCAGGAAGGCATGTATAGTTGTCCTCTGCAATATCAATCAACCAATAGGAGAAAAGTAAGGACCCTTAATCTCAAATGTTTCTGTTAAACTGCTATATATACAAAATTTACTGCCACTGGATGTCGCACTAGAGCACCAGCATCTTAGACCAAAAATTTGTAATTTAACTTCACATATCATTGTAACATTGTGGGCAGAAAACAAATAATATTTACTAAAACCATCTTTGTTAGTTTTTCCAACAATCACCAGCTCTGGTTTGGTTGAAATAAATCCTTAATTCAACAATGTAGATGATAAAAACAGCAGTTTCAGTCATTCTGCTGGATAGTTGTTTATTAACCTTTAATCTCACATGAAGTCTTTCTTTGTCTCCCATACAAATCTCATGTTATTAAAGCTACCATGATATTGACTTACAGTACTATCCCCACTGCTTATCTGATCTTTACGTTGCCAGAAATTGCATCACAATGCGCTTCACATGAAGGGTTACAAAGGCGAACATCACCATGAAACGCTGTCAATTACCAGCATTACTCAACACTGTATTGCTAATGTAGGACAAACTGTACAATGGAAGAATATTAGAGCAGCTGTGGTTCATATTTATAACAACACTGTGATCCCTGCTGACTTCCAGCTATCGACTGTTTTCTTGCCAAAGGAAAATAAAAATAGACATAAATTTGTCCCCCGATACTGGAGGATTTTTCACTTGTTTCTGCTCCATATCTTCACCCTCCTCCTCGTATAGCGACTGCACACCAACAACACATCACATATAGTAGTGTGTGTGTGTATTGTGTGTTGGCATTTGATGTGTCTGTTTGCTTCAGTAGGTGTCTTCTTTCAGAGGAGAGACAGAATACAACTGTCATGTTTGCTTCTGTTTCATCAGCCCTCTCATTCACACACACACTCCAGGCTCAGTGAGAGCTGTGCCAGCTCCTTACAGCCTCCATGAATCTGTCTCGGCTCTCTGCTGTGGATTAACGGCCCCTATAGGCCCCATATCCTACCATGAAAAATGTCAGTGTCTCTCTTCCCTGGTTTCTCTCTCGCTCACTCTCTAGCGCACTGTTTGTTTCTTCCTTTCTTTATATCTCTCGTTCTGTCTTTCTCACATATACGACTGCTGTTTCTCTTTCTCAAGCCTCCCCTCCGTGCCCTCCCTGTCAACTTCTGTTACACAAGAAGCTGTCAAATCGCAGGGTCAGAAAAGAGAGACACACAGAGAGAGGGAGGCATAGTGCATGGAAGAATGTAGAATGAGAGATAAGATGGAGAAATTAAAAAAAAGGAAGGCACATAAAAGGAGAGGTGAGAATGACAGGACAGCGGGTCCTCAGGTGGTCCCCTCAGGCAGGTCCTTTTATCACTGATCCACTTGATTGATAGCAGTGTCTGAAATGCATCGGTACTCACTGGCACTTCTGACTTTTGTCCACATGAGTACACTTACTTCTTACTAACACCACCTCTGGTGAGCAGGGTGTACCCACCACTGAGGTCACCAAGGGCTGTATTTTTTTTCTACAGGTATAAGATTAAAGTAATTAAGTTATTGAGTAAAAATAACCCCCCAGTAAGTACATTTTTTGGATCTTTGTATTTAACAATGCTGGTGAGGTACTCCTAAACGCCTGCGTAACTGCATCTCCATGCAAACATAGCTAGGTTAACACTAAGGAAACAGCACTAATATGTCCTTGTTAGAAAGGATAAAGGACTGTGATGAATTGGAGTACTGGCACCTTTTTGGTCCACTTCAGGCACTGGTGTTTACATATGTCACTCTTAGATCTAATGAGTGCACTCAGAGCTAAAACCAAATGTTTGATGTTTTTCCCAATTCCAATGTTCACTTTGTTGTTTACTCTCTAATAAAGGCAGAGAGAGATACAACATAGGTCACTATCTGGACTCCAGCCAGAGATTACAGTACGTTACAGTATGTTAAAACCTTTGAGAGTTATTTAGCTAAACCTAAATAATAAGACTATGAACCAATGCTTCACTGATCCACGTCATTCAAAGCCCCATGATAACATTGCATGAATGAATATCCACAGCTGCTACAATAATTATTGGAATGCTAAGTCTCTTCCCTTTTCTCCACAATTTTAATGCAAGAACACAACCGGTCACACCTTAAACAGGATAATGTGATCACACCACTGCCTTCTACCACTGTAGGATACCAGGACGAACTGAGGAAGAGCAGATAGATAGCAGTATGTTAGCTTAGCACTAAAATGTTACAGACAAGGACTTATAAAAGAGACATCACGTCTCCACTTTCTCCCACTGTACAAAAATGAAGCCAAAAAATCTTGGATACGGCATATGTTGGAGACTGGACTCCGTAAACTCTGGGGATTACATTGATGTTAATTTCAGTGTTGACTTTGTTTGGCTGACTGTGTCACAGTAACCTACATGTGTAAACTAATCATTCTCATTAGAGTGCAGAGCTCTGCAGACACAACAAGCTACGTCAGCTCGCCCTTTGTTTACAGCCTGGCTATTCACGCACAGCTAACTCTCCACTGGACCTCCATGATGGCCCTCGATGTGGTTGCTAGGTGACCTGTGATGCAACCGCAAACCCCCCATTCAGTGAGATAGATAGATAGATAGACAGACAGATAGATAGAGTAGATAGATAGATAGATAGATAGATAGATAGATAGATAGATAGATAGATAGAAAGTTTAAGCAGGTAAAGGAAAAACTAAAAAAAATGGAAACAGAAAAAGAGAAGGCAGAGGTGGAGCAGTGGGAGGAGAGAACAACAATATGGAAATGTCAGAGAGGAGGAAGATATGAGTGGGAGAAGGTAAAGAGAGATGGATTGATAAAATGTGGGGTTAATTAAAGAGACAAATGAGGAGTGAGAGGTGGGCAGAACATAATTAGAAGACATAATGAGTACAAGATACAGAGAGGGAGGAGGAGAAAGAGGGAGGGGATGGTAACAATGGTAAGAAAAAGGAAAAAGTGAGTTAAGAGAAAGAAAAAATAAGGTAAAGATGAATCCTGAGTGGATAAGTGAAGAGAGAGGACAGCATAGTTGCTGTCTGTCATCTCTTTAAGCCCCGTCAATGATAGACCAATTATCCACAGCCACATAATCCTATCCTACACTTTCAGCTGAGTACCATGACCACACACAACCTAACCCGACAGAATTATACTGAAGTGCAATAATGTTCGACGGTGCAGAATCCAGTGTTTGTGTCCAAGTGTAATTAATCATGTTGCTACGTGGGATTTACCCAGAAACTGTGAAAACTGCACCTTTATATGCACTTAGAACATCCATTAAGACTTCCTGAAACCTGTGATTACAGTCTTTTAAACAAACAACCATTAACATGGCAGACATGACACGGCAGCAATGTTACATGGAGTTCATGCTAATGCAGGTTTTTCATGTACAGTACATCAGAAACAGACAGAGCTTCTGGGTCTGTGAAGTGTTTGAAACCTACATTTGTCCTAAAGGCCTGCAGGAGGCAGCTACACTCACTTGATTTATGAGCTCCTATGAGTTTCCTAATGAGTTCATGGTCTCAATCTCTAGTTTCAGTCTTCTTCCATACAGCATGATGTTCATTTAGTAAATTATGGTCCCATTTAGAGTAAAATATAAAGCAGGGTATGCCTTTGGGCAACGATGAGTAAAATTTGAGCAGACCATTCCATTCTGGGGATTGGTTGAATCAAAACTTCCTGGAGGGACTAGGCAGTGCTGATCAAATACGAAATTCTAAATTATTCCCTAATTTATTTTCATTTTGATGACAGCGGTAGAGAGCACACGCCCTCTTGGCTCCCAGTTCAGCTGCAGCTACACACCTGGGGCCTCATGTACTAACGTTGCGTACGCACAAAATTCGTGCATACGCCATTTTTCACGTTCACGTTCGGATGTACTAAAAGTGAAATGAACGTGAGAATGTGCGGTCCTCCACGGCAGCTTCATTGCTGGTGTACATACATATTTTTGCTTATGTCAGTTGTCAGTTGGCGACACTCACAGGCGATGCATTGAAATTGCATAGCCGACATTAACAATTGCTCTCGGGACAGTTGCACTGCATGCAAAAGTCATTATTATTTACAATCAATCAAGCAATTACACAATTTTAAATCATTTGCAGATTATTTGTGTTAAGGGGTTATTTACTGCGGCGCGCAGTCCTCTACTGCGTATGGAGGAAGTAGAACACACTCGAATTATCTTTAGCCTCTTGGCATATTTATTTAACAGTTAACAATGAAGTGCGGACCGATGTGCCGCCGTCTCATCAGCATGGCTCACACACAACAACTATTGCTCAGTGGGAGCACGGTGACGTCACGTCTCGTACGTACCGTAACCCTTTCACAATACAGCAGTACAGTATATCAGTCTACCGTAATACAGGGAGTCCACCACCTGTGGCCTGAAGGCTCTGGCGATGGGCAGATATGTCTTCATATCTGACCACTTCTTTTTCAACTCCGCTGCGGTGCGGTTCTCCGACCCGACCGAGTTTACTGCCTGTGCCACACAAACTTAAATTTTTTTTTTGGGCTCTACCTCCGTCAGCAGCACCTCCAATTCACACTCCGTAAAATTTCTTTTTTTCCTGGCTTTTGCCATTTTCCTAAAGACAGCACTATCTAGGCCTATTTATCCTAATTAGCATATTCAAATTGGTGTATTTGAGGGAGGGGACAGGGTGGAGCGTTGTGCTCGTGCATGTGTGCTCAATTTCACGTTGATTGCGATGTACAAAGACAATGTGCGTGGGATTCTGCGTACGCACGTTTTGATACATCTGAATTTTTTTGTGCGTACTGAACTTTCACTTCAGTCAGGACCACTTTCGTCAAAATGTCTTATATTCCAAGCAGAATTTACATTTGGCGGTATGGCTCTGTTCTGGGACCTCCTTGTCCTTCCGCGTGCCTACGTGGAAAACCTTAAGGCAGGGAGAGCACACCTCCCTGCCCTTCCATGTGCATACATGGAAAAGTTTAAGACAAGGAGAGCGGCAGCAGAGACCCCCAAAGAACCATACCAGGCAACCTCCCTTCCATGAGCTACATGGAAGTGCCAGTAAGAGGAGCCAGCAGGACTATAAACCAATACGTCTAAGCAGACACTAGTTGAAGTACATGGCTAAGTATACTAGAGATATCCCCAGAAATTTGCTATACATTAATGAATTTAAGCCGGAAATTACAGGGCACTCATTGCTTTTGAGCATCAAGAATTGCTTGGCCTCAGGCCGGAGATATCGTTCGTAAGCAGATAATGAACATTACCCATAGCCTTAGCGTCGAGACAGGAGCTACGGATGCTGCA
Source organism: Dicentrarchus labrax (assembly GCF_905237075.1). Classification (NCBI taxonomy): domain Eukaryota; kingdom Metazoa; phylum Chordata; class Actinopteri; family Moronidae; genus Dicentrarchus; species Dicentrarchus labrax. The sequence continues at coordinate 99,460 of NW_026136928.1, read as the reverse complement.
TTTGTTGCTGCTCCTATGCGAATTGAATGGAGGAGTTATTTAATGTAGATTAGCTAAGCCAGATCGCATATACTGAGCAGTAGATAGCCTGTAGGATTGCATGGTTGTGTTTAGTCTAACATGGTTTGAGAAAATGGGGGGCAAGTCAGCTGGATGGCGCTGCCTCCGGGCACAGCTGGCGAAATTCTGCAATTCAAACCGGGACAAAATCAGCAATTGTTATCCAAGCATTGAATATGAGATGCTCTAATAATGAATTTACCCAACATAGATAACCAAGTGAGGCGCCTACAAATCTATTAATGAATGGAACTGAAGAACGCCCTTGTAAATGATGTTGGCAGTTGCCTCATTGTCGCAAAAACATGATTGTTTCCTTGACCAGTCTTTTCCCCACAGAAACATGAAACAACAATTGTACATTCATTAAAAAGGTAGAAGAGGCATTAGCTGGCGAGATGACAGTATATATTTAGCCATATGTCTGCGAACCACTGATTATTAAAATACCCCCTAAAACCTACGGAAGGGTGGTTATCATACAGGTCAATCATGCCACTACTACTGTATGCTTGAATTAATTATATCTCCATTATGTCTGTACACAACACCGAAAACTGTGGATCCATGCTCTTCCCTAAATGCCCCTCATGTCTGCTCCCTGTCTTCTAAGCTCAGCAAAGCTGTTCATTAGTGATCTAGTAGATCATAGCAGTCACACTATTAGACCTTGCTGTTGACATAAAGCTTCCAGGGTGAACTGGCACACAGTGTTCGATTCGTTTATATGTACTCAATATGCTGAGTCTTTTTATAATTAATGGCAAATGATGATTCTAGCTGCTCATTGTAAAAGAAGGAGATGCCATACCATTTATCACACAGAAGAGATCGGGACTGGGGCTCGGATCTGCAGCCCTCATCCAAGCTCACCATATTGTGGAGTTCTCTATAAATCGGAGAGGTCCAGAAGCCTGGATATAAGGGAACTTCCCTGGGGAATAATACACATGCCAATTTAAGATGTCTAAGCAAGGAGAGCAGTTCTCTTTTGGAAATTACTACTGCCTGCTGCTTTCATTACCTCTTTGATGCAATTTTTTTATCAGTACACTATCTAGAGTGAAGCCTAGAACTCTAGCCTTACAGGGCCTGATGTTTCTCCTTGGATAGCAGAAGACCTAATGTTTTAAAGGTATATTTAAGAGCAAAAATGCATGGTCTGATTTTTTGAATTGATAGTCAACTAACAGAAAATCGTCTACGAGATGGAGCACGAAAGCAGTTGCAGTTATTAAAAGAATCCAGCAGAGAGCCTCTGATAAGGTATCAAATATGTGGGGCTGCTGTAACAACCAAAGGTGAGCCTAACTGAGAAGTAAATTTCTCTTCATTTAACCGAACAGATACCAATGTGAAGGTGTAATGCATGACTTAAATGCATCTGTGACATCTGCCTTGGCTAGCCATGCGCCTCTACATGCTTCTTTAATCAACTGATGGCTTTGTAGATTATAGCATAAAATAAGGAAAAAGTGCCAGAGGATTTAAACTATTTATGCCTTAGTTTCGCCTTTGCAAGAGCAGATAAATTAATAATTATGTTTATTTATTTTCCCTGAATATTTCCTGGTAGCTATACCTTAATGCTTGTTGAGAAGGCGATTTATGAATGGACCAATATGACCTTTTTGTTATCCTTTCTTCAGTAAAGCCTCAACTATGTCAGCTCTTTCTTCAGATTGTAGGTTTTGGCAACCAAGTCAGCCCAGCTAAGAACCATGAACCAGCCCTATAACAGATAATTCACTAACAGTGTTTAGATGCTTTCTTAGCGCCTTCCCCAGCTCAGGGACGTTTACTGGGGTTGAAGGTTTATCTCTCATGCCCCCTTTTTGAGAGGCAGCACGTTCTTCCCTATGGTGATTGGGACTGCACTTCCCAGCATTCTCGGCGGGAATGTGACGCCGTCAAAACAAGCTGCTGTGACGTCATCGTCCAGCGCTGCACCTGTGGGACCACGCGCTCTACCTGCAGACAGTGAAGAGGGAAACAGGCCAACTGCGGACGAAGACTGGCCGGCCTAACGTGCCGACCCGAACCCTGGACCCTTGAACCCATGACGGCAAGCGACAACCGGATGTTGGACAGAACTGACAAGCAGACAGGTGGAGCCGGCCGCTGCGCCTGGGACCCGCGCTCCCCTGGAAGGCAGCGCAGCGCCGGAGCCGGAGCCGGGACCGCAGCAGAGCCGCAGGAGCAATTCCTCCCCTCTTCTGCAGACCCTCCAGAACCAGAGCAGCCGGACAGAACTGCGGATGTTGTTCAAAAGCGACACTCTCCCCAACAGCCGAGATCGCTGCTGAGACTTCACAATGCAATCGACCCGCCATCATACTCACCGCAGACAGGACAAGTAGAGACAAACGACAAGTAACGCACACAACATCCTGGTAAAAAGGCTTGTCGAGGGAGCAGCAGAGATAGGCAGGCAGGCTAAAGCAGCTTAAATAAGGCGCCATGCATGATGTTTGCCAATTGGATGCTTGAGGAAATCAGGTGAGCTGTCAGCTGACTGTGTATGGTATCCAATGGGAAGCTTAGAGGAATCAGCTGATGTATGTTTATGACTAGCTGTGCTCGTATGATATAGCTGTAACTGAAAGCTAAGCCTGACTTCGTGCCCTGCCTGAACTAACGCTATGCTCAATTCTTTCAGTGTACGCCACATTCTAGTAGGAAATCCACGCAAGTCTTAGTACATGAGGCCCCAGGTCTCAATCAACTCATCATCCCTCCCAGTCTGCTCACCTGCCTCTCATCATTATTACATTCTTAAACTTCACGTTACCAGATTGTTGTTTCAATTCAGTGGTAGCTACACTTGGGCCAACTCTCTAGTTTGATAGTATTTTGTATCATTTGGTTTAACCTGCCTCAGCATCTTCACCTGTCTCACTGCTCTCCATTTGCCCAGCCTCCAATCCCAGCCATTAATCACTCACCAGACCCTTCTTGCAATAAAAAGTTTGTTTTGTCACTACAAGTCCGAGTCCTGCATGTGAGTTCAGTTTAGCAAATTTATCCTCTAACAAATGGTACAAAGTTTACAAAAAGGGAAGATTTTATCAAGACTGCCTTTCTCTCCCTGACAAAGGCCTAATAGGGTTCACAAATTAAAAAGTCCATGCATCATTTGCCTTCTCCCCATGGGGGCTGAGCAGTGCTGTGGTAAGTAAAGACATTTCAGTTGATTAACAAAAGCCCAATTGACAGTATTGTGACTTTTAACATCTCAATTCGGCATGGCAAAAAGGAATTAATTGGCAAAGGCTGCAAAATGGAGAGACAACTATCTGAAATACAGCTCTGCAAATTTTTGGAGACCATTTCTGCTTTTTAGTGAATTTGATAAGCTGTCCCCTGGGAACATGTAGAGACACCCCCAAACGAAAAGGCATTCACTTCCGAAACAATCTGAATGCTGTCAATCAGGAACTGCATTGATTTACATATTTGTAAATAAAAACGCCATAGAAGCTCAACCTTGTTTACGTTGTTCTGTAATGACTGCTTCTACTCAAGTGAAGGCAGTTGTCCTCCAAGGTTGGTGATATTGTCTGTTTCCGTCTTCCTTTCAATGGGGATAAAATACTCGCACACACAGAGCTGTCGAGTTCTCACAAACACATACAAAGTCAGGCTCTATTAGCAGAATGGTAAGAGATCCAGGAAATGGGATAAGCTCTGAAATTAAAATGATCTTTGCTCATGAGAAAGAGAGAGTAAAATGGAGAGGAAGGTGAAAAAGTTGGATGCAGAAATATAGGAGAAAAGTGGAGGAAAAGGATAATTCTAAGAGAAGAAATTAAGCTTTAGAAAAATGAGAGAGAGACATAAATTAAAGTAAAAAGATCATTGCAAAAAAAGATAAGAGTGTGGTGAGAGGTAGGGATGGTCAGAAGGGAAAGAGATTGACAAGAGTTTAAATGATGAAGAAAAGATGCTCACGGACGTTATTACCAAGTAGGACAGCTGAGAAAAGATGGAGAAGACAGAATAAAGAGCCAGAGCAAGGGCAAAAAGGGAAAGAAAGCAGATTTCAATTACAGAGAGAAAATTGGGTTTATTCAGTTCATAAAATGACACTGGGGCAGGGAGAAGGCTGTGTGGGCAGAGAATGGATAGACATACAGATAGTTGGATGAACAAATACATATATTAACAATCTGTCTACCTACTGTGCCTCTCCAGATATTTCTTTGCTCATGTCGATCAATATTTAGAATGCATTGTCCCAGTGGGAGATTTGTTTTCACAGCCAGTTCACCATAGAAACACACATATATATAAACACAGCAGCACACAGATTAAGTCAGTACATAGAGTATCCATGAATACATTTATACATCCCAACACACAACATCATCAGTGAGGCAGTTTGTTCAATGCTGTTTTGGCAGAGGGGACAAAACCTGGTGCTCACATCTCTCGGATAAACCAAGAATCCTCCAAGGGTGTGTTCGTTACTTACTTACAACACTGATAAATATGAAATTAATAGTAGTAGTAACAGTAGGTCAACTAGCTACATGTGGCAGGTGTTATTAGGGTGAAAGCTCCTCCAGCTCAGTCCAGATCAGACTGTACATTTTAACATAAGTGGCTTTAGTCTTCACAAGATGGTGCTTTCCATTAATAATCCATCAATACTTCACTTTCACAACAGCAGTCCTACTGAGAGAGGTGTCCAACATATTTCTTGCTTCCTGTGGCCAGTACACATTCATTTTGAATCTTTCTTGCATATGATAGTGAGAGCATCTCCTACATACTGATCAGACATTTATACCTGCTGTCATTAAGAATCAGAAGCGTGTCATTTAAGGAGATGTGTGCCCCAAGGAAGAAATGAAGACTTTTTAGAAAGCTATTGTTTTTAGCCCAATCACAACAACAGCCGACTATCAAGCTGTTTTGTGCAATCAACGGAGACACATTAGTTACATCTGCCAAACACACTCTACGTCCACTCTATATTTGAATTGCTGGTTTCTCTTTACTTCATTCAGTATTTTACTCAATAGTGATTGAGTTTCACTAACAAACAGCTTCAGTTGCCTTTAACCTGAAGTGATATCTTTGGATCCACAGCAATAAAAGATGACATTCAGCGCTCGCACAAACTTGCTGTCAAGGATCGGTGTTATAATTTCATTCAGCTGTGTGGAAATTCAAGCAGATTCTTTAAGTAATTAAAACTCCAATAGAGACTGACTGACTGTGATGACATTGCATTAAGCACCTATTGAAATACCATCTGATGCAGACCTGCAGAAGTGTGATTTAAAAACTTGACTAAACCTATTAGATGTACATAATAGAATGGCAGTTTTAATCCAGTCAACGCTTTGTGGTCTAATAAGGTCATGTAGCTCGTTACTCACCACAAATCAAGCGGGTACTTGCTGGGCCAAAAATAAACAGGAGTCGTTATCACTCCAGTTAGCAGGTTTCCTTTTTCATAGTATAAAAAAGTTAGCCTGATGGAGCTATTCTCCTTTTTAAGGTCACAATTTTAAACACAAAAGCCTTCTTTTAGAAAAACATTGCTAATTTATTCATTAAACAGTGTCAGGCTCTTCAATGTGAGACAAGCTGCACATTTAATTGGTAATATCTATTCATACACTTATATGTACCTGTCAGGTTTCCGTAGCGCTTCATTGCCACTTGACTTTGACATGAATTTTGGTCTTCCTATGAAAATAATCGCATATTTCTTGGTTTAGAATGTCTGTTATTTTACACTGTGTTGTACCATTGTAAATTACTTTTTCTCACTTGAGACATTGTATTTTCTTTTCCTCGAGTCTCTCTGACTGTTGACTGACCTCTCACGCACGAAAAAAGCGACAGGCAGCATTTAATCAGGGTCTGAAAAAAGATGGTAAGATGCTGCATAGAAATACTAATTAATGAAGTAATTTATTTCACTGGAGGCCACAGTTAAACTTCTAAGCTCCTTTCTTAAACACCTAAGAAAAACAGGTCAAATATAACCTGAAACATGAAGGCAGCTACATATTTCCCTGCTTGTCGGCCCTTAATAATTATTTTCTAAGTTTGTTCATTTTAGGTTACTAACCAACTAAAACTTTCCTTTTATAATACATCTTACTTTTTAAGTGTGTACACATTTAAGTGCAAAAAAGGCCCTCGCTCGTATTTAATGTACAGCCGGTTTTGTTTATGTCTCCTCACATATTACATATTCAATTGGAGTGAGGCTCTCAGGCAGAGTGCTCCTCAGAGGAGTGAACTGAGCTTCCAGATTAGTCCGCCTGTTGAATAAATGACATCCATGACCACAGGCATGGAGATGAGGCGCAGAAGAGTCTCAGTGCCTTTCAGAATAAAAAATTGTGGCCGTTAATTAGTGGGCCATTAGTAGGCCAGCACAGGCATCGTTCCTTGATGACATCTTTTTTTTTTCTTTCTCAGGATTGCCACAGAAGATTCCTAATGAGGTTTCTGCTTTGAGTTTTTGAAAAATAATTTAATCTGTAGCAGATGATTTGTGCATATTTTACTCAAAAAGAAAAAAACATCTGAACATTTTTTTTAAAAACATTTTGGAACCACAGTCACAGTTAATATAAATAGAAAGCTACTGTACAGCTTTAAAGTCTAGTATATTTCAGACCACAGACAACATTTTCTAAATTATCATGGGAGTTGTAGTCTTCACCACCATTGGCGTCATTGCAGTCAGCTTCTCCCGGTTAGGATTCCTTCAGTGTTCATGGTTCAGGAGGTTTCTACCGGGAGCCCAATGATCCACAGAGGTCTCCTCCTCTCCAACACAAACAGACCCGCTGATTAAAACCACTAAACACACTGAATAAAGCAGTTCCACCTTAAAAATCACTGCTTCTCCCACGCTGTTGGACAGACAAAGGACGTCCCGGAGGGGCTGCGAGCCGAGCTGCTGCTAACATTAGCTCAGCTTGTTTCTCTGATAACTTAAGATCCAGACGTCCGATGACTAAAATCCTTCATCCGGTTAAAAAGATCTCAACAGTGGATGGTAAACATGTGGCTTCAAACTGGATAAAAAGCCAATGTATGACAGCTTAAACATTTTTTTTTAAGATATGGTCTTGATGCCCTCAAAAAATACACCGCATCAGTGTCCTTGCTCCTAACTTTACAAACATTCCAGCACAAGCTGGTATAATAGATGTCATCTGCTGCTAAAAGATCACATTCTGAATCTAGTTACATGACGAACAACCCCGGAAGCAACAATAAGGATGACACATAAAAGAGCACAGTCACGAAATAACATCACAAACTGACATAATCTGGTCTGAGGGGAATCATTTTTTTCCATTAAGGTTCAAAATAGCTTTGTGTTACAGATACAGGAGCAAATGTAGTGAATGGAAGATCCTTGTAAAGAGTTGTAGGATTCTTCCGCCTGTTATTTGATTCTGGCTGGCTTTGTTCCTTTTCCACTGAGTAGAAAGGAAAGGAAGAGAAATACATGAAAAGAAAGCAGTGGAAGAGAGGAAACAAATGGAAGACGAGAGTGTAGATTATGATTTCTCTTCATTGCGTAACGGGATTATTCGTGGCGAAACACAGGAGGTAACGGTGCAACTAGGAGCGAGGCTGTCATGAGGATCAGATCCTCTTTGATGCTGAGCGACTGTATGATCATCAGCTAAAGGAGCCTTTCCACTTCCGCCCACATCCAACAACACACAGCAAGCATCCTTCCACATCTCAAAGTCTGTCAGTAAATTAAAATGCTGCACCACCTGAGGAGAAGCATCAGACCTTCTTTGGGTCTCCTCTGGGAAACAAAATAATGCTTCAGATAAGGAGCCTGAAGTTGTTTTCTCATCACAGATACCTGCTTTTCAAAGACGCTGAGGTGTGGAGGCTTCCTGAGGCATACTGAACTAAAGATCCTCTTGTCTGATCCACCGATCAGAGTGAAGATTATGTTAATCCAGAGCCGGCCCTGACTTCCGGGGACGGAAGAAAAATTCTGCTAAAGGGCCCTCTGCACCTGTAAATTCTAGTATAATTAATTTTATCAGCTGCATCCATTTAAACTGGCTCCTTCTTTTTCTAAAGCTTATTTTCAAATATAAGATACTATTTTGGCTGAAAACTTGATGGTATATTGAGAGATCTGCATCCATGTTGTCCAGTTAATTATAATTTTAAACTCAACATTTAAGATTCTGAAGCCAACGTGATGTCTGTGTTTGGGTCCTCTTTTCTGTTGACTAGTTTATCAGTTGTTACAGAAATAAAAATCTAATCAACTGAACAGTCCTGGACTATAGAGAGATAGATAAAACTGTTCATTTTAATAAAGGCTACTTTAGCTTGCCAGCTAACGCGATTCATCATACTAATTTATTAAGACAAACGTTGTTGTTGTAGTCGATTAATGACGTAACAACAGTAATGTTGAAGTACAAAGCAAAACGTTGGTGAATATTTGGATAAAAGTGTCCATCAATCCGAGTCATTAGCCTTTAGTTATTTCCATTAATTTAGAAACGAGGTTAAGCTGTAGTAATCTCCACCAGTCAGAATTAAGACTTATATCAGGTGAAGGGAGCAACTGAGGTGAATTTATGTTTGTTTTAAAGATAAATGAAACAAAGAAGAAATAATATCGAATAACATCAACTGTGGAAAAACACAGAGAAATCAAACAGAGGCCAGAAAAACAATCAATAAATACAATTAATATGTTATTTTACACGTAACATAAACAAACCAAATTCCATTTTGTTTGCAGCGTCGACCTTAATTCGTTTTTCACTCAAATATAATAACAGACTGGAAAATTAAAATAAGAAATTATATATTTCATTCTTAAGGTTTTGGCATGAGGACAGAAAAATATGCTCATACACACACACACACACACACACACACAGTCAACCTGGCAGCTGGTTCCTCAAGGGGCAGGATTAAGAGTAGTTAGTATTCATGAGGGTAAAGGCAAAGGCATTCTTCACAACTGTCTTAATGTCACACCTCCCACTGTGTGTGGATGCATAAGTGTGTGTGTGTGGGTGTGTGTGTGTGTGTGTGTGTGTGTGTGTGTGTGTGTATGTGGCTTCATTTGAAAGGTGTGTGACCTCATAAATTGCAGAAGCGTTGACTTTCCCTTTAGGGCGGATGGAGAGCACACACACACATAAATACATTTTCCTTGTGGAAAAAGCAATTTCCACCCCTCTCCTACTCAAACATATGCACACAGACTTAAGCCTCTAAGCTCCCCAGCAAAATGAGAAATGAGTGGAAATGCGGTGAATGTGTCTTTTTTTTTTTTAAGCTTGAAAAGTGGAGCAACAAATAAAATAAATGGTGTTTAGCGAGTATTTAAACACACACATTATTTGTGAAAGAATACATCTAAAGATAAGAGTTAATTAGTTGAGACAAAGGACCATTCTGGTGGATTTTTTTTTGCATGTTTTTAAAGCATTAAAGGAGATTTCTCTTATCAGCAGTAGCGTGGTGGAAGTCCATATCTCTTGTCTCTGCACATCTTTCCCTCATTGCCCCGTCATTTACTCCCTGCTGCCTCCTGATTAACTTCCAGCCTTCCTGCCTCTTCCACACCTTTTACCCATTGTAATCTACAGTGATCACAACCCTCTCGTCTTGCTGTCCCAGTGACTCATGCGTTGGGTTTTGATTGTGCACGATTACAACGTAGAAAATGTCATCAGAATGGTTAAGAAATGTGTTTGCAGATGACCTGTCGGGTGTGTTTTCATTCAATTTAAACTGTTCTGTCGTAAGGGGAGGGTACTGTTCTAGTAGCCGGGTTTCCATCCAAATGTATAGTTGTAACCAAATTTCGAGAAATTCTGCAAAAGAAAATGTGAATGAATGCTTGTTTCCTTCCACTGCTGTTATGTGATTAATAGGAGTTGGTTTCACAAGACAACCCTCAACTTTTGCCACCAAATAATAATAAACAAGTCAGTAAGTGGATTGTAAGAAAATTGACTTAACTTTCTAGAAAAGAGCCTTTAAATTCAATATGCTGTTGTCTGTGTTTGGGTCCTCTTTTCCACTGACTAGTTTCTGAATTGTTACAGAAATAATAACTATAGCACTGTTTTTATTTATTTTGTTTATATTATTTATTGAGATTAAATATTTAACTCTCTAGTAAAGAGCCTTGAAATCCAACATGTTGTCTGTATTTCCTTTCTGTTGACTAGTTTCTGAATTGTTACATAAATAAAACTGTAGTTTTGGCACAGCTAGTATGTACATTGGTACATTTAATTGTTCCAATCAAACTAACAACCAAAAAATTACAACCCACTGATGGAGCTCAACAGCCCTCTAGAACTCTAAATATACAGAACTGTTTATTCGAATTATTCAAGACATTTTTTATTAACTGGGTGTGAAAATGCCTTTTTATTGTACACATTACTGAAGAATAATTATTGTAAGACCTTGTTTGTTGTTGTGATAGCGGAAATTAATAGTTTTTGTGATAATTATCATAATTATGCCATGAATGTTTTGCTTTGTTGAAAACGCCTGCAGAGAGTTTCATATATTCAACCTTTATGCTCTTTATCTGCTGCTTTTCCCCTACATTCACGTTTGAAAAGGTCAGTTCTGTTTACTTTAAATTAATAATCAGCTATCTCCATAATGCACAGCGTGAAGTGTGATAAGTTAGGACAGGATTTACCATCCATCCTAGTCTGTCTTTTTTTTTTTACTCATCATTATGTAATATAGGGCATCGCTCTTCTATTTCAGCTCGCAGTAAAGTGTTATTGCAGTTTCATAAAGGAAAAATCAATCCAGTGAGGCAGCGTGGGGAGATTGAAAAAGAAGTCGCTGTTCTGTGTGTGTGTGTGTGTGTGTGTGTGTGTGCAGCATGGTGTCATGATTCAGCACTGTTGACGGCTGAAAAGTCGGCAGGTTGAGGACACAGTGAACCACCACAGAGTAAATGGAGACACTCGACTGTCTCACCAATCATAGTACTCAGACTGTATACTGTATACTTTGTGTGTGTGTGTGTGTGTGTGTGTGTGTGTGTGTGTCAGACAGGAAGCCACTGAAGCTAAAACTGGATAAATCAAAGCCTCTCAGTGTCAGTAACAAGCTGGACGGAGAGTGAACAGTCCTCAAAAACACAGCAAAGATTTCTCTCAGCTGTTGGAGTGTAAACACGCTGTAAGCTGAGTGTTTGTTTTTTATGTGCGTGCAGATTTTTTGCTACCAACATGGGACCTTTTGCGGTATAAACACAGAAGTTGCCATGACCAGTAGTCCTCATGGGGACCAAACCCCCGTCCCAGACTGGCTTTATTTCATGACTCAATAAAAGAATAAATACATAAAACCTGATTAAAATGGCAAAGAAATGCCATAAAGGAAAAGTTAATTTCTCAGTTTGTGTACAGAACAACTGTAATGGATCTCTGAGTGACTCTGTGTCGTGTTCAAGGGCGCTCGGGCAAATGCCCGTCACATGTCCAGGGACTCGCCCTGCTGGACAAACCCACAACAACAGCAACAAAAGCTCTCTTGAACTTTGATGCTTTTCAAAAATAAAAGTCCTGCTCACTTGCTGATTAAAATGATGAAGAGGAGGAGAGAAGATTGCATTCTGTAATAATAAACATCCTTTAGCAGAGAGAAAACAGACATATCAATCCTCCTGTCATAACAGTAATGAGATGAAGAGACAGAAATAGGAGGAAACAAAGAAAGACAAACGCTGAATAAATGGAGAGGACTGATGGCTGATGGAGAGAGAGGGAGGACACGAGAGGAAGAACAGCTTTCAGTTTTATTTAATCTCTCTATAAACACTTTCCTGTTGCTCTCCAGCTGCCAAAATCCAGATCAGAGCAGCTCTGAATTGATAGAAATGTTGATGCATTCATCTACGTAGGCTTCATTTATCAGCAGGCGTGCGCTCCCGGCATTCGTGAGCACTTGTGCAGCTTTTTTCCGCCCTGGGTTTGGTCTCTCAGGCCGCGTGGAGGCTGCACGAACCCTGTGATTGTTGGAAGAAGCCCTGCTGACACGACTCTTAACTTTCCTCTGCAGAGCAAAATCATTACATTTAATTTTACAGGTAATAAAGGGCAGTGAGTTCTCTTGTGAATTAAAGAAATACAATTTTCAAGGTCTGTGCACTAATATTTCTTGTTTTTTTGTGTTTCCCTTCTTCCCTGTGCTCCCACGTCTGTCTTTCTCTGCCTATGGGTGTATCTCAAGCATCTTAATTGCGTCCCTCAGTTGCGTCTTTCTCCCACCAGGGATGCATGAAGAGACACAAGGAAACCAGTGCCTGAAATGTGCCAATACTCACCGGCACCGGAGGTCACCAAGGTCTGCATTATCGCGTCTGTGTTCTTCCGAATAATAATAATAATAATAATAATAATAATAAAAATAGTTGTGAAATAATTGCCTAAATAAATAAAAGTGTCAGTTTGACACTTTGATGCAGTGGTTCCCAGCCTGGGGGGGACCAAGACTAAGGGTTGCCAAAGCGTCACGGCAGGTTGCAACGCCTTCTTGATTTTAACGAGTGTAAGAAAACTAAAAAAATATAGAGTAAACCTAAATTAATGAAGAAAATCTCAGAATTTTGTTCACTTCTGTGGAGAAAACTAAATTAAGTTGTTATTTCTAAAGTTTAGTTTATTATTTGAGATCTAAACTTTGAAGACCTGAACACAAGTTATATTCACAGAGCCTTCACACTCTGATAAACAGCCTCGACCTGCAAGGTTCAAACGACCAGAGAGCTGACAGAACAATGAGAAGAAAACACTGAATTTGTTAAAAAAGAATCCTATTAAGGCTGTGTGGTTGTTAGAAATGAAAAAGAAATACATAATACAGAGAGAACTGTATACAATGTTCCCTAAAACTATTAGACAAAGTCTTCTCTGCTCAAAATTCAAGTTTACTTAATGATAGAAAAGGGGGTAAATTAAAGAAAAAGGTTGGAAACCAACAAGTTCAGGTTCTAGGTGTCAGTATTGTTGTAACACTGCGTACAGCAATGCTGGCGAGGTGCTCCTAAACACCTGTGTGACTCCATCTCTACGCAAACACAGCTAGCTTAAGGCAAAGAAAACAGCTTAAGGCTAAAAAAACAGCACTGAAAATAATGATGATAAAAAGGTAAAAAAAACAAAAACAAATTTGGATTATATTGTTTGGGGTTAAGATTGTGTGGCACCTTTTTTGATCCAATTCAGGCACTGAATGAAACTATGTAAGGAGACAAGAAACAAGGAAATATGCTTTTAGACTAACCCAGAATATGATTATGGTGTCTTTTGAACTTTGAAAATTATTATTAGGCTAAAAGTTTCAGGGAAAATTGAAATGATGTAAGTCATCGCAAACCTACGTTCAAGAATTATAAGCTTCAAATGTGACTGAAAGAAAATGACAATGAATGATGTAAAAAAGTGTTTCTTGCTGACAGACACTCTCCTACTTTCTCTGACTTTGACTGCATCCATAATACAAGTTAAAGGGGGTTAATACCATGAAAATGATGGGTAACAACAAAAGGACTACAGAGATAACAGATTTTCAACTAGATGGTGAATCATTATGTCAATCGGTCGTCTGTGAAAGCTGCTCCTGCTTTCAGGATGGCCGACTGGAATGACTTCCGGTTTGATGAGCGGGTTTAACAAGAATTAAAAATGAATTTTATTAATTCTTTCCTATTTGTAAATTTTCATTATTTAATGATTTTGTTGGGTGTTTGTGATTTTGTTATTGAAACATTTATATTTACCATGGAGGAAATTACTTTTGCCTCTTGTGTACCTCCTGGGTTATCATAGTGCCTCCCATCTGCCCCTCACAGTGTCATTTTGGATTGCAGAGGTGAAGAAAAGAAGACAAGAAGGCAATTTCTGTGTTGTTTTTGTCTTCTGCTGGAGCAAATCGACGCTGAAAACACTCCCTTGGGTCGTCCATTTTCATCCCCTGCCAACATCCATAACACAAGAAAATCTCAAATTAGAGGCTCGGGATGTACCCTGTATGTGTGTGTGTGGGCGTGGTCTCCTTTCCTGGCTCCGGTCATCTTGCACACCTGCCTGCAATCGGCTCATTATTCCTCCCACTCTAAACAGCTGCTTCCCATCCTGTCATCTTCCTTCAGTTCATCTTCTCCAGCTCTTCAGGAGACAACAGATTGTTGTTCAACCACACTGGTGATTGCGCTTCAGGCCTTAACTTTGCTCTAGTGATTCTGTTTCTCCATGTTTTCTGTGAACTAATTTGTTATTTGCTCTTCTGTCTGCCTGCCAGCAATCCACTGCAAGCCACGCTTCCCCTCTTTGACTCCCACTCACGCCATGCAGCAACACTTCTTTATTACCAACAATCAACTCCCCTTTTTCAATAAAAACTTTTCCTTTATCAACACAGCTCTGTTCCATGTTCTGCATTTGGGTCCGCGCTCGCTGATTGTAACAATTATAACCATTTTTTTTTTATTTCATTTTTATTTAACTGTATAAAGAACCATGGATTTTTTTTTTTTTTTACTTGATTGCTCATGAAGAATTAACTAACAAATAAATTTCATTTCTAGGAGTTTCCAGCACACAGACACAGTAACCAAAAAAAGAGTGACAGGCAGAAATGAAACAGAATGAACATTAAAACAGGATGAGAGACGAAGGAAACATCTTGAATAAATCATGGTTACATTCGCTCAACTGTTCTTTGACCACCATCATCACACACTGCCAAAAAAAATGAATCCCCTTTTTAGAACGAAAACTTTCCTTACCTTACCTATAATTCAGATTAATTTATTAATTGTTTATTTATTTAAAGGACCCTGTATTTATTTGCCTGATTCCTCCTGAAGAATTAAGTAACATTTAAAACTTGTCAGCAAAAAGACAGTAAACAAAGAGTGACGGCCGGAATGAAACAGAATGAACATTAAAACAGAATGAGAGAGTGAGGAGACACCTGCAATAAAATATTCTTTCATGCTTGCGTCAGACATCTTGTTGTCCCAACTGTTGCCTTACGTCCTGTACTTGGGGTCCCCACTCACTGATCATAACAATTCATTTTTATAGTTATATTTATGGACTGTCTGCCTAAAGAACCCTAGATTTGTTGGCCTGATTCCTTCTGAAGGATTTAGTAATATATTAACTTTTTTCAGCAACAGAATTGTCAGACACAGTAAACAAAAAAAGAGTGACGGGCAGAAATGAAACAGAATGAACATTAAAACAAGATGAGAGACACCTGGAATAAAATAGGTTATTTCTATATTTTTATCTAATAGAAGCACAAAAAAAATCCCCCAAAATATTAAAGAAACCTCTTTCCTTACCAGCATAACTCTGGTCTGTGCCCTGCATTTGGGTCCCCACTTCCTAACAATTCAGTTTTACACTTTTTCTGCTGAAAGAACCCTAGTTTTCTCTGACTCCTCATGAAGACATAGGTAACATATACACTTAATTTCTAGGAGTTTCCAGCACACAGAGTAAACAAAAAAGAGTGACGGGTAGAAATGAAACAGAATGAACATTAAAACAGAATGAGAGACGGAGAAGACAACTTGAATGAAATAGGTTCTTTAACACTTGCATCAAACACCTCGTCATCCCAAAAGTTGTTTGTCCAACAGCATCACACAATTCTAACAGAAACTAAAGAATCATCAGAACATCTCTGACGGTTCACTCTACTTCACATCCAGATGTTTCCAACAGCTGCAGTGGAGCTGGAACATGAATCTATTTTATAATCAGTGAAACATTTAACGACCCGTTAGTTATCCGTATGGAAAACATGCTGCTGAAATACACATTTTGTTTTCAGAGCTACTGAAATGCATTCTGGTGCATGTTAAGTGGAAATCGTGAAGCAGTGAATTCAGCATGAAATGTATACAAATGAAAGCGATATTAGTTTGGGAAACAAGTGGGATATGAATGTTTGTTAGGGACTGTATGAAAATTATTAGTGAACTGAATCATACATTAAATTTTTTTTTAAAATGGGGTTTAAAATGTGTTTCTTGTTTTCTTGACTTTCAAGTCTTTTTCCTCAAATGATACATTGGTTCTACTTGTTCGACCTCTGATGCAGGCAATGGGTACCTTTAGGCACTGTGGCACACAAAAAACAGCTATTATAACGTATCTATGAAGGCAAAATGCAGTAGCTACGTATTTCGTCAAAGCTAGATTATAGCCTGTATCTGACTTTCGTTTTATCATTTAAAAAAAAAATTAAAAACAACAAAATAGACAGTAACTGTACTTTGGCCATGTAGCCTCTTAATGCATTTTATTTCTATTTTGATTGTTTTTATCATCTCTTTCTTGTTTTGTTTGTGCTTTTGTTCGTTTGTAAAGCACTTTTGGTGACGTTTTGTATGAAATGTGCTATATAAATCCTCGCCTTGCCTGCATCACGCCTCTTCCTTAAGGCTTTGTTGCAGCCCGGTGCGTCTAATACATTCACTAAAAGGTACCTAATACGAATACTGTTTGATGCTTTTTTGTAATAGTATTTCTGTGGATGCTACTTTTTACTGAAGTAAAAGATCTGACTACTTCTTCCACCTCTGGATATAAGCCAATATACAAATATCTATATAATATATATATGTCTTAAAAACTTTAAACCCATATAACAACTTTTATAACTTTATTTTTTACACACAGCAGATGCACAGCTGGAAAAGACAGACGACGTCAACAAACAATAACAGATGTCGGTAAACACTGAACAGCAGGTACAACCATCAGACTGACGGTGACAAATGTCAAACAAGACAACATACAAAACGGAGGAAATGTGCAGCAACAGAGGAGAAGTCATAAAACAGTAAACAACACTCACAAATGGAAGCTCATGCAGCGTCACTGTTTGACTCCAGCAGGACAGTAATACACAAGGTCAGTGTATTTGTCTCCTGCTGTGTAATGCATCACAGCACGACTGGAGAGGGCTATACAAGTGGAAGACAGCAGAGACAGAAAGAGGATGAATATAGGAGAGGAATGGGAGAGAAAATGTAGAAAAAAGCTGACAGAAACAGAGAAAAGTCACATTCAGTATACTGTGACAAACAGAAAAGAGCCGACACAGCAGGGAAATTAACATCAGTTATGATTTCAAAATGTTGTGAATGTGTGAGTGACAGACGGGACGAGATCAATCACACAATGAAATGTCTCTGCTGCATTAACATTCATATATTCTGACCATTTGGAGAAAACATTTATTTAGACAGAAATTCTATCTTAGTCTGTAGTTGGTGAAAAACGGCACAAACATGTAGGTGTCCTTGTGAGGACGCTGACTTATAAAATGAGTTCTCTAGCTCCTTAACCTCAACCAAAAACTAATTAAACTCTAAAACTCACTCACTTTATGTAAAATGTCCTCACGCTCTCAAAATGTCCTCACGTTCTAAAAATATACAAACTTTCTAAAAATGTCTTCACTCTATAACCTATAACAATATAGAATATCATAAAGCTTATCCTTTAACCACACTAGATTTACAAACCTTAACCATAAAGTGTTTTTTTAAGTCAAGATTAACCCTTTAAGCGCCAAAGTCGCAAAATTGCGACAGGACGCAAACAGATGTTTTCTCCAAATAGAGTGTTATGTCGTTCATACTCCCCTCCACTAGTTAGACCTTAGCTCAGAAACCGGAAATAGTGCGCCACGGCGCTATTTATGCTGAAGCGGTATTGCTGGATTTAGGAGTTATTGAGACGAAATAAACGAAAATGGCAAGCAAAAAGTTGACACTTATGGAAGTGATGGGTCTCCTATTCGCTGACTCTGATTCTGAAGGGGAAAATCTACCTTTGGGAGATGACGGCCGGTCGATTAGTGAGCGTGATAGTCACGGTGCGTCTTTGCACCGGCGCTGCCGGGCAGAGTGAGGAAAGCACATAAGCACAAACACACGATCCTTTGCCCAACATAGGTGGGAGTACTACACAAACTCATAGTATCAGTAAGGGAGCTAATGGATGTGGTAGTAGCGGGGGTGGTGAGAATAGCACTGGGACCAGCGTTAGTGTTCACTCTTTCTACCGCGCCGGTCACAGTGCGTCCATGCGCGGCAGTGGTGCAGCCATCCGATGCGGCAGTGTGCCTGTCTGTTTGTTAGGCTATGTGAGGGGGTCTCAATATTGTTCATATTGTCTCTGTACTGTGCCTTGCAATGAGAGGTTCCACACTATACTACAAGTACTACAAACTTTTATCTGGATGGGCACAGATTAGGCCTCTGCAGCTAAAAGACGCCTACTGTTGTTGTTGTTATTATCATCATTATTATTATATGATAATATGATGATAATAACAACATAATAATAATAATAATAATAATAATAATGAAGAGAATAAAAAAAAGAAAGTGTCCTCCAGTGGTGGTGGGTAAAAAATCATAAAAGACGCCTACTGTTTACATGAGTTTTGTGGTAGTAATGGTTCTAGTTTTCGACTGTTGGCTTACAATTTACTTTTCCCTGTTCATTTGATATGTGGACAACATAACAAATGGATGGAGGGGGGTGAATCTGATGAAATAAGTTCAACTCTCTTTTAAAATATCAGGTATTTCGTGGAAATTATATAAACCAATACGGCTGTCGCCATATGACATCATAATATGCAAATTAGATGGGGACATTTACTCCCTAGATAAACTTGAGGTCATTCTCAGTATTTGTCTCACTTACACTTTGTCTCTATCTCAAACCACTTTCAACTCAGAGCCTTCTGAAATTTAGATGTCAATCTAGTATTTTTAAAAATAAAACCCAGCACCTAAAGGGTTAAAAGACCCTTTTTAGATCTCCGGTCATATTGCCACAAAATGTTGGGCCATACGCACCAAACTAATGGCAATTTAATTCTCAGTGGACCAACCTTTTTTTTTTAAATTTATACTTTCTCTCACAATTTCTTTGCACAGAAAAAAAAAAAAGCCTAAAAGCATTTTTTGTTGAAAGAACGATTTTGTAGAAAAGCTGCCATGAAATCAGACGTTTTTGCCCGCGACAATCCCAAAAAAAAGCCTGTGAAACCCTGCAGAGAGACTGCATTTGTCTCAAAACTCGAATTACACCACTGACTCCTCAAACACCTGTTGCTTCTATAAAGTGTGAGTGATAAGGAAATGTGTTTGTATTAGTGCACCCTTTTTCACAGCAGCCATTTTGTCATGAAATAGTAGGGTAAACACAGGTGTTACCAATGATACTAATTATGCTTCTGTTCATTTAGAGTAGCAGAGTCAACATGAACAATAGCAGCACCCTGACTCTGTTTTACCTGAAACTTTAATCAACATCATTAGAAACACCTGTGTTTACCCTACTATTTCATGGCAAAATGGCTGCTGTGAAAAAGGTCTAATAAAATAAGGTATGATTTTCAGGGTTTGGTCATTGTGTCTCAAATTCCAGATGAGAAACTGTAATAACACATCCATTCACAAAGTACTGTGTGTGTGTGTGTGTGTGTGTGTGTGGGAGGAGAGAGAGAGAGAGAGAGAGACTAAAAACCTATTAAGTCAAGTCTGATTATAATCCCAGTCTAACCTTCACCACACTGTAGGTCATCTTTCAATCTCACACACACACAGCTATGATTATCCTCCCGGCTCCGTCAATATGAGCTCAGCTCCATCATATATTGAGCTGTGTGTGCAGTGACTGTGGATTTGTCTCCATATTCATGTTTAAATATCTTTTTTTTTTATTGTTAAACTGTTTTTAATGATTTTCTATCATCAGTTTAATTTCAGGTGAGTGCCGAACATTGAAGTTTGATTATTATAGTTTGAGTCTATAAATAAATTAAAATAATTCACAATTTAAAAGCATGAATTCTTGAAATGTGCTTTATTTTAATGAACTTGTCAATTCTCACTTATTTCTAAAAACTATTGCGTACATCTCAACTTGTTATGAATTATAATTAAATTCACCCTTAATGTGAGTGAAAACACATAGTATAAATATATTTAACTGAATTTTAAAGTATGAAATGTTTTAGTTGAAACTGCAGCAGAAACTGCAATTGATTGAGCCTATCTTAAATTCAATGAAATTGAGTAAATGTGATGCATTTATTTATGTCTGTAAACTCTCTGGTCATGTTTTCATGCAGGATTTTAGATGATATCATTTACATTCAGGTCTCCTCCACCAAAGCCAGAAAAACACTAAAAGCACACACAAAAGCACTCTTACTCTAGTATTAAACTAGGTGAGTGTCCTACTCCTACAACCTAGTTACCTGGACGAGCCCCCATTTGTTACGGCCCAGCTCGCAATGGGAATAGGAAAGCCACATAAAACAAGGTGTTTAGTGGTAAATCAAAGTCATCAAAGGTTCTTCAGCTCAGAGAAAGGAGGTAGTATTAGAAAAAGGCTACACCTCTTCTGCTGAGGCTAATCAGGAACCAGGGACGACACATCCTAATTTACATACAAAAAAAACTAGAGGGCCACAATCTGTTTACTGTTTTTGTGTTACATCCATGAAAACTGCTGTAAACACTGTAACTGAGACATGATGTTAAGCAGAAGAGAAACACATGACTGACTGAAAAACCTTTCTATTAAATCTTTAAAAATTCATCTGTGCCAAATATAGGAACCACATGACCTACTGGCAGCGCTTCTCATCTTCCTCCACCATCATCCCCAATTCTGTCCTCCAAACTCTCTGAAACAGGTCACGTGTAACTACAACTCTAATTTGAATTTCTGTTTCTCTTTCGCTCTGATACAGTATTAAAGGCCACAGCAGTCTTCTCCTCTATAATGAGCTCAACTATTGATCGTCCCATAGATCAGCCAGTTCCATTGATCACACTGATGTTCTGACTCCACTGAAACCATGAGCAGGTTGAGCGAGTAATGATCCTTGTTGCTACAGATTCAGCAAGTGGATCAACCAATTAGGACAAAGGCAGGTAGGATAATGAGGATGAATAATTAGCTTTGAAATAAGAAAACTAAACCTCAAAGTTTTCTTTTTTTCTTTGTGAAGGAAGCATTAAAAACAAATATGTGGTTTTACCTTCAATTCAGAAGCCACGGAGCATAATTTGACCTAGAATTCAAATTTAAAGGAAAACTGAAAAGAGATAAATGGCAAATTATTATTTTAGTATTCAGAATAATTAGCGATATGATGAATGTAGCTACCCAGTTGTGTGTTTTGCTCTGTA
Source organism: Dicentrarchus labrax (assembly GCF_905237075.1). NCBI lineage: Eukaryota > Metazoa > Chordata > Actinopteri > Moronidae > Dicentrarchus > Dicentrarchus labrax. The sequence goes on along the minus strand of NW_026136928.1, from coordinate 78,138 downwards.
TAAGAAAGCTTGCTAACTATCTAGCTTATGATTGATTTATGATGAACATTAGCTATCAGATGTAACTAGATAGCTGACAATTAATGCAAGCGTTTTGCTCTGTAGAAAAATGATGATAGATTAGCTGTAATGTTACTAGATTGTTAATAAGTAATAGAAAAAACGAATTAGATTAGACAGCTAGTTAGCTAGCCTTTAGCTAACTTAAGATGTGATTATGTCTTTTATCTTTTAACTATCTTCAAAATGTGTTTGTCTTTTAAACATAGACTAGCCTAACACATAGCACATTTAAGTAAAGGAAAGGAGGAAGTTGACGGAGGCTTGCTCAACAGTTATTGGACCGCAGAGCAAAAGGGACGGGCCTTACGAAGGGTCAATTACCTCTACAGTTTCCTGAAAGGCTTCAGAGGAAGTATTGGTCCAGATATTGAACAGTACAAAGACACAAACAATTAATTCCGGCTTTCATTAAACTTCATCCGCAAGAGAAATAAAGTATTTTGAGCATGAAAATCATTAATGTGGCATATGTGTGATAAGCGGTACCAAAGGGATTCTCTAAGAAAAAAGCTGAAATATCTGCTTCAAAGGCAACTTTACTCCTCATGTTTATTTTTAATTCAGTGTTTTGGGATGAAACTCACGAGATTGCCTGTCACAAACACTAGAATATCATCAGCAAAAAGACATCAAAACTGCACTTTGGTCTCTGCTGCTTCACTTTTTTAAACTCTGCTGCAGATAAAAATGTGTTCTGGCAGCACAAACATGATTTTCACAACAAGATTTAAAAACGGTTTCTGAGGCAATTTAAGTATATCTAAACTCCAGCTGTTTAAATATGTTCAGAATTTGAACATATTTACTGGAAAGATCGAGACAATTCAGTTCCTGTCAGAAAGTATATTATGAGGGGTTCTGTTAATACAATATGTATGACATCAGGATAAATAATTTTATCCTGAGGAACCTGTTATTTAAGAGGATTAAATGTACCTTGCATTTAGCACAAACACCCACACACTATCCATCAGTACGTACATTTATGTATATTCTGTTGTATAACGTACCAGCAGGATGTAATTTCTGTTCAGCTCACAGCTGCAGGTAAAGATAACAGGTGTTCATAAAACTTGTGTAACACAAGAGAAGCTTGTATTCGAGAAGTTCATGTGTATATTATTAATAAAGATATCTTTTCTGATATATATTTTACTTTAAAACATGTAGATGTTCAGAGTTTAATGTATCTTTAAATATACCAAGCCTAAGAGCTTTGTGGCTTCTTAGTAAAAAGAAAAAGTAGCCAACAAAAGTACAGGTTTTTAGTAAAGTCACAGTCAAAAAAAACATGTAATTAGAGGGGCAATGGGGCTTAAATATTGCAGTTTGGCCCTTAAAACCTACCCTTTTTTGGGAATTTTTGTCTATTTGGCACATCCACATGGAAAAGCTAACAGAAGAACTGAAAGGCCAAATGGCAAATACATTATTATATATTATGTCTGTTTTTAGGATAATCAGACCGCATTTAAATGTTAAAAAGGAAACTGAAAAACTTAATAAGTTTAAAATTTTATAAAATATCGATTTGAAAATGAAAAGTTGTGAAAATGAACAGCTTAAATACAATATATACCTTATTATATAATCATATCTAATGTTAGTAAAATTCTGGCCAACTATAATCTGGCCAGCAAGATTATTATTAGCGACAGCTGCAAAGCCCTATTGAAATGCAAGGAATTATTATGTTTCTGCCAACAGGATAATATTTTTTGGTGGCTCCAACATGCTTGAAAACTCATGAAATGCGGCACAAAATTCATAGGTGGCGAAAATGTGTGTATTCTATGGGTCTCACATGTGCGTGGCAAAATGGTTCGACACCCCTATTGAAAGCAGCCCTGAGGCACGTTTATGTAAGAAAATCCGTATGCACATGTATCATTACAAGATGTACAAAACAGCCTCTTGGACCCATACCCCAAACTGAACAGGAAGTCGGACATTTTCGTTTTATGGGTAATTTTTGGGGATTTACAAATGTTGTGTTTTACTGAACTCCTCCTAGGGAACTGAAATGTCAAATTTGGTCAGTGCAATCTAAAGACTTTTATGGCAATCATTTAATTTAGACAAAGTTTGTCATGTACATGTGATATGCTGGCACATGAGGTGACCACAGCGCGCCCCACGGACTGCACCTTCTTTCAAGCTGTTTTCACATTAGACCTCGACGATGGTAAAACAACGGCCTCTCCCATCTCCCTCTACCACAATCCCCAAGTAAGGACAGAGCCTTGAAGTCTGGGAAAAACAGTTTACACCAAACATGAATATGCAATAACAGCGAATACTGTTGCAAAATATGGTAAAGCCACAGAATTATGAGAACATTCTTGTGTGCAGATGTCAGTAAGTTCAGTACATCTCTTCTCTACAGAGCCCTGATCCCGGAGGCCTGTGGTTTAAAGCCCAGTTCGGCTCTCAGTCCCACCGTTCCCATGACAACAGCTCAGATTCCTCTTCATGATCCTCAGCCAGAGGGCGCACAAACAGATTGATCAAACAGATCACAGGCTGAAAAGTGCTTCAGCTATATTTAAGCTCCTCTACTATATTGACAGAAACGACTTCAAGGCCGTTTGTTTTTTCAGATTCAGAAACTTTTAAGGATTTCCGGAGGCCTCCCGTGGGGCAGGAGCGTCTAAGGCTGAAGCGTTTGGATTATTCAAATCCTCCTTTAGATCTGTGTACTACTGGTAGGATGTCTGGTTTATCCTGCAGCTGCTCTGCTTTACTACCGCAGACACTCTAGAATACATACCAATTGTGTTGACTCAAAGACGCTAAAGACACAATGGGCTCTATCTTGCACTCAGCGCAATTGACTTTGTACACTGGCGCTTGTATAATTCCTATTTTGCACTCAACGCACATTGGAATTTTCCCTCCACCGACGCACGTCCTTAAATTAGGGAATGAACTTGTGCTCCGGGGGGCGGTTCAGCGAAAAGAGGAGGCGTGTTCCGGCGCAAACGTTCTCTGGTGCTATTTTGCTGTTTCAGAAAACAATTCCGCCACAGACCAGGAAAAACCTAGTCTAAAGTCAGTGGCGCTTATTCAGATGCTATTTTAAGGGCGCAGACTTGAGGAGATGTGCCTGAGAGGCAGCAGCAACATCGCCACCCAGTCAAGACGGGCATTAATACTTTGTCGTGTCCCGGACAGCTCCCGCTCCAGCATGTCAAACCCGGTTTGCTGCAGGAACGGGTGGTCCTCCAGCGTGTAGTGGGTCTGGATCCTCTGCACCTTGGTGTTTGCGCTGCTCCATCCTCAGCTGGTCCTTGCGCACTGCTCGGCCCGTGCGCACTGCTCCCGAGGCCAGGGTCTTCTTCCTGAGAAGCTGTGTTACATTGTTTTGATTTATTGTATGGCTGTGTTACATTTATTTCATGTCAATAATGTCACTTCTCGGTATTTCACGGCCCTAACGAGAACGTCGGTCTCCTCGGCTGTGAACCGCTCCTGGCGTGCGCCTGGCAAATCCGCCGTTATAATAGCAATAATGCCTAATGCATAATAGCAATGGAACAAGTGCGCCTGCTTTTAAAGGGAATGTGAGATGACGCTCTGATTGGTTTATTGCACGTTACGCCCAAACCACACCTATGACTAATGTAGCTACTTCAGACCAACCCATTTTAGATTTGCGCCGGGCGCAAGAGTCATTTATCCCGCCGGCATAATAGCAACAGCGCCCGAGATCCGCCCACAAAGCTACTTGCGTTTTGCGTTTGATACTTGCGCTTCAGATCAACAAGATAGGGCCCAATAACAACAATCTTCTACGATCAAAACGTGGAGTCAGTTGAAATTTAGGAAAGTCAAATTGAGTGCATGGAGCTTTACTTTTCATTTATTTACAACGTCTCAGTTTGTCACTGGAGTTGAACAAGACTGGACTAAGTTTTTGGATTATAAACGTTACTGAAATGAAATTAGCTAGTTAACTTACTAAATTACACAAATTGTAATCCTCTAATTGTTCAAATAAAATTTAAAAAAGGATGTTGGCGGAGTCGGGACTGCCAATATGGCGACAGCTAGTTATACAGTCTATATTTACAATATGTCTTATTATTATGCTAACCGTTGGTCTAAAATGTATGAAGCTATCACATATCTCAGTGTAGCTAATTCATGATCTGCAATCACTCAACAAGAGTCGATGGTATAAATACATCTTTTGAATAAACTCAATGACTGACTCAGCAAGCTTAGCAAGACCGTTAGCTTGACGGGACGGTAGCTAGCATGTAAATGATTAGCTTTCTAGCTACAGTTGCACAGCTTAACTTTCTTCTGCTACTTTCTGGCGACTCAAGTCTTTGCCTTTGAGATCAATGTGTCAACAAACATCAACGAACTCTCTGAAAAAGGTGTTTACCTGGAGAGATTGTACGTGTCAAAATTAAAATAATACTCTGTCTCTGTCTACATACTCTCGCTACATTCACATACAAACTGTATCTTCCAGATGATTTGCAGTCACAACATTTCATTTCTTTAGGGACAAAGTCTGGAAATTAATCCGAGGCCCGCTGCTGGAGCCTGATATCGGAGCTGCACAGTGATCTATCTGTCCACTGCAGGCTGGATTTATATATCAAACCCTTATTTATAGAGGGAGAGTTGACCAAGTGTGAACACTTTTTGTCAGTCCTGCCCTGCTTCATATTTATACACCTTTTACTCACTGACACGGAGGAGCTGCCAAGTTCAACACAAGTTTTTGCTGTATTTTAAGGTCATCCAAAGTCTGCTTGTGTTCTCTTTTGTTGGACAATTTTTCACAGCTTGCTCGACCCCTTAAATTACAATGAACAATGACACTGATGAATTAGTTCGCCTGTTAATGGAACAAAGGTAAAGGACAGCAAATGACGTGCTTATAAAGACACTAAAGTCAGTTTCTTGTCCCATGTGAAGGAGTTCATGTATCTGAAGGTCCTAAAGTTTGTAAAGCGTGGCATGTTTTTTTATATGTATAATCTCACCTCTAGAATCAAAACGTCAATGCTTTTGAGTTTAGAGCTAAGTAGCAAATGTTATCATACTGATATTTTCAGATATGAATTCTAATTCTCTAATTCTCAATCAGGTGAGGACATTAACTCATCTACACATCATGCAATGTCATCAACAGGCACACTCACTGTGAATTCTCCGGACAATGACAATGCTTTATTCACACCTAATATCACGCAATATCACCCATCTGTTTGTGGAGTACCATTTTGAAGCCTTGAGTTTGGCATTATGGTCGTCGCTGTGGCGGTATGTTGGAGTTAGCGGAGGTGATGTACTGCGAGTTGAGCTGCTCTCATTAAACATCAGCATGTTAAAATTGTAATTTTCACCAGTATTGAGCTTAAAGCGCCACAGTGATTAATTTTTAATTATCCCCAACTTCAGTCACCGGGTTTTACCAATCCCTCCGCTGCCGGTCAACCATTTACACTGCAAATGTTATGAGCTAATGGGCTAAAATATTTCCTTGGCTTATGGTGATGTGGCATGAAATGGGATTTCTAAAAGCCCCACACATTCAGATGTTTACCGTGTAATTGTTGTCTTTAAATGAAAGACAAAAGAGGAAAACCAAAGACCCCTGGGGGGTTGATCTTATTAGTGGAAGGTCAACAAAGTGATGCATCCCTGACAAACATCTGAACTGCAGGCAGCATCCTACCTATAAAAAACAAGCCTCTGAAGGTAGTTAGACACAAGAACATTGAGGCGAACTGAAGACGAGGATATGCAGCCTTCAGCTTAATGAACTGAAGAGAACAGAGTTTTTTTTTCCCCAGACAAACCTGTAATGATTCAGGCTTCAAGGCAGCAAGACATCTGACTGCACAATTATGTAAAAACAAACATGATACGTTGCCTAACGTTAGAAACACTCGCTCACATCAGGAGAAGACACTGGTAAGAGCATTTTTCAGGAACATTACAGAGAGTCGTAGATTCGCCCCGCCGCTTATGGGTGAAATTAAGTATTTGAGTTCATTAGAGCTGCCATCAGTGAGCAACAACAGACTGAGTGAAATCCTCCCATCAGCCATTACTGTTGAGAAAACAGAGGAGGCAATTTGTAGGTTAAAAGCCAATAAATCCACTAGTGGTGATGGCTTCCCATCAGCAGTACATAAACCTTCAGGGAGGAGCCGAGGTCTTTAGTCCCATCATTCTCTCTCATACACGGCCTTAAAGAGAGCCGATTCAACCCATTATGGAGAGAGGACTCATCTTTTTCATGTTTTAGATCAAATATGTATATTTTAAACCATTACATTTCCCAAACCAAACCCAGAGTTTTAAGATTGATACCTTACAGGTTGGTATCGAAAATAAACTGCAGAGACAAGTAACGGTCAGGGGCATTGCTGTGGTCAGTTACAAGCAGTCAGCAATACTCAATTCCACTGAAGGACTCTGGGAAAAAAACGACACAAAAGTGCCCTCTTGGATGCTGCTATGGCAGATAAAACATGAAGAACATAAAAGTGCCTCCTAGGGTTCCCTTACAGTGGGAGTAGGTACAGGTTGGTCATCCTAACCCTGACAAAGCTGTTCACCATAAATCCAATATTTAAAAAAAAATATTTGCAATATTTTGTGATATTGTATTGATTCTCAAAAATACTGCATTGATTTTTGCGTTTAAACCCCCAGCTGATAGACTGCTGTGTACAATCAGGATGCCATAACTCTGTTGCAGACTGAGCTAGGACCTTATTAACAGACTTGTACTGAACTGAACAAATCAGCACAATGATTAATAATTTCCATCTGTAAGAGCTGCTGGTGTCTCCTGTCTCCCTGCACAGATCAGTAGAAATCCACCTCTTTGTCCTGTGTCCTAGACTTTAATAACACTTGAAATTTCTCCACCTTCAGGATCAATAAAGTGTTATCTGGTTTTACCCTTTTTTCAGACTCTGTAATCTGCTGCTTCACTGGAGCGTCTGGAGGCTCCAGAGTCCCGATCCAACGGTCAAGGTAGCAAAGTGATGGAGAGATTCGGTAACAAGCCTGTGATCGACAAACATTTCTCAGTGAGACAATGTTTCCTTAAGTTTAAATAAAGATCAGACGGATAAAGATCTCCTGTTTCTGCAGCATGGATTACACACTGAGTTTTTATCAATTACAGGATCAATACTGGGAAATGTGGGGGAGGCAACTAACAATGAGCCTCATTAACATTTCTGTCCTTTCTCCTCTGACAATGGACCAAAAGTATTGATTACATATTGTGTTGTTGTAAGCAACAGCTGGAAATGTGCAGTGGAATCAACCAACCTGTCACTGCTCCACATGACGATCCGAAGTTACAGCACAGGGTTGATAAATGCCAAAATGGCTATCAGCTAATACAAAGTATTGGAAACATTAAGTTGTTGACCTGATGATGGCACCAGATCAAAAGTCACAGGATTACTGAAGTCACTAGGATGCAACATCTGGAAACCAGGAATGTTTAAACCAGGTTTCATAGAAAAACACAAAGTAGTTGATGAGAGTGGATTTCAGAAGCTCATCAGTCGCTGCATTGATGTGTGCATAAAGGTCCCAACCACAAAACAGTCAGTTTGAAGCTCACACGGTTTGAACGTATACACTACAAACAGTGTGTCTGAAGAGTGAGAGCTGCTCCAGCTTCAGAGAGAACGCTGAGCTCACACCGACCCAAAGAGACATCAAACATCAGCGGTGCCTTCAGCGCAAACCTTCCATATAAAACAGACTTTAACCCAACGGTGTAGCGAACATACAGAACCATCTTTATTCAAATTATTACTCAGGGCATAGCAACACCAATAGAGAAAGTCTGCACCAAGTGGAAGAACTTTTTCCCGCTGACATGCTGTATTATTAATGTCCCATGTGCCACGATTCTCCACAGTGGTGGGAACAGCATGGAGCTGCGATATCAGTGGTGTGTAATATAGTGTTTTGCTATAATGAAGGCACATTGTCCTTGTAGTAACATATTTCAATAATGCAGCTGCATTGTAATTCAGTGCGTTCAGCTCTGGTCAGGTGGTTCAGTACAACGCCAGCAGCTCACCATCCTATAGGTACACATTATCTTATTACATTGGATTTACTTCTCTGTTCATTTTCAACAAGATTTGACAAATAATTTTTTTTGTTTGGATAATTGCTGACATTAAATCTGTTCTATAAACAGTTTTATATACAGTTAACTTATGTATTATAGTTGTATTTATATTCAATGTAACTCATTTCCTTCCTCATACAACATTTGGTAAAGCAATTTTATACAGTCAAATATTTTAACTCCAACATTGTTTACATGCAATTATTTTAAATTAAAATGTAGTTGTCTGTTCAACATATATTAGCCTAGCACGTAGGAAGTACAGGAGAGGAGGAAGTTGACCAAGGCGGGGCTTAGGAAGGGTCAGTTCCTGCATAAGTCCACCACAAACGTGAGGGATGTTGCTTGAACCACTGAAAGGCTTTAAATGTGAAACAGGAGGTGCTGAGTTTCATTGACTGCACCTTAACAAACAAATAGCAAATTAGAAGCGACTGAAGTGAAAAAAATGTTGCTAGAGGAAGAGTTGAAGGTAGGATTCACTGCAGGCAGTTGCTCTGCATTTCATCACCTTGTCAGGTGTTCCCGTTATTCTGTCCACCCCACTGGAGATTATTCTGCATGTACACACATTTAAATACACACAGAACAAACATTAGTCTTGTAACACGGCAAGATTTTCAGACCTAATTTGACTACAGTGACGTTCATGAATATGTATAAATACAAACATTATCATTAATACTCATTAGAGTGTTGGACTGATGAATATATCTAAAAAAAATAAAGAAAACTAAACAAGAGACACTGACCTCATCACCGCAGCTGTGTTGTGTAATCCGCCCACACTTCACACACATCCGACCGCCCAGTGACAATCTGCCGCTAATTGCCGTTCGGTTTCAGATGACCTTTGGTTGATGGGGTGTTTACACAGGAAAGCGAAGGACAAAAATGTTCATTAGACGCACGCTGACCTGAAACCGAAGATGCTACTTGATCGGTTCTGTCCATCACAGAGCACTAAATAACAACCTAACGCTACGGTTTCAAAATCAAAGAATACAACAACAACAGAAATCTAAAAAATTAGCAGTGCAACACAGACTCATTCAGGAATCACAGCTCACACAGTAAAACTTCGTTGCACAAACTAATGTGTAAGATTATTAATGAGCACTAATACATTTAATTCAGATCACAACTGTGCTTTAATCATTCATTCAGGCAACTTCAGAAGAAATCTGCTCCTTTGAGTGGCTCCTGTATGATGCCCACTGCCTTTATGGCCTTTAAAGACGGTTCCTTATACAGAAATAGAACAGTAAAAGTGGATTTCAGGATACTGATGACCACAAAGGATATATCAGTGATGAGTACGTGGTACTGCAGTCCACCTGAGCAAAACAAAGGTTTAAATAATAGATCAGGCGTGCAGGTATTTCAGAGGATTCACACAGCGTAGGGGATTGGGGTTTATTGACCAAACAAAACTCAAGGATGGATACAATAAATACACTCCTACACAACACAAGACACCAAACAAACAGCAGAGCGCTCTTATCTTTCCATCACACGCTGACATTTTCCTTCACCGCTATCTCCACAGCCAATCACAGGAAGGTTTACTCAGCAAAGGTTATCCTGAGGAGGGCTGCCACAGAGGCGAAAGCCAGAAAGAAGAAGGAAAACAAGAACTCTGTGATACGTTCCTTAAACTCTTCACGTGTGTCACAGGCGGTAATACCGTGGCCCCTTGATGTCACAGGTTCAACTCTGACACGCAACCTTTGCCACGACCTTTGTCATGTGTCACCCCTCATCTGTCTACCAGCCGGGCTTCCTGTTGATCCATTAACTAATAACGTAGAAATGCCATGAAGATAATGTCAGATAAAGGTTTCTGGGTCGTCAGCAGTCAGTTATTGGCCCTTTTTGATTTTTAAATGTTCTACGTAATGTGTTTTTACAGAGACTGAAAGGTGTCCTGTGTAACTATAACTCCAGTGGATGGTTTAATGAACAATATTGATTAAGTTGTGCAGCTCTCACTTCTAAGACGATCCGATATGTATCTAGATGCATGAGCTATGATTAGATTGTTCCTAGCTAATGAACCAACATAAAAACAATAGGATTTATAAAACAAGTAATAATTAAAACAATATATGGCAGATAGAAGAAGAAAACTTATTTTCAATTTATTATGAGAAATAGATTAAGTTTCTTTTTAATCACCTTCCAACATCACTTTTGCAAATTAGTTGCGATAAAAAAGTGAAAGTGACCTTGGAGGGGGGAAAAAAACCCAGACACCTTCAAATTTCCCTTAATTCAGTTCAGCTCCGTCTAACAGAGCCGCACAATCTATACCAGATTCCCATCGGATAATAACTTTATTCCTAAGATGCACACGTGCAGACGTCATTTGCAGCTGGTAATAAAATGTGATCTGTATCTGCATATCTTATCTGGATTACAGGAGGTGAAAACTCAAATGTTCTCAGCAGGAGCTGATGGGATCTGCCAGAGTCAGAGAGGTGGAAATGTAATGTGGGTTTGCAGTGGTGAGAAAGTATCCACAGTGGTGGGGAGGGTGTGAAAGCGAGGTCAGTTTGTGCCTTATAATTACTGGAGGAAGAGGAGTCACCGGTGCAAGAAAACCTTTACGCACTATAGAGGCCTATAAATATCATCTCTGCAGCTGGAGACGTCATCACTGGGAGTGAAAGGGAGACGTCAGTATTTCCGATAAGAAGTTAGCTGAAATCGATAAGCTGAAAAATGTGCGGACAGCGTGAGGTCGTCATCGAAGCTCACCTGGTAGAGTGCCCTGTGAGAGTCTATATCACAGTGACACGGGTTTGATTACAACCTGCGGCACCCCCATCACTCCCTGTCTATCCTCACCCGTCCTATCAAAATAAAGGCATGAAAAGCCCCCAGAAATGTCTACAAATTGTTCAGTTATTAATCATATCATTAAATTGATAAATAATAATGCAGTGCAGAATCAGCCTGTTATTCTCTTTTTAAGTTGCATATTTGATCTGCTGCTGTTGTATTCTGGGTACTAACTTGTGTACTGTCTGCTATGTTTGTTGTTGTGGTGAGCATAAATTATCTGTGTCTCCGTAAAAGATGATTACAGGGTTGAGGTCTTCTGTCTATCTCTGCCACAGCTTATAGGCACATGAATACAAGAGTGTGATCTTCTGTGAGCTCTCGATAAATGCATGTTAATTTGTTATGCTCACAAACTGTCCATTACAGAGAGCTACGTATAATCCTGCAGTAGAGAATATAACTTAACTACCTGATCCAGAAGCAAATAAGTGAATAAAGATGTATGTCCTACTTTTATTTTATGTTAAATAACTTAACAAAACAAACGTTAAAAAACACGGCGATACCCTTCTTTTTCTCTGTATTTCGTCTGCATGTATACGAAGAGTTTCTCAAAAGAGGCAATAGAATGTTTTTTAAATGTTAATTTAAATAAGTTAAATGAAAAAGTTAAATGAACCACATTTTATATTAAAATGTTCCTATTTTCAATTTTCATAACAGCAGCAAAACAAAAAAGACACAGTTCAATGCTGCTTCAATGCCGTCTTTGGGTTATGTATAATGACAAATGAGTTTAGTGATGATTCTAAACACTTTAAGCATTTAAACAGTTTTTCGTAATAAATCAGACACTGATGGTGCGGCGCTATATTCTACCTCCTTTATATCAGTTGAGCTGGTCAAATAAAGTCTGAGAATATCTGACATAAATAACATAATAAATGATCATTAATTAGACTGAGATTATATAATTGATACGTCATTGCTGTGGGTTGAAACATTACTGCGGACAGAATTGGGACGTATTCAGTCCGTGCAGAGACATAATCACAGTTTGGTGGTTTCCTCCGTGTGAAGTGCAGTCAGGAACCTGTAAACGCTGACAGTAAAAGAAAATGGCTTTCGTGGCTCCACCAGACACAAATGTCTCAGAATTACCATAGAAACTGCTCATTTCACTGACCTGGCGTCTGAGGGGAAATCATGCAGAACATTTATCGACCGCGCGCCTCTGCTCCTATTTTCCCCTCCATTTTATGGTGCTGGCCTGCGCAGACTGATGGGACCGAAGATGGAGAGGTGAGGAGGCAGTCGCTGAGAGGCTGAATGACAGGCAGTTATTGCAGGTCGTGAGTTGGAGGGGAAACTCAAACAGGTAGAAAATTAAACATAATTGGGTTTCTTCCTTAAACACAAATGAAACAGAAGGCAGGTGTAGAAGGACTTTTTTCCACCGGAGGTTTGAAAATATTTTAGTGATCATCAATGTATTAAGACTGCTGTGGTCCAATGTGACTAGTGTCTTGATGAACTACAGTCATGCACACTGTTAGTTCAATAACAACAAATGTAACACATTTTATGATTAATATTCATATTTTCAATGCAATCGTTAACTGCAGTAAAAACTAAAAGATGCAGTTCAATGCAGCTTCAATGCAGTTTCAGTGTTATTGCAAAAACTGGCCTTTTGACATTGACAGAAGTACAATGTGACATTAGACAAACAATTAAGTGATTTTGTTACTTAGCCATCCTGTTATGTAAAAAAGTTGTGAAAGAAATGGACGATTGGGTACACTCAATCCGAGTTGAGCCAAGCCAAGTACAGGCAAAAGAAATGAACAATTGGTTGCACCCCAAAAAACATTGGGATCACCATCAACAGTAAACTTACTCCGAACAGTTGTGAACAACAATGTAAAGTTGGGTAAAACGCTGTAAACTCAGTGATCCTCAGCAGGGACCTACATTTCATTTCAAAGGCAGCAGAACTTTCTTTTGAGTCACATTTTCATGCTGAATTTCTGACATCTGATAAATGCCACGATGAGAATTTGAACTTCTTCATCGCGGTTATGTGATCAGTCTGCTGAATCACAGTCTCATCTCGGATGACTCAGCGTTTTATCAGCAGAGAGTTTCAGCCATCAGTCGAAAAACAATCAAAAACTTTTTAAATACTGAACAGGAAGTTCAATTTTCTTATTTTCTTATTTTCTTCCCTCAGCTTTGGGAACGGGTGACTGAATATAAGATATGTCAAAAAAAGTGAACTAAACGTCGTTAGAGTGGAGATATTTCACACAGCCTGAAGAAGAAGAAGAGCGCGCCGGGTGGTAGATAGAGGTTTTTTCTTTGTCCCCCCAAAGGGATTCTTTATTTATCTTTGAAATTACACCTCAGAGGGATCAAGACAAAACCTGTAATTACATCCTGATATCTACCACGTGTGGATAGTTTTATAAATGACTCCTGCTGCTATTTTTAATATTGTCTTAATTCTCTCGTGTCAAGAATGTGTCAAGGACAAATTCAAGGCTCCTTCCTGTGGGAAATCTCCATATTCATATACGTTAATTAATCCACTAAAACCTGGATTGTTGTATTCAATATATGAGGTTTTTTTTTTTTTAAATGGTTAAAAAACTGTATTTTTCAGTTTCCATTTGAACTTTTTGAGTAGAAGAACAAAGAAAAGTGTAATTTGAAGTGACTGTGACTGCAGGTGAGGGATTCGTTTGACTCAGTGGTGCACAAGCAGATGAAGAAAGTCTCATAAGCTGCTGTGTTAGAAACAGCAGGAGAGGCTAAAGTGGAATCGAGTACAACAGCAGCAGGCAATCAGCTCCCTGTAGCAGATCAAATTCTCACATTGTCACTCTCCGACTGCACAATAGCTCTCGCCGTGTCGCCTCAAACGAACGCCCGACCTGCAGGTGCAATGTAATTCCATCGCTGCAGATATTTTCAACCTACCTGAATTCTAAAAATCCAAACGTCTCTTTTATCCAAGAATCTCACCGCAAAGCTGATAACGAGGTGAAAAAGGAGGAGTTATCTGAAGGTTTAAACTGACAGAATAAAGTAAATGTCGACACAAACATCAAAAACCTGCGTCAGTGCACCTTCGCATGAATCCTTAAAAAGTCTGGATGGAAAAGAAAACATCAGTTCAAAAGGAAAAGTGTCAGTTTCTATGAGTGACTGCTTGTGATTAATCAGAAAAATCTCTTCTTCTTTTAGTACATGAAGGGATCTTTAATAATTGATTATACGTTTGTAACAGCTTCAAGTTTTATATATCAAACATTCTGCGATACTGAGGCACGTCAGAAGTGGAAAAAAGATGAAAAGATGACATAATGAAAGGCTGAGATTGTACAGCGGAGCTCACACTGTGCTCCCAGGGTCCTATGTCCCCCTCAGATGCCATGATGTCTGGAAAATGTGCATCCAACAGGATATTCATGCCCCCACTAGGGGTCGCCAAAGCTTTACAGGGGGTCGTGAGGCTTCCTTGATTTTAAGGCGTTTAAGAAAACTTAAAAAATATACATAGTAGGCCGATATCTCAACATTTGGTCCACTTCTGTGATGAAAAGTAAAAGTAATGTGAGTTGTTAAGTCTAATACAACAATGGCAGAGCTTTAGAGAACAGAAAACACTGAATTTGTCCAAAACAAAAGAGGCTACTAAGTCTGTATTATTGATTTTTTTGGTCATCTTTAACAATTATACAGACAGATAATTCTTAAAAAGCTTAATAAACAGTTAATAATATGCTCAAAATTTATCAACTTTTTGCAGTTCCTGTTTTCAATTATTGGGTTAATAGGAAACGGATAAAGGGTTGGGAACCACTGCTTTGAAGTCACAGTAACGTTAATCGTAAAAGCAGTGATCCGCACCAAGTGTTTCAGAAACGTCTTCTGAGCATGTTGCCTGCCCGACGTCATTAAGGAAACATCCTGCCAGTGTGATCTGCGCTGTGCAGCTTCAGGCGAGTGGTCGCAGCTTCTATCAAAAATAGACCAGACTCGGAGATGAGTAGAAGACCAACCTTTGGTTCCCTTCCCGTCTTTCCCATTCCTCCCTCCCTGCAGTTTCAGTGTGAAACTGTCCCCTGCCTTCATAAAGTCGCTAAAGCTAATAGCTGATTTTGCATTTTGAGATAACCAGGAGGTTTAATCTTGATATCATAAACATTTACCGCCCATTACTCTAGTGATTTGTGCAGTTTAGGACCTGCTCGTAAACCTGTCTGTAAGTCTGACGTTATGACGCTATAAATGTGTAAATATTTGCTGCTGGCATCATAATTCTTGTCAGGCAGTGAGTCCATCACTGCGTCCAGATCACCTAATTAAAACATTAAAATACAAGTTACATTTCCCTCCTTATTCCTCAACACCATGTTTGACTGTTTTGGAGCAACACTGCAGTTTAAGCGCGGCGGCCGATAACTGCCTCATTATCCCACTGACCCACTTTGTTGAGGAAAAACTCACTGCACATCATTCCCTTATTTAGGATTATCCGATGCCTTTACTTTGACAGCTTCCTTGGCAGTCGTTCTACCTGCCCGAGCAGCTCCAGCAGGAGGTCTGGTCATTATTTTGTAGTCGTGAAATAAAATTCGGTGTCAGACTGCCAGCTGTTTTGGTATTCAACCAACAGCTTCCACACAGCTCCTCTCGTTGTTTGTGTTGAACCTTGAGCTGTGTCAGAGTTTGTGCTTTTGTTTGTGTGGGTGCATTTTAGTGTGCATGGGTTTATTTATGTTTGTGTGTGTGTGTGTGTGTGTGTGTGTGTATGTTTAGCGACAAGAAAACGAGGCAGATAAAGAGCTTATATCTATCCCAGGATTGAATGAGAAGCTGTTTCGTCGCAGCGAGGGACTGTGGGAGATATTTGTGTTTGTGCTTACGTTTGTGTGTGTGTGTGTGTGGAACAAACAGATAGTGGCAGTAATTGAGAGATCTTTGTCACTGATGTGTTGTCTTGTCGTTGTGTTCTGCTGACGCCTTATTAGCCTTTTCTGGACTTAGGTGGGTCTATATTTGTCTCAGTAGAAGATTCAGTGATGCAGAAACCTTCCAGCACTCAGTGAAAGTTTATCTCCTGCAGTGGAATACACTCCCTCACTCTTTACCTTTTGTTTATCGGGGAAGAGGTGACTAAACTCCTATGGACAGGCTCACTTCTGGGAGCTGGCCACAGCTGCCGAATCCTGTTTATCTGACTCTGTCAAGGGCACCTTCGCTGAGAGTTGTGGAGTGCTTCTTGAATTTAAACAGCAACAACTTAACAGGAACTACTTAAAACTTAAAAGCAAAAATACTCTTTCAGAATTAAAAACTAAGCTGACCGTGTTTCAAAATGTCGGTCTGATAACTGGTGCTAGTGAACCAGAGAAAACATGACATATTTTGTTTTCTTCTGGGAACCAACTTTTCAGGTTCCAAACCTTTTATCAAAATGCTCCAAAAAGTTTCGGTGGAAAAGGCCTGGCAGGTTTTTACATTACCTGATTGGACCAAAGGCTCTTTGTAACTTGATCCCTAAACATTCATCCTACTTTATTCTTCTGGTGTGCCACAGGGATCAATTCTAGGCCCACTACTGTTGGATAAGATAAAGGCATAAACAAGCACAAACAGAAAATAATTCTGTACCGAATTTCATGGCAATCCATCCAAAAGTTGTCGAGACAGTTGACAAAAAAACTAAACTAGCTAGTGGCACTTGAGGGAAAGTCACAGGATAAATAAACCTGTAGCATTCACATATTTTCTGCCATCAATGGAGGCATAGCTGACATTTGCTACCGGTTCATTGACGCTTCTCTTTGTAGAGTAAACCCCCAAATTGGAATTTAAGGGATAAAGTTGAGTAAGAAATAAATTTAATAAAGGTTACTTTCTATTGTCTCCCATTGAAGAAAATTATCTTGGATTAACGTTTTAATTTCTGCATCAAAAACAAAAAAACAAACACATTGAATAAGAAACACGTGGAAACACTGACTTTGGTTTAACAGTCTTTGTGAATAATTTGCTTGGTTGTTTTATCTCAGGCCAAAGGCTTACAAGCACAGACAGACTTTGGTATTGGATTATCAAAAAATGGTAAAATGGACCTGTACTTGTATAGCGCCTTTCTAGTCTTCCGACCACTCAAAGTGCTTTTACACTACGTGCCACATTCACCCTTTCACACACATTCACTCAGTGATGGCAAAGTCCATCAAACAGAAACTAACATTGATACACACTCACACACTGATGCGTGCACGGCATCAGGAGCAATTTGGGATACTTCGACATGTGGCACCAGGAGCCAGGGATCGAACCCACAACCTTCCGATTAAGGAACGACATGCTCTGCCTCTCAGCCACAGACGCCCCTAATCAGAAGCTATCTTGTTGCTAAATAATGTAATTAAATATTAAATATAAATATGAATTCAAATGGAATAAATGTCTCTCTTCCTCTCTTTGTCTGTGCTAATTTTTACATTAGTCTTGCAGTGCAATAGTAATGGAAAAAATTGGTTTCTGGTCTGAAGTTAGGCAGAGTTAGTCGGTCAGATCTTAAAGAGTACAGGCCAGACGTTCAATCGTTTGGGTTACTTGCTACTCAAAGAGGTGAGGTCCACAATCAGGAGGAGAAAACTCTGCATTGGGGTCAGGCATCTCACTCGGGACAGTTAAGGCATCAGTATGCTTCAGGGGCCATTTCATTATGTTTGGGTTTGGTCTGCATCAGCCTGGCAAGGTAACTTTCACTGATGGATGAAGTCTGGTTTGGGTCAGGCCTGTGCAGAGCTGCAGTGGGAGGTATCATAGATGAACAGCAACACTTCTGAATGTAAACCCAGTGCTGTCCACTGGCACTTCTCAAGTAAATGTACCAAACTCTTATTTTCATCCGTTTGACAGATATTTACATGACACAAGAGATAAGATGGTGGCAGGGTTTTTATAGTACACACAGCGGATGTATTTTAGCAACAGATACAGCAGGTATGAGGCTAAAAATCCGCTTGATGTATTGATATCAAAACTAAACATTCCATGAGATTGACGTTGGGTTTGGAAACATTTGATAGTGGTTAAGGGAAATTATACTCAGCAGTGGATGTGAAAGCAGAGCAGATACAATTTGTGAGGTATCTGGGTCAATGAATGGATGGTAGAAGCTAAACAGTTTTCCTTCCTGTCAGCCAAGGCTGATAAGGTCCTGCTGGAGAGTTCCAGTCAGCTGGGGCTCAGGGAACATCTGAGGTTGTTTTTTGTCTCTGGGAGCTGGTGTTTATTGATGTCACTGTCTGTTATCAGAGCAGGTCAAAGTCACCCTGAGGAGCAGAGGTTTGGTATATTTTAGCAGTAGGGGTGATGTATTCGGGACATAAACAGCAGTCAGGAGGAATCTGTTTTCATGGTTGCAGCAGCTCTCACACTCTTTCTGTTACGGTTTGAACTCGTCTCCTCAGGAGAGGCTTCACACTCATCAATCATATCCAATCATATGTGATCAGATATCATTCAGTATGTTGTGATGGATGACAGGAATATTGTCAGGACAATGTGCCTCTGTTTTCATAAATAAACTAACCAACTTAACTGAAACAAATCCTGGTGGACTTATTGATACGATGGATGATGGATAACGTTAATTAACTGGCAACAAACTGGCTCCTCTTCCTCCATTTCATTCCTCTCCTGTTTCTGCCTCAACCCGCAGGGTCTTCATCCCCAGAGTCAGAGTCCTGGTCGGAGCCGCCGGGTCCTTCTGCTGCTACACTAGTAGTGTTTACCCCCCCGTCCTTCCAGCTCCCAGTCTTGGTACAGAGCAGTACAGTTAGCATCCAACAGAGCAACAGTAAGAGACTTCCTGTGTTACAAGAGAAAAGATCTGTGTTGCAACAATCCTCTGATACTTTGGTCCCGGTGACAAGACGCAGCTCCTTGACGCAGTTTAACATTGTTTTTGTTTTTCGGCGACTATCCAACTAATGTTAAGTGCGTCAACAGAGACTCTTCTCAGCGACTAACAAATAAGTCGTCTATTGAGGGGCGGCCCTACAACATAGATTAATTCAAGAATATTTGGTTAAAAGCATCAAATGATCAAAGCAGATGCATCCAAATACACATTATCATAAGATCAGAATGGGTATCTCTACCTCTTGATAACTAAAGGGTTTGCAGAGTGGTGATGTTAAATTCAAACTCTGGAATTTCTGCTGTTCAAAAGTCAGAGTTTGTTTTTAAGCAGAAACATTTGCAATTAATGGAAAAGCATTGTGATGCCAAAGTATCAAAGCAGTTATTTATTATTCTGCTTGCTTTACTCCTGGAGCTCTGTGGACTTTATAGTCGGTGCCAAATGCACCTTTCAAGTCACAATGAAAAAGTGTTTTGGGTGCAAGCAACAAAGTTGTTGTCCAGTTTTTGTAGTTCCCTATACCTTCAGGTGGCTTGAAATGCAAAAAAAAAAAAAAACATGACCAGAACAGCAAATGCAGCAAACAAGCCATGAAATTAGACTTTTACAAGGGATAAAAAGCAACGAACAACTTTACTGTCCAGATGGATTTTTAAAAAATTCAAAGAAGGAGAGGACGCTTGAACTTAAGTTATTTTGTTTTTTAAATTCTGAACAGAAAGTCACAGAACGACGACTTAAGAATATTTTATAGAGACGATGTTTAACAGGTTGTTTTACAGGTGGTGGTCGCAGGAAAAAGAGCTTTTTGTGTCCTTAAGAAACAATCAGCAATAAAAATTACTTTGTTGAGGTGGAGCAGCTGGAGGACATCTGAGGGAAAAGTTCCCGAAAAGTTGAGGAAATCTGGCGAGTAAACTTCTAAAAGTCACTTTTCCCCCAGCACATGTCACATTCATTATTAGGTGAAAGGTTTAATGTGGTTTTAAGGCGGATTATTTTCTTTAGTGTTGTGCACACCTGTGGTTCCTCTGCTCATCAGCCTCCAGCTGCCTCAGCAGCTGCTGCTCATCAACATCTGTCTGCTGCTCCGGTCAGATCCACAAACCTTCACACTTTTCCTGTGTCTGTCTTTTGCTGCTTGTTAAAGTTTCGTTCTGCACTTTGCCTCCGCCACTCTGACAGGTTGTTAATGAGCGACGAAGGAGGTGAAATGAAATGAAAATGAGAAACAGTGGGTAGTGACAGCTGCCAGAGAAGCAAGATTAATAGTTTGCTGTCTTTATTTTACCCACGTAAACAAACTGATTATAAAATTTGTAGCTAATGAATTTAAATTTATTCTATGATTAAAGCACCAAAGTGACCAATATTGTAGAGGACAGGCCGTTCCATTTGGTTTAAACAAAGTTAAACTCGTAGGTTCAGATATTTTATCCTGCTGACAAAATCTCTTATCAAAGTCAAAGTTTGCCTTTAAAAGTTAAATTAATTACAAGTGACAACCACTCTCCAACTCTGATCCTCTCCACGGGCTGGAAATATTGTGTCAACTGATACATTTTTATTTTTCCCAAACCAGATCAATCTTCCAGTCCATCTTCCCTCCTTCTCTTGGTTCGTTTTGTCTTTGTAGGGACTTTCATACAACATGATATGACTCGTGTTTTATGCATTCAAATCTCAGTTCTCTGTATAACGATGACATTTCAAATTCTTCATCTCTCCAGTGAAAACAGCTCCACTCTTGACAAAAGTAGTGGAATATATGAGTAAAACAGTATATAAGTGTTGCCTGTCGCTCTACTTTAGAAAATAGCATTACAGCAGTTTTTAAAAGAGCTCAAATCCCAACTTTAAAATCCTTCCATAAGCTCACTGGTGGGTTGGCTTTTAGTCCTTTGTTCAAACCCAAAAGTGTCAGAGGATAACCAAACACGTCAGGCTGAACGTTGGAGAAAGGATTTAAAAGAATGATTTAAAGCAATGGGGTCGGGGGCCTCCACTAGGGGTCGCCAAAGCTTCACAGGCTTCTTGATATTCAGGAGTGTAAGAAATCTTTAAAAATATACACATTAGGCCAAGAGCTCATTAAATAACTTAACTTTGAAGATCAGAACACAAGTTATATTCACAGAGCTTCACTGTCTGATAAACAGCCTTGTTTGGCCAACAATGGCCAACCATCGGGGAGAAGAAAACAATGAATTTGTCAAAAAATAAGTATATTAAGTATGTTTGATAGTTCAAATAAATAAAAAAAAAAAACATATAGACGGAGAATTGTGTAAAAATATCTGTAAAACTCATTCACAGGAAATAATCTGCCCAAAATTCATCCAAATCTCTGGTTTTACACAAACTTACTTCAGTTATTGTGTTCACTGTTTACTGTTATTATTATTAGATATAACATTAAATATCCATAACAAACACTTTTCTTACTGATAGAAAAGAGGGCCCTGGGTTTGGAACCACTGATTTTAAAACACCTTTAAGCTACTAAAGAGTGAAAACTGGATATTAAAGTGTTAATATTATCTAAAACCAGAATATTAAGGTTATATTTATCACTGGCCACCAGTAGAATCCCGTTAACGTTAACGGCTGCCAGTCAAACGGAGTATATTTCGGTGTGACAGTGGGCCGTCAGTAGAGCAGCTAACCCAAAGCAAAAGAGACAACACGTCTTCTGAGCCGAGACTCAGCAGGAGTTTGGCAGATCCCAATGGGGGCACAAAGTCAGGAAATCCTGCAGTCGGTGGGAGCTCACAGCGCGGTGGAGATTATGGAGCCGGTTAAGCAGCTGGTGTGGCATTTTCATTTCATTAAGTGGAGCGATTCTCTGGTTTAATTCTCAGATGAAGCTCTGCTCCGGGGTTCGGCACGCAGAGCTGGAAGAGTGACAAAAGAAATATTGATTTTAAGATGTTTGTGATAAAATGAGAGCATGTCGTTATATCTGAAATACACAACTCTTGTTGGTTGAGATTAATTAAAATTCAAAGTGTCTAACGTTTTTTACACCTTTTTGTACAAAGAAAGTTTTGTTTTTTTCTTTTAAATCCATTTTATGATCTTAATATGATTCAAGTTTTAAAACGTAAGAAAGATTTTGGGTCATAAAATCATATTTTAATGTCAACATGACGTCTGAACAAATATGGTGATCAATATACATGAATTTTATTTAATCTGATGTATGATAACTTTTAATGAGAACATTAAAATATACATATTGATAAGTATTTTTATCATTTATTCTTTATTTTGTAATATGAGACAAACAGTTGAAACAGGATCCTTATGGGTGGATACCCTAAAATAAATAAACAGGTGGGATAAATGATGTGAGTCTGTCAGACGAGAGAAAGAAAAGAGGGAAACAAAAGCAGATTAATTAACAAGGAAAAGAAAATAAAGCAAGCAGGGAAATAATACGCTCTTCCTAGTGAAAGCAGGAAATGGTCTATTTTTCACTTGTGTTGATTGTTTTGTCTTTTCCTTTTTTAATTATTCCCTCTCTTCCTGAGGCAAGAAAAAAAATTATATTGACCACTGTTCTGTAGCTACTTAAGTACAACTTTAAAGGTGGAGTATTTCCAATTTATGCTACTTTATTTATTTTATATAAGATTCTTCTGTTTAACACTATTCTTCATGTTTCTGTTTCCTGCTTATCTCTTGATGTTGAAATATTCTCACTGTGCAGCAACAGAAGGTTTACAGGACTACAGACAGAGTATATTTATATTATTGTTGCAGGTTTTACACTTAAGAATACCTCAACCTGAGACTGTAGTGCATCAATAATAACAATCCTGTGATATACAGTATATAACAGTACTGTGTACATTCACTGCTCTAACTTAAGGGTCGACTGGATATAGAAAGCACTACAAGAAAACAATCCAAGAAAGAAGACATTGTAATTGTCCGAACCTCAAGCATCACTAGGTTGTATCTGAGCTCCTGTCGAGTGTCTGCACAATAACTCCTACACAGCTGTCTGAGCTCGGAGGGAACGAGGTGAGTCTAGGACACTGTGGCTGATATTTGACAATTCGAAGCGGCTCAGGTGATTCTTGGGGAGAGCTGGAGGTGTGTTTTTGGGACGGACGGGTGAATCTGTAGTCGTAAACACTTCAGTAGTAGTGGCAGTTTGACTTTTGGCAAATGGAGTGGAAACTCCATCTACTCAAGTGGCAGCAGGGTGACTCAGGTCCCTGCAGAAGACGTGTTTTCCTCCGTTGTTTCACTGTTGGTCACTTTGGCTCCAGTTTAAAGAGTTTAGGCGTGAAGCAGCGCTATGTGAATTATAACTACTGCTAACAGGAAATCATGCAGACGGTTGTATATTGGCACAGAGCTGATGGTAGTCGGTGTCAGCAGTGATTTCTGACGCTACATACTGGAGTAACAGTGAAGGATTATTTATTGAAGGTTGTGAACAGACTAGAAATCTAAAGGTGTCTTAACTGACTGAAACAGACACTGGATGTTTCAGCCATTAATCTATTATTATTATTATTATTATTATTATTATTATTATATATATAGTTTTTCACCAATTTCAAACAATTTCACCGGTTTATTCAATACTTTACCCACTATGTCTTTGGTCTTTTTTCTAATTAAAAAACTTTTAGTTAAGGTTTTCAACTGTTTATCCAATACTTAAAGCTATCTACAATATTTTATCCACTACTTTAGGTCTTTTATACTTTTCGCTAAGTATTTAACAATTTCAATCATCAATTACCTTTTTAACAAATTTAACTGATCTGATATTTTACCAACTTTGAGTAAACACTTTCAACCGTTCATCCAATACGTTAAGTCATAGTTCTCTCAAAAATTCTAAACAACTAGCTGATTAGCTAGCTAGCTTATTGTTTTGTGTGTGTTTTTTGTGATCAAATGTTTATCACGAATACAAAGAAAACCAAAAGCTTGGCTTGTTTTTGAAATTGTGCACAAAACAAACAACAATATATAAATCAAAATACATTTGTACAAAATACATAAAAATAATAATAAAAAAAAAACAAATCAACCCGAACTAATAAAAAAAACTAGCAAGCTAACTTATTTAGTAATATTGTAAACAGGAAGGAAGCAGTAAAACCCGCCTCTTGTTTTATTTGATTGACGTTCGGCGCATCAGGAAAATAAAGATTTTACAGGTGACGAGTTTTAGCGACGCGTTTGTTTATAATCGGATTATAATTCTTTATTTTTTTATTTTATTGGACAGATTTAGAAACAGGAAGCGGGCTGATGGGAGAGCAATGACACTGAGGTCGTGCCCCTTTAGAGACCCGGGAGCAGTATGTTCTCAAAAAGATCATTTCCCATTATACAAGGGAAATGAAACATAAAGGTAATATAACAGAGTTTAGTAAACATAGGACAAAACTTCCACTGGCTGCAGAAAAATTTGTTTAAATTAATTGATTTTGGACCATAACGGATTGGGATTCAATACATTTTATTTTATTTGTCAATGAACCGTGGAGGAAACGTTCATAAATAACATCAAGGCCGTATCGTACTCATTCTATGGTGGGTTTGTCCTATTTTAACCTCCTTCCTTCCTCCCTTCCTCCTCATCCCCGAAGCAGCATTATTCTCACCCTCCTCCCCCGTCACCTTGCCGTCAGCTTTCTTGGTCTTTTTTGCTTTTGTGTCTCTTTGTGTTTCAACATGAAATAGATCAGAAAAAATCCTCAGAAACCAGAACATTGTGTAATGTTTAATTAAATGATTCATTCTGATTAAACAGCAACGGTTAATTTGATATTGTAATGTCACACTGACAGGTTTTAATTACGTTTCTGGTTTAGACAAAGAAACATTGTTATCTGTGACCTTTTTATTCCCTTATGAGTCATAATCTTTAATTTACACCGTTTGCTTTATGTCGCCTGACTTTTGTTCATTTACACAATCAGACTTCCAGGAAACGCATTGATTAGCTTGTTAACTACGTGAAAAACGCTGAGTATCTCTTTCTACACTTGGTTCACCATTTTGTTCAAGAGTTTTCATTCGTCAATGAGCGTCTGTAGCTCTAGAATCTGACCCCTGTCCTCACTTTTCTGGCAGTAAGCGCCCTGAATTGGCTGCGGAGGTCATGGAAAGCAATCGCTCCAATTGGCTGTTTAGTGCACAAAAAAGCAGCAAATGACTTCCTCAAGAGGGCACGAAAGCGTTACGGGTACTTCGAGATTAGAAGCGGCTGTTTTATGAAATCATCTGAGCAAGAAAACCTACATCTGTAGGTCTGCTTTTGTTTATATCCTTTTGTACTGTTTACCAATCAAAACGAGTCGGATAACGTTAGCTGCACAAGCAAACAAAGTTTTTGCATTTAAACCAGCACATTTCTATCCACTGAAAATGGACTTCACAGTGAGTGACCAGACATCTTGTGTCCAGCAGGAAAGATGTGCATATTTCATAGATTATGGAATTTTTAATAAGGCGTAGATGAGTTTTCAAGGATTTTAATGTGTATCTGGGGAAAAAAAGTGTAATCTCCACATTACTCTTCCAAGCAGACTGTTTGTATATATGTCTTCATAAAATTCTGGAGGAGATTCTTTAGTGTTGGCTTGAATTGAACACTTTTGTGTTCACTTTTCTCCAACATAACACAGACTCAGGCTGCATCATCTCCAGCATGACCAAGCAAGGAAGTTCTAGTTAATTTTTCAACCAGCGGCACAACTTCAGAGTTATGGTTCACCTTCGGAAATCACTGATAGAGACACAAATCAAGCAGGAGGGACGTGGGGAGGATGCTACAGCGGGAAGGTGGGGGATCATCTCATTACTCACAGAGAGATGCTGCAGCCTGAGGAGTTTGTTCAGAAGTTTACTTTCCTCCTGTTTGCTCCATTTTGACCTGATACAAACATGTTTATTGCCATTTACAGGAGCTACATTTGGCCTGAAGGGGACTTCCCTGTCACCTCAACCTACGCTTAATGAATTCGGTGAACAAAATTAAAATATCATAAACAGGTTCAGGAGACTTGTGAGCTACATAAGTCATAACCTGGTTAACATGTTTTAAATCGTTTTTTAAGAAATTTGATTAAAATGTTTCATGTTGAGTTTTTATGGTCTTCAGGGTGAAGAGGCCTGAATCCTGTGTCATTAGACAAGAATTAGTGAAATAAATCACAATTGATCAATGTGTAGACAGCTGGCATCAGTTTGAAGAGAATTTACTGTCCTCAGATCAGATTCATCGCGCTGGCTGACGTCTCCTCTTCACTCGCTTGTTCGCCCATCCATCTCTCTCTCCCTCGGGGTCAGCCACCTCTCCTCCGCTGACACGATGACGAGGGAGGAAACAACGACTGACCTCCGCCTGCAGCGCTGTCACACAGACACTTTGTGCTCAACTGGTCACAAATGAGACAGGTATTGATTGACCTGTGGCTGTGGAGGTCAATCTGACGTACACTCAGCCAGCTCAATACGTCAGGGCTGTGGTAGCACATTAAAACATTAAAGTGAGCCACCTGTAAACATTTGGAAATGATGCAGCCGCCCACGTTTTGATTTATAAAACTGTATTGTCGATCATTTCTAAAAGGAATTGATTGATTGATTGTCAGCACGGAGAGGTTACTGAAGGATTGCTTCATCCTCTAGAGACCATGAATGTCAGGACCTCAATGGTGGACCGCCATCAGCTCCGCCACTAGTGTGAGCACATGAATGAATAAATAAATGACTATTAGCGCTTACAGACTGGACAGGCCTTGAATATCTGCCAAATGTTCCTGACGTTGAGTTATGGTGATGCACAGCAGTCCTGATGATAAACAGGAGCAGAGCGGAGCGAGGCAATAAAAAGACGACAGGGAGAAGAGACAGAGCTCGGGTCAGTTCACTAGATTAACCCTGCAATCAGGAGGGCCGTCGTCTTTTATAAAGTTTAATCTCACGCTGCTTTGAGAATAGAGAGAGACAGTATTGAGGTCACGTCTCTGGAGAACTGATCTCATGTTGTTACAGGTCAAACCGCCTCCTGCATTTATACAGTGGAACTTCTTCTGGTTTCTTATTAAATGTTTCTCTGCATTGGAATACATCAGTGTTACAATCCTGCACTTAAAAGTTTATGATAAATGGATTTTAACTTTAGGAGCTTGAGGACTGCGACTACGACAGATGTGGATTTTAGTCCGAACAGGTCATGGGTGGGAATCCCGACAAGATAACCTGGAAAGTCTACTCTTAGTGTTGGTGTTAAGATGTTTGATGTTGAACTTCTTGATCTGACATTTTCAGTGTGAATTAGTTGCTAATGTTGCCAGGACGCCATCTATTCATACTGGCATGGCACTCCTGATCCCTGACAAGCATGTTAGTAATCAGGAGACGACCTCTTTCTCGTGGTAACAGGTTGAGAAAAGCTTGTTTTCTCGAGATAGCAGGTTGTTCTCAGATTCCTGAGTCAAACAATCCCATTGTATTCTGCACAACCTTTAAAATTTTGTCTGATCTTAGCAGTCTCCCGAGCAAAAAGATTAGCCAAACATCATCAAACTAATAGCAATTTTAGTCTCACTGGTACAAGTCGCCTTCAATTTATAAGAAATTATACAAAAACATTAACAGTTTTGGTGTTTCGGGAATTCTTTGTGTTGGCAGATTTGTTTAGTAGAGCTACTACTTTTGGTTACCTTACCCTCATTTTTTGGTGTTGTGTAGATTTTTTGGATTATTGCAGATTGTTGGGATTCAAATTCACTTATGGAATTACTGTGTTTTTGGCGATTGGTAGGTAAATCTTTGGTACAGTTTTTTGATGTTGAGTATATCGTTGGTGTTCAGCTGGTGTTGTGGAAACCAAAAATTCACCTTCAAAAATGTACTCAAGTACATGAATGACCTTTGGGTGTTGAGTACAGATACGTGTTATAGATTTTGGTGTTGTGGAAAATGACAAGTAGGTAGGACTTCTGACTTACCTTTAGTTTTGACTATGAGTAGATTTTTGGCGTGGAGATTTAGGGTGTTGTTGAGGTCAGGGTCGTATAGATTTTTGGTGACACAAATTTCGGTGAACAAACAAGAATGTAGAAAAGTAACTTTCACTTCTTGAGTTTTGGTTCCTGGGGCTGTTGGTGAAGAAAAGGGCCATTAGTGATGCTCATGTAGAGACATTGTGTTCCTCAGATCTCTTCTGTGTAACATTATAAAAGTCACCAGTACAATCTGTACAATAGAAGCTCGTTGTTGTGCTCACAGAGCGCTAAGAACATAATGTACATCACTGAATGTCTACAGACTGTCCCGAAGACTGACTTTGGTTCAGAGCTTTGTGACATACAATTACTGTAAAAGGCTTCTCTTTGTGTGTTGGTGTTCATTGTCTCTGAGTGCAGTTTCTTTGGAGATCATCTTTGTATACAGCAGGGAAATGTACACAGTGAGACGTCACAATGAATTCAGTCACTTTATAGAACGAATCAAATAAAACTGAACTTGTGTTGTTTTTTAAAAAATCCAATCAGTATTGGATTAAAGGATTACTTGTGCTGATTGGGGATTGTATACAAAGAGACGAATGTGGTTGGTTTTGTGTCTGCAAAGTGGAGGCTGTATCTGAACTGCAGAAGTAAAAAATTTTCTCTTTCTGTAATTTTTTAGGTGTATTTTGTACTCATTATTCTTTCCATTATTTTACAGGTGAATCATCTGAACTTCACGTATGTATTCTCTGGGTGAGAGCTGCTGTAGCTCGGGGCCGATTCGGTGTCTGGTTACAATCCTGCCTGGACCTTTAAATATATTTGAACAATTAAATACCACATTGAATCCAACCTGTTGTCAGTCTGTAGTTGATTTATTCAAGGACTTCAGTATAACTACAGCCTAGTCGCACTCCTATAAGTCAAAAACAATCGTCAGAGTTTCAAAGATGTATTCACCTTTTCAAATTTGAAAACAAAGTGATTGGTGCCACACATTGATGGTGTTTGTCTATCAAGGGCAATAAGAAAGTCAAACTTTTGGCAATAAACTTTCAGAAAGTGAAAAATAAAAATAAACACCAGTGGGTATTTGACTGTCCGCCACAGAGCTTCAGAAAACCGGCGTCACAACCTGGCAGGCTAATGTCACAGCAGCTTCAAGTTTCCGTGGCAACACAACCCAAGGGTCCAATTTCATTCAAGATTTCTGTCAGACCTCCTGACCGGCGGTTATATTCACCCTGTCGCCCCACTGAGGACTCCCCGCTCTGCTGATGATTACTGTCAAATAAAAAAAGCTTCAGCAGGGTGTCAGGGCTCTGCCTGTCAATCAAAAGTGACGAGGCTGCTGATTGGCGGATGTGGAGTGTATTCGGAGGACAAACATCGGCTGGATCAGCTCTGAGCGTCTGCTCAATGTAGTCATCCAAAGATACTTTTTTAAGCTTTTTAGCAATGCTAGCAGCGTTCGTCTGTCGGTCCCCCACTTTGATCCAGACTAAAATACCTCTGTTGGACTGTTGGATGGGTTGCCATGAAGTGTTGTTCATGTCCCCATCTGGACGAATGAATACGTTTGGCTTATTAACTTTTCTTGCAGCGTCACCATGTGGTCAAAACAGATAAATATCATTTGTCTAATGCTTTACATAATGACCCAAATATGACCCAGACTGCAAAACTAATGATATTCCCATCAGCAAATGTTAGCATGCTAAAGTTAAACTAAGATGATAAACGTGGTAAACATTATCTGCTAAACATTAGCATTCCTTGAAGGACTGGTGTGCAGGATTTAGTAGCATCTAATGTGAGATTGTAGGATCAAACCAACTGAAAACCCTTGCATGAATGAGAAACATCAGTGGCCACGAACAAATCTAGAGCCAGTGTTAGTTTCCGTTCGGGGCCACTGTAGAAACATGGTGGACTCACTGTGTCTGTACATAAAAACGGCTCATTCTAAGGTAACAAAAGCTATGGTACTTACGAATATTACATTTCTGCCATATTCTGTAAAAAAAGCCCCCTAAAGCTTACACACTGGACCCTTTAAGTCACTAAGCTCAATGCTAATTAGACAAACCATTTTCTGTGTACTTTTCATTGATATATATATATATATATATATATATATATATATATATATCGTCAGATGCAGAGGAAGCCAGAAAGTGCAAATTAAAAACTTGAGTGGAAAGAAAGTTTTGAGTTGTAGAAGTTGGTGTGTCACAAAATGTGTCCATAACGGGTCACTGAATTATGTATTAATTTACATTTTGTACCACATTTTTCTAAGAACTAATCTAAATCGCTGCCACCCCTGTAGAGCCGTCCCTGTATGTCTGACAGAGCGTTGACACCTTCTTACTGTTGACAGTTTTTGTACTAAAACTTTAAAATTTAAAGTATAGATTGTGACAGTTCCTGTTTAACTGTGCAGTCTCAGTCTGTTTGGTTAATTAACGAACGTCTCCCTGCAGCCTAATTAAAGACTTTGCCTCTAAAGCTTCAGGCCTCTTTTAAATATTCAATGTTTGACTCTAGACGTTTGAAGCAAAGAAGGGAACAGAACTAAAACATCCAGCTGCCAGGTTATCGATCTAATCAGAGGGGAAAGTGACTCTGACGGCTGATGTACGAGTTTTAATAAAAGGCCAATAATATGAGCAGTGTGTCAGTCTCATCTGAACTCATCATTATGGAGGGACACAGCAGGCTCTCCGGGGGCTGAGGAATCTGTTCCACACTCGAGCAAATCATTTGGATTTAATTTTCTTTTTCCTCACCAAGAGGAGCATCAAATGATCCCAGTTTATGATTCGTCGATCGTCTTTGTCCACAATCTTTCCCAAAAGTCTCAGAGGTGACCGGTCATTATCCCGGTTTATAATTCTTTCATTTTCCGTCTTTTCCGGTCTGCTTTGTCGAGTAAGCGTTCATTCTCGCGCCCCGAAGGCAGTCCTCATCTCCAGCCGTACACTTTGTTTTCCGCTCTCAGGAAAAGAACTGAAACGGCATAAAAACCATTCGTGTTGTTCAGTTATTATAAATCTTTTGTGCCCTGATATCTGCGCACACACACACACTGATGAACATCGGTGACTCAGACGGAGGACCTCGGTCGACCTCCATGCCTCTCAGCAGAGGTCACACTCCTCTCATCCATCTACCTGATGAACAGTCTGCCTCCAGAACATGAAATATTGTCCCACAGTTTGGTTGTTTGTGGACTCGTTTGTATTTGTGAAAGGTTTTTTTTAACACACAAGCTGCTGCAGGAAAGTTTATGCCTCCTAGAAAACGACAGAGTGCCCCGAACGACCTGACAAATGAGCATCCATGCTTTGAGCTTTAACTCTAACATATAGCATGTAGTTTCTGGCATTATGGTATAGTTAGGTAAGTATGTATAGCCTATGCTATGTTAGCATATTTCTACAGTACATCTAAAGGCTGATTCAGTTAGTTTTAGGTATCCTGTCATGATCTGAAGTGGATCTGATCTGCCGGTGGCGTTACATCAGCGGTCGATGGATCAGTGGAGTCATTAGGATTCAACCAAATGTCTTCATGTAAATGTGTCCACGGGGACAGACGGGGGATGAAAAGGCCCTCAGACTTTATGAGGTCAGTGAAGCTCTGTTGTCACATCCGTCACTGCTTCGCCTTCAGTTTTAATGTTACAGAACTTTTCCCTGAGATGAGTTATGAGCATTAGTTTGTGTTTCCCTCTGCACCAACAGTCTAATCTCAACTGGGAAATGGAAGCAAAGCATCTCGTAATGAGCACATTTGTTTCGTACCATTTCCTGAAACACGACGATGACAAAAACTAATTTTTCTCATTTTGTGGAAAAACCGCAGCAGCTTATTATAAACCGCAAAGAGAAAGCGAAGACGAATAGAGCCCGAGTCTCCCCGGGGCTCTCGCGCACACGCGCACACACACACACACAAAGCTGCTTTCAAGCCTACCAGGATGTTCAGATGCCGAATGCTAAGACGACACATGCGTTCATCTTACAGGGACGACTTCCTGAAATTGCTCCGAGAAAAGGAAAGAAGAGGAAAAGAGGCCTGGTGGGTTTCACTTCAAAGCCCCGAGTTCGATTCCACACATCAGAGCGAAGACCAAAAGCTCCTCTCCCTCGGGACAGACATCTCGCTGGGACAATTTGGAATAATTGGAGGAGATTGTCTGATTTTAAGCCGTCATGTCTGGTTTGTACAGTAACTACTCGCCCACCAGTCGGAGATCCCGTGACGGGTTTTTAATCCTATGTGATGTCTTCTTCTTCTTCCCCTACTCGTGCGTGACCTTTTTGGAATAAACTCAAAGCTTTAAGTGAAGTAAAATTAGACTTGTAGGATGCCACTGGGGCTTGTTAAGGTTCCTGTGTGAACGTTACGGTGCAATTACATATAACAATATATAATGAATAAATATAACGCACGACCTATACCAAAGGCCACCTTAACAATGAGCAGAGATTAAACAAAGGGAGCAAATAATGAGGAAGATCCAGGAGGAAGGTTTAGTAATTTTGCTTTTAGTTTTTTCATTTTAATGAAAGAAATTTAATTCAAGAGGGAGAATTAAACAAATCTGGACACATTTAATTTTGGTAAGTTTAAAATCCAACTGCTCATGTGTTTTTATAATTTTCTTTACATTAATCTGGAATACTTTAAATTCATATTTGCATTAAAGTGGAATAAAGTGTTTTTAAAGTTTAACTAAACCACTAAAATCTGAGTGTTTGATGCTCCGAGCAGAGCTGACCAACCTTACTGGACAGTCACTAGAAGCACATTCACGCTGCTTGTAAAAGTTTCTGTGTGCTACTTGGGTTGTTAAGTTATCTAAGCTAGATATGTCTCCAGAAGACATGTGCTCTGGTTCATGATGAAACCATTAGGTGTCTTAGGTGTCTTTGTAAAGTGTTAAGTGTAAACTTTTATAACTTTTGATTAAGATGTGAACATTTAAGAGGTCAGAATCATCCCCCTGCAATGAAAATAATAATAATAATAATAATAAATAATAATAAAGTCACATTTTCCTTCTGTAAATCGCACTCATGAGTGAGTCATACTCAGATTATAATCCTTTTAATGTGGATCTCCTCTGATAATCCAACAAGAAAACATCAAACTGAACACTGAGCCTGCGTCTTTGTTTCCAACAGGCAGAGCGAGGCGAGGGGCAGTCGGTTGGCGTGGTGTCTGGGGAGACGCTTTGACTGGAAGATGAACTCCCGGCGCGGCGGGAAGCAACAGACAGAGAGGAAGACGAGGGAAACGGCGGCGGAGACGACGCACAGACGTGGGGAGGATTGTTGTTAAGGAGGAAGTGTTTTTATAACGAAGAGCAGAAGAGGAACGTGCAGCGAATCCGTCGACGTTCCCTCCTGCTGATGATCACACGCTTAATTACAGCCACACACACACACACGACATCAATATTAGACTTCCTCCTCCTCTTCCTCTTCCTGACTCCCGCTGCGTTTCTGTTTTCATAATCCCATCTGTTTAACTTCTGCACCTCCTCCTCTTCCTCCCTCCGGCTTAAATTCTCTCCTCCGTCATCATCAGTTTTCTTTTTCCTCTAATTTTAAATTCTTCCTCCTCCTCTGCTTGTTTTCTCTCCTCCTCATCCCTCTTCATCCTCCTCATCCCTCGTCTTCTTCTAATGTCAACCAATCCCCCCCCTCCCCCGGCTCTCCTCGTTCTCCTTCCATTCAGCTTCCTCCTCTCTTTCCTTCCGCTTTCTCTTCCTTGTCCTCGGGAGGGGAAAGAGGAGGGAGGAGGTGGAGGGAGAGAGGAAGGAAAATGGAAGAGGAGGAGAGGGAGGGATATAAACTGGAGGATAAGAAGGAAAATGAGAGATGTAGAAAAGAAAGAGGAGGGCAGAGGATGAATGAAGGATAACAAGGAGAAGAGGAACAGAAGTAGGAAGTTGAAGGAGGAGGAAGGAAACAAGAAGAGGAGGAAGAAGGAAAGTGATGATGGAGGAGGAGAAATAGGAATGAAAAGAAGGGAAGGGAAACATCAAAGGAGGAGAGGAAGAGATTCTCCTTCCTTCAGCAACTTCTTTATGAGGGAGGAAGAGAGGAAAGAAGAAGGAAGAGGAGGAGAGGGAGGGATATAAGCTGGAGGATAAGAAGAAAAAGGAGAAGGAAGAAAGGAAAAGGAAAGAGAAGGAGGAAGAGGAGGACCTTTTGACCTTTGCAGGAGGTGAATTTAGATCCATTAAAAGTGAGGAAGAGGAGGGCAGCTGAGTCAGCGGGTTTCTTATTGGTCAGTTAATGAGAACGAATGAATAAAAGACACAAAGTCTGATTGAGTTTAATGAAGCTTTTCAGAATAAAACTGCAGCTTCACGTCAAATCGTACGTCACCGAAACTGTTAGATTTTATTCTCACTGGAACAAGTTATCTCCAGTTTCTAATGAACTATTAATTACTATACAAAATCACGACTGGTTTCTACTATTTTCATGTTCTTCTTCAATTTAATTTCAACAGGAGTCACAATTTGTGTTGGAAAGCTGATATTTTAGCCCCCCAAAAATGTACATTTGAACATTTAAACATCAGAATACGTGCCCACTGCGACAGTTCATTATTTATTGATCCTCAGAGGCTGAAATCACTCCCGTTCTTCTGCTGCTGGAGCAGATAAATACAGAAAATTAAAGAAAATAAATCATTTAAAGAAAAACAGCCAATACGTCCTCACTTCCCAAAAGCTCAAACTCATCCTCTCTCTCTCACACACACACACACACACACACACACTGTGTTTCATCAGTTTTTACAAAGGAAGTGAGAATAAGTGAGTTTCCCTCTATCAGCAAGTTAAAAGAAAAGAACGATCGCTTTGATGTCCTTTAACCATCAGACAGCAAAAACACCTGAAAATGCCCTTTTTGAATCACACACACTTACTCACACACACACACAAACACACACTGATTACAACAGAGGTGTTGAGCTCTGAATGCTGACAGAAGAGCTGAGCAGGGAAGAAGAGAGAGAGAGGAAGTGAACAGGGATTATAAAAGACTGGAGCTAAAAACAGGAAAAAAGAACAGAAAGAAAGTTTCTATTCACGTGTTTTCATCCACAGTTACATTGTTTCTGATCTCTCCTTATTGTGTTTTTATTTTATTTATTCTATATAATAAACGGCTGCTTATTTTCACTGTTGTTTGAGCTGCCATAACGTCTTAATGTCCCCCTTAAAATGAATCAAAATCGTCCCATCAGGAGTTGAAATTTGGCCACGTCTGGTTTAAAACAGCCATTTTGTGTCCTGCTAATTATGCTAATTGTCCAACATATGCAAATTATCATGTCAGTTTCTAAATGTCGGAGACCCAAACTGTAAAAAAATATTTAAAAAATAAAAAAATATAAAAAAAATAAAATTGACTGTTTCGAGGGTCAACGTGAGAAGTTTGTGTCGCACACGTCTGCAACAACAAATAAAGCATCAACGACGGGTCCAACTTGAACGTGCGTTAGTTTCCTGTCGGGACTGCGTAGAGCGGCACATTAACAGTTAAACAATCGTACGTTTGTCGAGGTGTCTTCGTTCCTCTGGAGAGATAAAATGAGTGCGGAGCTGCTCCCACAGAACCAGCAGCCATTTTCTATCAGACACGAAGAGATTAATCCACACAGAGAGAGAACGGAGCCACTTACAGAGTTATTATAAACACACACATCTCGTCTCACCATCACACACTCAATAACTTCTATCTCTAAACACACACAGAAAAGTCCTGCTGCCTGCGTCGAGGCAGCAGCTCCGGATGTAATCTCCTGATGGGTGTAAGCTCTTTATCGGACTTCATTCACTCTCTCATACACTGAATGTAACATTACACACTCTGACCTTTTAATACTTCACTTATCACACAAACACTTTTAACAATGAAAAACAGCCAAAACTACTTAATACCTTCCTGTAGTAGCTGTTTTAGTGGTTATTTCTGCCTGATTTTACACTTTATTTATCCAATTAAAAGGTCCAGTGTGTAACACTGAGGATCTATTGTCAGAAATATAATATATCCACAGGTATGTTTTCATTAGTGTTTAATCACCTGAGTATAATAATCATTGTGTTATTGTTACCTTAGAGTGAGACGTTTTTATCCACAGAGGCAGAGTCCGCCACATTAAACCATATTGTTTCTACAGAGCAGACAACCCAAACACTGGCTGTAGATTGGGACATTTTTACTACGTACTTAATTATGCAAAACCTTAAGTCTTCATATATTTTAAAGTGGTGCGTTGTACAATTGTCATGAACGGAGAAATAGTTTTTTTCTGCAGTAAAGACATTTTAATATGAGGCCTTATGGAGACTGACTGCTGGAGCCTCTAGTGGTCATTTGAGGAACTGCTCAAACTGAACTTAATTTTTCTTTTGACAAACAACAAATCAACACATCAGCTGTAAATCTGTCAAACAGTGGCACAAAGTTTTATTCCAAAAGACAAAACGACCAGAAATTTAATCACAGAAAAATGAATCAACAATTACAATTTAATAACAAGGCTGAGTTCTTATTTTCTAATCAAACTCTTCATTCTCTGTTTCATTTAAAGCGGGTGTGACATTTAAGATTTTCTAACTGAAGTTTCACACTGACGTTTGAATAAATAGGGTTTATTTATTAATAATGAGTTAGTTTTTACAGATTTTCTTTATTTCCTGATTTGTGGCTTTGATTAGGTTTTTGTTCTGTGGACTCTTAAATAAATAAGCCTTTTTTTAAATTGTATTATTACTTTTTTCAGGTTCATTTGCATCAGTAAACCGATCACAATTCAAAATTAAAAACAGATTAAAAGGAGTTAAATTGGTTCACTGAATAAAAAAAGACAACCGGGACAAATATTACAAACTATAATTTAAGTCTCTCTCTCAAATTACTTTTGAGACTTTAAAAGTGACAAATTACACCTCAACTTCCTCTGATATCAACTGAATTCAAACTGAGCTGCTACCTTAAGAACTTTCTATAAACAGCCTGAAAACAAACTGAACAAAACTTCAGAAACTTTGAACGAGCATACTGAAATACAAACTGGATTAAAAGGAACATAAAACATTCATTGTATAAATATATATATAAAAAAAAACACGTGTTTGAGGCTCGAACTGACAAAAATAACCAAAACATCCATCGGCTGCTCAGTCTGAACAGATCAATAAACATAAACAATACATGAACGCACAGAAGAATAATTTGCCTTCAAACTGTTTGATCTGTGGAAAGACAGATCAATAAAACCTTCAGAGTTGGAAAAACCTCCAAACTCTGGTTCTGTGTCTCGTGTCCACTCTGCTTCTCATTTCTTCTCCTCTGATAAATAAATATAGACACTTCCTGCTTTCATCCTCCAGATCTCAGACACCAAAAGGAAAAAGTCTCTTAAATTATTTTAATTACTTTGATTTTTTATAGTTTTACTCATTAAACTTCTTGTACATTTAGTTTTCCAAAGTAGTTTTAGGAAGGCAAATCTTTTTTTACTCAATGTATTTATTTTGGTGCCCCAGAAGTAACCAAATTTAATGTATTTGATACATTTTTTTTAATTGTAGAATTTAAAGTTGATAAAACAAACGTTCTGTTTTACCTGAAACTTCCCAAACCACACTGTGAAAACCCGAGGAGGAAACCATGAAACTGGCCGAATTAGGAAACATGGAAGAATACATTTAATGGTGTTGTTATAACAACTTTCTGTTTCTGTTTTCTCAGTGAACTTAAATTAGGAGCAAAAACAGATATATGTATGTTTAATCTAAAGGAAAAATATCTTAAATCTGCCCTCAAAGGCTTTTTTTCTCTTGCTCCTTCTGATTACTGGAGCCTAAAAACAAAAACACAGTGGTAAAGTGGGTCAAGCAAACCGAGGAACGTGTAAACAACTTTCCGCATTCTCCGATGACCGGAGGCTCAAACGGTCTCGGCTTTCTCGCGACGTTGAGTCTTTTCAGCCAATTAGGAAACATGAAAAAATGGGGTCCCGTTCTCCTCAGATGACCGGTAACGTTTAGCGAAATCAGCTGGATGGACGGACGCCTAAAATCTGCCTTTGTGGTCCCTCAGATAACTCGGGTTAACACGAACATGAAAGGGATCAGTAGCTACAAACATTCCTCTGGAAGAAGAAAGTTAAGTTAGCCCTCCTCCCCTTCCTCTGTTTTTAGCTCTCTCTCCAGAGATGAGTGGTGTAATGGGAGGATGAAAGGAAATGGAAATCAGACCTGACTAATGTCGTGGAAAAGGCTGTGGTTTTTTTAAATCTCTCAATCCTTTTACATTTTCTGTTATTTCCTGTGTAATTCACTCTAATGGAGCCCCGTACTCTCAAAACTACCAGACTGAGCCTGAGTGAGGATCAAAAACTCAAAACACATTTTATCCTAAAAACGACGGCATTAATGTTCAAAGTGAAACTTTTCTCACAGAGGAAAAGATTGGTTCTTTAGTCTGAATCATCACAAGGAAGATCAAATGTTTATTTAAAGTGTAAATCACAACTTTTGTCCAACTTTTATACCTAAAAAACTAACGTCTATTTTCACCTGGTTGATAAGTCCATACAGTAATTATTCAGCTATTCGCACCCGGGCCCCCGTGTGTGAATAGCTGAATATTTTAGCTATAAACTGTCCACATAGGGAGGCCGATGGGTTAAACTCAGGACTTTCTCTGGAGACCAGCATTCGAGTCCAATGTGAAAGCTGATTTTTTTTTTTGTGTATTTGCTCCAGTCCTCGGATGTGAATAGCCGAATAGTTTAGCTATAAATAAAGGACTATCACACATAGGAAAGGAGGTTGATGTAAAGACATAGTTGGCGTATTATTTTCAGGTTTCAGTCGCAGTTTGGTTCAATTTAGGAAACAAAACTATTCTTTAAACTGATTTCAACTGGAAAAATTGCCCCCAACAGATAAGAAAAACCAACCAAATAAATTGGAGGCAGGGTTGTATAAAAGTTTATATATATATATATATCCGTGTCCCTGCTGTGCATTATGGTTAGTATAAGGGGAACTTTGGCTGTAGGAAAATGAACACAGAGAGGAGGAAAAGGGAAGGAGGCTGACATTTAACAGAGGTCGAGAGAAATTTATTATCAGTTAGTGTTTTGTGAAACTAAACTGTGTTTATCTTTGTTTCTCCATTGGTTTAGTTTTCTAAACTAAAAGAGGTGATAGAGAGAAGAAGCTGAGTGGCTGATCGAAAACTAAATATTGTCCTTTCCCTCCCTCATCTCTGACTGAGATAACATTTCAAAATAAAAGGGAGGAATGAAACAAACGTTTTCTGTTGGTCCGTCTGTGCCAGAGGCAGCGGCCCATCACACAAACACTGCGTTGGGGAATATCTGGAATCATAATAAAGACAGTCCTGCCTTTTCTCCTTCTCGTCCTCGAATCGTCCCATCGCCGCTGAGGTCTCCTGCAACAAAATGTCACATCTTTACATCACTGAATGAAATGTTTAATGTGCAAATAAGAACACTTTTACTGTGGCAATAAAACTCAAAACACATGGAGAGAAACCTGCTCCACATCCAGAAATAATACCCACAGATAATAACAGAAATATGAGGAGGATCAGAAGTACAAGAGGAGTAAGACCTGTGGTTACTGTATTTTAACTAGATTTGGGTGACGAGCCCATACGGCCCCCGGGTGTGACTAGTCGAATAGTTTAGCTATAAATGGGGATGAGGTGGGCGATAGGGTTAAACCAGGGCCACTACTGGTACTGTGATCTTGTAGAAAGGCCACTTCAACGTTCAAGTACTCCAAGAAAGTTAAATATTATGAGAATATTTCCATTTCTAACATCGTATTTAACAAAAACCAGCATGTTTCTGTATGAAACAACAAATGAAGGCCCCTCTTTTTATCAACTGTCTTTGACCATTTTGCTCCAAACTGAATAAAAATATACAGAAATTACTGAAATGTGTTAGTAATTAGTGGCACTGCTATATATTGGGGAAAGTAATATTACTGTAACATTATTATAGTAATGCAATAAAAAAAGTGTATGATAAACTTTTTCCAAGGTTCTAGTAAAAAGTATTGTGATGGTATTGAGAGTCTCTGTGATCAATATTTTGATGATCACACTGTGGATCCACAGTCTCTCTCACTATCTGCAGTAAACAGCAGTGTGTCTCACCGTCAGTAGAAAGGCGACTGGGAGCTGATGTAGAGCCTCTGTGATTGGGGGGTGGGAGGGGAGAGCGACGACAGAGAAGAGAGGGGGGAGAGAGGGGAGAGAGGGAAGGGGGGAGGGCGGTGGAGGAGGAGGTGGAGGAGGGAGGCAGGAGGGGAAGGCTCTGCCGGCGCAGGTCATCACCCCGGGACTGTTGGCGGAGGAGGAGGAAGAGTTGATGGCGAGCGGAGGAGAGGGGCTGCTGGGAGAATCGCAGGAAGCTCCGTTGAGGAAGGATGAGTCTGGAGGAGAGGACACAGGGAGGAAGGAGGGAGGGATGAAGGGAGGAAGGAGGGAGGGATGAAGGGAGGAAGGAGGGAGGAGGGAGGGAGGTAAAGAACAAAGAGGATGATGGGAGAAAAAGTGACATAAATATTTAGCTTCAGTCTCCACAGATACAGTTGGACTCTGATTTCCCTCAGCTCGTCTTCGGGGTTGTGTATCCCCCGAAGCCCCAACTGAACCGTCCTAACTCAAAATAATCATCTATGTTCCCTGCTGGCTAAACACACGAGCTAACAGATAATAAACAGGTAGTTCCAGAGATCGTTTCCAGACTCTCTCTGTAGTTAATCATCATATGAAATGTCCTCTGTCGAGTTTGACCGTTAGTAGCTCCAAAAAAGTACCAAAAGTACTTTAAAAGATGATAGTATGAGACATCAGTCGATGAGTAAATTAAAGGTCCTGTGTTTAATAGCGGAGGGGTGTTTTCTCTACCTTAGAACAGACAAACCCTTTCAAACACTTTCTCTAGAACAGGATTTTTACATTTTCTGCACATTTCGCAGCCACCATAGTTTCTCCTACACACTTTAAAGGGGACGGCGAAGCGAGTTGCAACCATCTACACCACCAAACTC
The DNA here is from genome assembly GCF_905237075.1 of Dicentrarchus labrax. NCBI lineage: Eukaryota > Metazoa > Chordata > Actinopteri > Moronidae > Dicentrarchus > Dicentrarchus labrax. Next base: position 37,057 of record NW_026136928.1, on the reverse strand, counting down.
ACTGGTACCTTTGAAAAGAATATAAACTGTAAATAAAAATAGATGTATTATTATTTTTCAGCCCTGAGTAGTGTCTGCAGGTATTCCACTCAGGTTGTGTACCACTGAGGGGCGAAACAAAGTTCACAAAACACTGCAGAACTTCAGCAACGTTTCAACCTGAAACCATAAAAGTGGAACCAAAAACCCAGTTTTTTAACAGTGTTTATAAGAGCAGTGAGTAAAATCACAGTTAATAATTCAACTTCTGCAGATTCTTTCTTTGTGGTTTCCAGTTTCAAACATACTACGTGAGCTCCTGCAGACCGAGAGAGAGACATAGAGGAGGGAGAGAAGGGGAAGGGCAGCAGATATGGGGGGGGAGGAGAAAGGGGGGAGACGTTGTATGTTGTGGGCTGAGCTGGCACAGATCTTCAGCTCCCTGCGGAGTGATGAAAAATGGATGCAGTGTAAGAGAGTTTGATTAAAAGCGTCCACCACAGGGCCGACTTCCAGTAGCCAACTTTACTCGACTTGTGTCCAAAAAAAAATGTTTTAATTGCGTTAGTGTTGGCGGGTGGTTGGAGGTTCGGACCTGCTTCCTGCGAGTCAATTAAAAAACATTTTACCTCCGAATCACATTTTCTCACCCTCCTCTCTACGCAGCTCTAACTTCCTTTTTCACGCTGATCCCAGAGTCCCACACTTCACTGCACGGATGGTTGAACTGATGCTGCACTTAAGCTCCAAACCCCCAGAGACACATTTGGTAAAACTCAGCTCTATTTTCAGAGGGGATGGTCGTCAGGACACAACAGCTGTGTGTGTTACAAGAAAGGCATGATGGGAGATTGTTCAAACATCTCTGCGTCCTAATCTACACCGAGGCGGGAATTATAGTCCAAGATCAACATCTCTGAGTGTTTATTCAGAGGAGGGTGCTACAGGTACACACACACACACACACACACACACACACACACACACACACAGTAACAGTATCTGTGCAACTACAGTAGATGATTGGAGGTCATTATCTTCATATCAATTGTGAATAAACTCAAATAAATTTAGAAATTACTTATTAATTATCTGCAGAAGTTGCCTTAGAAATATCAAGTTTTTAAGTTTTCTTCAGTGTCACAGTAAACCAGAGAGAGTTGTCTAAATAACAATGAGTGCGCCACTAACAGGAGCTGCTAACAGCTAATTCGGCTACTTTAAATGGAGGTCATTTGCTAGTTTTGAGTTTTGGGTGAAGAAATTGCAGAGTTGAAACTCAATAAAATCTGACATGATACACACATTTATCGATTCACTTCACTTACACATTCAGGGGATGCCAGTATTTTGTATGTCGATCTTGAATAAACTCAGATAAATCCTAGAAAAAAGAAGCTCTGTATAACTGCAGAAGTTGCTTTAGAATTATCAGGTTTTCTTCGGTGTCACAGTAAACCAGAGAGAGTTGTCTAAATAACAATGAGTGTGCCACTAACAGGAGCTGCTAACAGCTTATTCGGCTACTTTTAATGGAGAAAAGAGAATAACAGTACCTGCTTTTAGGTCGGTGTTGATCCACAGGTCACACAAAAGTCAAAACAAATACAAGAACCTTGCTCAGGATGAGATTTAATAACATTTATGACTAATTATTTGTGGGATTAAAACCACTGAGCACTGCAGGTAATGTTAAAATAAAGCCACCTCACTCAGATAAATAAGTCAGGTCGGACAGGAAGCTGCTGGATTAGTCCCAGCGTTATGAAACCACTCTGGGCTCTGAATGTGAGCGATTTCAACGCCGTAAATGTTTCAATGCAGATAAGTCGAAGGGAGTTTTGATCTCCCTTCAGCCATCGCTCTGCAGGTGATGTTTAACTTCAAATATCTCACGTCAAACAGAAACTCCTCAAAGGTGCTGTGATTGGCTCAGAGGGAGCTCCAGATGGCTCCAGTTCAGACTCTGACAGCTGCTTCAGACAATACACAACGTGGCTGCCAATCCTGTTCGCTCCTCCAGTAAAACTCTTTACTGGGATTCAAATGTTCCTGCAGCGCTCAGGTGACCTGAAAACACTCGAGAACGTCTCACTGCCACTCGAATGAGTCCACAAGGAGCCACAGGAAGATCTCATCACATTATTTTTACTATTATTTGACTCCTGTGGCGTCCGACCCAGTTTCATTTCCTTCATCTGCACAAAGTGAAACAGCAGAAGTGGAAATAATGTGAATAAATGATGATGGTGAGATTGAGACTGTAAAAAGTAATAATGCAGATACACATTATTGTGCTGCTTTAGCTCCGGGCTGTCGCTGCTGTATGAATACAAACAGACTGCTTTAAAATGCTATGCATCGTCCTGTAGATTATTAACACCTCAGCACAACGATCATAAAAACTGGAACAAACAGCAGCCTTTACAACGCCGAGGCGCCAGTGTAAACAACATAAACGGGTAAAATCACAGCTGGGGGGGTCTGTGGAGGAGAAAACTTTCACAGTTTAACATTTAAATGAAACTCAGAGCAAGAAAAGAGATTAAAACTTAACCTCCTCATCATTTGTTTAGCTCTTATGCCATCGTCAGGATTTCAAGCAGAAGTTTGCTTTTTTGTTGACACTTAGGACCGAGGATCCTTCAATGAATCGCAATCAGGATTTCACACAATCAATGAACATGATCGTCTGTGATATTGACAATTAAAATGTCGACTCACTCCTATCAAATCTTCATCAAATCTTCATCAAATCTTTAACAAATCTTCAACAAATCTTGGTTTGATGATCCAGATGTTCTTGGTTTCACTTTTGGGAAAACTTTGGATACTTTTTGTTCCCGGACAAAAAGCTGTATTAAGTTACGCAAACTGAAAATTTCCTGCTGCTGCAGCTTCACATTAAGAGCATTTAACCGCAGAAACAAGAGTGGACTTTTATTTTGAAGAGAGCTAGTTTGTCAGGGTTCGCACTCTTTTTAAGAAATCCTTTTTTTTGACATTACAGGACATCTCTTGCTCACAAACAGTAGGTTGATTATTGACGCATTCAATATCGATACGGTTTCTGAACGTTGAAGGTGAAGTGTGTGTGTGTGTGTGTGTGTGCGCGTGCGTGTGTGTGAGCAGTACCCAGGTTCCACAGCGTGGTCTGAGCAGCCAGCTCTTTGGCGTCGTCCAGCAGTGCACACAGTTTGTCGGGGATGAAGGTGCTCCGTGTCGACGGGATCACCACCTGCACACAAACAAACAAATAAACATTCATTGTTTATTGTGTATTTTAACATTTTGACACCAGTGTTTGTTTATTTCTGGTGTGAATGTAAAAGATCATCGAGCAGTGAGTTTATTTACTTAAACCAAGCAACTGAAATAAAAATAAAAACTAGACTTTGTACTTAAAGAACAAACTAAAATATAATACAGATTTACAGGTTACATCTGTTTATTGTCTCTGTGAGTGTTTGTATTGTGTTTCTTCTTAAAATTGTCCCTTAATAAATATTTAAGAACAAACTCTGAAACTACTAAAAACTAAACTTGAAGAAGTCCCTCTGGAAAACTAAATTGAATTAACAAAAAATAAATGACAAAACTCTAAATTTGGTGTGTAGCATCTGTTTATGCTCCATACAAAGAACCAATACAATAAAATTCAGTGTTAGTTGAGTTCTCAGTTGGTTTATTTAGATGTTTTTCTTCAGGTGGAATCAGCTCGATGTGATGGCCGACTGTGCAGCTGCCTCAGCGGTTTCTCTTTTGTTCTTTCTGGCTGAGATCTCCGCCCCCTTTTGTTCTTTTTCTTTTTGATTTTGGGGGTTTTCCTCCCAATTACCGGTGTTGGCATCCTTTATATGCTCCAGTCTCGAGTGAAGCCTGGTTTATTTATTTATAGAGGACGTAACAGTGTGTTTCCACTGAGACGACAATACAGTAAAGGAAGGTGATGATGATGCACTGTGCAGTTAAAAATGAGTAATCTAGCGCTGGGGTTTGGTGTACAGACCTTGTACAGGAGCAGCAGCTTCCCGTCCTGTCCCGGCGTGGAGTACAGGTGGTACTCCGGCTGCGACCAGTAGTTCTTGCGGCAGTAGAAGTCGAGCAAGCTGATGGCGGACCCGATCTGACTCTGCTTCAGGGACAGCAGGCTGGTGGGAGAGAGCGGGGTGCCCGGAAACAGGGGGAACACACACCTGTCTGGGTCCTCTGTGATACAAACACACACACACACACACTCACAGGATTAGCATTTAGCTCCAACATATTCAGATTTGTGAATAAGTTCTGCTTTAACAATCACGGCTGCTCACTCGGCTACCAAACACTGAGTCTGATAACTACTGTACCTCAGTCTTACATTCAGACTCCAGCAGCAGAACAGAACCATCTCCAGTTATCTGGTCATTAAAAGGCGACTGACTCAGCTCTCTATCTGACTAACTTTACATCTCCATTACTCCCCCAGTTAAATCTCTCCGTTCATCTCCATCCAGATATATGATTCATCATCGCTTTCTGTCAGCCAGACTCTCTTCTTCTCTTTCAGTTTCAATGTGTGGAAAGAGTTTCTTCGAAGTTGGTTTAAGATTCAAGTAGACAGATGTCGGAGCTGCAAGTCACCTTCAGAAATCATTAGCAGTCTGTAAACAAAACACTTGAGCTACTGAAATATGAGACATGTCCACTCATGTTAATTATGTCATTAATTTAGCCGAGGAGAGCCTTCATTAGGAGATTCTTCTGTCTCGACACGCTCATCTTAAACACAATATGAACTTTATCTTAAAGCCTTCAGTGGCTGCAACCAACTCTGGTTTCCCTGATTAAATGTAAACGTGAGCTGCTCCGTCTGCTTTGGTTTAATCTGTAGAAATGTGTGACGGCTTTTATATCTCACTGCAACAAACTGGAGCAGCCACTGTGTGCAAAAACAAGTTACAGAGCTAAAGTTAGCATAGCGTTTACTTTAGTCTGCTGTGTTCCTGCTGTGGAAACGGGTCAAGAGAAAGACAAGCTAGAGCTGAAACTCACCATTCATAAGCCCCGCCCCTTTTTGGTATGTGCTCCAATAACAGCTTTCATCCTTTAAACTACCCGTGGTTGTGTTTTCGACATACGAAGGATCAATTAGTCAAATTAGTGACAGAACATTAATCAGCGACAATATAAGTTGTATGTTAATCATTAAGTTATATAAAAGTATAGTATTATAAAACAGTTAAAAGAGAAAATCTTCATGGATTTAAGGAATCGCTGCGTTCTGATTCATTTATTGATCAAGATAACAGCTCAGATACTGTTAATCACGGTCATTATTGAGCTTTATGTGTAACTGAACATCAGGCCGCTTTAAAGTCCTTCAGCTGCCGGACAGAAATAGCTTCTCGCTTTAAATCTCTCCCTCCATTTATCTGTCTCTCTAAATCTTTTTCCTCTTTCATGCCATCAATCTTTCTGCATTCAGTCTTTCTCTGCCGTTCACTCCTTTTTCTCCACCCTCTCCTGCCTCTGTCCAGCTCTCCCCATCTGAATCTCTTTCTCGACTATGTACTGAGCAAAGTGAATCTTTAATTCCTCTCCCCATGAGTCTCTCTCTCTCTCTCTCTCTCTCTCTCATCCCTCCACAAATATAACCATATACTTCTTCCTCCATCACTCTTTTTGTAGTAGGACATCGCTCCTCTCATAAATATTTCACAGTCCATTTGTGGGAGAGTTAACTGTAAAACTTTTCTCATTTTCAGAAAATGTCTGCAGGCGTCAGGAAATCGGGAGTTTTGCTTCATCACCAGATTATTATCGCGGCTGCGTCAATATACGAGTAAGACTTGATGAATGTGGTTTGTAATGGATGAGACAAAGTCAAAATCTGCTCTAGATGAAAACTGAAAACTCGTCGTATTGAATAAAACAGAAGGATTTTACAGGCAGACCAAAAGACAGGGAGTCTGAACAAGAACGACCACCAGAAGAACGGCGTCATCCTGAGAGTTTGATTTAGGCGAGGGGTCGAACCTGCAGGAGGAGGAGCAGCTCTCACGCGTAATGATGACCCTTTTATATTTGCTTTGATATTTATACAAATCGAGTCTTAAAATGACCAGAAGACTATCACTGTGATAGAAACGGAGGGCAGCGCGACGCCAGTCTGATGGTGTGAAAAGTCTGATGTTTTACAGAAGTCGAAGAAAGGTATTAAAACGTGAAGTAAAACAATAAGACTCATGTAGGCTGTATGACAATGAACCCATCAACTAAAGAGTGGAACAGAGTATGTTGAGTATTTGCCTCTTTTTACTTACTTGAAGGCTACGTGCTACTTTTATTGTATTGAATACTCAAATGTTTTTAATAAAGGAGTGTATGTGGAAGTATAGGAGATTCATTGTTTTATATCGTGGGATCAAATTGGGTGTCAGGAATCAGGGAATTTCACTGGTGTTGTAAAGAATTTACATTTGGATACTCGCAGATACCGAGTACTTAATAATACCATTACAGTTCTAACGATAACATTAAAAACATGATTTACTTTCATCAGATGTTCCTCACTGATGACTGACTGAGTTGCTTAAAATATCTCCAAACTGCTGATATGGCTTCTCTTCCACCCACCTTAGTGGTATCAGGTGCGGTATCAAAGAAGTTAGTATATTGTTATCGGTCCTACAGGATATTAATATTAGTGTTATTATCAATCAACAGTTGTCTGCTGGCTAAAGTTTACAGCTGCTTGTCAACACGTAATCATCCAGATTTTAACTCCTAAATATCAAACACGTTTGAAATGATCAGCCTCAATTAGTCTGCGAGCAGGTCAGCGAGGTTTAAAGTTATAATCCGTAACGTTTCCGTCAATGGGGTCATATCTCCTTAGAGCATGTGTTGTGGTTGTCTGCCAGAAGCTGTCGTACATTGACTTTTTGAATCTAAAGGTAATCAGCTGTAGTCTGAGCCCGGCTTTAGAGTTTCTGTACCAACACAAACTCTCCTGGAGAAAGTGATATTGATTGTTTGGATGGTCGGGCTCTGAACAAACTTTCCTGTCAACATTATTTTGGGCAGTTTTGGGAGAAATCTTCCTGAGACAGAAAAATGTCTGGGCTTATAGAGAACCCCCTCAGCACAAGTAGAACTGGACAATATAAGGTACTGTGATATGAAATTGGAGATATTTATCTTGATATTATGAGAGAAATAAGAGTTTTATGAATGAGAGCCCGTATTTGATCGAAACCCTTTGTGATATTTGATCATGAAGAAGTGAGAAGAAGAAAAACAGAGCAGAAAGAATTGATGTTACTGTATAAAAAGTATAATCATTGAGCAGCTTCAGGCTGCACAGTCCTATCTAATGGAAATGATCATTCTGCTCCATGTGAAGATGATGATGATTAATGATTCATATTCGCCCATCTTTCAGAAGCTGCTGCACATGAGCGTTTTAAATTGGCTGAAAAGTGCTCTCTCTCTTTTTATACCGTGGAAAAGTTTCCCCAAAGTCAAAATTAATTTATCTTCACGTGGAATCTTTTGTGAGCTGAATGTAGATCAAACAGTCGATGTTACTGTGCAGGTACAGTTTTACTCACAAAGATATTTTATATATTTTATATTAAGGACTCTTAACTAGAACTCCAACTGATTATTATGTGTCAATTGTTTGTGTTTTTAATTATTTAATTAGTTAGATATTAAGCTAGATATTAACCACTCTGCCACTCTCGAGTGCAACATAAAAAGTTCCACAACCTGTTTCTGCAAATGTTTCACAATAAAAGCCTTGTCAATGCCTCTATTTGTATACACAAAAACTAATGCCAGATTAAGTTCACACATCAGACATAAAAAAACCGACCCGACCCTAATTTATGGAGTAACAACCTTCTTACAATCACTTACTGCTCCCTGACGAACACAGAACAATCCTCTCTCTACAGTTCATTCTGTAGAGCAGCTCAACCATCTCTAAGTGTGCAGCGTTGCATTGTGGGATTGTTAAACTGATAAGAGAGCAGAGGTAATTTACAATAATGCTAATCATCCTAATAAATGATGATCAATCAGTAATCCTCACCTCCGCTGTAGAAGGGGCTCCCCAGGCGTGTGGACAGTGTTCTCAGTGGAGAGCATCCGTCCACAGCTCCGCCCATTACGCCTCCGTCGTTCCTGTGCAGCAGAAACGTTCCGTTCGCTCCTCCTCCTGCTGCGTTGTTTCCCAGGTATCCCCTGTTGTTGTACCTCCTCCCGGCTACGCTCCCGTCTTTGATCCCAGCCGGTTTGGCCAGCGTCACCTCCACGCTGACGCCGTCGATCAGGGCTCCGTTCATAAGGCTCAGCGCGGTGATGGCGTCGTCACGGCAGCGGTAGTGAACGAAGGCGTAGTCGGTCAGTTTCTTAACTCGCTCCACGGAGCCCGGCTTGAAGCAAGAGAACTCCTGGCGGAGGGTTTCTTCGGTGGTGCTCAGCATCAGGTTACGCACCTGGAACACAAACTGGATTATTGTTTACAGAAAAAACAACACTTTCTTGTGACGCCTCATCACAGCCAGGATGTTTTGGCGCCCACCAAAGACGTTTTAGCCAGCACCAAAAGAAAAAGCACAGAGATTTGAGAATAAAAACAGCAATTCAAACTATTTAATCAGCAATTTATCAAACAATTGTGGAACAAGCAGAAAATAAACCTAATACAGCCACTTTTGTGAAGCTAGCGCTAACAGGAGAGATGACTTCCTGTGCTTTCTCATAAAATAAAAGTTAAAAAGCACTCTTCTTCGATGGGACTCAGAACAGGCTTCTCCTCCATGTTCTTTGTTACCATGGTGACTAGTCCTCCAACTGGTATACAACTGGTGCCTGAAAATGAGCGGCAGCAACAACGTCAGCGCCTTTCTGAAAAGTTCAGACGTGGGTTCGACGTGGCCACCCAGAGAATACTTTCTCTCCTCGTTGGGAACAATAAAAAAAAAAAAACGCTGATATTATTATTGATATTTGATATGAATGACAGGGCTGTAATTAACTGTAATTATCCTGTAAGTCGTTGCACCTGACAGCATAATTACAGCGTTGTTTGTGAAATCATTAGCAGTCTTGATTTGTAGTAAATGAGAAGTCCTCCCTGCACACACACACACACACACTGAGGGCTTTATTTACCTCTGGGCCTCCTCCTCTGCTAAAAATACTCTCCCTCACACGTCTGCGAGGGGCTTTTGTGTTTGTTGCCCTCAGATCACATCTCAGGCTTTCAGAGTAAAAGCCTCCACAGTAATTGATCCCCTGGAGGGCGTGTGCGGCTCCTCCTGTGAGCCTCCTCCCCGCCGCCTCACTCTCTCTCACCTTTGATCCGAACAAGGCTGCTGAATATTTCACAGGCCTCTTCCAGAAACACTGACCTTTGGCTGCGGAGCCGCCAGGGGGAGGACAGGGGGAGCAGGAAGCAGGAGCTGACCTTTTTATTTGGAGTGAGCCCGAATTAAAGGTTCTGGAAAGTTTTTACACTTTGGGCTGAAATGGGGCTTTTTTGGGGGGATAGAGGGAACACGACTCACATAATAAACTGTCTCAACTGTACAAAACTGTATAATCCTCCAACTTTATCTACATTTCCTCGTTTCGGATCGATTACACAAGAAGTTTCCTCACATTTCACACACAAGTTTCACACATATATACTTTATATTATGTCATATTATGCAGACGACACACATCTTTATCCTTGATCAGCCTCATGAACTTTCTCTGGGATATAAAGTGTTCGATGGCTTTAAAACCTTCTAAAATTCAACAAAAGCAAGTAAAAAAAAAATTGATTTGCCCCCCCTGAATCCATCTGTGGAAATCAGATATGATTTGACTCACGTAAAGGACTCTGACGCGCTGCATGACCTCCTCGTCCACGTCCTTCTCGGGCTCGGCCCAGTCCACCTGGATGGAGTGACCCCACAGCTGGAAGGTTCCTGTGGAGAACAGCAGGGTCACAACCTCCTGGCAACAGTTACAAACCCTGTCTCTGGTGTAGGTTACAGTGAGGAGTTGTTTCACAGTGTTAGTATAATAATAACCGCAAGATAGCAGTGTTATAAACTGAGGGCTGTGATGTTGCAGTTCCTATTGTTCTCGTTTCATGAAAATCATCTGTACTCGGAGTGGGTGGGGCTTAAAATCTGACGTATTGATACATTTTACTCTCACAAATACTTGAGAATTGAGTGAATTATCTGTATTAGGCCCCTGTAGCTCCTGGGAGAAACTACCAGCCCTGAACAGGAACTCTCTTGTTACTTGGAACTTCAAGTTAGCCTCAGATTCCTCAGCTGGAAACTCAGGTGAGGTTCCCGAGTTTGTGAAAAACGACCTCCGATAAACTGCGTTCGGGAGGGTTAACCAGATAGACGAATCAATGAACTGTATCACACTGAAGTCCAACACTGCCCTCCAGCAGTGCTGCTCATTGATCTGCACCAACAGATTTACAGCACAGACCTCAGATACCTCGACAGAAAAAAAAAGAGCAGACTCTCTGGGTTCTGTGTTATAACAGAGTGACGCTGCGACTGCGGAGTGGAGGTGGACATTTTATCGGGAAAGAAGTCAAACAGGAGTGGGCAGGATGGGAGCCAAAATTCCTACTTAAGTAAAAAAAAAAAAAAAACACTACAATTACAATTACAAGCTAATAAAACATTTCCAGGACACTGGAATTTTTGGTCATTTTATTCTATTTCCAGGTGTTTCCATGACTGGAAAACTAGTCTCTAAATGTCCAGATTTCCAAGGACACATGGGAACCCAGAGGATGGGATTATTCTCCAACTTCTTCCAGTTTCCACCATCAAACCATCCAGCTCTGACCATTCCCTGTAGCTGACAGCAGACTCTGGAGTCGTCAGAGAGTCACTAAGGTTGTATTGAGTCTTTCTTATAGTTCAGCCCACAGTAGTGGGACAGGAGAGATAGCAGCTTCATCCTGACACAGTCTGACTGTCCTGTAAACTCGGGTTCATTAACAGTAGATGCTGCTGTGAGCTTACAGTATCTGTTTCTATATTCAGCGTAAACTCACTGATGCTAAAACTGAAGTTTATCTGCCACAAAACATATTTTTTTGCAGCCATTTTTTGACACGTTAATCAAGTACAGAGCTAATTTATTGATATATTTCAATATGGATGTAGAGTGGACGACCCGCTCTACCTCCTGATCCACAGCCTCAGCAGCTACGTTATGATGGTGCAACGGATTTTAGTAACAGATTTAACTAAGTGGTTACTGAGCCTCCAGTGTCTGACTGAGGAGAGACATACAGCACTTTATTATTATTATAACTGTCCTGTAATGAATATAAAGTTCAGTTTGTGTTGATCCTTTTTAAGGATGTTATATGTTTTTCTAGGGCTGCAATTAATAAATATTGTCTTTATCAATGAATCTGCCATTTATTTTCTTGATTAATTTAATTTAAATACAGCCCAAAACCCCCAAATTATTGATTTACTATCAATAAATAAGAAGTAGCAAATAGCAAATCCTCAGAAATAAAAAGTTGTAACAAGTAATTCTTGAATATTTCTGCCTGAAAAATGACTTAAATGTGAAAATAGTTTCTGATTCTATATTATTTATTTGATATGAATGTAATTATCTGTTATCTTTAGCTCTGTGCAGCATTAAACCTTGTTTTAAAATGATAATAATAATGTGTTTGATCCTTGAACACAAACTACATCTTCCAGAATGTACAAAGTTAAATATTAATCTATAAAATATAACAAACAAGAACTGAACAGGAGGACCTCACTGTTGTATTAGACTGCAGTGTTCTGTGGTGTTCTACCGCCGTCTGCTGGACAAACACAGGAACTGTAGACAGGAACTGACCCAGAGTCAGGAGATTTAGGAAGAGGAGGAAGAGGAGGAGGAGGAGGAGGAGGAGGTGTGTACCAGGTATGAGCTTCCTCCTCGCCATGGCTGCCGCTTTGTGGGACTCGTACTCCACGAAGGCAAAACCTCGGTTTCTGCTCTTATCTGTGGAGCTCGGATACACGATCACATCGACCACGCCGTCCGTCACCTGGGAGACGCACACACGCACACACGCACACACACACACAATGCGCCACCAATTAAAACTGTGTGTTCAGCTGCTGCTCGAGTCGACTTCTTTCTGCTGAACTTTAAAGTTAAAAATATTATTTGAACTTTTTTCCAAAAGTTAATTGGAGGCAACGAAGTCCAAAAAAAACGTTTTACAAACTAATTTATTCCCTCGAGGGTTTTTAATTTGACGCCTCGGGGACGGACGAAGGCAGAGGCACCTCCGTCCAATTAGTTTATTCCACATTTCTACTCTGTCACCTTCTTCATCTCCTCCATGATCTCGTCCTTCCTCTTGTCTTTAGGGAGGGAGCCGATGAAGAGGCGGCAGTTGTCCAGACTCACGCACACCCCGATCAGCTTCCCCGGACGGATCTCGTGGTTGTCCAGTGTCTGGATGGCTCTCTGCGCCGCCTCCCTGCACCAGGACGTTATTATTATTATTATTATTATAAAGCGGTTTTACAGGTTGATGTTTGAGCTGTTCCTGTGGCAGCTACCTGTTGGTGTACATGACGAAGGCGTAGCCGCGGTTCTCTCCGCTGAACTCCATCATCAGCCTGAACTCGTAGATCCTGCCGGCCGTCTCAAACAGCGGCACCAGCTCGTCTTCGTACATGTCTCTGGGGATCTTCCCCACGAACACCTCGCAGCCCCGCGGGGGCGGCGGCCCCTCCCAGTCTGCGGCACCGAAACACGGAGGTCAGAAACATTATTTTAAACAGTCTGTGAGCTCCTGAATGAAGCCCTTCAGTCACATATGTTTCTGTGGTCTTTACACACCTGGGGGGGGTCCGCCGTACTTCCTCTGCCCGTTCTCCTGCACCATGTTGTATCCCGTCTTCTCCATCAGGTCGAGCAGCGCCATCTCTTTGGCGCAGGACGCCTTGAACTCGTCCTCGCCCACCAGCGGGCTGACTCTACCGGAGAGGCCCTCCGACTCTCCGTCCGACGCTCTGTCGCTGTCTGCGCGACAAACAGCGACAGTGAAATGTGACAACCCGCTCTACACTGCAGAATATCCTCATCGACAGATATCAATCAGCTTACTAATCAACAACTGTTAGTTTTCAAGTAATAATGTTAAATAGTTGTTGTTTCCTAACATGTGAGGATATAAATAATCAGCAGCTGCAGCTTTAAAGTGTCTTTTTTGAAAGGAAATGTCATTTTAGTGTATCATTACCACAATTAAAATCCATTTTAAGACGATTAAACCACCGAACAGTACAGAATCAGTGTCAGATGAGCCACATTTAACCGTATTTAAGCCCATAATCTGCCACACAACTATTATCTCTGCAGGAAACCTTCTAAAAGTAACTTCAATATAACCTGAAACCTGTTTCTATAGGAGGACGTTGAATACATTAAAGTTAATTTAACCTATATTTTATATATTTTAGTTGTTTTGGATGTCTCTTTTGCTGCTTGTATTCACTTTTACTGTTTAACAACTCTTAATAATGTCTGTTTGTTCAGTTTAAAGTTTTTTTTAATAAATTAGCTATTTAGCTAACTTTATTTGTCTTTTTTGTGTGTTTCCAGGTCCCACATGTGGAGGAGTTCACTTGCCAACCAGTGAATTAACTATTATTGTTTTAATATTAATATTATTATTACTAATTAATCCAGTTAGTAAAGTAACACCACGAGCTAAAAGCTAGCGCAGCAGCCGTTATGCTAGCGGCGCTGTAACGTAACGGTAACGTAGCAACCGTTTGATCCGACTAACGGTCGTTTAACGGTCATCAGATAAACGCTCACCAGCTCCGTCCGTCGCCATCTCTCCTCCCAGTGAAACGTTGTTGTTCTCAGCGGGATTCAATCTCAACCAGCAGCAGCTCGGTGGTCAACGTTACACCTTCAATTAAAAGTTCATCAGGAGCCTAACTTTACCTGGAACGGCTCTATTTACTCTGCTCAACGCTGATTGGACCGCGTGGTGATTGACGTGAAGGGCGGCCCCCTCTGAGCCAATCAGAACGGTCATCTGGGGAACGGAAGGCGGGACAACACGTAGATACGTTACCCTTAAAAAATAAAAGAAATTAAAGAAAATAAATTTAATTAAAGAAAATAAATTTAAAGAAATTAAAGGAAAGAAAATGAATGAAATAAATTAAATCAAAGAGGGAAAATAAATTAAATTAAATTAAAGAAATAGAGGATAATTAAATAAAAGATAATTTAATAAAGTAACAAGAAGAAAATAAATTAAATTAAATTAATTAAGGAAAATTTAATAAAACATACTTTAATAAAAGTAATGAAATAAAAGAAAATTAAAGAAAGAAAAGAAAAGAAATTGAGCTAAATAAAGAAAAGAAACAAAACAAAATAAATTAAATATATGAAAATTGCATTAATTAAATATGTAATGTAATAAACATGTTCTTTGAGCATGGGCAATAAAACAACACATATCGACTCTGGAAATAAAATACATAAAGAAATGCATAACTGTTGTTAGTTTTATTATATATATCAGAAAAATACAATATTTATTACATTTGTACAGATTATTCTCATGTAACTTTTGCTGAACACAGAGTTTATGCACTCGTTAATCTGAGTGTTTATGAGGCCATCCAGATGAGGGAGGGCAGCAGGACGGCCAGCAGGGCGGCGCTCACCGCTCTCAGGTAGAGGAGAAGACACGCCCCCAGCACCGCCGTCACCTTGGCAACACGCCGACTCAGCAACAGCTTCCTCACCGTCTTACAGAACTGACGAAGACACATTTTTATTTATTCAAACCGAGTACAAACAAGTTTTAGATGCTGATTTAAGTTTCAGTTTATTTTAGTGATCAACTTTAATGATACATATTAAAACCAGATTTATTTATTTACATTTATTCAACTCAAAAAATAGTTTAAACTGATTACATCAAACTTTTTAATTAATACAAAATACATTTTTTTAGTTGAAGAAGATTCTTCATTAAGCCACTTTTGGTAGTTAGAGAAATATTCCTGATTAATAACTTTTTATTAGGCATTTTGTTTTTTCAGTACAAATAAAAATGACAAAATTAAGCCTTTGTCACCTAATATTTTAACTTTTAACTCACAAAACTGAGTTAGTTTTACTTTAACAACTCAGTTTCAACAGTTTGTTTAGTTAAATGAACTCCTCTGGCTTTACAGTGAACTTCAGACATTCATATTATAATCTGATGTGCAATCAAAGCTGCAGTGGGAACAACGTGGTAGAAACAATAGAAACAATAAGAGCTTTCACCGACTCCACTGTTACTGCAACAGGAAAGCTTAAGTCGATTAAAGAGGGTCTGATCTGTAATCAGTGTTAATCTGCAGCAAGAAAACACAGAAACTGTTAGTCTGCTGCTATAAACTGTCTCACTGACTGGGATATATTTGATTTATATATGTACAATTAGTCATTATTATAATGTAAATGTTTACAATAAAACTTTAACTTTTCAACCAAATTTTGCCAATTTTTTTCCAAACATCTAAAGAACTGAATCACTAAATCTGTGTGCGGTTGTTAGCCTTTAATTAATTCAATATAAATTAGTTTAGGATACGTTGGATTAGATTGTGAGCAAAACATATAGTGAAATAATTAATTTCTATAAACTGAAGAATCAGAATCAGAAATACTTTAATAATCCCAGGGGAAAATTACTTAAAGAAGATAGTTGAAAGGTAAAAGTGACATTCACTACATTCGTCCGGTGATTATTCCTAAGATGTTTGTGGTCACCTGGAACGTCTGGAAGCTCACGACAGTGCCGTACCGACAGTACATGACGAAGTGTTCGCAGTTGTACCACAGCAGACTGTACGGCACGTGACCCCGCAGCTTCTCCGCCCTCCTCGCCACCTCCTCGCCGTTCAGCGCCGGGCGGCTGCACACCTGGAACGCAAGAGAGAGACGTCACTACCGCTAGCACCACTACCTGCTCGCACACTGTACTGCTGAACCTTGGAACATCACCTTGTCCGAGGCGTTGACGAGTATTTCCGACCCGTAGGCGAAGTCCTCCACCGAGTCCACCCTCACGCTGCCACACTGAGACAACACACAGCGGTTAGATCACCGACGGCGTTCGTACCGATTCTCGTATCGATAATAAAGAAACATAAATGGAAACAGCTAACTGCCCCAAGAGGAGAGGAGGAGAGTCAGGAGGAGTTACTTCCTGTATTTGTTTATATATAAATATATAAATATTGTTTCCTCCTCCTGCTGGCGGACTAAAGAACCACCGAACTCTCCGACAGACGGTCGCTCGGTGCAGTGGAGATTCGGTACCTTGGCCAGGACTCCCAGTAGGAGCCGGCTGTTGGTCACCATCTGTCCGATACGGATCTGGTCACCGGAGACAACCGGCATAATGTCTGGGATGAAATGAGCCACTCTGGAGAGGAAGAGAGGAAGAGGAAGTGAGTGGGTGAGCAAGGAGAGAGGAAGAGGAAGGAGAGAGGAAGGAGAGAGGAAGAGGAAGTGAGTGGGTGAAGAAGGAGAAAGGAAGAGGAAAGAAGAGGAAGAAGAAAGGAAGGAGAGAGGTAGAGGAAGGAGAGAGGAAGAGGAAAGAAGAGGAAGAAGAAAGGAAGGAGAGAGGAAGAGGAAGTGAGTGGGTGAAGAAGGAGAGAGGAAGAGGAAGGAAGAGGAAGAAGAGAAGAAGAAGAAAGGAAGGAGAGAGGTAGAGGAAGGAGAGAGGAAGAGGAAGGAGAAAGGAAGCAGTGAGGAAGGAGAGAGGAAGAGGAAAGAGAGAGGAAGAGGAAAAGGAAGGAGAAAGGAAGCAGTGAGGAAGGAGAGACAAAGAGGAAGGAGAAAGGAAGGAGAGAGGAAGAGGAAAGAAGAGGAAGAAGAGAGGAAGAAGAAAGGAAGGAGAGAGGTAGAGGAAGTGAGTGGGTGAGCAAGGAGAGAGGAAGAGGAAGGAGAGAGGAAGAGGAAGTGAGTGGGTGAAGAAGGAGAGAGGAAGAGGAAAGAAGAGGAAGAAGAAAGGAAGGAGAGAGGTAGAGGAAGGAGAGAGGGAAGAAGAAAGGAAGGAGAGAGGAAGAGGAAGTGAGTGGGTGAAGAAGGAGAGAGGAAGAGGAAGGAAGAGGAAGAAGAGAGGAAGGGGAGAGGAAGAGGAAGGAGAGAGGAAGAGGAAAAGGAAGGAGAAAGGAAGCAGTGAGGAAGGAGAGACGAAGAGGAAGGAGAGAGGAAGGAGAGAGGAAGAGGAAGTGAGTGGGTGAAGAAGGAGAGAGGAAGAGGAAGGAAGAGGAAGAAGAGAAGAAGAAGAAAGGAAGGAGAGAGGTAGAGGAAGGAGAGAGGAAGAGGAAGGAGAAAGGAAGCAGTGAGGAAGGAGAGAGGAAGAGGAAAGAGAGAGGAAGAGGAAAAGGAAGGAGAAAGGAAGCAGTGAGGAAGGAGAGACGAAGAGGAAGGAGAAAGGAAGGAGAGAGGAAGAGGAAAGAAGAGGAAGAAGAGAGGAAGAAGAAAGGAAGGAGAGAGGTAGAGGAAGTGAGTGGGTGAGCAAGGAGAGAGGAAGAGGAAGGAGAGAGGAAGAGGAAGTGAGTGGGTGAAGAAGGAGAGAGGAAGAGGAAAGAAGAGGAAGAAGAAAGGAAGGAGAGAGGTAGAGGAAGGAGAGAGGAAGAAGAAAGGAAGGAGAGAGGAAGAGGAAGTGAGTGGGTGAAGAAGGAGAGAGGAAGAGGAAGGAAGAGGAAGAAGAGAGGAAGGAGAGAGGAAGAGGAAGGAGAGAGGAAGAGGAAAAGGAAGGAGAAAGGAAGCAGTGAGGAAGGAGAGACGAAGAGGAAGGAGAGAGGAAGGAGAGAGGAAGAGGAAGTGAGTGGGTGAAGAAGGAGAGAGGAAGAGGAAAGAAGAGGAAAAAGAGAGGAAGAAGAAAGGAAGGAGAGAGGTAGAGGAAGTGAGTGGGTGAAGAAGGAGAGAGGAAGAGGAAAGAAGAGGAAGAAGAAAGGAAGGAGAGAGGTAGAGGAAGGAGAGAGGAAGAAGAAAGGAAGGAGAGAGGAAGAGGAAGTGAGTGGGTGAAGAAGGAGAGAGGAAGAGGAAGGAAGAGGAAGAAGAGAGGAAGGAGAGCGGAAGAGGAAGGAGAGAGGAAGAGGAAAAGGAAGGAGAAAGGAAGCAGTGAGGAAGGAGAGACGAAGAGGAAGGAGAGAGGAAGGAGAGAGGAAGAGGAAGTGAGTGGGTGAAGAAGGAGAGAGGAAGAGGAAAGAAGAGGAAAAAGAGAGGAAGAAGAAAGGAAGGAGAGAGGAAGAGGAAGTGAGTGGGTGAGCAAGGAGAGAGGAAGAGGAAGGAGAGAGGAAGAAGAGAAGAAGAAGAAAGGAAGGAGAGAGGTAGAGGAAGGAGAGAGGAAGAGGAAGGAGAAAGGAAGCAGTGAGGAAGGAGAGAGGAAGAGGAAGTGAGTGGGTGAAGAAGGAGAGAGGAAGAGGAAAGAAGAGGAAGAAGAGAAGAAGAAGAAAGGAAGGAGAGAGGTAGAGGAAGAAGAGAGGAAGGAGAGAGGAAGAAGAAAGGAAGGAGAAAGGAAGGAGAGAGGAAGAGGAAGGAAAAGGAAGGAGAGAGGTAAAGGAAGGAGAAAGGAAGGAGAGAAGAAAGAGAGAGGAAGAGGAAGATAAATGTTATGAATAAAATAACTCTCCTGATGAAGATACAAACCTTCCTCCTCCGAGGTAAATCCCAAAGTGAGTGAACAGAGTCCGGGGAACCTCCAGCAGGTCTCCCCTCTTCAGCACCAGCTCATACTGTCTGTCTGTCCTCCCCTTTACCTGTCTGTCTGCCTCTTCCTCCCCCTGCCTCCTCTTCTTCAGGTCGGGAGTCGGTGTGGAGATGAAGATCAGAGCGAGCAGCTGCAGAGGAAACATGTTGATCGGAGACAAGAGGAGAGAACGGCCGTCTCCCTTCAGCTGGTTTTATTGTGTGAGGGAGGAAGAGGAGGGAGGAGGAGGAGGGAGGAGGGAGGAGGAGGGAGGAGGGAGGAAGAGGAGGGAGGAGGAGGGAGGAGGGAGTAGGGAGGATTAGTAACAAAGCTGGTCCAGGTTCAGATCTGCCCACTGTACTTTCTGCACGAGACACTTTAATAAAACTGATCAATTATTGATTTCTGATGCACTTTAATATGAGGCCTTATGGAGCCAGCCTCTAGTGGCCGTTAGAGGAACTACAGGTTTTGTTACTTCAGTGTTTTTTATTTGTTATATATTTGTTATTCCTGGGAAAAGTCTCCATTTAACCGGAGTAACGAGGAAACGTCTCTCCGTCTGAATGAAACTGGGTCCAGTTCCTTGTTGGACCCGGATCACATGAACCCTCAGAACAACAGAGACGGATTATTATAATCAACCAAACGTTTCTCAATTCTTGTCACACTCAACAGCAGCTCAGCAGAAACACACACACACACACGCACACACACACACACACACACACACACACACACACACACACACACACACCCTGCAGGATTTATGACATCACAGCTGGTCTGGAGCCAATCACAGTGCAGAATGAAACTGATGATGAGGGAGGAGGACGCGTCGTTTTAATAAGATTTATTATTATTTTTATTCAGTTTATTGATTTTTGTTTGTGGAAAAAAAAAAATCAGATTATTATTTTTTTATGTCTTCAAACTGAACCTTTGACCTTTGACCTTTAAGGATTATATAGTTTAATGTTGTTCTGTGGATATAATGTGTGTTTATTGCTGTTCAGGTTGTAGTTCCTACAGTCGGCCACAAGAGGGAGATAAAGCTCACTGATTACTGGAGACTGAAGATTTAAAGACTCTTTAAAATGACCTGAAACATCTGGAACAATTATTACAGTTAATTTAAAATATCATAACTGTATATTGGTTTTATTTTATTTTATTTTATTTTATTTTATTTTATTTATTTGTTTGTTTTATTATTATATTGTATTTCTTTACTGGTGTATTTATTTTATGTTATTCTATAAATGTAATTACATTGACATGACAACATTGACAACATGAAACAATTGCAAACCCTTATTTTGTGATAAAACCTTTTATAATGATAAAAACATTTATTTGATTTAATGACACTATATTAGTAAAATAAATCTTATAGTATGGTTGATATATTTTAAACAGAAATTAAATTTTACCAAATAATCCCGACTGACAGTTTAATTATCTAAAAAAAGTAACAAAACAAAATAAATTGAATAATAAATTAAATAAAGCGTGTAGCTTTTTGGCTTCATTTTTATTATTATTCAAATAATTAAATGTAAATGTGATTTATTGTTGTTTATTTGATTTTCAGATATTATTGGTCAGATTTTCTCAGTATTTTGCAGTTTTTAAATCTGATTTGTTTGTCCTTGCATTAGATTCAAACTAGATATTCACTTTTCACGCCGACAGCGCACGACAAAGGATTATAGCATGACACAAGAGCTTGCTTCTTCCTTCGATCCCTGGCCAGTGCACCGCTAACGGGAGTCAACATCTGTAGTTCTAAAGAGAAAGTCTGCCAGCTGACTTTACCCGAGCAACGCAACGTTAGACAGATGTTAGTTAGCGCACACACACACACACACACACACACACACACACACACACACACACCTTTTTCCTCTAGCTGAGTTCCTTTAAGTTAGATTGTATAAAGTGTATTTTCCTCTGTTTGCTTTTATTATATCTCTTTAATGAATGTTTGTGTTTCTATTTGCTGGCCTATTTCATTTCGTACAAGAGTGAGTGATACCAACCTCTTCTATGCAGAACTCCAAAGCTCCCACTCTAGCTATTAATATGATTTTGGTTGTAGTTATTCATTTATTCATGTGCTCTGATATTGAAGGTTTCCTTTTTATTCATGTTTTATAGAATTATTGATTATTGGTCCAATGGGTTTTTCTGTATTATTTGTCTTTTTAGTTATCCACTGTACAGCACTTTGGTCAGTTTATGCTGTGTTTAAATGTGCTTTATACATTAAATTTACTTACTTACTTACTTACTTACTTACTATTTAATTATTAATCCGATTTCTGAATTAATTGTTAGTGTATTTTTACAAGACTGATCAATCAATTATTTATTGGTTATCGTTCCCTTATTTAAGGGTGGTGCCCCGAGTATCTTTAATATTAATTAAAATCATTCAATCAGTCAATTAATGAAATAAATTCTTTGCTAAGGCTGTCATTGTTAACATCCACATGAATATTAAAATCACCCACAATAATTAAGGACTGTTTTAAGGACTAAACATGATAAAACCTCTGAGAGTTCAGATATAAAAGGAGGTGTATTTGCTGTCAGTTTCTATGAGAGGAAGCTGCTGTTTAACTTGCTGGAACTGCTGTTGGTGGTGATAGAGATAAATATATTACCTTGGTTGACTCCCAGGAACAGATACCATCGGCTTTTGTCAGTTAATTGTGAGAACAAGAAAACTGCCAATCATCCAACGAGTTAACAATAATAACTTTTCACAGTGTCTCAGGAACAGATACCATCCGACCGGTCTGACTGCATACTCTGACTGCAGGTAGAAAGGTGTGGCTGCTGCCTGCACACAATCAGCTGTGTCTCTGATATTCTCTGTCTCAGCTGCTTCAGTTAAACCAAAGTCAGATACAAGTTTAGTATATGACATTGGGTTGTGACGATGCTTCTACATAAACAGAGTGAGATTATAAAATAGTACTTGACACTAATAAGATGTACCGATCAGCACTAACACAGTGAGCACCGCCAGTAACTCTGATTATCTGGTTATCAGGGCTCCTGTCAGTGGGGGGGGGGTATATCAGGCAGACAGTGAACAGAGTTGATGTGTTAGAAGCAGGTAAAATGGGCAGCGTGAGGATCTGATCCACTTTGACAAGAACCACATTGTGATGGACGACTGGGTCAGAACATCTCCAAACCTGCAGCTCTTGTGGGGGGTTCCCGGTCTGCAGAGGTCAGTACCTATCAGAAGTTGTCCAAGGAAGGAACAGAACCAGAGACAGGGTCATGGGGGGCCAAGGCTCATTGATGGAGGTGGGGAGTGAAGGCTGGCCCGTCCAACAGACGAGCTACTTTAGCTCAAACTGCTGAATCAGTTAATGCTGGTTCTGATAGAAAGGGGTCAGAACACACAGTGCAGAGCAGTCTGTTGGTCTGGGTACATGGCTGTTTTATGTTTACCTCATAGAGACTCCTTGTTTGCTATCTGTATGCCTGTTTCTGTGCATGTACATTGAGAGCAACACAACATCAGAGTCAAATTCCTTGTATGTGTACGTACGATAAATAAAAGGGATTCTTCTTCTTCTGTTTTACTGATGTAGTTGTGGTCACTTAACCTTCCCCTTCCAAGCATAAAGGAGAAACTACGAAAACATGCATTTTGTGCATTCTGGGTGATTATACACTAATAAAAACATACCTATGAATATTATATTACATTTATAACAATAAATCCTCCTCAATGTGACACACTGGACCTTTAAGAAAAAACAGAAAGATTGCATCAACACAGACTCAGAGGGTGGAGGTGGAGAGGGGAGGGACTGAGATACCTGGGAGTGGAAGTATTTAGTGCCGTCAGCTCAGACTCATTTTATAGCAGCAGAGCAGGAAGGTGGAAACAGGGTGAGTGTTCATACAACATTATTCTTGTTTTTCTGTCAGAACCTGAGCCAGTTGTGTGTCTGTGAACTGCTGAGGAAAGTCAGACTTAACTCAGATTTTTGATTTATCTGTGGATACAAAGTCTGAGTAAAAACTTCTATTAATTATTTGTGTTGTGCTTTCAGTAATCAGCTGTCAGGAGATTGGGGTTGATGGGGTTAGCAGCTCTGCTGATACAGAAACATTAAAACCTGTTGAATGTTAGTTCAGTAATTTAGACTCTGCTGTCACCTGCTGGTACAGCACCTCTCTGCATCAAACACAAGCATCAGACTGATTTAAGAATTTCATTCAAGTGGACATCAAACAGCCTGATTGTATTTATATTTCATGCACTGCAGAACAGGAAACAGAGCTGACTGTGGAACATTGGACGCTTTCTCAGGTTAACATCTAAGAACTGTTGTCTTATCCACATTTCAATGTGTTCACCTTAAAGCTGTGGTTTCAGGATGATTTTATCTTTCTGGTGTTGTTTGGTGTTGTTGCTGCCAGCGTGAATAAAAACAACAGCAGTTCCTTTATTCCAGAACTAACAGTTGGTGGAACGTAAGCTAACTGAGACTTCAGCTGTTGTGTTTTTCTGAAAGAATGAAAGGATCTAACAGTTCATTAGCATCCTTAACATTAACAGTTTCCATGTGGTGGTGCTTTAACTCAAAGATGGCTGTCTTTAACTGAAAGAAGTGTGAGCAGTGTCCCACTTCAAAATGACATTAAGTTCATCCCAGCAGCAGCAGGAGGAGCATTAACTGGACTCTGCACACAAATACTGCAAACTAACACAGCTCCTGTGACGGCCAATCAGAACTCCTGTTGTTGCTCTGATACATTTGTGTAACTGTTTTCCTTCAGGTTGCCAACACTGCCTGACTTTAACAGAGAGCCACGATGACAGCAGTGGACCTTTTCAACACTCTAGAGGATTTAATAGATGAGGAATTCAAGAACTTCAAATGGTATCTGAAGCAGCCCGACATCCTGGAAGGCTACGAACCCATCAAAGAATCCAAGCTGGAGAAGGCAGAAAGGCGGGACACAGTGGACCTGATGGAGAACACCTTTAACCTTGATGGAGCTCTGAAGGTGACCAAGAAGGTTTTAGAGAAGATAAAAAGGCCAAACACCAGCTCAGGACCAGAAGGTCAGTCACACTTTATTTATTTGTATTCCAGGTAAAGAGTAGGTTTACACAACATTGACAACACGATCCTTGTAAAGGAACAGTGTCTCCAAGTACAGATTGTATTTACCAAAGAGTAAAACTGGAGGCCTGATCTGGTTATTATGAGAGAATGTTAAGTTATCAATCATTGCTATTTGAGAGGACAGAGGCATGATGGAGCCACCTGATTTCATTCTCTTTTATTTAACCCTTTGTGTAAAACACTGGGAGATATTAAGGTGCCTGAGTAACCTGGATGGTTTTATGCTCATGTGTCCCTATGTGTTGTGTTCATGTGACCCCATGATAATCAGCAGGACTACATACTGACACTCCCACACAGACACACACACCAGAGTCTCTCAGGATACAGCCCCAGCAGGCAGCAGCCCCCCGTCCCTGCATTAATGCCACCGTTGGTTTTAAGAGTCCCTTTTGTCCCACTTTAGAAGTTATAGTTCAACATTTGGTTCCTGCTTTGGGATTCTAGCAGTTTATTTCACTTTCTACCAACTAACCTCATACAGGTTATCTGTTAGGGAAGGCACTATTCAGGGGAAAGAGGATGGTGGAGCTACTTTTAGACTAGTGAACTTCTAATTTCCATTTAATTGACTGTGAAGTTAGCGCGGGGGGGTACGCACCCGGTGGGATTTCGGATGGGTCCAGGGTACAGATTTTTGCACGCACACTAGTGATTAAATGTTTGGTATAAACCACCCACATGATTTTTGTTTGTGTTTGTTCAGGAAGTCATTCTGAAGTTTGTCAACAAAAACTTAAATCTAACCTGAAGAAGAAGTTCCAGTGTGTGTTTGAGGGGATTGCTAAAGCAGGAAACCAAACCCTTCTGAACCAGATCTACACAGAGATCTACATCACAGAGGGAGGAACTGCAGAGGTCAATAATGAACATGAGGTCAGACAGATTGAAACAGCATCCAGGAAACCACACAGACCAGAAACAACAATCAGACAAGAAGACATCTTTAAAGCCTCACCTGGAAGAGATGAACCAATCAGAACAGTGATGACGAAGGGAGTGGCTGGCATTGGAAAAACAGTCTTAACACAGAAGTTCACTCTGGACTGGGCTGAAGACAAAGCCAACCAAGATATACAGTTCACATTTCCATTCACTTTCAGAGAGCTGAATGTGCTGAAAGACAAAAAGTTCAGCTTGGTGGAACTTGTTCATCTCTTCTTTACTGAAACCAAAGAAGCAGGAATCTGCAGGTTTGAAGAGTTCCAGGTTGTGTTCATCTTTGATGGTCTGGATGAATGTCGACCTCCTCTGGACTTCCACAACACTGAGATCCTGACTGATGTTACAGAGTCCACCTCAGTGCATGTGCTGCTGACAAACATCATCAGGGGGAAACTGCTTCCCTCTGCTCGCCTCTGGATAACCACACGACCTGCAGCAGCCAATCAGATCCCTCCTGAGTGTGTTGACATAGTGACAGAGGTCAGAGGGTTCACTGACGCACAGAAGGAGGAGTACTTCAGGAAGAGGTTCAAAGATGAGGAGCAGGCCAGCAGAATCATCTCCCACATCAAGACATCACGAAGCGTTCACATCATGTGCCACATCCCAGTCTTCTGCTGGATCACTGCTACAGTTCTGGAGGATGTGTTGAAGACCAGAGAGGGAGCAGAGCTGCCCAAGAGCCTGACTGAGATGTTCATCCGCTTCCTGGTGGTTCAGTCCAAAGTGAAGAATGTAAAGTATGATGGAGGAGCTGAGACAGATCCACACTGGAGTCCAGAGACAAGGAAGATGATTGAGTCTCTGGGAAAACTGGCTTTTGAGCAGCTGCAGAAAGGCAACCTGATCTTCTATAAATCAGACCTGACAGAGTGTGACATCGATATCGGAGCAGCCTCAGTGTACTCAGGAGTGTTCACACAGATCTTTAAAGAGGAGAGTGGACTGTACCAGGACCAGGTCTTCTGCTTCGTCCATCTGAGTGTTCAGGAGTTTCTGGCTGCTCTTCATGTCCATCTGACATTCATCAACTCTGGAGTCAATCTGCTGGCAAAACAACAAACAAAATCCCTTATGTCTAAATTATTTAAAGACAAACAGAAACTGAAACATCTCCACCAGAGTGCTGTGGACAAGGCCTTACAGAGTCCAAATGGACACCTGGACTTGTTCCTCCGCTTCCTCCTGGGTCTTTCACTGGAGACCAATCAGGATCTCCTACGAGGCCTGCTGACACAGACAGGAAGTAGCTCAAAGACCAATCAGGAAACAGTCCAGTACATCAAGAAGAAGATCAGTAAGAATCTCTCTGCAGAGAGAAGCATCAATCTGTTCCACTGTCTGAATGAACTGAATGATCGTTCTCTAGTGGAGGAGATCCAACAGACCCTGAGTTCAGGACGTCTCTCCACAGATAAACTGTCTCCTGCTCAGTGGTCAGCTCTGGTCTTCATCTTACTGTCATCAGAAAAATATCTGGATGTGTTTGACCTGAAGAAATACTCTGGTTCAGAGGAGGCTCTTCTGAGGCTGCTGCCAGTGGTCAAAGCCTCCAACAAAGCTCTGTAAGTACAGACAGAGTCGGACTTTTGTATTATTAGTTAAATACTCTGCTGTCTGCTTTATTTGTTATTGTATTAATAACACAAATGTTATTCTGTCATTATTAATGTTGATTGTTGTCTCTCCAGACTGAGTGGCTGTAACCTCTCCGAGAGAAGCTGTGAAGCTCTGTCCTCAGTTCTCAGCTCCCAGTCCTCTAGTCTGAGAGAGCTGGACCTGAGTAACAACAACCTGAAGGATTCAGAACTGAAGCTTCTGTCTGCAGGACTGGAGAGTCCACACTGTAAACTGGAAACACTCAGGTCAGATCAAGTTAGTTTGTCTTCAGTCATTTGAAATATGTTTCTAAACTATCACCTCCTTGCAGGGTAAACAGTTTCTCTCATGTCAGAATTTCGGAATCATTAAATTTGGTCATCAGGATTTCAGATTTCAGAAGCTGCTTTCACCCTCAGAAAAACAACACTGGGTCATCCTGTTGTTCCTGATATTTAGGGACGTCCCCGACTGCCGATGTTCTGAGTAGATAATTAGTCGTTAGTTAAAGTCAATAATCGACTGCTCATTGAATGTTTATGATATTACTTTAATTATTTAAATAAATATACATGACAGCGGCCTGTTAAATGCTAACAAATAAATCAGTAATGATTGTGAATCAGAACAACCAACAAGGAGACCGAACATTTAGTTCATTTATTCCAACCTAGTGTAACATCACACAGTCTGGTTGTTCAACACACGGAATAAATAACTTCCAACTTCACTCTAACAAATCCTGTAGGACATATCGATACGATGGATGACGTTAACAGTTACTGACTAATTAACTGGCTACAAACTCGCTGCCTTCACTCCTCTTCCTCCTCCTCCTGAACGCCGATGGTGTCAGAGGCTGTGTTCGGTCCCGGTGTCAGCTCAGCTCACTCTCCTCACTCTAGCAAAGCTATCGCCCCGCTCCCTGGCAGACCAAAGCTCGCGGTGTAAACAAACCTCCCCCGGTACTTTGAGCTAGCAGTCCGAGTACAGTCAGCTGATTGGCTGACTAGCTAGCGTCAGCAGCTCAGTTAGCAGTTAGCACATGCTGCAGTGCTGCGTTACAAGAGAAAAGGTCAAAGCTGCAACAATCGTCCTGGTGCTAATATCTGACTAATGAAAAGTGCGTCGACTGTGACTCTTCTCATCGACTAACAGTTTACTCGACTTATATTGATTAAACATTTTCATACAACAAAAGTCAACCTTGTTATATGAACTAACATATGTTTTGTCTGTTATACCAATGTTAATCTTGTTAAATGAACTAATGTAGCTTTTGTCTCTTCTGAGCTGATATGAGCGGAGTAAATAACAGGTACATATGGGGCCCTATCTTGCCGATCTGAAACGCAAGTATCAAACGCAAAACGCAAGTAGCTTTGTGGGCGGAATTTACAATTTGACATTTTCTCAAGTTAGCAAAAAGTGTGCTAGCAACATTACAGTAATGTTGCATTACTTTTGATTTATTTTTTGAAATGCATGTGTCCAATGTTATAACAGTGTTTTAAAATGGTGTTAAAATGCATATTGTTGGTTTCATGGCATATGTTTTTGCATTTTTACAAATATGTTTTTAAGTTGAATTGTTTGACGTAGAATTTTAAAACTTAAAATGAAAAAAAAAAGTTGTGCACAAATCCCAAAACATTGCTTGAGGGCTATTATTTTTTGTTGAACGTTAAACCTTATATGACAGAAATGCCCACATTTTGAAGGACTATTTGTGAACTTTTTTTTTGCGCAAATCTAAAATGGGTTGGTCTGAAGTAGCTACATTAGTCATAGGTGTGGTTTGGGCGTAACGTGCAATAAACCAATCAGAGCTTCATCTCACATTCCCTTTATAAGCAGGCGAGCTTGTTCCATGGCGGATTGCTATTATAACAGCGGATTGGCCAGGCGCACGCCAGGAGCGGTTCACAGCCGAGGACCGACGTTCTCGTCAGGGCCGTAAAATACCGAGAAGTGTCATTATTAACATGAAATAAATGTAACACAGCCATGCAATAAATCAAAACAATGTAAACAATGTAAGGAAGAAGACCCTGGCCTCGGGAGCAGTGCGCACGGGCCGAGCAGTGCGCAACGGCCAGCTGAGGAGGGAGCAGCGCAAACACCAAGGTGCAGAGGATCCAGACCCACTACACGCCGGAGGACCACCCGTTCCTGCAGCAAACCGGGTTTGACTTGCTGGAGCGGGAGCTGTCCGGGATGCGGCAAAGTATTAATGCCCGTCCTGACCGGGTGGCGATGTTGCTGCTGCCTCTCAGGCACATCTCCTCAAGTCTGCGCCCTTAAAATAGCATCTGAATAAGCACCACTGACTTTAGACTAGGTTTTTCCTGGTCCGTGGCGGAATTGTTTTCTGAAACAGCAAAATTGCACCAGGGAACGTTTGCGCCGGAACACGCCTCCTCTTTTCGCTGAACTGCAAGTTCATTCCCTAATTTAAGGACGTGCGAATTGGGAAAATTCCAATGTGCGTCAAGTGCAAAATAAGAATTATACAAGCGCCAGTCTACAAAGTCAATTGCGCTGAGTGCAAGATAGAGCTCTTAGAGTCTTTCATTAACAGCAATGCATGTAGGAGACTACAGAACTCCCATAACAATGAAGACATGCTGAATTCCTCTGGACCAAACATTATACCAGATCTAAACTATCATCATCGTGTAAACACTGCCATATTGTGGAAATGTCAGGAAATAAAACAGTTCACAAATAGTCCTTCAAAATGTGGGCATTTCTGTCATATAAGGTTTAACTTTCAACAAAAAATAATAGCCCTCAAGCAATGTTTTGGGATTTGTGCAAAACTTTTTTTTTCATTATAAGTTTTAAAATTCTACGTCCAACAATTCAACTTAAAAACATTTGTAAAAATGCAAAAACATATGCCATGGAACCAACAATATGCATTGTAACACCATTTTAAAACACTGTTATAACATTGGACACGTGCATTTCAAAAAATAAATCAAAAGTAATTACTGTAATGTTGCTAGCACACTTTTTGCTAACTTGAGAAAATGTCAAATTGTAAATTGTTTGTAAATTAGTGTTCCATTTTAAGTAGGCTATATCCATTAATTGTGACTTTATTCTATTTAACATGTGGAGTAAATGTGTGTAGTATGTTCGTGTATGACTGCTCCACATTTTTTGAAAACCAGTGTGTACAACTGCCTTTGTAACAATTGTCCATGTGGTAAAATCTGTGTGTGTAATGTAAGTGTATGAGACTTTAACTTAGCCAACAATTCATTCTCAAGTCTACTGAGCAAACTGAATAGTCCTGAACAACTTCTAATTTTGAACTTTCCAAGTCAAACACAAAAAAATCTGCATTGCAGATATGGAAAAATACCTGGCTTCCATGAGTCTGTTTTCAGCTCATTCATCCCATGAGCTTGTTCTTCAAGAACTGTGCCTTGGATGACAACCTCTGCCCATCCAGATTCATGAGAATCTTTTGCAGGACTTCAAAAGTGCATTTGAGCTCGGGTGGGTAGCTTAGGTTCAAACAGTATATCAGTCCGAATAACAGAGCACAAGCAATCGCAATGCTCCCCAAACCGGTGAGAACCTCCACACCTTCAATCAGGACACCTCTGTCCTCTGGGTCATCTCCAGGCTGTGCATCCTGCTGCTGTATGACATACACTCCCATCACAGTTTGCTCCATGGCTTCAGTGTTGGCCTCAGTGTTCTGTGAAGTAAAATATGACAATAAATACATTTGTTTGAGTCTAGATATGGGTGGCAGGAGACTGGAAGCAAAAAAAGGTAAATATGCTAATTGCTGATCATAACATTATAAAAACATTTCCAATTGTATGAATAAAAGCCCAAATTAATCAGTACAATTGGAGATGTACGAGAATAATACAGATGCACCCATTACAAAAAGTAAAAAGTGAAATGAATTGAATGAAATGCAGTGAATTACATATCACGCAAGTAAATGTATGAAATATGTGCTGTAAGTCTACATCTTTGTCACACCTAGTGAATGTAACTCACCATGTATTCCTTCACAAGTTTCTCATGGTTTTCATTGAGGGAGATGCACAAGGACTTGAGGATGCATGCTGGTCTTGTATGTATTGTGTCATCCTGGGGGAAAAAAGGGAATCCATGAGAATATTTAGCTTTTTAGGTAGCAGTTTGAAAAAAGAACTGTGGTAGACAATACTTAAGTCTCAGGAGACCAAAAGGCAAGTACTCATCTATTCAAGATCTCAACCAAATCAGACACAAAATGAGGCAGCCACACACACTGTTTTTTCATTCTGATCAAGAAGTTCACCATATGAATTTATCAATTACTTAATAATCTCAGAGAGACGCTGTAATTGGTTTAACAACATGATTGTGTTTTGATATGGTAAAAACAACTTAAGACTTTTGTCTACCATATGTGTAGATATTTTTGCTCATGCAAAGGTCATGATAGGGGCATAAAAAGTACTTTATGAGCACAGGTCTAACCATTTTAATACAAACCTTGGAGACAGCCACCATGATGTGTCTCATTTTTCCTCCAGCCACCACACCTTTGCATCAAAAGATCTCCATCATGCGTGGCGTGTATCGGTCTAGCTCACAAAAGAATGTAGATAGCAGCGGTACAGTCGATATGTGCAGGAACTCCTTGTCGATCTGAAAAACATGAACAACGCACTTATGACTTGCACTGTCAGAGCATGTTATGTTTCCACTTACGTAGAAACATTAACACTGACAACCAACAAAGAAGAACTCAGGAAGACGTGAGACAGTCAAAGAAATGGGATTTATTTACAATATTTAAGTGAAAAGGTAAACAACGAATGTAGGTTTGAACAATGTGGGGGGAAGAGGGACCTGTGGGGTTTGTGCCAAATAAAACAAAGTACAATCATAAAGGGCCTAGCTCAACCTTATCTGTGTGAAAAGAAAAGGAAACAAAAGGCCTGACTGTCTTGCCTACAAAAAGCATCTACAAATAATAAAAGTACAACAGTGGCAACAACCCATAACCTGGTGTGACAACAGTTTCTTTCTACGTGTGTAGATGTAGAGGGTACCCCAGTCTTACCTCAGTCCCTAGTCCCTAGTCCCCACCACAAACCTTCCTGCCCAACAAAGCAAAGTCAGAGAGAGAGAAAAACAAGAGAGAGGCTTTTCAAAGGTCACTCCGTCTCTGATTAAATAGTAAGAAACCTATATTTCACGTAGTTATATGTGAAAAACATTACGGCTCTACGCGACTTTCCCGCCTACGTCGCACCCTTCAAAGTCAGCAAACTCGCGTGGAGAAACAGTGATAACTACCAGATACTCATGAAACACACCTCATTCAAAGTCGACAGAAACCAAATAAATCTTACAAAAACCGCCAGGTTAGCCACTGTTTCAATAATAAACGACTAAGTTGGAAAAAAATTCTAATTCACCAATTCAATTACATGTGAAAACATTCTGGCTCTACACACGGTTCTCTGTTATATCGCGCTCCTCAAAGTCAGCAAACTCCACTGCTAAATCATTTTTTTGAAACCACGCAGATAACCAGGAAACACACCTCATTCAAAGTTGACAGCAACAAAATAAAATTCACTAAAACAATTCAAATATTTCTCACAAAATACTATTTATCACTTACACTGCTGACCTGAATACATTTATCAAGAGATATGTGAATTACTTACCTCACTATCAAGTTTAGGATGGGTGGGCGTGATGATATCAGAGTCGCTGGTTTGATGGACCTCATTCTCATTGGATTGCCATGAATGAATTTAACCCATCAGAATTTTCTTTGAGTCATGTACAACAAACAAGAATGAAGTATTTAATGGACATAATCATGATTTATTCATGTAATGTAAGCATATTATTAGTTTGCTAATCAAACACATGCCCTAGTGATTTTTTTGAGTGTATCTGTAGTAATAATAATATAATAATAATCATAATAATAATAATATCAGTAATATTGAGGCTCCACCAGGATCCATGAGAACCTGCGAGATGAGAAAGCACAACAACTCCGGGGAAGAAGTGAAGTTAGTAACATGCATTAATGGGACATGAATGAGTGCAGAAAGAGAGAGGAAGAGAGGAGCTCAGTGCACCATGGGAAATCCCCTGATAGTCTAGGCCTATAGCAGCATAACTAAGATGGTTCAGGACTCACCTGATCCAGCCAGAAATAAAGAAGGTCGAACACAGACTGCAAACTTTAGTCTCCACAGGGACCATCTGCTGACAGTTTGATGGTTCTTTATTTTTACTTTAGAGAGAAACTGATGTGAAACAATCAGAACAGTAATAGTTTTATAACTCTTTTCTTTGTCCTCTCTACCGCCGCGCTCTCTCTCTCATTCACTCTCTATCTCACTCGTCCTCTCAACTCATTTGCAATCTCTCTTCCTTTCTCTCGCTCTTTTTCAATAAACGAGTCAGGTAGACAGCAGCAAGGCCTGAAGTACTCTAATGCTGCAGAGATGCCTACAAAGCTTGTTCTCCAGATGTATCAAAACATGTTTGATTGGTAAAGACTCCAACAAATTTCACTTAATCATGATTTTAACATCCCTCGTCCTGATATTGATACTGCAGTACTTCCTGTATACTGTACTGTGCACTGAAGTTCCAGAAGTTCTCGTTCACTGTTAACCCTTATACCTTGCAAGGGACATTTTCTCTTTTTAACTTTTATCAGTGCGATCATTCTGGGTGTGTTAATGCATAAGCTGTCACTCCCTTCAGTTTAAATCACAAACACAAGACGTTCCTTTTATGCACGGGCATTTATTTGCCCGTCGGTGTGGTCAGTCATGCAGTGAGAACTAGATGACTTGAAATAAACCAATCATAAAATGAGTTTCATGTCATACAAAGCATTTCCAAAGAGAATAAACATCAAAGAAATATCTGACAAACATAAAAATATCTTACATTAGACATTACACATCAATTAATTGAAACACAGGTAATATTAAACGTGAGCATCTTAAACAGGTGTAAACATAATGTAAACATCACTCTGCATACCTCATTGGCCACGTTAACTCAAGGGGAGTCAGAAAGGAAACTTCAGGCGTCGAGTCTCATCCTAATCTCTGTCGCATTATTAAGCAGCTTCATAATATCATCTTCTATTAACATGTCAGGTGCTCTGTTACTCGTGTGCTGTGTAGAGTGCGTCTATATAATGACATACATAACATAACAACATTATTTCCACTATTGAATACACATCTCTCTCTGTGTGTATGTGCACGCTCTTAACAGAAATATGATCTATCAGGATGTAAATTATTTTAATTTTTGACTCAAAAGTATAAAATGAACTTAAACTGTATAACTGTCTCTGACGGCAGCTACATAAGCTCTGGCAAGGTTGTTGTTGTTTTTTTATTTAATATCAAACCCTATATTAAGTATATATTGATGTAAATAGGCTTTAAAACTCAATTCTTCATACTTAAACACCAATTTTTGACCTCAGGGCCGTTGCACTGAAAATAATGCATCCTACTGTATCAAGTCCATTGTTTACTTCAGTTTTACCATTTTCCAGCAGACTGAGCCTGTATAGAGTTTGCCCTATTGGGGAAATGCATGTAATGTCCCTGGTTTCCACTAGAGACACTATTGCCTATATTATTAAGCACTGAAGCAGATCTATGCATCACAAATGCTGTTTGTATGTTGATACGGATGTCACAGAGTGGTGTGAGCAATGTGTGTGTGTGTGTGTGTGTGTGTGTGTGTGTGTGTGTGTGTGTGTGTGTGTGTGTGTGTGCAGGCTAGAGATAAAAATCATATTGTACTGCAGGTCACATTTTGCCTTCTCTCTCTCTCTAATGTTGCGTTGTGTTGTGAGTATTTGCCTTGCGTTGAGTTTGCACAAGTTTACTCGCGGGATCATTTCTATTTGACTTTTAATGTAAATTTTAACATTGGCCCTTTAATCCACAACAGTGGTATGATCCTAAAACATGTTTGATTCTCTCTGAAGCTCTTCATCATTTCATTTCCATCTTTCTCTCATGATCCTCTGAATACAAACAGAAACATATTTTCTTCTCTATCAGACAATAAACATATCAGCTTGTACCAAACCTTTCTGATGATATGTGAACTGAATATTTACACTCAAGATGACAGCATTTTATCTTTAATAGTGGAACCTTCAATCACTTTCTGTGGCTTTTTCTTTGTGTTTGGCTGCACAACATGAGTTTGTATAGATGGAGCCACTGGTGGAGCTGGCAGAGGTTAAGAGCTGAAGTCACTACGTCTTTATTGAAGCAGCAGCACGTTGTCATTAATATTAATGAGAGCTCTTTTTCACTCTTTGTATTTTACAGTTTGCAACCTGCATCCTGTTGGGTTCAGGTGTTTGGAGTTTCCATTTTCTAAACTTGTACATTGTAAACCTTCTTCAGCTCTGAACAGATTATTAAACACTGAATGATTTCAAGCAGGAACATTGTCTTCTAAACTCACATCTTTTATTCTTTATTCAGATTGATTAACTGCTGGTTGTCAGAGATCAGCTGTTCTTCTCTGGTCTCAGCTCTGAAGTCCAACCCCTCCCATCTGAGAGAGCTGGACCTGAGTGACAACAAGCTGAAGGATTCAGGAGTGAAGCTGTGTGGTTTTCTGGAGAGTCCACACTGTAGACTGGAGACTCTGAGGTCAGACACCATGTTTTCTTTCTGTGCTGAGATGAATGTGATGTTAAGTTGTGCTGACAGTAAAGTGCAGACATAAGGCTGATATTATACTGATCCACACTGAGTATCTGAATGCTAAAGGCTGTTTTCTTCTTCAGTGGTTTAGTCCATTGACTGTGGCAGAGCAATGTTGAGCTCCACATTTAAAACCTTCATATAACAAGAAGAATCTACACTGAATAATTCACTCTTTATTTCCATCTTATATTCCCCATCATGTGTTTTAAAAGAAATGATGACAATAAATACAATGAATCAATCAATAATCTCTATTTCAACTATCAGACAATAACTAATAGATTCACTTTTTACTTTTTCCAACATTTGTTTGTTGTTTGTTCACATTTCCCCTAAATTCATCCTTTTTTAAATAATCTTTTATTTACTGTGACATCAAACTGAATCCACATACAAACAACATATAGGCCCCTCACCTCCCAGCAATACAGGGCTGGGAAGATAGTGTCAAGGAGGACATAATAATCATATATTATATACATTTATATAATTATATATTATATATTATTATTATTATTCATTATTGTATGTTGTATCGTTATTATTATTAAAATAATTTATATGGTCATATTGTATTTATATTTTATAATTTATATTATTTATTTACTATTTTTAATATTATTTATTTATTCTTGTAATAATTGTTATTTTATTATTATTATTTATTACTCTTTATTGTTATTGACATTATTTTTATCATTATTATTATTATTATTGTAATATGTTCATTATTATTATCATATTATTATTATTTATTAATATCATTAATATTAGTATTTTATTGTTGTTAATTGTTATTAAATATT
This sequence comes from Dicentrarchus labrax, assembly GCF_905237075.1. Taxonomy (NCBI): domain Eukaryota; kingdom Metazoa; phylum Chordata; class Actinopteri; family Moronidae; genus Dicentrarchus; species Dicentrarchus labrax. The sequence goes on along the minus strand of NW_026136928.1, from coordinate 1,032 downwards.
AATGTATTATTATTTATTGTCATTAACATTATTATTATCACTATTATTATTTAATATTATTAATATTATGAGTATATTTCATTATTATTGTTTTATTATTATTTTAATTATTTATCATCATCAACATTATTATTGTTAACATTATTATTATTATTATTATTATTATTATTATTTTTAACTTTATTATTATTTTATTAACATTATCATTATTATTATTATTATTATTATTATTATTGTTATGATTATGATCAGCTGGTGCCGTTGTCATTGGTTACCACGTTGGTTTCCATGGTTTTGATTGGCTACGTCATTAACAACGAGCCTCCTCCACACGCGGCTCACCTGCTGATGTAAAAACAGAATCGCAGGTGGAAAAATGAGACAAAGACAAAATGAACACAATGACAAAGTCACTCTACTCATTTTAGAGAAAAGCTCATTGATTAGGACATAGTAATGTTGATCTCCACATTTAAAACCTGAACACATCTGATTGGATTATAAATGATTTTATCTTCATCTTTTATTCTTTATTCAGATTGATTAACTGCTGGTTGTCAGAGATCAGCTGTTCTTCTCTGGTCTCAGCTCTGAAGTCCATCCCCCTCCCATCTGAGAGAGCTGGACCTGAGTTACAACAACAACCTGAAGGATTCAGGAGTGAAGCTGCTGTGTGGTTTTCTGGAGAGTCCACACTGTAGACTGGAGACTCTGAGGTCAGACACCATGTTTTCTTTCTGTGCTGAGATGAATGTGATGTTAAGTTGTGCTGACAGTAAAGTGCAGACATAAGGCTGATATTATACTGATCCACACTGAGTATCTGAATGCTAAAGGCTGTTTTCTTCTTCAGTGGTTTAGTCCATTGACTGTGGCAGAGCAATGTTGAGCTCCACATTTAAAACCTTCATATAACAAGAAGAATCTACACTGAATAATTCACTCTTTATTTCCATCTTATATTCCCCATCATGTGTTTTAAAAGAAATGATGACAATAAATACAATGAATCAATCAATAATCTCTATTTCA